>NC_079191.1:232666710-233369210 GCF_029499605.1 Hyla sarda
GAGGTCTGTGGGGTCAATTTGGATTCCTGGATGGCCATCAGACCCAGGAATCAGTGGCTCATAAATGTCTGAAATTGGGGTCCAGGTGGGGTCACCGAAATGTGGGACAAACTTGTATGGGGGAAAAGGTCGCAGAAATGGGGGAACAGGGAAAATTGTACAGGGTACAAAGAAAACTGTACAGGAGTACAGGGTCGTTATTATGGGGGGCAGGGAAACTTGTACGGGGCAACTTTACTGGCATTGCACTGCGGTGCTGCCTTTTAAGGGGCTCATCATCACTGAATGATGATGATGATGATGAGGGGCAGGAGGAAAAAGAGGAAATGTAGGCTCTTCCTCTTCTCCCTCATTGGCGGATTCTGATGCAAGCATGGCGTTTGCCTCCTCCACTAAAAAGTACTGTATGGCAGCATTCCCAAAACAGGGAGCCTCCAGCTGTTGCAAAACTTCAACTCCCAGAATGCCTGGCCAGTCAATGGCTTCTATGCTGGGAGTTGTTGCTGGAGGCTTCCTGTTTGGGGAATGCTGGTGTAACATATTTTTAGGAACGGAGTCATTTTTTAGTTTTTATAGGGGGTGGGACTGTGTAAGGGTGTGTTTATGTAGTGTTTTACTTTTTAGTTTTGTATAGGTGTAGTTCGCTGTTTTTACAGTACCTACATACACACAGTCGAGTTTGCAATGAGCAATGTCCAGCCCAGCACCCCAGTAATCTGCTGCATGGAGAAAACTTTGCTCCGTGCCAGATTACGAGCGACCACAACAGTCATGCCCCCCTCCATAGACATTAACGGAGGGGGTTTTGACAACCACGGCCGCCCACAGTCAAGCACATCCAGCATTCTGAACATAAATGTTTAGAACGCCAGGGTGCCAGGCCACAGATCGCAGGGGGTCCCAGCGGCAGGACATCCTGCAATCAGACATCTTATCCCATATCCAATGGATGTCTAGAGGGCAGAGGTTCTCTTTTAAAGGAGATTTTCATATAAATTTATGACATGAAGAGAGCTTTGCAAACTCCCTCAATGTATGTCATGCCATTAATCAAGCGCCAGGTTTGCTACACTGAATTTTAAAGTAGTAAATATGTAACACTTACAGAAGAAGCAAAGTGGCCGAGATTCCCAAAATGGCATCCACATGCTTCAAAAGATAATCTACAATGGAAATTGACTTATAAATCAGATATTAAAGGGGTATTCCAGTTGGAAACATTTTTAAAAAATAACTGGTGCCAAAAAGTTAAACAGATTTGTAATTTACTTAATTCTTCAAGTACTTAGCTGCTGCATACTGCAGAGAAAGTTGTGAATTTATTTTCTGCCTGACCACAGTGCTCTCTGCTGATACCTCTGTCCACGTCAAGAACTGTCCAGAGCAGGAACAAATCCCCATAGCAAACCTCTCCTGCTCTTGACAGTTCCTGACATGGACAGAGGTGTCAGCAGAGAGCACTGTGGTCATACTGGAAAAAACTACACAACTTCCTCTGGCGCATACAGCAGCTAAGAACCGGTAGGATTAATATTTTTAAATAGAAGTATTTTACAAATCAGTTTAACTTTCTGCCACCAGTTGATTAGAATTGTGCAGGCTTCTGTGTTCAGGGCTGCCCCTCGTGACGTCACGCCCGCCCCCTTCATGACGTCACGCCCGCCCCCTCAGCGAAAGTCTATGGGAAGGGGGCGCGATGGCCATCACGCCCCCTTCCCATAGACTTTCGTTGAGGGGGTGGTCGTGACGTCACGAAGGGGGAGGGCGTGACGTCACGAGGGGCAGCCCTGAACACGGAAGCCCGCACACAGCGTACGGAACAATAAACTTCCGGATGCTGGGGAGCGGAGCTTCCGACACAGGGCAGCATGTCAACCACTGTGTCAGTCAATAAGCCAAAGGGCTCGAATTACCAGGATAGCAGCAACCCCTAAAACATCATGCTAATCCAAGGGGAAATTTGTAATTTATGTTGCCCTGATTAAATAACCTGCTGTGCATCATAATAGATTGATACAATGGCTTTTGTTTCAAATATACTAAAGAATAAGGGAGGGCAAATACTATTTGGAGCCCTGACCTAGGGCTTTCCTAGGCTTGTGGTGCATAAATAATATGGCATAATTCCCACAAAAAGAAAGTTTATGTATATACATATGAAAGGTGAAAAAAGACAAACATTCTGTGCTTTATATGTGTAGTTCATATATTGTGTATATTTTAGTACCCCTCTATGCCTAAACAAATATGTCCTAAATTGTTGGGTCAAAAGGGGAATTATCCGTAAGTAAATTTGGTTCCAAGAAATAGTTACATATAGCCCTTACATGTGTGTGTATAGCCTAGATTTACATATGTATATAACCCAAAAAAGAATGAAGCTCCCTCTCTTCGCGCTCCTAACTGGAGGGAGGGGGGATGAATATTCATAAGCGGCGCTGATGTCAGTGCCAGTTAATCTGCAGAAGCCCCGTCCGTGCCAGTTACAGCAAGATATATACATAGAATAAAATTACAATTGCGGGTGAACGGCCGGAAGGATCCAGGCGAGGTAGGGCTCGTTTTAATCAGCGTCTCCCGGCCTATCTACCAGGATAGTGCGGGAGAAAATATCTGACAGTTTTCCTTTAATAATTTCCAGCGCCGTGGCCGCAGCTTATTCATTTAAAGCGCATGTGGCTGGCATCTTAACCTTTCATAGCGCATGTGGCCGGCATCTTAACCATTTATAGTGCATGCGGCCGGCATCTTAACCATTTATAGTGCATGTGGCCGGCATCTTAACCATTTATAGCGCAGCTGCTGGCATCTCAGAGCAGCATCAGAGTCACACATAATTAGTTCCCCAGGGAGGGGGGGGGGGGGGATACCATTAAATACCGTGGAACAGTCATAACTTACAAAAATACCGTGATATGCATTTTTGGTCATACCGCCCAGCACTATCTACACATACTAGAAATTGGTGCTCTCACTAGGACCAAACACCTCTCCCACCACTCAACTTTTGTGTAAGGTATGCGAACAGGCTAGGAATATGCTTGGACTGACAGGGTGTACTAAATTTATGCCTCTGTGGCACAACCCTAGTCTGGTGGCATTTTTCTCTTTCCCTGATGCAGGGTTTTGGAAGAGGAGGGGTGTGTGCAGGCTGGAACAGCTGTGTGTAGATGGTATTTTCAAAACATTCAGGGATCTCCAGACTGAGCTTGAGCTGCTGCATTCTCTTTTTTCAGATACCTACAACTGTCTACAAGATGCAGGGTAGGTTGAGATACGGTTCTAGAATCTGTGTCTGAAGTGGAGTCTGCTGATATTACTTCATGGTTACCCAGCAACCTGTCAACCCGATATGCGATGTGCCGAACTCGAGCACCAGCTAGGCAACACACTGTTCGGCGATCCTGGTCTTTGTGACAGATCGCCCTGTCTGTCCCCCTAATAATTCAGTCCCCCACTACCAGTACCTCTCTGGCCTGCCCTGCACTCCTCCCTTCCTCCTTACTGGAGCAGACACCCCCCTGACGGTCAGAGGCAGAGTCCTGCTGCAGTACTGCTAGCTCTGAAATGGCATCCCCCTCATCTGCCAACCAGGCAAACTTGTTAGGGTGTCCCAGTTCAGGACTAGCCTCCCTGACACTTTTCCCTCTACCCAGTTCTCCAATTGTAACCCAGCTAACTGCCTGACTGTCCTGCACCTCCGTCCCACTATCCTCCCCCACCTCTACCCCAGAAAGTACTTGCTCAGTGAGCAGGAGACTCCTCTCCAGTTTGTCAATGAGTCTCAGTTTGCAAAAATTTACAGTAAAAACAAACAATCGAATATTTCAATTTAAACTCCCTGAATTTAAAGTCCCTTAATTTTAAGTCCCTCTCACTTGTATACTTCAGACTCTTGTATAAAAGACACACAATTGCTAGCTCAACAATCGCTTAGTGTACTTGCCTTTATATTTACCACAGTCCACCACTCTCTTCCACTGCCTGGAAGTGAATGCATTTTTCTAACTTTGAAACTCTCTGCTTCTAAGGAAAATAGACAAACCAAATAAATTATATATTGATTCAAATGTACAATATGTCTACTTTATGTTGGCATCATAAAGTTGACATGTTTTTACTTTTTCAATACATCAGAGGGCTTCAAAGTATAGCAGCAATTTTCAAATTTTCACGAAAAATTCTAAATCAGATTTTTCAGGGACCAAAAAGTTTAAAGTGGATTTGAGGAGCCTTTCTGTAAGAAATGCCCCTTAAATAACCCCATTATAGAAACTGCACCCCTCAAAGTATTCAAAATGACATTCAGAAAGTTTGTTAACCCTTTAGGTGTTTCACAGGAATAGCAGTAAAGTGGAGGAGAAAAATGAAAATCTGCATTTTTTACACTAACACATTTTTGTAGCCTCAATTTTTTAATTTTTACAAGGGGTATTAGGAGAAGAAGCCCCCTAAAACTTGTAACCCAATTTCTCTCGAGTATGGTTATACCTCATATGTTGACCTAAAGTGCTCTGCGGGCTCACAACATGGCTCAAGAGGGAAAGAGCAACTGTGGGATTTTAAATGGTGACTTTTGCTGTCATGGTTTTTGGGGGGCAGGTTGCATTTAGGAAATCCCCATGGTGCCAGAACAGCAAAAAAAAAAAAGGCACACTATTTGGGGAAACTACACCCCTCAAGGAAAGTAACAAGGGGTACAGTAAGCCTTAACACCTCACAGGTGTTTGATGGGTTTGATTTGAACTTGGACATGAAAATGAAAAATTTGATTTTTAACACTAAAATGATGGTGTTACTCCAAATCTTTAATTTTGACATGGGGTAATAGGAGAAAATGGACCCCAAAATTTGAAGCCCAATTTCTCCCAAGTAAAGAAATGCCCCATATGTGGATGTAAAGTGCTCTGCTGGCGGCACTAAAGGTACATAAGGAGCGCCACTGGGCTTTTGGAGAGAGAATTCTGCTGGAATTAAAGTCGGGGGTACAAAGGCCCCATGGTGCCAGAACAGCAGAAACACCCCACATGTGGCACCATTTTGGAAACTACACAATTCAAGGAATGTAACAAAGGTTACAGTGAGTACCTACACCTCACAGGTTTTTGGAACAGCGGGCCTTAGGTTGGTCTGAAGTAGCGCTGTCCGGCACGAAAGCAGCTGTTCACCTACCTGTCGTCCGTGGGTCCGTGACGTCGCGCTGTTTGTAGCACCCATATCGCACCGATGCACAAAGAATAAAACAACCACTGGAAGACACTTCCTTGCCGTGCGTGCTCCCTCTGATTTCCTTTTCTTTGCATTTGTTGTTAGACTGTGGTCTATGAAAGGGGTTTGAGCACGGGAAGCGCTGAAAGAGTGGTCCCGTTTCTGAGGTCTGCTGCTGCTCGTTTGAATTGTTTAACAAGAGGGCATTAGAGTGTGAACTGTGGCAGTGCCAGCTGCTGTTTCTACACTACTTGCAAAAGTAAAAATTATGCCCGCCCCAAAACCTATGCTCTGAATCATCATTCTGGGAATGTGATGTGTGTGGCCGTTCCTATTCTGTTACCTCAAATGTGCACCAGGCTCAGATGGGGAGAGAGCGCTGCACATTTGAGGCAAATTGCAACCCCCAATGCTATTGACTCTGTGACCCATGGCCCATTTTTAGGGATCATGGGTATTGGGAAAGAGTTTTTTTTTTTTTTTTTTTAATTTGGAAGATAATGTACTCTGGACTGGTACATTGGGGTAAAATTATGGAAAATTAAAATGAGAGAAAGGGTTAAAAATTTCAAACTCCATGGAAGTGTGATACTCCCTGAGGGTACGTTCACACGTACAGGATCCTGCACAGATTTTATGTGCAGGATTTGTAACTGCTGATTAGAAGCTGTGCTCAGTCATTTAGCTTACATTGAAATCTGAAGCAGAAAATCCTGTGCATCAAATCTGCGTACCCTGAAGCAATTCTTAATGCAGAGGCCCGGATGATCGGGGAAAGTGTCGCATTGGTGGTGGTGTCCTTCCCAATCCCACTGCATTTTTTCTGGGAATGTCCCTTCTTTCCAGTGTGGGGGACTCACCTTGGGGGATAGGTCGGGAGGCCTCTTTGATTCTTCACAAGCGGACGTGGATCTGGCGGCGAGGGATGTGAACAGAGGGATACTAGTATAAAAGTTATCCCGGTAAAAGGTGGTAACCCTTATCTAGTAATGGGTGCATAAGGTCCCAAACGATTTCCCGCTAACACCAAGAATGGGGGGACATTCTGGGGGTTCAATACGGAAATCTGGGCCCTCGTACACCATAAAATTGCAAGTGTACCCTGAGGTACTCTCGCAAAGTTTATACATCTTCATGCCATACCTTGCCCGCTTTGTGGGAATGTACTGTCGGAAGCTGAGTCTCCCCTTAAAGCTGATGAGAGACTCTTCAATAGAGACCTGTCTTCCAGGAACATTGGCCTCCCAAAATCCCTGATTTTATACAGGCTGTCATACGTAGGGGGGACCTGCCGCATTATCAGCATAATGCAAATATTTCCGAATGGCTCGAATTGGGGACATGTCATGGCCAGTGGGATCTGGTAAAGGACATCCCCACTACAGTATTGCCTGACACTGTTTTTTTTTTAATTAGACCCATATGCAGCACAAGGACCTAAAATGTCCTAATTTTGGCTGCATCGACTGGGAACCAGCCACTGGGCCTACCCAAACCAGTGCCCGGGTTTGCGGCAATGAACTATTCAGCGCACAGGTTTGTCTGGTCAACCATCAGATTGACAAAGTCGTTACTGAAATAATAACTAAAATAGTCCATTTCAGTGAACCCAATGATGTCAATCTTGATTCCTGAGTTGCCAACAAACACAGGAATCACGGGCTTGTGGTCCGCTGGCTCAGTCCAGCCAAGTTCACCGGTACGGGGCACCAGCAAACTTGGCTGGGGGGGGTTGACTAGTACGAGTGCCAGGGGGACTTGTACTAGCATGGGGCACAGGGTCAGGAGCAGAGGAGGTTTGCGGTCCCGCATGGCGGCATCTCCGCCGCATTGGTTGCCCATCATTAGAACAAGATGATGAGGAGGGTGTGGAAGCTAAAAAGGAAAGTGTCTTCCTCGCCCTTACTGGCACTTTCTGTGTCGGAGGCAAGTAAGGCATATGCCTCCTCCGCTGAAAACGAAATCTATCAACAAAATTTTACCACTAACATAAAGTAGAATATGTCACAAAAAAAACTCTCTCAGAATCAGAATGAAAAGTAAAAGCATCCCAGAGTTATTAATGCTTAAATTGACAGTGGTCAGATGTGCAAAAAATGGCTGGGTCCTTAACTTCATAACGACCATGGAAGAGTATAGACGTCCAGTTTGGCAGCCGTTCCCGCAAATGGACGTCTATACTCGTCCATTATTCTCGTGGGTGCTGCCCAGTGCACCCACGAGATCGCGGCAGGGACTCGGCTGTATCACACAGCCGGGACCCTGCTGCACTGCCGGGACCGAAGTAAACTTCAGTCCCGGCAGTTTTAACCCTTACAGCCGAGGTCGGAAGTGACCGCGGGCTGTAAGTATTATGACAGAGGGAGGGGGCTCCCTCTGTCTCCTCTGCAGCACCCCGCATCGCGGGGTACTGTGTGTAATACGCGGCTGGCCGAGGCCTGCTGCACTGCCGTGAGTGAAGTTCACTTCACTCCCGCCAGATTAACCCTTACAGCCGCGGTCAGAAGTGAACGCGCGCTGTAAGGAGTTCTGACAGAGGGAGGGGGCTCCCTCTGTCTCTCCTGCAGCACCCCGGAGCATCGCTGCTGCATACCTGGGCAACCAGGGGTCCTACAAAGACCCCCAAGTCTGCCCAGGGTATTGCTGATATGCTGAGGCACGTCCTGATATGCTGCCTGCTAGTGAAAACTGGCATGAAGCATATAACTGCAATGCTTTGGAATACTAAGTATTCCAAAGCATTAAAAAGTGTAAAAATAAATAAATAAATAAATTTAAAAAAAGTGTAAAAATAAATAAAAATTTAATAAAAGTGTTAAAAAAAATTATGAAAATACATTTATTAAATGAATCTAAAAAAATTAAAAAAAGCATAATGTGTAGGATCGCATTGGCGGACATCCGCAGCACGTAATATGCTGCGGATGTCCACCATGTGATCCTACACATTATGCAGCAGTCACGGTAATGAGCTCCCTGCTGCGGCTGGATAGCTTTGTGTGTCCACTCATAGCGGCGGATTTCCCGCTGGCAGTCATGAGCAGATACACTGAGCTACCCAGCCGCAGCAGTGATGGCTATATTCACCATGAGCGGGTGCTTATTCCCACAACATGGCGGATATATCCATCAGGAGCCTTAACTGTCACAGACAGACGCGTTATACTGCTAGCCAACCAAGGACCAATCAAAGAGGTCCAGCCAATAACTTGTAGGGGTGCGGTATATAAATGGGGTCACTTGTGGGGGTACTGTTCTGCCCTGAAAGCCAAATGGTGCTCCTCTCCTTCTGAGTCCTACCACGCGGCCAAGGAACCATATATGGCCTAAGCGGGGGAATTTCCGAACATGGGACAAGCAGCTAAATAAAATATAGGGTGCATTTCTTTCAATATCAGAAGTGATTCACCAAAAATATGTCCCACAAATGATGCATTTGTGAAAAAAGCTAGTTTCGATTTTTTAACACTGACTTTGTAATAATTCCTGCCAAAAAACTATGGTATTAAAATACTCACTGTACCCCCTAGCGAATACCTTGAGGGGTCTAGTTTTTAAAATGGTGTCATTCGGGGGGGGGTCCCATGTTCTACTACTTCTCAGTTGCTGCAATCCTTGCTTAGCACATAAAAATAAGATGTACTTTTCACATTTACAAAATGTCAAGTAAGTTTGTTAGGCTTCTTAGGGTATGTTCACACTGAGGAAATCAAGCAGAAATTTTCTGCCTCAAAATATTGTTACTTTTCCACAAGAACTCACAGAGATTCCGCGCGGAATTATGCAGGTTTCATGCGGAGGAGGAGTATCAAGTATTTCTATTCATAATTTTTTTTAATTTTTTTTCATGCGGAAATTCCACGGAAATTCTGCGCCTATTCTGCGCCAATTCCGCGTGGAAATGCTTCTGACTCAAAAAAAATAATAACATTGATCTCTATGGGAGAACGACGCTGATTCCGCCTGAAAGAAAGAACATGTTCTTTCTTCAAGCGGAACAGACTTCCTCGTCAGAATTCTGCTTGAGGAAATTCCTCAGTGTGAACTGAGGGGCAGAAATTCTGTACAGCTCTATGGGGATTTTCACTGCTGAATGATTTGGAGAGGAAAAGCGAGCAGAATTACTCGTGGAAATTCCTCTCCAATTTCTCAGTGTGAACATACCCTAATACATCTAAAATGTGAATAATAATAAAAAAAAATTTGAGAAAATAAAGTAGATAAAATATTTTTGATAAAATATGCAACCTATTAACGTCAAAATAACAAAAAAATCGTATTTTTTTTCTAAAATGTCACGGTTTCTTGCATTGTAAATAAAAAAATACAAATGATATCGATTAGCTTTTACTATTTTCATGTAGTACAACTTGTGACAAAAAAAAACAATGTCAGAATTGTTTTCATTGGCAAAACATTACCAGAGTTATTCTCAAATAAAGACATACATCCCAGATTTGAAAAAACAGGCCTGGTCTTTGAGGGGAGTACAGGCTTAATTAGCTTGGTCCTTAACCCCTTAAGGACTGAGCCCTTTTTCACCTTAAGGACTCGGCCATTTTTTGCAATTCTAACCACTGTAACTTCAAACATTAATAACTCTGGAATGCTTTTAGTTATCATTCTGATTCCGAGATAGTTTTTTCGTGACATATTCTACTTTAACATAGTGGTAAAATTTTGCGGTAACTTGCTTCCTTTCTTGGTGAAAAATCCCAAAATTTGATGAAAAATTTGAAAATGTTGCATTTTTCTAACTTTGAAGCTCTCTGCTTGTAAGGAAAATGGATATTCCAAATATTTTTTTTTTATTCACATATACAATAGGTCTACTTTATGTTTGCATCATAAAATTGACATGTTTTTACTTTTGGAAGACACCAGAGGGCTTCAAAGTTCAGCAGCAATTTTCCAATTTTTCACAAAATTTTGAAACTCGCTTTTTTTTCAGGGACCAGTTCAGGTTTGAAGTGGATTTGAAGGGTCTTCATATTAGAAATACCCCATAAATTACCCCATTATAAAAACTGCACCCCCCAAAGTATTCAAAATGACATTCAGTCAGCGTTTTAACCCTTTAGGTGTTTCACAGGAATAGCAGCAAAGTGAAGGAGAAAATTCACAACCTTCATTTTTTACACTCGCATGTTCTTGTAGACCCAATTTTTGCAAGGGGTAAAAAGGAAAAAAATTTTACTTGTATTTGAAACCCAATTTTTCTCGAGTAAGCACATACCTCATATGTCTATGTAAAGTGTTCGGCGGGCGCAGTAGAGGGCTCAGAAGGGAAGGAGCGACAAGTGGTTTTTGGGGGGCATGTCACCTTTAGGAAGCCCCTATTAAAAAGGGTAATAGCAGAAAATACCCCCCAAAATTTGAAGCCCAATTTCTCCCGATTCAGAAAACACCCCATATGGGGGTGAAAAGTGCTCTGCTGGCGCACTACAGGTCTCAGAAGAGAAGGAGTCACATTTGGCTTTTTTGAAGGAAATTTTGCTCTGGGGGCATGCCGCATTTAGGAAGCCCCTATGGTGCCAGGACAGCAAAAAAAAAAAACACATGGCATACTATTTTGGAAACTAGACCCCTTGGGGAATGTAACAAGGGGTTAAGTGAACCTTAATACCCCACAGGTGTTTCATGACTTTTGCATATGTAAAAAAAAAAAAAAATTTTTACCTAAAATGCCTCTTTTCCCAAAAATTTTACATTTTTAAAAAGGGTAAAAGCAGAAAATACCCCCCAAAATTTGTAACACAATTTCTCCCGAGTACGGCAATACCCCATATGTGGCCCTAAACTGTTGCCTTGAAATACGACAGGGCTCCAAAGTGAGAGCGCCATGCCCATTTGAGGTCTGAATTAGGGATTGCATAGGGGTGGACATAGGGGTATTCTACGCCAGTGATTCCCAAACAGGGTGCCTCCAGCTGTTGTAAAACTCCCAGCATGCCTGGACAGTCAGTGGCTGTCTGGTAATACTGGGAGTAGTTGTTTTGCAACAGCTGGAGGCTCCATTTTGGAAACCGTGGCGAACCAGACGCTTTTCATTTTTATTGGGGAGGGGAGGGGGGCTGTGTAGGGGTATGTGTATATGTAGTGTTTTTTACTTTATTTTATTTTGTGTTAGTGTAGTGTAGTGTAGTGTTTTTAGGGTACAGTCACACGGAGGGGGTTCACAGTAGTTTCTCGCTGGCAGTTTGAGCTGCGGCAGAAAATTTGCCGCAGCTCAAACTTGCAGCCGGATATTTACTGTAAACCTCCGCCCATGTGAGTGTACCCTGTACATTCACCAGGGGGGTGGGGGGGACGGGACATCCAGCTGTTGCAAAACTACAACTCTCAGCATGTACGGTCTATCAGTGCATGCTGGGAGTTGTAGTTTTGCAACAGCTGGAGGCACACTGGTTGTGAAACACCGAGTTTGGTAACAAACTCAGTGTTTTGCAACCAGTGTGCCTTCAGCTGTTGCAACAGCTACAACCCCCAGCATGTACGGACAGCGGAAGGGCATGCTGGGTCTTGTAGTTATGCAACAGCTGGAGGCATACTACTTTGGCTGGGGATGCTGGGGATTGTAGTTATGCAACAGCTGGAGACACACTACAACTCCCAGCATGCACTTTACCTGTTTGTGCAAGCTGGGGGTTGGAGTTATACAACAGCTGAAGGTACACTTTTCCATAGAAAAAATGTGCCTCCAGCTGTTGCAAAACTATAAGTCCCAGCATGCCCATAAGGGAATGCTGGGAGTTGTGGTGGTCTGCCTCCTGCTGTTGCATAACTACAGCTCCCAGCATGCCCTTTTTGCATGCTGGGAGCTGTTGCTAAGCAACAGCAGGAGGCTGTCACTCACCTCCAATGATCCCCGCCACGCAGGTCAGTCCCTTGTTGTCGCCGCCGCCGCTCCTGGGGCCTCGATCCCAACATTGACGCCGGGGATCGGGTCCCCAGCACCCGGGGTGCACGTCCCGCACCCGCTCACGTCCTCCGGAAGAGGGGCGGAGCGGGTTGCGGGAGTGACACTCGCAGCAGGCGCCCTGATTGGTCGACCGGGAAACCGGCCGACGAATCAGGGCGATCGTGAGGTGGCACCAGTGCCACCTCACCCCTGCTGGCTGTGGCTGTTCGTGGCCGTCAGCCTGTAGCCTGTAATTCGGGGTCACCGGGTCACTGGCGACCCGATTGACCCGGAATCTGCCGCAGATCGCTGGACTGAATTGTCCAGTGATCTGCGGCCATCGCTGACATGGGGGGCTCATCATGACCCCCCTGAGCGATATGCCCCGATGCCTGCTGAACGATTTCAGCAGGCATCGGGCACCGGCTCCCCTCCAGCTAGCGACGGTGGGGGGGGGGGGGGGGTGGCAGGATTTGACAGGACGTACTCAAACGTCCTGAGTCCTTAAGGACTCGGAAAAGGGGCAGTTTGAGTACGTCCTGCGTCCTTAAGGGGTTAAGGTGAAAATGGGATTTTTGCATTTATACTTTCATACACAGATGAGTATGAAGGCTTGTTTTTTGCACGACCAGTTGTCCTTTGTAATGACATAACTCATTTTACCATAAAATGTATGGTGACAAAAAAAAACAATATTTGTGTGGGGAAATTGAAAAGAAAACCGCAATTTTGCACATTTTGGAAGGTTTCATTTTCACACTGCACAATTTACGGTAATTATTCTGTGGGTCAATACGATTAAAATGATACCCATGATTACATACTTTTCTATTGTACCGCTTTAAAAAAAATATCAAACTTTTTAACCAAATTAGTGCATTTAAAATATTTCTATTTTGACGACCTATAACTTTTTCATTTATCCGTATAGGCGGCGGTATGAGGGCTAATTTTTGCGCTGTGATCTGTACTTTTTATTGATACCACATTTGCATATGACATTTTTTATATATTTTTTTTAAATTTTTTGGGGAATATGGGACAAAAAAGCAGCAATTTTGGACTTTTTTTTAAAATTACGTTTAGTCTGTTCACTGTGTGCGATCAATAACATTATATTTTGATAGTTCAGAAATTTACGCATGCGGCGATACCAAACATGTTTATTAATTTATTTTTTACACTTTCTGGGGGTAAAATGGGAAAAAGGGATGATTTATATTTTTATTGGGGGGGGGGGGTATTTTTCAATTTTTTTTACACTTTAATAGTCTCCATAGGGGATTATTTATAGCAATCATTTATTGCTAATGCTGTTCAGTGCTATGCATAGGGCATAGCATTGATCAGTGTTATCGGTCATCTTCTGCTCTGGTCTGCTCGATCTCAAACCAGAGCAGAAGACCTCTAAAAGACAGACGGAGGCAAGTGAGGGGACCTCCGTCCACCATTATGGATGATCGGATCCCCGTGCCAGACCACATATCCACAGATGCCGTGATCGGCACTGATCACGGCATCTGAGGGGTTAATGGCGCACATCAGTGCGATCGCTGATGTCCACCATTATCGGCGGGTCCCTGGCTGCTGATAGCAGCCGGGACCTGCCGTGCATGACACGAGCACCACTCCGATGCTAACGGTCATGTACAGAACATAAATATACGTCCTGGTGCATTAAGTACCAGGGCACCAGGACTTACATTTAAGTCCTGTGCCGTTAAAAAAATGAAAATTTTCTATAAAAATATCTGATTTAAAACTGTGGCCTGTAGCCGAATGTTGCAACACCGGGGAAAAATCATGGATTTTAGTATAAATATTACCATAGTGACACATAGAAATCAGGTAAAAATACATCAAATCAGAAACAAACTGTTAAATATTGAGAGAGTTAACATCTACAAACTATGTCTAACATAAGGACTAAACTGCGTAATGGACTGGCCAAAAAGTACATGTGCATAAGCTTTAACTAACAGAAAAAGAGCAATTTAAATGATAATAACATTACCAGTACAGGAGTTGTGGGTACTAGAGGTCCTGGGTGACAGAATCATGGGATCTCTCGTACCCACAATTCCTGTACTGGTAATGTTATCAAAGGCTTAGTTGCTCTTGTTCTGTTAGTTGCAGCTCATGCACATGCACTTTTTGGCCACTGCATTGTGCACTTTGATTTCTATGTTGGGCATAGATATTGTGGAAATAAACCGGTGTGCTGCCGATTTAATGTACTTTTACCTGATTTCCATGTGCCACTATGGTGATATTTATACTAGAATCCATTATTTTGTTACAAGAGTACTGCCCTTGTGTGCCCATTCCACCTTTTTAAATGTTTAATTGTGTAAAAAATGTATCTCCACAGTACTAAACTGCCCCATAGATTGGTCGCCTCAACTAATTTAATTGTTCTTGGGCATACAAAATATTCCTCTAGCATATTGTGAATTGTTTTGCATCATCTGCATCATTGCAAAAAATACACTAACAAGCAATTGGAAAATGGCGGAAATTCAGTCTAAAGATTTAGTGAATAAAAAAATTAATACTACATTTTCTTTTGAAAAATTACTAACTAGAGGTTCAGGCAATACAAAAAAGTTTTCCACTAGATTGAACCCATGGTACACCTCATCCTACTGTATTGATATTTAATGCTTCCTATATGGTTAAATATTATAGGCAAACCACACCATGCTGTAATTCACTGATCTATGCCATCTTTATCAACACTGACTGACTGTTCACTACAAAATTCTTGAGCAGATTAACACTTATGTTTAAAACTCACTCAGGCATACTGTTCTGTTCTTCTCCCTTCATAGGGATGCTTTTCCTGTTCATGTTTTCCTTGTTCCTAAAAGTCAACGATTTACTCTTCATAGCGACAGCTGCGTCTGTCTTTTGTTTATTATTATTTGAGTTATCTGTATTTCTCATTTCATTGAAGATAATAAACCATTGAAAGTAATTGTGTATCACTGTTGTTCAGTAAGGTTACATACATTTTTGAAATCTATTTTGTAGTAACTGCATTTTTTTCCCCTAAATAAAGTGAAAAAAGTTTGTAAGTAGTAAAATGGGTACTGTTATTACAAAAAACTTTAGATATGTCAGAGACACATCAAATGTTTGGTTGCTAGAATGACTGTGAAAAGTGTGTGCTATAGCTTGTACCATGCCATGCATTAGTATAAATAAATGTATAAATAAAGGTTAAGAGAAAATGTATCTATGCCTTAGTGGAAAGCGGAGTCTTTGAGAGGCTAATTGTAGCCCATTGGGATCAAAGTGTTTTAGAATGTACTGTATAATATTACACTTCACTGGCAGCTTTTGGTTGGTGGTGTTGGGAGCTGAATACACAACAATTAGCTCATCTTTGAAAGGGGATTTAGGTAGTGAGACAACCACTTTAAAATTAAACAAAATTAAAATATTAAAAATAAAAACTTTACATATACTTGCCTTATACATTTGCAGTTTATGCTGCTCTGTTTAGTAATCTCATACAATTGTCAAAAGACAACTGCAGATGACAAAGCAGCAGAATGTGAACTACTATTATAAAAGGAGTAAAAAAATGTAGAAGGAAATAAAAACATTTTGGCTGAGAATTGCACTGTGTTTAACTTTTGAGACTGATAGCTTGTAAGAATAGACCTTATGAGTATTGACTGATAAGTGCATGTCCTAGATAGTCTCCCAGGATTTTCCTCTGCTGCCAACAAGATAAACAGGACAGTAATAAGGACTGCTTTTTTCACATTCTGTAAGAACATGGCACCCCTTCAGAATCTATTTTAGGCTCTCTCAGCTATCCACATGGGAATTCACTTGAAATACCTGGACAGCATGCAACTTAGTTGCATGACTGGCTAAGCAGGCATTTCCCATTTGTTAAGATGGATACCAGAAGAGAAATGGAGAGCAGCAAAGGGGAATTAGTCTGCCTTCCATTATTTATTCATTACATTTTTTACCCTAATAGACAACTCCTCTAAAGCACAGTTCATTTAAAAAATGTATAGGGCTGGGTTCACACTGCATTTGTATTAATGTTTAAAGAGGACCTGCCTGTGACAGACGGGCATGTATAGATAGCTGAGGAAGGCTGATCATGTACCTTTTTAGAATGATGATAGCTCCCCCACCCTCACAGATCTAAAGGGCTCGGTATCCTCTCCAATTGTCTTGTTATTCCGTCAGATGGGCGGGTCGGCACTATACTGTGTGAGCTGTACTTCCTATGACAGGAGCGTGCATACTTAATGGATGGGCGTGCATTCAGTTCGGGTAGCAAGACAGTCAGAGGGGATATCGAGCCCTATATCTCTGGGTCCGGGAGGAGGATGGACTGGGGGGTGATTGTATGATCCATCTCCAGCCCCCACCCCAGCTATCTATACTGTTCATATTTCATTTTTTAAAGAGAGGCCACAGGTCTTCTTTAGAAGGGGCTACCCGGACAAAGAGCAGTAACGGCATTCTATGCGGGGCTGCGTCTTCAGTCTCGGAAAGCTCTGTTTCCGGGACTGGAAACGTGACGCAACACCCCTCGTGACATCACACCACGCCCCCTTCATTTATGTCTATAGGAGGGGGCATGATGCCCACCACACCCCCTCCCAAAGACATGAATAGAGGGGGTGTGGCGTGACGTCACGAGGGGGCATTGCGTTACGTGCCCAGTCCCGCAAACAAAGAGCTTTCCAAGACTGAAGACTCAGCCCCGCATAGAATGCGGGTGCTGCACTGAGATTGCGGGGGGTCCCAGTAGTGGGCCCCCCGCAATTAGACATCTTATCCCCTATCCTTTGGATAGGGGAAAAGATGTCTTTGACTGGATAACCCCTTTAACCCCTTAAGGACTCAGCCCATTTTGGCCTTAAGGACTCAGACAATTTAATTTTTACGTTTTCATTTTTTCCTCCTCGCCTTCTAAAAATCATAACTCTTTTATATTTTCATCCACAGACTAGTATGAGGGCTTGTTTTTTGCGCGACCAGTTGTCCTTTGTAATGACATCACTCATATCATAAAATGTATGGCGCAACCAAAAAACACTATTTTTGTGGGGAAATTAAAACGAAAAACGCAATTTTGCTAATTTTGGAAGGTTTTGTTTTCACGCCGTACAATTTATGGTAAAAATGACGTGTGTTCTTTATTCTGAGGGTCAATACGATTAAAATGATACCCATTATTATATACTTTTATATTATTGTTGCGCTTAAAAAAAATCACAAACTTTTTAACCAAATTAGTACGTTTATAATCCCTTTATTTTGATGACCTCTAACTTTTTTATTTTTCCGTATAAGCGGCGGTATGGGGGCTCATTTTTTGCGCCATGATCTGTACTTTTTTTTGATACCACATTTGCATATAAAAAACTTTTAATAAATTTTTTATAATTTTTTTTTTAATAAAATGTTTTAAAAAAGTTGAAATTTTGGACTTTTTTTTTTTTTTTTCGTTCACGCCGTTCACCGTACGGGATCATTAACATTTTATTTTAATAGTTCGGACATTTACGCATGCGGCGATACCAAATATGTCTATAAAAAATGTTTTTTTACGCTTTTTGGGGGTAAAATAGGAAAAAACGGACGTTTTACTTTTTTATTGGGGGAGGGGATTTTTCACATTTTTTTTACTTTTACATTTTTTTACATTTTTTTTTACACTTGAATAGTCCCCATAGGGGACTATTCATAGCAATACCATGATTGCTAATACTGATCTGTTCTATGTATAGGACATAGAACAGATCAGTATTATCGGTCATCTCCTGCTCTGGTCTGCTCGATCACAGACCAGAGCAGGAGACGCCGGGAGCCGGACGGAGGAAGGAGAGGGGACCTCTGTGCGGCGTTATGAATGATCGGATCCCCGCAGCAGCGCTGCGGGCGATCTGATCATTCATTCAAATCGCGCACTGCCGCAGATGCCGGGATCTGTATTGATCCCGGCACCTGAGGGGTTAATGGCGGACGCCCGCGAGATCGCGGGCGTCTGCCATTGCCGGCGGGTCCCTGGCTGCGATCAGCAGCCGGGATCAGCTGCGCATGACACGGGCATCGCTCCGATGCCCGCGGTTATGCTTAGGACGTAAATGTACGTCCTGGTGCGTTAAGTACCACCTCACCAGGACGTACATTTACGTCCTGCGTCCTTAAGGGGTTAAAAAAGGTACCAATCATAAGAGTTTACCATAATTAACATGTAGAAATGTGTTGCATATGGTAAAATCTTCTTCCTCTGACAGTAGATTCCACTTACCACTGATATACATTATGCAAAAAAATGGCCCTGTAATGTATATTTTGCTGGATTCAACAGCACAGACTATAAAACAAGATTCTAAAAAGCAAAAAAAAAAAAACACAACAGAGAAACTAGTGAAATGGAAACACAAAAGGCAGTGTTAACCCAGCCTAAAAGACAGAACCAGAAACAATTTTGTTCCTATGAATTACAGATCAAACAAAACAGCATTTATTGACACAATGGCAATAGATTTAATGTCTAGTAAAGGTTTCAGATATAATATAAGAATGTTTACAGCAGATTGAATTTGACCAATTAGACATTGAAAAGAAACTGACAGGCTGTTCACCACACTAAACCCACTAAACACTGAATTATATAGTGTGGGTGAACAGTAGCAGAATTATGTTAAACACTCATGTTTCATGATGGGTGGGCATAGCGCAACAAAAAGGACAGTGGCAGGGAAGCTGGCCAAGCCGATTTCCACCATCACTGAGCACATGACTTAAGTTGTATACCAGCAATTGGTTGGACCGATTTTAGTAAGTGTAACATCATTTTAATCAGGTTAACCCGCACTATAACCCAGTGCATTGAGTTAAGCGTGTTTGAACAGCCTGTCAGTTAACTCTTTAACGCACTGATAAACTCAAGAAACTGAGGAAAAGAAGGCATTTTAAAAAGAAGCAACTTAACAGCTATGTTTCTGAAAATAAATAAAAGTAGAGATCCTCTTTAACTATGCATACTCCTTACAAACTTTAAGAGTCACACCACAGTGATCCTTTAAAGTAAATAACTGTTATTGCGCAGAATTCAGAGTGCCCAAAGCTCAGACAAAGGCCTTTTTATTTATTGCCAGCATCTGCTTTTACTCTGCAGATAAAATGCAGTTGTTTCCCCAGCACTCCCTATGCTCTCCGAGAGGCAAATCAATAAATCTAATACCCAGCTCAGACATCTGTAGATAAAAGTGAATAAAAAAGCATTTTACAGAAAAGAAAGGGATTCCTTCAGTCTTGCCTGGTGTACACAATTAAAGGGGTATTCCGGGGTTAACTAACTTTTAACTATCCTGCCCATTATGAATAATTATGTTAGTTTAAAATGTACTTGCTATACCGCTCTGCTGTGGGTCATCTTTTTTCTCTTCATTATATGCTCCCCCCAGGTTGAGCGTTTCCTTTCAGGTCCTGATGACGTTCGTCTAACAATCCTTTGCGGCTGGAGGCGGCAGCTGGTATCAGGGGGCTTGACTATTTCTTGTATTTCCTTACAAGCCAGCCCCCATGCTGCGTTTGTAGTCCATCTGTACGTCCTGAAGTGCCAGCACTCCCTGCATAGATTGCCGAGATCATAGGATGCCGGCAAATCAGGACGTACAGATGCATCGCAAACGTCATCAGGGGGCTGGCTTTTGAGGAAATACAAGAAACAGCCATGCCAAAGGATTGTGAGACAAACATCAGGACCTGAAAGGAAACGCTAGACCTGGGGGGGACCATATAATGAAGAAAAAGAAGACAATCCACGGCAGAGCAATATAGCAAGTAAATGTAAAACTAGCATAATCATTCATAATGGGCAGGATAGTTAAAAGTTAGTTAACCCAGGAATTTCCCAAACACGCTAAACTTTCATTCTGAGGAAAACCTCACATTCAGAAAGTTCTTGTACAGAATGTGTGGTAACATTATACAATGTAAAGACCAAAATGTATGGGCACCTCCAAGAGCAAGGCAATACATGAACAGGTACACACTGCTATAGCTACAACGCAAATGCACAAAAAGACAACAGCGCACTGCAAATGTTAAGAAATATGTGGACACTGAGGGGCAGATTTATCAAAACCTGTCCAGAGGAAAAGTTACTGAGTTTCCCATAGCAACCAGATTGCTTCTTTCATTTTTCAGAAGCCTTTTCAAAAATGAAAGAAGCGATCTGATTGGTTGCTATGGGCAACTTAGCAACTTTTCCTCTTGACAGGTTTTGATAAATCTCCCCCCAAGTTTATAAATGATTTTGAACTGCATTCCTGCTATTTTCAGTGTCACAGTCATTAGTGTTCCATCATCTCCCCCTGTAAGTCAGTTACCGTCCCCATTAACTCCTTGGGGACGGAGCCCATTATAACCCTAAGGACGGGAGCATTTTCTGCAATTCTGACCACTGTCACTTTAAGCATTAATAACTCTGGGATGCTTTTACCTTTCATTCTGATTCCGAGATTGTTTTTTCGTGACATTTTCTACTTCATGTTCGTGGTAAACTTTTGTCGATACTTGTATAATTTCTTGGTGAAAAATTCCAAAATTTGATGAAAAAATTTAAAATTTTGCATTTTTCTAACTTTGAAGCTCTCTGTAAGGAAAATGAATATTCCAAATAAATTATATCTTGATTCACAAATACAATATGTCAACTTTATGTTTACATCATAAAGTTAACATGTTTTTACTTTTGGAAGACATCAGAGGGCTTCAAAGTTCAGAAGCAATTTTCCAATTTTCACAAAATTTTAAAAATCTGAATTTTTCAGGGGCCAGTTCAGTTTTGAAGTGGATTTGAAGGGTCTTCATATTAGAAATACCCCATAAATTACCCCATTATAAAAACTGCACCCCTCAAAGTATTCAAAATGACATTCAGTAAGTGTGTTAACCCTTTAGGTGTTTCACAGGAATAGCAGCAAAGTGAAGGAGAAAATTCAAAATCTTCATTTTTTACACTGGCATGTTCTTGTAGACCCAGTTTTTGAATTTTTACAAGGGGTAATAGGAGAAAAAGCCCCCCAAAATTTGTAACCCAATTTCTCTTGAGTAAGGAAATACCTCGTATGTGTATGTCAAGTGTTCGGAGGGTGCAGTAGAGGGCACAGAAGGGAAGGAGCAACAATGGGATTTTGGAGAGTGAATTTTTTTGAAATGGTTTTTGAGGGGCATGTCACATTTAGGAAGCCCCTATGTGCCAGAACAGCAAAAAAAATAAAAAATAAAACACATGTTATACTATTTTGGAAACTACACCCCTCAAGGCATGTAACAAGGGGTCCAGCGAGCCTTAACACCCCACAGGTGTTTGACGACTTCTCGTTAAAGTCGGATATGTAAAAAAAAAAAAATAATTTTCACTAAAGTGCAGTTTTTTCCCCCAAATTTACCATTTTTACAAAGGGTAATGGGAGAAAATGCCCCCCAAAACGTGTAACTCCATCTCTTCTGAGTTTGGAAATACCCCATGTTTGGACGTCAAGTGCTCTGCTGGCGAACTACTATGCTCAGAAGAGGAGAAGTGCCATTGAGCTTTTGGAAAGAGAATTTGTTTTGAATGGAAGTCAGGGGCCATGTGCGTTTACAAAGCCCCCCCGTGGTGCCAGAACAGTGGACCCAGCCACATGTGACCCCATTTTGGAAACTACACCCCTCACAGAATTTAATAAGGGGTACAGTGAGTATTTACCCCATGTTAGGGCGTAAAATGCTCTGCGGCGAACTACAATGCTCAGAAGAGAAGGAGTCACATTTGGCTTTAGGAAAGCAAATTTAGCTGAAATGGTTTTTGGGGGGCATGTGGCATTTAGGAAGCCCCTATGGTGCCAGAAAAGCAAAAAATACCCACATGGCATACTATTTTGGAAACTACACGCCTCAAGGAACTTAACAAGGGGTACAGTGAGCCTTAACATTCCACAGGTGATTGACGAACTTTCGTTAAAGTGGGACGTGAAAATGAAAAATTAGATTTTTAACACTGAGATGCTGGTGTTACCCAAAACTTTTCATTTTCACAAGGAGTAATAGAAGAAAATACCCCACAAAATTTGTAACCCCATTTCGAATAAGGAAATACCTCATATGTGTATGTAAAGTGCTCTGTGGGTGCACTAGAGGGCTCAGAAGGGAAGGAGCAACATTGGGCTTTTGGAGAGTGAAATTTGCTGAAAGTTTTTAGGGGCATGTTGCATTCAGGAAGCCCCCATGATGCCAGAACAGTAAAAAAAAAAAAAAAAAAAACACATGGCATACTATTTTGGAAACTACACCCCTCACAGAACTTAATAATGGATGCAGTGAGCATTTATACCACACTGGCATTGGACAGATCTTTGGAACAGTGGGCTGTGCAAATGAAAAATTAAATTTTTCATTTTTACGAACAACTGTTCAAAAAATCTGTCAGACACCTGTGGGGCGTAAATGCTCACTGTACCCCTTGTTACATTCCGTGAGGGGTGTAGTTTCCAAAATGGGGTTACATGTGGAGGGGGTCCACTGTTCTGGCACCATGGGGGCTTTGTAAACACACATAGCCTTCAATTCCAGCCTAATTCTCTCTCAAAAAGCCCAATGGCGCTCCTTGTCTTCTGAGCATTGTAGTTCGCCCCCAGAGCACTTTACTTCCACATATGGGGCATTTATATACTCAGAAGAAATGGGGTTACAAATTTTGGTGGGCTTTTTTACAATTACCCCTTGCGAAAATGAAAAATTTGGGGTAACGCCAGCATTTCAGGGGAAAAAAAAGACAAATTTTAAATTTTCATGTCCAACTTTAACGTAAATTTATCAAAGACCTGAAGGGTGTTAAGGCTCACTATACCCCTTTTTATGTTCCATGAGGGGTGTAGTTTTCAAAATGGGGTCACATGTGGGTGGTTTTTTTTTTGCGTTCATGTCAGAACCGCTGTAACGATCAGCCACCCCTGTGCAAATCACCAATTTAGGCCTCAAATGTACATGGCGCTCTCTCCTCTCTGAGCCATGTAGTTCGTCCGCAGAGCATTTTACGTACACATATGGGGTATTTCCGTACTCAGAAGAAATTGTGTTACAAATTTTGGTGGTCATTTTCTCCTTTTACCTCTTGTGAAAATGAAAAGTATGGGGCAACACCAGCATGTTAGTGTAAAAATGTTACATTTTTTTTACACTAACATGCTGGTGTAGCCCCCAACTTTACCTTTTCATAAGGCGTAAAAGGAGAAAAATCACCCCAAAATTTGTAACACAATTTCTTCGGAGTATGGAAATACCCCATATGTGGCCCTAAACTGTTACCTTGAAATACGACAGGGCTCTGAAGTGAGAGAGCACCATGTGCATTTGAGGCCTAAATAAGGAATTTGCAATAGGGGCGGACCCGGTTACCTACAGTAAAACCCTACAGCAGTGTTTCATAAACAGGGTACCTTCAGCTGTTGCAAGACTCCCAGCCTGCCAGCCTGTTAGTGTAGTGTTTTTAGGGTACAATCACACAGGCGGGGATTCACAGTAAGTTTTCCGCTGGGAGTTTGAGCTGCGGCAGAAAATTTTCCGCAGCTCAAACTTGTAGAAGGAAACCCACCCCAAACCTTCAGCTGTTACAAAACTACAACTCCCAGAATGCACTGACAGACCGTACATGCTGGGAGTTGTAGTTTTACAACAGCTCTAGGCACACTGGTGGGGAACCACTGAGTTAGAAAACAGACTCTAGCACAGTGATTCCAACCAATGTGCCTCCAGCTGTTGCAAAACTACAACTCCCAGCATGTATGGCCTGTCAGTGCATTCTGAGAGTTGTAGTTTTGCAACAGCTGGAGGCACACGGGTTGGAATCACTGAGTTAGGAAACAGACTCTAGCACAGTGCTTCCCAACCAGTGTGCCTACAGCTGTTGCAAAACTACAATTCCCAGCACAGCCAGACAGTCAGGGATGCTTGGCATGTAGTTCTGCAATATCTGGCCCTTCAGTTTGTTATACAACAACTGGGGAAGAACAGTTTGGAGACCGCTAAGTAGTTGTCTCCAAACTGTAGCCCTCGAGATGTTGCAAAACTACAACTCCAAGCATGCCCAGACTGTCCAGGCATGCTGGGAGTTGTAGTTCTGCAACATATGAAGGGCCAGATATTGCAGAACTACATGCCCAGCATCCCTGACTGTCTGGCCATGCTGGGAATTGTAATTTTGCAACATCTGGAGGGCTACAGTTTAGCAGAGCAAAGTTCAGAAGGGAGAGTGCACCATGTACATTTGAGGTCTAAATTGGTGATTTGCACAGGGGTGGCTGATTTTACAGCGGTTCTGACATAAGCGCAAAACAATAAATACCCACATGTGACCCCATTTTGGAAACTACATCCCTCACGGAATGTAACAAGGGGTATAGTGAGCATTTACACCCCACAGGTGTCTGACAGATCTTTGAAACAGGGGTCTGTGAAAATGAAAAATAACATTTTTAATTTGCACAGCCCACTGTCCAAAGATCCGTCAAATGCCATTGGGGTGTAAATTCTCACTGCACCCCTTATTACATTCCGTGAGGGGTGTAGTTTTAAAAATGGGGTCACATGTGGGGGGGGCCACTGTTCTGGCACCACGGGGGGGCTTTGTAAATGCACATGGCCAAATTCTCTCTCCAAAAGCTCAATAATGCTCCTTCTCTTCTGAGCATTGTAGTTTGCCCCCAGTGCACTTCACATCCACTTATGGGGTATTTCCATACTCAAAAGAGATGGGGTTACAAATTTTGGGGGGTATTTTCTGCTATTATCCCTTGTAAAAATGTAAAATTTGGGGGAAAACAAGCATTTTAGTGTAAAAAAAATTTTTTTTTTTACATATGCAAAAGTCGGGAAACACCTGTGGGGTATTAAGGTTCACTTTACCCCTTGTTACGTTCCCCAAGGGGTCTAGTTTCCAAAATTGTATGCCATGTGGGGGGGGGGGGGGGTTTGCTGTCCTGGCACCATAGGGGCTTCCTAAATGCGGCATGCCCCCAGAGCAAAATTTGCTTCCAAAAAGCCAAATGTGACTCCTTCCCTTCTGAGACCTGTAGTGCGCCAGCAGAGCACTTTGCATCCCCATATTGGGCGTTTTCTGAATCGGTAGAAATTGGGCTTCAAATTTTGGGGGGTATTTTCTGCTATTACCTTTTTTTTAAATGTAAAATTTTTGCTAAACCAAGCACTTTTGATAAAAATGTTTTTTTTTTTTTTTTTTACATATGCAAAAGGCGTGAAACACCTGTGGGCTATTAAGTTTCACTTTATCCCTTGTTACGTTTCTCAAGGGGTCTAGTTTACAAAATGGTATACCATGTGTTTTTTTTTTTTTGCTGTCCTGGCACCATAGGGGCTTCCTAAATGCGACATGCCACCCGAGTAAAATTTGCTCTCAAAAAGCCAAATATGACTCCTTCTCTTCTGAGCATTGTAGTTCGCCCATAGTGCACTTCAGGTCAACTTATGGGGTACCTCCATACTCAGAAGAGATGGGGTTACACATATTGGGGGGTATTTTCTGCTATTAGCCCTTGCAAAAATTAGAAATTTGGGGGGAAACACACATTTTAGTGAAAACAAATTTTTTTTTTTTACATATGCAAAAGTCGTGAAACACCTGTGGGGTATTAAGGCTCACTTAATTCCTTGTTACGTTCCTCAAGGGGTCTAGTTTCCAAAATGGTATGCCATGTGGTGTTTTTTTGCTGTTCTGGCACCATAGGGGCTTCCTAAATGCAACATGCCCCCCAAAAACCATTAAAGAAAAACATACTCTCCAAAATCCCCTTGTCGCTCCTTCGCTTCTGAGCCCTCTACTGCGCCTGCCGAACAATTTAAATAGACATATGAGGTATGTGCTTACTCGAGAGAAATTGGGCTACAAATTCAAGTATAAATTTTATTCTTTTACCCCTTGTAAAAATTCAAAAATTGGGTCTACAAGAACATGCAAGTGTAAAAAATTAAGATTTTGAATTTTCTCCTTCACTTTGCTGCTTTTCCTGTGAAACACCTAAAGGGTTAAAACACTTACTGAATGTCATTTTGAATACTTTGGGGGGGGGGTGCAGTTTTTATAATGGGGTATTTCTAATATGAAGACCCTTCAAATCCACTTCAAACCTGAACTGGTCCATGAAAAATATCGAGTTTGAAAATTTTGTGAAAAATTTTAAAATTGCTGCTGAACTTTGAAGCCCTCTGATGTCTTCCAAAAGTAAAAACACGTCAATTTTATGATGCAATCATAAAGTAGATGTTACGCCTAGCGCTCCGGGTCCCCGCTCCTCCCCGGAGCGCTTACGGCGTCTCTCTCTCCGCACTGTCATGGCCGTCGGGGATGCGATTCGCACAGCGGGACGCGCCCGCTCGCGAATCGCATCCCAGGTCACTTACCCGTTCCCGTCCCCTGCTGTCATGTGCTGGCGCGCGCGGCTCCGCTCTCTAGGGCGCGAGCGCGCCAGCTTCCTGAGACTTAAAGGGCCAGTGCACCAATGATTGGTGCCTGGCCCAATTAGCTTAATTGGCTTCCACCTGCTCCCAGACTATATCTTACCTCTGCCCCTGCACTCCCTGCCGGATCTTGTTGCCTTAGAGCCTAGTGAAAGCGTTACTGTGATTATCCATACCGTGTACTTGACCTCCTGCTTGCCTTATTGACTACGATTCTTGCTGCCTGCCCCGACCTTCTGCTACGTCCGACCTTGCTTTGTCTACTCCCTTGTACCGCGCCTATCTTCAGCAGTCAGAGAGGTTGAGCCGTTGCTAGTGGATACGACCTGGTCACTACCGCCGCAGCAAGACCATCCCGCTTTGCGGCGGGCTCTGGTGAACACCAGTAGTGACTTAGAACCGGTCCACTAGCACGGTCCACGCCAATCCCTCTCTGGCACAGAGGATCCACCTCCTGCCAGCCGGAATCGTGACAGTAGACATATTGTATATGTGAA
The DNA here is from genome assembly GCF_029499605.1 of Hyla sarda. Lineage (NCBI taxonomy): Eukaryota > Metazoa > Chordata > Amphibia > Anura > Hylidae > Hyla > Hyla sarda. The sequence continues at coordinate 232,693,825 of NC_079191.1, forward strand.
TCAAAAAAACATTTTTTGGGAATATCAATTTTCCTTACAAGCAGAGGACTTCAAAGTTAGAAAAATGCTATATTTTTCAATTTTTTCATCAAATTTGGGGATTTTTCACGAAGAAAGGATGCAAGTTACCACAAAAATTTACCACTGTGTTAAAGTAGAATATGTCCCGAAAAAAATATCTCGGAATCAGATTGATAAGTAAAAACATTCCAGAGTTATTAATGTTTAAAGTGACAGTGGTCAGATGTGCAAAAAAGGGCTGCGTCCTAGAGGTAAAAATGGGCTGCGTCCTTAAGGGGTTAAAAAAAATCTTAATCTTTTCAGTACTTCTGACGTTGAGTTGTTCTTTTCTTTTCTAAGTGCTCTCTGATGACACCTGTCTTGGGGACCACCCAGTTTAGAAGCAAATCACCATAGCAAACCTCTTCTACTCTGTGCAGTTCCTGACACAAGCAGAGATGTCAGCAGAGAGCACTGTTGCCAGACAGAAAATAACAACTCAACTTCAGCAGCTGATAATTATTGAAAGGATTAAGATTTTTTAAAAGTAATTTACAAATCTGTTTAACTTTCTGGAGCCATTTGATATATATATATAAAAAAAAGTTTTTTTCCTTGAAAGGGGTACTCCCGTGGAAAACTTTTTTTTTTTTTTTTAAATCAACTGGTGCCAGAAAGTACCTGGCACTTCTATTAAAAAATCTTAATCCTTCCAGTTCCTTTTACGGGCTGTATACTAAAGGGAAATCCAAAAAGAAATGCATTTCCTGTGATGTCCTGACCACAGTGCTCTCTGCTGACCTCTGCTGTCCATTTTAGGAACAGTCCAGAGAAGCATATGTTTGCTATGGGGATTTTCTCCTGTTCCTAAAATGGACAGGAGAGGTCAGCAGAGAGCACTCTGGTCAGGACATCACAAGAAATGCATTTCTTTTTGGATTTCTCTTTAGTATAAAGCCCCTAAAAAGTACTGGAAGGATTAAGATTTTTTAATAGAAGTGATTTACAAATCTGTTTTACTTTCTGGCACCAGTTGATTTAAAAAAAAAAAAAAAAAAAGTTTTCCACGGGAGTACCCCTTTAACCCCTTAACCCCTTAACGACGCAGGACGTATATTTACGTCCTGCGCCGGCTCCCGCGATATGAAGCGGGATCGCGCCGCGATCCCGCATCATATCGCGTGGGTCCCGGCGCTAATCAACTGCCGGGACCCGCGGCTAATACCACACATCGCCGATCGCGGCGATGTGCGGTATTAACCCTTTAGAAGCGGCGGTCAAAGCTTACCGCCGCTTCTAAAGTGAAACTGAAAGTATCCCGGCTGCTCAGTCGGGCTGTTCGGGACCGCCGCGGTGAAATCGCGGCGTCCCGAACAGCTGATCGGACACCGGGAGGGCTCTTACCTGCCTCCTCGGTGTCCGATCGACGAATGACTGCTCCGTGCCTGAGATCCAGGCAGGAGCAGTCAAGCGTCGATAATGCTGATCACAGGCGTGTTAATACACGCCTGTGATCAGGATGAGAGATCAGTGTGTGCAGTGTTATAGGTCCCTATGGGACCTATAACACTGCAAAAAAAAAAGTAAAAAAAAAAGTGTTAATAAAGGTCATTTAACCCCTTCCCTAATAAAAGTTTGAATCACCCCCCTTTTCCCATAAGAAAAATAAAACAGTGTAAAAAAAAATAAAAATAAACATATGTGGTATCGCCGCGTGCATAAATGTCCGAACTATAAAAATATATCATTAATTAAGCCGTACGGTCAATGGCGTACGCGCAAAAAAAATTCAAAAGTACAAAAAAGCGTATTTTGGTAACTTTTTATAACATTAAAAAATGAATAAAAAGTGATCAAAAAGTCAGATCAAAACAAAAATCATACCAATAAAAACTTCAGATCACGGCGCAAAAAATGAGTCCTCATACCGCCCCGTACGTGGAAAAATAAAAAAGTTATAGGGGTCAGAAGATGACATTTTTAAACGTATAAATTTTCCTGCATGTAGTTATGATTTTTTCCAGAAGTGCGAAAAAATCAAACCTATATAAGTAGGGTATCATTTTAACCGTATGGACCTACAGAATAATGATAAGGTGTAATTTTTACCGAAATATGCACTGCGTAGTAACGGAAGCCCCCAAAAGTTACAAAATGGCGGTTTTTTTTCGATTTTGTTGCACAATGATTTTTTTTTCCGTTTCGCTGTGCATTTTTGGGTAAAATGACTAATGTCACTGCAAAGTAGAATTGGCGACGCAAAAAATAAGCCATAATATGGATTTTTAGGTGGAAAATTGAAAGGGTTATGATTTTTTAAAGGTAAGGAGGAAAAAAATGAAAGTGCAAAAACGGAAAAACCCTGAGTCCTTAAGGGGTTAAGGACCAAGGACGTATCGGTACGTCCTTGGTCCTGCTCTTCTGATATAACGCGGGGTTACACAGTAACCCCGCGTCATATCATGGCGGGCCCGGCGTCATAGTGAAGCCGGGACCCGCCTCTAATAGCGCGCAGCGCCGATCGCGGTGCCGCGCGCTATTAACCCTTTAGCTGCGCGCTCAGAGCCGAGCCGCGCGGCTAAAAGTGAAAGTGAAAGTTCCCGACTAGCTCAGTCGAGCTGTTCAGGATAGCCGCGGCTAATCGCGGCATCCCGAACAGCTGACAGGACAGCGGGAGGGCCCCTTCCTGCCTCCTCGCTGTCCGATCGCCGAATGACTGCTCAGTGCCTGAGATCCAGGCATGAGCAGTCATGCGGCAGAATCGTTGATCACTGGTTTCTTATGAGAATCCCCATAGAAAACATATGCTACTGTGGACAGTTCCTAAAATGGACAGCAGAGGTCAGCAGAGAGCACTGTGGTCATGACATCAGAGGAAATGCATTTCTATTTTGGATTCCTCTTTAGTAAACAGCCACTAAAAAGTACTGGAAGGATTAAGATTTTTTTATAGAAGTTATTTATCTGTTTAACTTTCTGGCACCAGTTGATTAAAAAAAAACAAAAACACATGTGACCCCATTTTGGAAACTACACCCCTCACGGAATGTAATGAGGGGTGCAGTGAGAATTTACACCCCACTGGTGTCTGACAGATCTTTGGAACAGTGGGCTGTGCAAATTAAAATTTTGTACAGCCCACTGTTCCAAAGATCTGACAGACACCAGTGGGGGTAAATGCTCACTGTACCCCTTGTTACGTTCCTCAAGGGGTCTAGTTTCCAAAATGCTATGCCATGTGTTTTTTTTTTTTGCTGTTCTGGCACCATAGGGGCTTCTTAAATGCGACATGCCCCCGAGCAAAATTTGCTCTCAAAAAGCCAAATATGACTCCTTCTCTTCTGAGCATTGTAGTTCGCCCGTAGTGCACTTCAGGTCAACTTATGGGGTACCTCCATACTCAGAAGAGATGGGGTTACAAATTTTGGGGGGTACTTTCTGCTATTAACCCTTGCAAAAATGTGAAATTTGGGGGGAAACACACATTTTAGTGAAATAATTATAATTTTTTTTACATATGCAAAAGTCGTGAAACACTTGTGGGGTATTAAGGCTCACTTAATTCCTTGTTACGTTCCTCAAGGGGTCTAGTTTTCAAAATGGTATGCCATGTGTTTTTTTTTTGCTGTTCTGGCACCATAGGGGCTTCCTAAATGCAACATGCCCCCCAAAAACCATTTCTGAAAAACGTACTCTCCAAAATCCCCTTGTCGCTCCTTCCCTTCTGAGCCCTCTACTGCGCCCGCCGAACACTTTACATAGACATATGAGGTATGTGCTTACTCGAGAGAAATTGGGCTACAAATACAAAAATTCAAAAATTGGGTCTACAAGAAAATGCGAGTGTAAAAAATGAAGATTGTGAATTTTCTCCTTCACTTTGCTGCTATTCCTGTGAAACACCTAAAGGGTTAACATGCTGACAATGTAATTTTGAATACTTTGGGGGGTGCAGTTTTTATAATGGGATCATTTATGGGGTATTTCTAATATGTAGACCCTTCAAATCCACTTCAAACCTGAACTGGTTCCTGAAAAATAGTGAGTTTGAAAATTTTGTGAAAAATTGGAAAATTGCTGCTGAACTTTGAAGCCCTCTGGTGTCTTCCAAAAGTAAAAACACATCAATTTTATGATGCAAACATAAAGTATACATATTGTATATGTGAATAAAATAAAAAAAAATATTTGGAATATCCATTTTCCTTACAAGCAGAGAGCTTCAAAGTTAGAAAAATGCTACATTTTCAAATTTTTCATAAAATTTTGGGATTTTTCACCAAGAAAGGATGCAAGTTACCACAAAATGTTACCACTATGTTAAAGTAGAATATGTCACGAAAAAACTATCTCGGAATCAGAATGATAACTAAAAGCATTCCAGAGTTATTAATGTTTAAAGTGACAGTGGTCAGATGTTCAAAAAAATGGCCGGGTCCTAAGGTGTAAAATGGCTGGGTCCTTAAGGGGTTAATTCCGCTTTTGCATTTTTGTTTTTTTCTCCTTACCTTTAAAAAATCATAACCCTTTCAATTTTGTACCTAAAAATCCATATGATGGCTTATTTTTTGCGCCACCAATTCTACTTTGTAATGACATTAGTCATTTTACCTAAAAATCTACGGTGAAACAGAAAACAAAATCATTGTGAGACAAAATTGAAAAAAACCCAAAAACATTTTGTAACTTTTGGGGGCTTCCGTTTCTACACAGTACATTTTTCGGTAAAAATGACACCTTATCTTTATTCCATACGATTAAAATGATACCCCACTTATATAGGTTTGATTTTGTCGTACTTTAGGAAAAATTCATAACTACATTCAGGAATATTTATACGTTTAAAATTGTCATATTCTGACCCCTATAACTTTTTTATTTTTACGCGTATGGGGCGGTATGAGGGCTCATTTTTGCGCCGTGATCTGAAGTTTTTAGCGGTACCATTTTTGCATTGATAGAACTTATTGATCGCTTTTTATAAATTTTTTCATGATATAAAAAGTGACCAAAAAAGCACTATTTTGGACTTCGGAATTTTTTTGCGCGTACGCCATTGACCGTGCGGTTTAATTAACAATATATTTTTATAATTCTGACATTTCCGCACACGGGCAATGCAGCGCGCTATTAACCCGCTATGACGCGGGGCTATGCCGTGGCCCCGCGTTAAGATCGGGAGCGGACTCATGACTTAAGCGTACGTCATGGGTCCTTAAGAGGTCACTTTAAGCATTAATAACTCTGGGATGCATTTACTTTTCATTCTGATTCAGAGCTTGTTTTTTCGTGACATATTCTACTTTATGTATGTGGAAAAATGTTGTTGATTTCTTGGTGAAAAATTGGTGAAGCTCTCTGGTTGTAAGGGAAATAGACATTCCAAATAAATTATATTTTGGTTCATAAATACAATATGTCTACTTTATGTGTGCATCATAAAGTTGACATGTTTTTACTTTTGGAAGACATCCGAGGGCTGAAAAGTTCAGAAACAATTTTCCAATTTTTCACAAAATTTTCAAAATCAGAATTTTTTATGGACCAGTTCAGGGTTGAAGTGGATTTGAAGGGCCTTCATATTAGAAATACCCCATAAATTACCCCATTATAAAAACTGCACCTCTCAAAGTATTCAAAATGACATTCATTAAGTGTGTTAACCCTTTAGGTGTTTCACAGGAATAGCAGCAAAGTGAAGGAGAAAATTTAAAATCTTCAGTTTTTACACTCACATGTTCTTGTAGACCCAGTTTTTGAATTTTTACAAGGGGTAAAAGGAAAAAAATCCTCTCAAAATTTGTAACCCAATTTCTCTTGAGTAACAAAATACCTCATATGTGTATGTCAAGTGTTCGTCAGGCGCAGTAGAGGGCTCAGAAGCAAAGGAGCAACAATGGGATTTAGGAGAGTGAGTTTTTCCGAAATGGTTTTTGGGGGGCATGTCCTATTTAGGAAGCCCCTATGGTGCCAGGACAGCAAAACCCCCCCACATCGCACACTATTATGGAAACTACACCCCTCAAGGAATGTAACAAGGAGTACGGTGAGCCTTAACACCCCACAGGTGTTTGACAACTTTTTGTTAAAGTCGCATGTGTAAATGAAAAAAAATTTTTTTTCACTAAAATGCTGTTTTTTCCCCAAATTTTACTTTTTTTTTACAAGGGGTAATAGGAGAAAATGCCCCCCAAAATTTGTAACCCCATTTCTTCTGAGTATGGAAATACCCCATGTTTGGACGTCAAGTGCACTGCGAGCGAACTACAATGCTCAGAAGAGAAGGAGCGCCATTGAGCTTTTAGAGAGATAATTTGTTTGGAATGGAAGTCGGGGGCCATGTGCATTTACAAAGCCCCCCGTGGTGCCAGAACAGTCGACCCACCCACATGTGACCCCATTTTGGAAACTACACCCCTCACAGAATGTAATAAGGGGTGCAGTGAGTATTTATACCCCACTGGCGTTTGACAGATCTTTGGAACAGTGGGCTGTGCAAACAAAAAAATTAAATTTTTCATTTTCACTGACCACTGTTCCAAAAATCTGTCAGACACCTGTGGGGCATAAATGCTCACTGTACCCCTTGTTACATTCCATGAGGGGTGTAGTTTCCAAAATGGGGTCACATGTGGGTATTTATTTTTTTGGGTTTATGTCAGAACCGCTGTAAAATCAGCCACCCCTGTGCTAATCACCAATTTAGGCCTCAAATGTACATAGTGCGCTCTCACTCCTGAGCCTTGTTGTGCGCCCTAAGAGTATTTTACGCCCACATATGGGGTATTTCCGTACTCGGGAGAAATTGTGTTACAAATTTTGGGGGTCCTTTTTTCCTTTTACCTCTTGTGAAAATAAAAAGTAAAGGGCAACACCAGCATGTTAGTGTAAAAAAAATTTTTTTTTACACCAACAGGCTGGTGTAGACCCCAACTTTTCCTTTTCATAAGGAGAAAAAGCCCCCCAAAATTTGTAGTGCAATTTCTCTCGAGTACGGAAATACCCCATATGTGGCCCTAAACTGTTTCCTTGAAATACGACAGGGCTCCGAAGTGAGAGAGCACCATGCGCATTTGAGGACTAAATTAGGGATTGCATAGGGGTGGACATAGGGGTATTCTACGCCAGTGATTCCCAAACAGGGTGCCTCCAGCTGTTGCTAAACTCCCAGCATGCCTGGACAGTCAGTGGCTGTCCAGAAATGCGTGGATTTGTTGTTTTGCAAGAGCTGGAGGCTCCGTTTTGGAAACACTGCCGTACAATGTTTTTCATTTTTATTGGGGGGACAGTGTAAGGGGGTGTATATGTAGTGTTTTACTCTTTATTATGTGTTAGTGTAGTGTAGTGTAGTGTTTTTAGGGTACATTCGCACTGGTGGGTTACGGTGAGTTTCCCGCTAGGAATTTGCGCTGCGGCGAAAAATTTGCCGCAGCTCATACTTGAAGCAGGAAACTTACTGTAAACCCGCCCGTGTGAATGTACCCTGTACGTTCACATGGGGGGGGGGCAAACCTCCAGCTGTTTCAAAACTACAACTCCCAGCATGTACTGACAGACAGTGCATGCTGGGAGTTGTAGTTTTGCAACAGCTGGATGCACACTGGTTGGAAAACGTTCAATTAGGTTCTGCTACCTAACTCAGTATTTTCCATCCAGTTTGCCTCCAGCTGTTGCAAAACTACAATTCCCAGCATGTACTGATCACAGAAGGGCATGCTGGGAGATGTAGTTCTGCAACAGCTGGATGTACGCAACTACAACTCCCAGCATGCCGCGACAGCTGTTTGCTGTTTGGGCATGCTGCGATTTGCAGTTTTGCAACATCTGGAGTGCTACAATTTAGAGACCACTGAACAGTGATCTCCAAACTGTGGACCTCCAGATGTTACAAAACTACAACTCCCAGCATGCCCAGACAGCAAACAGCTGTGTGGGCATGCTAGGAGTTGTAGTTTTGCAAGATCTAGAGGGCATTATAGAGATCACTGCACAGTGGTCTCTAAACTGTAGACCTCCAGCTGTTGCAAAACTACAAATTCCAGCATGCCCACACAGCAAACAGCTGTCTGGGCATGCTGGGAGGAGTTGTTTTTCAACATCTGGAGGGCTATAGTCTAGAGACCACTATAGTGGTCTCAGACTTTAGCCCTCTAGATGTTGCTAGGCAACTCACCGGCTTCCATTGCATCCAGGGAGCCGTCCTCTTCTGCCGCACGCCGCACGCAGATCTCTGTCGCCGCCCGCCGATCGCCGTCGCTCCGCTGCCTCCGGGTAAGTGATCTTCGGCGCCGCTCCTCTTCGTTTTCCCCGTTCTGGCCCGCCTATTGTGGGTGGGCAGGACGGGGAAAACGAAAGTAAACCCCCCGCCCCCGATCTGCTATTGGTGGTCGCGTCTAGACCACCAATAGCAGGGATAGGAGGGGTGGCACCCGTGCCACCTCACTCCTATCTCTTCAGGGGGATTGTGGGTGTCTTAGACACCCGCGATCCCCCTTATATTCTGGGTCACCATAGACCCCTATGGATTCACACTTGCGATGTGCGCCGATCGCCGACATGGGGGGTCTAATGACCCCCCTGGGCAGTTGCACGGGGTGCCTGCTGATAGATATCAGCAGTCACCCCGGTCCGGTCCCCGCCCGGCGCGCGGCGGGAACCGAAAATTCCCACGGGCTTATGGATATGCCCTTCGTCCTTAAGTACCTGGACGCAAGGGCGTATGCATACGCCCTTCGTCCCCAACAGGTTAAACCGCACGGTCTATGGGGTACACGTTAAAAAAATTCCAAAGTCCAAAATAGCGTATTTTTGGTCACTTTTTATACCATAAAAAAGGGAATAAAAAGCAAATCAAAAAGTCCAATCAAAACAAAAATGATACCGATAAAAACACCAGATCACGGCACAAAAATGAGCCCTCATACATCCCGATATGCGGAAAAATAAAAAAGTTATATGGGTCAGAAGAGGACATTTTTAAATGTATACATTTTCCTGCATGTAGTTATGATTTTTTCCAGAAGTATGACAAAAGCAAACCTATATAAGTAGGGTATCATTTTAACGGTATGGACCTACAGAATAAAAAGAAGCTGTAATTTTTACTGGAAAATGCACTGCGTAGAAAAAAAAAGCCCCCAAAAATTACAAAATGGTATTTTTTCTTCAGTTTTGTCGCACAATGATTTTTTTTTTCCCCGTTTTGCCGTGGATTTTCGGGTAAAATGACTGTCACAGGTAGAATTGGTGGCGCAAAAAATAAGCCATAATATGGATTTTTAGGTGCAAAATTTTAAGCGTTATGATTTTTAGAAGGTGATGAGGAAAAAAATTAAAATGCAAAAACGGAAAATACCCTGCGTCATTAAGGGGTTAAGAACTTGCTCCATTTTCATAACACACCTCTGGATCTGTTCTATGCAACTATCAATGTCTTTTTTTTTAGGTGAGATTTCCAGAACTGCCCATAGTATTCCAGCCTGAACACATACAGTATTTTCTTCTACAGAATCTTACAATCTTAACCTTTTTATGATAAAATGTCTCTTAGATTTACAGAACATGTATCTGGCTTCTGTTACTCAAGGTCACCAAATTCACATTGCCACTGTACCCTCTGCAGACTAGTAAATGTACTGTGTCCTGGGGGGAAAGCATTGTCCATTAAAACATTTCATGTATCGAAGAAATGTTCACAATTTCTTATAAATGCATGTCACAATCCAGAATAATGCCAAGCTTGCTGCTTCAAATTTCAAAAGATCTCAGATCTGTCAAAGAACCAAATACTTATGAGGGAAGTTTAAAGGGATGTGGTGCATCTTTGATCTCTATGCAGATCATTGGGATGGTGATGCAATCTACAGTATGCATCACTTGCTGTGTTGCTTTTTACGTCGTATTCAGTGGTCTATTAAGTGCAGAAGCACTAAGTGCATAACACATACCTGTGATAAAAATAAGTCTTATTTTCCCTCATCTACAGAGCCATATTATGGGAGCTTGTTTTTTGCATGACCAATTGTACTTTGCAATGACACCTTTCAGGTCACCATAAAATGTACGGCAAAACTAAACGAAATCATTTTTGTTTGTGGGGGGGAAAAAAAAGAAACCAACAACAGAAAAAAACAGCAATTTAGCAACTTTTGGGGGGGAGGGAACGTTTTTACACAGTAAATGGCAAAAATGACATTGTCTGTTTTTCTGTAGGTCGATGCGATTAGATCGATACCCAATTCATATCGTTTTTCTATTATTGTGCTACTTAAAAAATAAATAAATAAAAATACTTTTTTATTTTTTTAACAAAATCCTGCCTAAAATTGTCCAAGCCAGGCGGAATCAGTAAAATTGAGAATTCGGTGGCTGGAGGCATATAGGGGGACCCTCTGCCACCATTTTTGCTGCATAATCACATAGCGAGTGTCCGATGAGCCCCCTGAGCTACCTGGCATGTAGGCTTTAATGCCTTAGATGCTGTGATCGACATTGAATGTGGTTTATGACAGTATTAGCCAACAAGTACAGCTATGAAGCGATCTCAGCATCTGTGCTCGCTTCAAACTCCCTAATGCTCCAGGGCATACATTGATGCCCTGGTGTGGCCCAGACAGTAAGGGTGTACATTTATGCCTGATATCCTCAACAGGTTAAAGGATTATGAGAAGAAAATGTTTATATATATGACAAATAAAATAAAAACATGGCATGCTATAGCAATTCTCATAAACCAATATTCTTATAATTTATAAAAAAACAAAACATTTTACCACTCCTAAAGTAATGTACATGTATTCACATAGTGCTCAAGAGAAGATATGAACTCATGACCATGTATGTATGTGCTGTATATTTTTGTAACAGAATGAGGTATAGAAATATGCTTCTGGCTTTTATCTAGTAGCAGTCAACACGTCTTCTCAGCTATGGCTTCTGCTTATCCAAGGCTATTTTATGGCTGGGACCATGGGGGGGAATTTATCAAGGATCAGTAAAGGATTTTTGTACACCTTCCACATCTAATTTGCTTAGTGGTATTGTGTATGTGCACTCAATTTGTTAAACGGTTGCATGGTATGTGATAAATATGGTGCAAATACAAATGTTTTTAAAAATTGCACTTCAGTGCACCACATTGTATGGGTCCTCCTCTGCAAACTTTTCTGAGACCAAGTCTGGGCTGGTGTAGATTTGCGACTTAATGAGGGCTGTGCGACAATTTGTACATCAGAAATTCATGATTTATAATTTTTAAAAAAAGAATTTAAAGGGGTATTTTTTTTAATTTTTTTTTTATATGAACTGGTGCCAGAAAGTTAAACAGATTTGTAAATTACTTCTATTTAAAAATCTCAATCCTTCCTGTACTTATTAGCAGCTGTAGGCTTCAGAGGAAATTCTTTTCTTTTTGAATTTCTTTTTTAACTTGTCCACAGTGCTCTCTGCTGACACCTGATGCCCGTATCATGAACTGTTCAGAGCAGGATAGGTTTGCTATGGGGATGTTCTTCTCCTCTGGATAGTTCCTGATACAGGCATCAGGTGTCAGAGAGCACTTTGGACAAGACAAAAAAGTGCCAGAAAGTTAAACAGATTTGTAAATTACTTCCATTAAAAAAGCTTAAATGGGTATTCCAGGCCAAAACTTTTTTATATATCAACTGGCTCCAGAAAGTTAAACAGATTTGTTAATTACTTCTATTAAAAAATCTTAATCCTTCCAATAGTTATTAGCTTCTGAAGTTGAGTTGTTGTTTTCTGTCTAACTGCTCTCTGATGACTCGCGTCTCGGGAGCTGTGCAGTTCCTATGGGGATATTCTCCCATCATGCACAGCTCCCGGGACGTGACATCATCATTGAGCAGTTAGACAGAAAACTTCATAAGTTTTGACACATGAGACATTTTTTGAGCGTTCACACAAGGACTCATAGGTAAAACTTGCTCGTGGAAGAGTGTGCTAAGCAAGACATACTTATAATGTAAGTCTATGGGATTGTCTTGGTCAGCTGCACTTTTCTAACTCGTTCTAACAATTGATTGAGGACTGAACACTCAGACCCCCGACTAACCAAAACTTTTGACAAGTCTTTAGGACAGATAAACTTTAAGGGAATTCTGTCTTCTAACAGCAGAAAGACCAAGGCAGATTAGAGTGGGGGTGGGGCTCAGGTAGTGTTATGTGGGGAGAGAGAATGAAAGGCTATGTGCATGCAAGTCTCCTACATCTAAGCCTGCTCGTGTCCTCCAGGGGGTCCACATTTAGCTCCCCTCACTTCTCTGACCACTCAAAGCTCAGGGCAACTGTCCCAAGAGTTTACTTGTGTTTTACTATGTAACACACTGTTGCCTCTTGAATATTCCTCTGTAGCATTCAGCAGCTAATAAGTACTGGAAGGATTAAGATTTTTTTAATAGAAGTAATTTACAAATATGTTTAACTTTCTGCCACCAGTTGATTTAAAAGAAAAAAGGTTTACACCGGAGTACCCCTTTAATGGTAAAATTTCATCGATATTTGCATAATTTCTTGGTGAAAAATTCCAAAATTTGATTACAATTTGAAAATGTTGCATTTTTTTAACCTTGAAACTCTCTTCTTATAAGGAAAATGGACATCCCAAATAAATTATTTATTGATTCCCATATACAATATGTCTACTTTATGATTGCATCATAAAGTTAACAAGTTTTTACTTTTGGAAGACACAACATTTTCAAAATCTGAATTTTTCACGGACCAGTTCAGTTTTGAAGTGGATTTGAAGGGCTTTCATATTACAAATACCCCATAAATAAACCCATTATAAAAACTGCACCCCTCAAAGTATTCAAAATGACATTCAGTAAGTGTGTTAACCCTTTTCACAGGAATAGCAGCAAAGTGAAGGAGAAAATTCAAAATCTTCATTTTTTACACTCACATGTTCTTGTAGACCCAGTTATTGAATTTTTACAAGGGGTAAAAAGAAGAGAAATCACCCTAAAATGTGTAACCCAATTTCTCTCGAGTAAGGAAATACCTGATATGTGTATGTCAAGTGCTCTGTGGGCGCAGTAGAGGGCTCAGAAGGGAAGGAGCGACAATGGGATTTTGGAGAGAGTTTTTCTGAAATAGTTTTTGGGGAGGGCCTGTCACATTTAGGAAGCCCCTATGGTGCCAGAACAGCAAAACAAAACCCCACATGGAATACTATTTTGAAAACTACACCCCTCAAGGAAAGTAATAAGGGGTACAGTGAGCCTTAACACACCACAGGTATTTGACGACTTTTCATTAAAGTCGGATGTGTGAATGAAAAAAAAAAAAAACAATTGTCACCAAAATGCTGGTTTTCTCCCCAAATTTTAAATTTTTACAAGGGGAATTAGGAGAAGATGCCCCCCAAATACCATTTCTTCTGAGTATGGAAATAAGCCATGCCTGGACGTCAAGTGCTCTGCTTGCGCACTACAATGCTAAGAAGAGAAGGAGCGCCATTGAGCTTTTTGATAGAGAATTTGATGAGGCAGTAAGCATTTACACCCCACTGGCGTTTGACAGTCCTTTGGAACAGTGGGCTGAGCAAATGCCAAATTACATTTTTCATTTTCACGGACCACTGTTCCAAAAATCTGTCAGACACCTGTGGGGCGTAAATGCTCACTGTACCCCTTATTACATTACGTGAGGGGTGTAGTATCCAAAATGGGGTCACATGGTGGGGGGTGTCCATTGTTCTGACACTATGGGGTATTAGTAAACACACGTGGCCTTCAATTCCGGACAAATTTTCTCTCCAAAAGCCCAATGGCGATCCTTCTATTCTGAGCATTGTAGTTCGCACTTTACATCCGAATATGAGGTATGTTCTTACTCATTTAGGGTAACACCAACATTTTAGTGAAAAATATTTTTCTTCATTTTCCCATCCAACTTTAATGAAAATTCTTCAAACACCTGTGGGGTGTTAAGGCTCACTATACCCCTTGTTACATTCCATGAGGGGTGTAGTTTCCAAAATGGGGTCACATGTGGGTATTTATTGTTTTGCGTTTATGGCAGAAATGCTGTAAAATCAGCCACCCCTGTGCAAATCACCAATTTAGGCCTCAAATGTACATGGTGCACTCTCACTCCTGAGCCTTGTTAGGCGTCCGCAGAGCATTTTACGCCCACATATGGGGTATTTCCGTACTCAGGAGAAATTGCATTACAAATTTTGGGGGTGTTTTTTTGCTTTTACCTCTTGTGAAAAAAAAATGGGGCAACAGCAACATGTTAGTGTAACAATTATTATAATTTTTTTTTTTTTTACACTAACAGGCTGGTGTAGAACCACACTTTTCCTTTTCATATGGGGTAAAAGGAGAAAAAGCCCCCCAAAATTTGTAGTGCAGTTTCTCCCGAGTACGGAAATACCCCATATGTGGCCCTAAACTGTTTCCTTGAAATACGACAGGGCTTCGAAGTGAGAGAGCGCCATGCGCATTTGAGGACTATATTAGGGATTGCATAGGGTTGGACATAGGAGTATTCTATGCCAGTGATTCCCAAACAGGGTATCTCCAGCTGTTGCTAAACAGTCAGTGGCTGTCCGGAAATGCTGGAAGTTGTTGTTTTGCAACAGCTGGAGGCTCCGTTTTGGAAACACTGCCGTCCAATACGTTTTTCATTTTTATTGGGGGGACAGTGTAAGGGGGTGTATATATGTAGTGTTTTACCCTTTATTTTGTGTTAGTGTAGTGTAGTGTTTTTAGGGTACATTCGCACTGGCGGATTACGGTGAGCTTCCCCCTAGGAGTTTGCGCTGCGGCAAAAAATTTGCCGCAGCCCAGACTTTAAGCAGAAAACTCACTGTAAACTCGCCCGTGTGAATTTACCCTGTACATTCACATTGGGGGGGGCAAACCTCCAGGTGTTTCAAAACTACAACTCCCAGCATGTACTGACAGACTGTGCATGCTGGGAGTTGTACTTTTAGAACAGCTAGAGGCACACTGGTTGGAAAACCTTCAGTTAGGTTCTATAACCTAATTCAGTATTTTCCAACCAGTGTGCCTCCAGCTGTTGCTAAACTACAACTCCCAGCATGTACTGATCGCTGAAGGGCATGCTGGGAGATGTAGTTATGCAACAGCTGGAGGTATGCAACTACAACTCCCAGCATGCCAAAACAGCTGTTTGGGCATGCTCGGATTTGCAGTTTTGCAACATCTGGAGGGCTACAGTTTAGAGACCACTGCACAGTGATCTCCAAACTGTGGCCCCCCAGATGTTGCAAAACTACAAATCCCAGCATGCCCACACAGCAAACAGCTGTCTGGGCATGCTGAGAGTTGTTGTTTTGCAACATCTGGAGGGCTACAGTTTAGAGATCACTGTATAGTGGTCTCAAACTGTAGACCTCCAGATGTTGCTAGGCAACTCACCGGCTTCCATAGGATCCAGGCCGCATCGCCGTCCTCTTCTTCCGTCGATCCCCGCCACCGATCGCTGTCTGCTGCTGCCGCTGATGGGTAATGGACTTTGGCGCAGGTCCCTGTTGGTTTCCCCATTCTGCCCCGCCTATTGTGGGTGGGCAGAACGGGGAAATCGAACGTTAACCCCCCGCCCCCAATCTGCTATTGGTCGTCGCTCCAATAGCAGGGATAGGAGGGGTGTCACTCCTGTCACCTCACTCCTATCCCTTCAGGAGAATCGTGGGTGTCTTGGACAACAGCTATCCCCCTTATATTCCAGGTCACGGGTCACCATAGACCCGTAATGACCCGGAATCGGCGCAACCCCCCCCCCCCATGTCGGGGATCGCCGACATGGGGGGTCTAATGACCCCCTGGGCATTTGTGCTGGGTTCCTGCTGATAGATATCAGCAGTCGCGGCAGGGACCGAAATTCCCACGGGCGTACAGGAACGCCCTGGGTCCTTAAGTACCAGGGAGCAAAGGCATACCTGTACGCCCTGGGTCCCTATGTGGTTAAGGTGAAAATGGGCTTGGTCCTTAAGGGGTTAAGAGTCTCCTCTGTCCTCCACTCGTTATATGTATTAATGGCACCTGTTTGAACTTTTTATCAGTATAAAAGACACCTGTCCACAACCTCAAACAGTCACAATCCAAACTCCACTATGGCCAAGACCAAAGAGCTGTCGAAGGACACCAGAAACAAAATTGTAGACCTGCACCAGACTGGGAAGACTGAATCTGCAATCGGCAAGCAGCTTTGTGTCAAGAAATCGACTGTGGGAGCAATTATTACAAAATGGAAGCCATACAAGATCACTGATAATCTCCCTCAATCTGGGGCTCCACACAAGATCTCACCCCATGGTGTCCAAAGGATCACAAGAACGGTAGGCAAAAATCCCAGAACCCCACGGGGGGCCTAGTGAATGACCTGCAGAGAGCTGGGACCAAAGAAACAAAGACTACCATCAGTAATAGTGCTGGGCGGTATGACCAAAAATGTATATCACAGTATTTTTCACCGTATTTTATTTATTTAAATGGGAATTTTTTATTTAATTTAATTTGAAATTTCATTTTTAAGTTGGGAAAAGGGGGGTGATTCTGATTTTTATTAGGGGAAGGGTTAAATGATCTGTATTAACTTTTTTTTTTCACTTCTTTTTGCAATGTTATAGCCCCCATAGGGGGCTATAACACTGCACACACTGATCTTTTACATTAATCAATGTTATCCTATGTGATAACAATGATCAATGATTCTGCCGCTTGACTGCTCATGCCTGGATCTCAGGCAAGGAGCAGTCATTCGGCGATCGTACACAGGAGAAAGTTAGGGGACCCTTTTCATGTCCTCCAGCTGTTTGGAATGCCGTGATTTTGCCATGCCGGTCCCGAACAGCCCACTGAGCTAACTGGCACTGATTAGCTTTCACTTAAGAAGTGGCGATCATCTTTGAACGCCGTGTCTAAAGGATTAGTAGCGAGTGGCACTGCGATCGGTGCCACGCGCTATTAGCCACGGGTCCCGGCCGTTGCTAGGTGCAGGGCCTGACCTGCACCATACCAACTGTGAAGCATGGCGGTGGAAACATCATGCTTTGGGGCTGTTTTTCTGCTAAGGGACAAGGACAACCGATCCATGTAAAGAAAAGAATGAATGGGGCCATGTATCATGAGGTTTTGAGTGAAAACCTCCTTCCATCAGCAAGGGCATTGAAGATGAAACGTGGCCTGGTCTTTCAGCATGACAATGAACCACCCGGGCAACAAAGGTGTGGCTTCATAAAAAGCATTTCAAGCTCCTGGAGTGGCCTAGCCAGTTTCCAGATCTCAAACCCATAGAAAACCTTTGGAGGGAGTTGAAAGTCCGTGTTGCCCAGCGACAGCCCCAAAACATCACTGCTCTAGAGGAGATCTGCATGGAGGAATGGGCCAAAATAACAGCAACAGTGGCCCTCATTTACTATTGCAAACCCGACATGTTTTGTCGGGTTGTTCGCCAGAAATTCTGTCTGCGACAGATTTTGCACCAGAATTGAATAAAAAAAAACATGACTAACTCTCCATTTTACTAAGAAAACCCGAAAAAGGGGCATGGCTACCGGGGAAAGGGGCGTGGTCACAGAAAAGGGACGTGTTCCCGACATTTTCACAAAAACCCTACATATTAACTAAGGTTTCCACAGAAAATGTGGTGGATATGAGCTGAGGAAAACCCTACAGATCAGAGCATGTGTAAAAAAAAAAGCAAAATGTAGGGAAAGTGGAAAACGTAGGGAAACCTTAGTAAATACCCTGGAAAATAAATTGTAGGGAATTAAAACCCACAAAGAAACCTACACAACACTCTTAGTAAATCAGGGCCATTGTGTGAAAACTAGGGATGTTCCGATACAGATACTGGTATCGGGGCCGATACTAGCTATTTGCATGGTATCGGGGACTCGTTTAATGTCCCCGATACCATGCCCGATACCTGCTGCCGCTCCACTGTCCGTTCTTCCGTAAGACACACACGTCACTCCGCCTCCTCCCCTGCGCCCGGCGTAACGCTACGGAGGAAGCAGAGTGACGTATATGTCACATGCTCCTCCATAAGACCACATGATGCGGACCGGAGGACAGGAGAACGGGACAGTGGAGCGGCAGCACCCGACACAGGAGGTGAGCTGCCTGCAAGGAGGGGGGCTTCTACTAATATCTAAACGGGGGACCCCTGCTGCTGTCTAAACGGGGGGGGGGGGCCCTGCTGCTGTCTAAACGGGGGGGGGCCCTGCTGCTTATCTAAACGGGGGGGCCCTGCTGCTGTCTAAAGGAGGGGGGCCCCTGCTGCTGTCTAAAGGAGGGCCCCTGCTGCTGTCTAAAGTGGTGGGCTGCTGTTTAAATGGGGGCCCACTGTCTAAAGGGGGGCTGTGGTCTACAGGGGGGCTTCTACTTATGTCTACAGGGGGGCTGCTGTCTACAAGGGGGCTGCTGCTAATGTCTGCAAGGGGATACTACCTACTATTAAAGGCAATCTTACAGCAGAGTCACCTGCACTAACTTGAATTTATAGGTAGATAGTGCAGGTGACCCGGTTTCTACCGCTGCTCACCAGGTGTACATCGGTCTCACCGCCAATGCAAATTCCCTGTTCTGTCCAATGGAGAAGAGAGAAATCTTGGCTCATACTACAGCAGCCGCCTCCATTGTACACAACAAGGACCCACATATCAGCACGGTAAGCAGCGCCAGAAACCGGGTCACCCTGGTGTCAGATTCCCTTTAAAATATAAGTACTCGTACTTGGTATCGGCGAGTACTAGAATTAAAGTATCGGTACTCGTACTCTGTCTTTAAAAAAATGGTAACGGGACATCCCTAGTGAAAACCTTGTGAAGACTTACAGAAAACGTTTGACCTCTGTCATTGCCAACAAAGGGTACAAAACAAATTATAGAGATTAACTTTTTTATTGACCAAATACTTCTTTTCCACCATAATTCTCATTATGCCTCTCATAGTTGAGGTATACCTCTGATGAAAATGACAGGTCTCTCATCTTTTTAAAGGGGTATTCCGGGCAAAAATATTTTATCCCCTGCCTGCTGCTGATACCCCCAGCGTTCTACCTTCAGGTTTCCGGGACTGGGGATGTGACGTCACACCACACCCCCTCCATTCATGTCTATGGGAGGGGGCGTGATGGCCGCCACGCCCCCCTCCCATAGACATGAATGGAGGGGGTGTGGCGTCACGTTCCCAGTCCCGGAAACCCGGAGGTTTCCAACGCAGTCCTCGCATAGAATGCGGGTGCTGCAGGGAGATCGCGGGGGTCTCAGCAGCAGGCCCCCCGCGATCAGACACCTTATCCCTATCCTTTGGATAGGGGATAAAATGTTTTTACCACGAATACCCCTTTAAGTGGGAGAACTTGCACAATTGGTGGCTGACTAAATACTTTTTTCCCCACTGTATGTTGTGCCCAACCCCTTGTCATATAAAATATATTCATGAGTTTACAGTGAAACCTAAACCTTTTTATACATGATGCATAAACAACTTCTATTGACCAGTAAGGGACATTATTACTCCCCGAATAACATATACATTTTTTTAGGAAAAATTGGAACGTATTGAAAAGGATGCCACACAGCATAATCTGTTTCCCACAGCATACCACAGTTTTAGGTCCGGTCAGAAAACCGTATACGGGGCAAAAATGAGACAACCGGAGTCATTGTTCAACTCCGGTCGGCTCATTGAAATGAATGGGGTTCGAGCCGGATTCGGCTGGGATACGGGAGCGGACGGTTTTCACCCCTCCCAACCGGATCCATCACCCGTATACTACAAACGTTGTGTGAACCCACCCTAAAGCTGCATCCACAGCTCGTTTTTGCAAAACGGTTTCCATATGAGGTTTTTTGTAAAAAAATAAAAAAAAAAAGTATTTCTCAAAACCAGAACGAACAGTGTACAACCGTATAGACCTCTGTACGGTTTTAAACCGTATACGGTTTGAAAACAGATGTCCGGTTGCATACGGTTTAATACGTTTTTTGAAGAAAAAAAAACCGATACGGTTTTAGGTTTGTCCATTAAGTTCTTCTTGTTCTATTTGTGGAAAGAACTTTTGGCGTGCACTGCGCATGTGCAAACTGCAAAACCATATTGTGCAAACTGGATGAAACCGTACGCACATACGCTTCCCATAGACCACCATTTAAAAAAAAATAAAAAAAACGTATACAGGTTGTATCTGGTTTTTCACCCGGACATAAAACCGTAGTAGACTACGGATAAAACCATAAATGATGCAAAACGTACACAACCGGATGCTACCTTTGGCCTACTGTTTTCTATGAAATGTCTATACATACAGTTTGCAATACGGTTCCATAAGTTTTTTTTTTTTACTGAAACCGGATAAAGGGAACCGTATTACAAAAACGAGATGTGAATGCAGCCTAGTGTTATCTTTGGCGTACACAATAGCGCGGTTGACTACTTTTTTGTCTACACCAAAATTAAACGGACTGTATCGGAAACAGAGAAAAACTCGGTGTGAATGCATCCTGACAGAGATTACACCATTTCACTGACTCATGTACACATAGGGCAGTGGTCCCAAACTGGGGACTACAAATTTTGCAAAACTACAACTCCCAGCATGCCCGGACAGCCATCGGCTGTCCAGGCATGCTGGGAGTTGTAGTTATGCAACAGCTGGAGGTCCACCATTTGAAGACCACTGCTATAGGGCATCTGTAGCCTACGTTCTGACACGGTATGTATTATGAGCTGTAAACTGCTTAAAAACACATGACTAAAAGCAAAGAAGGAAGACTGAAAAAGCTGTGTGTGAACATAGTCTTATACAGAACCCTGTCATAAGTTGATTTCTTGTACATATAAATAAATGAATACTTTCCATAGACAATACTGTTACTACATGTATATACAGTTCCCAGCACTGTAACATATAACTGTAGCATACTACACAGGTCTCACCCATGACACCAGCTTCTCATGGAAAGTTTACCGAAGCTTATGAAATATTCAGCACCCTGTCTACCAGGGCAGGGCTCTGCCCCCGGCCATGCACTTGTCGCGCTCCCTACAAGCTGAGGTGCTGGACCGTCCCCGGGAGCAGACCCCTGGGGACCGCACGTCACGGCGGTAGGGTAAGGGACGGTGTGGGCAGAAGTTGGGCTGAGCCCCGCCGTCCTCCCCGCTCCTTACCTGGCTCTGCGGTGCGTTCGTCCCGGGAAAGTTTGTCAGTCAGGAGCCGGGAAGACGTGACTAAAATAGGCATGAAGATGGGAGGCTGCAGCCGGGAGCAGCGAACATTCCCCTTCCTAGCAGCAGCTCCCTCACTACGGGGGGAGGAGGAGGAGGAGGAGGAGGAGGAGGAGAGACGGACAGGGACAGCGGGAGGGGGTATGGAGCATTTACTACATAGATACACGGGCACGCCTGCTGTGGAAAAGCCATCACAGCCCTATAGCCTGGCACCTGCTTCTCTGAGAGGATATAGAACAGTTATTAGTATACAGGTAGCTATTGATATAGAACAGTTATTAGTATAAAGGTAGCTATTGATATAGAACAGTTATTAGTATACAGGTAGCTATTGATATATAATAGTTATTAGTATACAGGTAGCTATTGATATAGAACAGTTCTTAGTATACAGGTAGCTATTGATATAGAACAGTTATTAGTATACAGGTAGCTATTGATATAGAACAGTTATTAGTATACAGGTAGCTATTGATATAGAACAGTTATTAGTATACAGGTAGCTATTGATATAGAACAGTTATTAGTATACAGGTAGCTATTGATATAGAACAGTTATTAGTATAAAGGTAGCTATTGATATAGAACAGTTATTAGTATAAAGGTAGCTATTGATATAGAACAGTTATTAGTATACAGGTAGCTATTGATATAGAACAGTTATTAGTATACAGGTAGCTATTGATATAGAACAGTTATTAGTATAAAGGTAGCTATTGATATAGAACAGTTATTAGTATAAAGGTAGCTATTGATATAGAACAGTTATTAGTATACAGGTAGCTATTGATATAGAACAGTTATTAGTATACAGGTAGCTATTGATATAGAACAGTTATTAGTATAAAGGTAGCTATTGATATAGAACAGTTATTAGTATACAGGTAGCTATTGATAAAGAACAGTTATTAGTATACAGGTAGCTATTGATATAGAACAGTTATTAGTATAAAGGTAGCTATTGATATAGAACAGTTATTAGTATACAGGTAGCTATTGATATATAATAGTTATTAGTATACAGGTAGCTATTGATATAGAACAGTTATTAGTATACAGGTAGCTATTGATATAGAACAGTTATTAGTATACAGGTAGCTATTGATATAGAACAGTTATTAGTATACAGGTAGCTATTGATATAGAACAGTTATTAGTATACAGGTAGCTATTGATATAGAACAGTTATTAGTATAAATGTAGCTATTGATATATAATAGTTATTAGTATACAGGTAGCTATTGATATATAATAGTTATTAGTATACAGGTAGCTATTGATATAGAACAGTTATTAGTATACAGGTAGCTATTGATATAGAACAGTTATTAGTATAAAGGTAGCTATTGATATAGAACAGTTATTAGTATAAAGGTAGCTATTGATATAGAACAGTTATTAGTATACAGGTAGCTATTGATATAGAACAGTTATTAGTATACAGGTAGCTATTGATATAGAACAGTTATTAGTATACAGGTAGCTATTGATATAGAACAGTTATTAGTATACAGGTAGCTATTGATATAGAACAGTTATTAGTATAAAGGTAGCTATTGATATAGAACAGTTATTAGTATAAAGGTAGCTATTGATATAGAACAGTTATTAGTATAAAGGTAGCTATTGATATAGAACAGTTATTAGTATACAGGTAGCTATTGATATAGAACAGTTATTAGTATAAAGGTAGCTATTGATATAGAACAGTTATTAGTATACAGGTAGCTATTGATATAGAATAGTTATTAGTATACAGGTAGCTATTGATATAGAACAGTTATTAGTATACAGGTAGCTATTGATATAGAACAGTTATTAGTATACAGGTAGCTATTGATATAGAACAGTTATTAGTATACAGGTAGCTATTGATATAGAACAGTTATTAGTATACAGGTAGCTATTGATATAGAACAGTTATTAGTATACAGGTAGCTATTGATATAGAACAGTTATTAGTATAAAGGTAGCTATTGATATAGAACAGTTATTAGTATAAAGGTAGCTATTGATATAGAACAGTTATTAGTATAAAGGTAGCTATTGATATAGAACAGTTATTAGTATACAGGTAGCTATTGATATAGAACAGTTATTAGTATACAGGTAGCTATTGATATAGAACAGTTATTAGTATAAAGGTAGCTATTGATATAGAACAGTTATTAGTATAAAGGTAGCTATTGATATAGAACAGTTATTAGTATAAAGGTAGCTATTGATATAGAACAGTTATTAGTATAAAGGTAGCTATTGATATAGAACAGTTATTAGTATACAGGTAGCTATTGATATAGAACAGTTATTAGTATACAGGTAGCTATTGATATAGAACAGTTATTAGTATACAGGTAGCTATTGATATAGAATAGTTATTAGTATACAGGTAGCTATTGATATAGAACAGTTATTAGTATAAAGGTAGCTATTGATATAGAACAGTTATTAGTATAAAGGTAGCTATTGATATAGAACAGTTATTAGTATAAAGGTAGCTATTGATATAGAACAGTTATTAGTATAAAGGTAGCTATTGATATAGAACAGTTATTAGTATACAGGTAGCTATTGATATAGAACAGTTATTAGTATACAGGTAGCTATTGATATAGAATAGTTATTAGTATACAGGTAGCTATTGATATAGAACAGTTATTAGTATACAGGTAGCTATTGATATAGAACAGTTATTAGTATACAGGTAGCTATTGATATAGAACAGTTATTAGTATACAGGTAGCTATTGATATAGAACAGTTATTAGTATACAGGTAGCTATTGATATAGAACAGTTATTAGTATACAGGTAGCTATTGATATAGAACAGTTATTAGTATACAGGTAGCTATTGATATAGAACAGTTATTAGTATACAGGTAGCTATTGATATAGAACAGTTATTAGTATAAAGGTAGCTATTGATATAGAACAGTTATTAGTATAAAGGTAGCTATTGATATAGAACAGTTATTAGTATAAAGGTAGCTATTGATATAGAACAGTTATTAGTATAAAGGTAGCTATTGATATAGAACAGTTATTAGTATACAGGTAGCTATTGATATAGAATAGTTATTAGTATACAGGTAGCTATTGATATAGAACAGTTATTAGTATACAGGTAGCTATTGATATAGAACAGTTATTAGTATACAGGTAGCTATTGATATAGAACAGTTATTAGTATACAGGTAGCTATTGATATAGAACAGTTATTAGTATACAGGTAGCTATTGATATAGAACAGTTATTAGTATACAGGTAGCTATTGATATAGAACAGTTATTAGTATAAAGGTAGCTATTGATATAGAACAGTTATTAGTATAAAGGTAGCTATTGATATAGAACAGTTATTAGTATAAAGGTAGCTATTGATATAGAACAGTTATTAGTATACAGGTAGCTATTGATATAGAACAGTTATTAGTATACAGGTAGCTATTGATATAGAACAGTTATTAGTATAAAGGTAGCTATTGATATAGAACAGTTATTAGTATAAAGGTAGCTATTGATATAGAACAGTTATTAGTATAAAGGTAGCTATTGATATAGAACAGTTATTAGTATAAAGGTAGCTATTGATATAGAACAGTTATTAGTATACAGGTAGCTATTGATATAGAACAGTTATTAGTATACAGGTAGCTATTGATATAGAACAGTTATTAGTATACAGGTAGCTATTGATATAGAATAGTTATTAGTATACAGGTAGCTATTGATATAGAACAGTTATTAGTATAAAGGTAGCTATTGATATAGAACAGTTATTAGTATAAAGGTAGCTATTGATATAGAACAGTTATTAGTATAAAGGTAGCTATTGATATAGAACAGTTATTAGTATAAAGGTAGCTATTGATATAGAACAGTTATTAGTATACAGGTAGCTATTGATATAGAACAGTTATTAGTATACAGGTAGCTATTGATATAGAATAGTTATTAGTATACAGGTAGCTATTGATATAGAACAGTTATTAGTATACAGGTAGCTATTGATATAGAACAGTTATTAGTATACAGGTAGCTATTGATATAGAACAGTTATTAGTATACAGGTAGCTATTGATATAGAACAGTTATTAGTATACAGGTAGCTATTGATATAGAACAGTTATTAGTATACAGGTAGCTATTGATATAGAACAGTTATTAGTATACAGGTAGCTATTGATATAGAACAGTTATTAGTATACAGGTAGCTATTGATATAGAACAGTTATTAGTATAAAGGTAGCTATTGATATAGAACAGTTATTAGTATAAAGGTAGCTATTGATATAGAACAGTTATTAGTATAAAGGTAGCTATTGATATAGAACAGTTATTAGTATACAGGTAGCTATTGATATAGAACAGTTATTAGTATACAGGTAGCTATTGATATAGAACAGTTATTAGTATACAGGTAGCTATTGATATAGAACAGTTATTAGTATAAAGGTAGCTATTGATATAGAACAGTTATTAGTATAAAGGTAGCTATTGATATAGAACAGTTATTAGTATACAGGTAGCTATTGATATAGAACAGTTATTAGTATAAAGGTAGCTATTGATATAGAACAGTTATTAGTATAAAGGTAGCTATTGATATAGAACAGTTATTAGTATACAGGTAGCTATTGATATAGAACAGTTATTAGTATACAGGTAGCTATTGATATATAATAGTTATTAGTATACAGGTAGCTATTGATATAGAACAGTTATTAGTATAAAGGTAGCTATTGATATAGAACAGTTATTAGTATAAAGGTAGCTATTGATATAGAACAGTTATTAGTATACAGGTAGCTATTGATAATACTATCAGGAGTGGTACTTGTGGCATGGACGCTCAGGAGATATGGATTGTATTTTGTAAGATGTGATAAAAAGAAGTTTAAGGGTCTATTCACATGTACAGTATCTTGTTCATATTTGATGCGCAGGATTTGAAGCTGTAGACTTTATGCTGTAGATTTTAAAGGAGAACTGTGATGAAACATTTTTCATTTCCCGTGCTCGGGCTGCAATAAGTAAAAAAAAGCAAAAAACTTTAACTCCCCTTCCTACCTTCCCCCATTGCGCCGATATCGTTGTCCCGGTCCTCCGGTGCTGGCCTGCTTCCTGGGGACGGTGAGTCATACTGCGTTCAGCGTATTGCCGGCCGCAGTTAGGTCCCGCCTTGGCCGGTGATAGGCTGAGCGCACTGTCATGAAAGGAGCCAGGCTCCTTACATGACTCAGTCAGCCTATCACCGGCCGAGGCGGGACATCGCTGTGTCCGGCGATACGCTGAGCGCAGTATGAGTCACTGGGCCCAGGAAGAAGGCCAGCACCGGAGGACCGGGACACCGATATTGGCGCAACGGGGGAACGTAGGAAAGTGAGTTTAAGTTTTTGTTTGTTTGTTTTTGCAGCCCGGGCACAGGGAAAAAGAAAAATGTTTCATCAAAGTTCTCCTTTAATGTAAACATAATGACTGAACACAGCTTCAAATCCTGCACATCAAATATGCGCAGGATACTGTATGTCTGAATTGACCTTAAAAGAAAAGGTATAATAGCATTGTATGGTGAAATGTCATTGCACAGCATTATGATCAGAAAGCTTCTCCAGCCTCACCGATCCGGGTGGGAAAAGAATGCAGAGCATGGAAAGTGTCAGCTGCACCTCCCAGCCTTGTCATTGTAAGGCGAGTGTTATGGCAGATAACATGACACTAGTAATTCCTCACTAGTACAGCCATCGCAGGCCTCCAAACCACAATCTCCTCACAAAGCCATGATACCTAAAAATAGCCGAGAAGGGACGGTAGCCACATGTAAAAGGATTCTCCAGCACTGGGCGCAGGATAATGTTCCATCGCTTCTTTCATATCTAGTAAGGTAGACTTTTTGTTTAGAATGAACTGGATAGAGACCCTAAGGGCCCATTCACCCTACGTATTTGCTGAGTCAAAATTAAGGTTCAGCAGCCTCCCATTGTTTGGTTGGGATTCTGCTGCAACATTTACAGTATGGAATTTATGTTGCGGATGTTCCAAATCCCAATATTCATTCTTTCAGCAAAATCCATACAAAAATGCATTGCCATCTATGAAGATTGTTCTGCTGATGCCTGCTGCCCACGACATCTCTTCCCATATACATAATAGTTTTCAGTGTATCAGTTCCAGGTAAAACCCCATCAAAAGATAAGGGGGACACTCCTTCTATTTGGAGAGAAAAAAAGGTTTATCCTGCAGGGGCGACAAGCCTTCTTTACCATAAGAACTGCGAATCTGTGGAACAGTCTACCTCAGGAATTGGTAACAGCAAAAACAGTTGTGTGCTTTAAAACAGACTTAGGATGCATTCACACCACGTTTTTGCAATACAGTTCCCGTATCAGGTTTTTGATGAAAAACGGATTCCTCAAAACTGGACTAACATGTGTACAAATTTTAAGCCGTATACGGTTAAAAACTGTATACGGTTTGAAAAATGATGTCCTGTTGCATCCGTTTTTTAAGAAAAAAAACATATGTTTTCAACTTTTCACTACATGAAAATGAATAAAGTTTCACTTGTTTGATTGAAATTCCAAGAAAAAAAAGCTGTGCAAAATCAAAAACCATATGGTGCAAACTGGATTATACCGTACGCACATACGGTTCTGTAAGGTTCCCATTGACTCCCATGTAAAAAAAAAAAAAAAACGTATACGGTTTAATAAGTTTTTTCACCCAGACCAAAAGCCGTGGTAGGCTACAGTTTCGGGTACAGGAAAAGAACCGTACAAGACGCAAAACGAATGCAACCGGAGAATCAATGCATACGGTTTTCAATACAGTTCCCTTTTCACATTGAAAACGTATACGGAAACTGTATAGCAAAAATGTGGTGTGAATGCACCCGTAGGCTACAGTTTTGGGTACGGGAAAAACCGTACAAGATGAAAAACGGATGAAACCGGATGCATTGCTTGGCATACGGTTTTCAATGGAGAGTTAATGCATACAGTTTGCATTACGGTTATGAACGGTTTTTGACATTGAAAACGTATACAGGAAGTGTATTGCAAAAACGTGATGTGAATGCACCCTTAGATGCATTCCTAGAACAAAACCTTACCACAAAGGTACAAATTTGCTATCACATCCCCTTCCCTTTACCAATCTCTTCCCCTACTTGGTTAAACCTGATGGATGTGTCTTTTCTCAACCACACCAAACCATGTAAAGAAAAGAACAGTTGGCTGGCAATTAACTTATCAACTTTGATTGCAGCGTCTAAAGGGTTAATGCTGGACATCAGCCTGATCAGCAGTGTCCGGTATTAACCGTGGGTCCTGGCTGCTGATAACAACCGGGACCTCCCGGGTATAAAGGCACGCTCAGCTGGTGAGCTCTTAGTGCGAGTCCGGACACAGGACATTCCTGTACGCCCTGCATCCTTAAGGTGTTAAGGGGTTAAAAACAAACAGAACAAAAAAAAACCCCACAAAAGGCTAATTCCATTCTAATGTATCCCAAAATAGTTGTTATCATTTAGTCCCTTAACATCCCAAGTTAACCTGTCCAGGACACAAGGGCTACCTGTACGCCCGTGGGAATTCCTTCAGCAAAAATCATTCAGCAGGCATCCTGTGACAAACCGACCCCCCCCCCCCCCCATGCCAGCGATGGCCGCAGATCGCTGATGAATTCAGACCGGCGATCTGCGGCAATTCCGGGTCAATCAGGTCTTCGATGACCCAGTGACCCAGAAAAAAGGGTGATTAGGGTTGTCGGAGGACTGTGGGCGGCGGCGGCAGCAGCGTCTTCAGTGGCGGAGGGATCCAGCAGCATGAGGTGAGCTGTTTGCCTTCTGCTGTTGCTTAGCAACAACTCCAAGCATGCACAGCCAGAGGGAATGCTGAGAGTTGTAGTTTTGCAACAGCTGATGGCAAAGCTACAACTCCCAGCATACCCTTTGGCTGTTTGTGCATGCTGGGAGTTGTAGTTCTGCAACAGCTGGAGGCACATTTTTTCTATGAAAGTGTGCCTCCAACTGTTGCATAACTGCAACTCCCTGCATGCACAGACAGCCAAGTGGCATGGTGGGAGATGTAGTAGTATGCCTCCAACTGTTGCATAACTACAGCTCCCAGCATGCCCTTTGGCTGTCAATGCATGCTGAGAGTTGTAGTTTTGCAACAGCTGAAGACACACTGGTTGCAAAACACTGACAGTATTTTGCAACCAGTGTGCCTCCAGCTGTTGCAAACTACAACTCCCAGCATGCACTGACAGACCGTACATGCTGGGAGTTGTAGTTTTGCAACAGCTGGAGGCACACTGGTTGCGAAACACTGAGTTAAGTAACGAACTCTGTGTTTCGCAACCAGTGTGCCTCCAGCTGTTGCATAACTACAACTCCCAGCATGCACGGACAGCCAAAGGGCATGCTGAGAGTTGTAGTTTTGCAACAGCTGGAGGTTTGACCCCCCCCCCACCTCCCCCGTGTGAATGTACAGGGTAAATTCACATGGGCAGGGGTTTACAGTGAGTCTCCCGCTGCAAGTTTGAGCTGTAGAAAATTTTCCTCCCCAGCTCAAACTCGCTGCAAACCCCCACCTGTGTGAATGTACTCTAAAAACACTACACTACACAAAATAACAAGTAAAACACTACATTTACACACCCCTACACAGTTACCCCCCCCCCCCCCAATAAAAAAAAAACTTCTTGTCGTACAGTACTGTTTCCAAAATGGAGCCTCCAGCTGTTGCAAAACAAAAACTCCCAGTATTGCTGGACAGCCATTGACTATCCAGGCATTCTGGAAGTTTTGCAATAGCTGGAGGCACCCTGTTTGGGGAACACTGCTGTAGGGTATTTTTTGGTATCGGAGGTAAGTGTAATGCTTACATCCAAGTACGTCCCTATGCAAATCCCTAATTTAGGCCTCAAATGTGCATGGTGCTCTCTCACTTCGGAGCCCTGCCTAAGGCAACAGTTAAGGGCCACATATGGGGTATTTCCGTACTCCTTTTACCCCTTATGAAATGGAAAAGTTGGGGTCTACACCAGGATATTAGGGTAAAAAAATTTAATTTTTTACACTTACATCCTGGTGTTGCCCCATACTTTTATTTATTTATACATTTATTTTTACAATAGTTAAAAGGAAAAAAAGACCCACAAAATTTGTAACGCAATTTCTCCGGAATATGGAAATACCCCATATGTGGGCGTAAAATGCTCTACAGGTGCACAACAGGGCTCAGGAGTGAGAGCGCACCATGTACATTTGAGGCCTAAATTGGTGATTTGCAAGGGGGTGGCTGATTTTACAGCGGTGCTGACATAAACGCAAAGAAAAATAAACACCCACATGTGACCCCATTTTGGAAACTACACCCTTCACAGAATGTAACAAGGGGTATAGTGAGCCTCATCATCCCACAGTTGTTTGACAAATTTACGTTAAAGTTTGATTTGAAAATGAAAAAAAAAATTTTTTCACTAAACCGCTGGTGTTACCCTACATTTTTCATTTTCACAAGGGAAAATATGAAAAAAGCATCACAAAAATTTGTAACCCCATTTCTTCTGAGTAAGAACAAACCCCATATGTGGATGTAAAATGCTCTGCGGGCGAGCTACAATGCTCAAAATAGAAGGAGCACTATTGGGCTTTTGAGGAGAAAAAACTCCCCCCCCACAATAGTCAGCAGCTCCCCCCCACAATATTAGGCAGCTCCCCCCACAATAGTAGGCAGCTCCCCCCCACAATAGTAGGCAGCTCCCCCCCACAATAGTAGGCAGCTCCCCCCCCACAATAGTAGGCAGCTCCCCCCCACAATAGTCGGCAGCTCCCCCCTACAATAGTCGGCAGCTCCCCCCCACAATAGTCGGCAGCTCCCCCCCACACAATAATAGGCAGCTCCCCCACACAATAGTAGACAGCTCCCCCCCCCCCCCCCAATAGTAGGCAGCTTCCCCCACAGACATACAACTTCCAGCCATATAGAGTGTATGGCTGGAGGCTGCATGTCTGTGTACTGCCCCCCACAGTGTTCCGGTCACCGCTCCTCCGGCCTGGGGTCACAATCTACTGCTATGGCCTATGGCCCATAGCAGCAGTCCCGGGACCAGAGGAGCGGTGATCGGAACACTGTAGATGACGCGCCACCGGTCACTCACCAGGCCCCGGCCAGCTCTCGTCCTCCTGTGCCTCTATGGTTGTACGCACGGGACATCACTGACGTCACTTGCGTACAACCATAGAGAGGTGGAGAAGCGCAGAAGGACCGGAGGCAAACCGCTGGAGGACCGGAGGAGGACGCGTGGTGGTCGGAGAATGGTTAGTGACATCCTTATGTTCCCCCCACATGTATATAAAATGTGCCCCCCCACATGTATAATGTACCCTCCGCAGCGCATGCATAATATACATATGCCACCGCAGCACTATATGTGAAAAGCATTCTAGCAGCAGCATCGGCCGGCCCGATGCTGCTGATATAAATACGTCTCATACATAGCTCTGCAGCGGCATATGTATATAGATGCGCTGTGGGGGGGGGGGGGCAGATAACGCTATATGTCTGCCCCCCCCTCCCAGCGCATCTATATACATATACCACTGCTGCGTTATGAATGAAAAGTATATCTATTAGCAGCGCATAGTGCCAGCAGCCGGCTGTACTGGCCATTCAGGGCTCCCCGCAAGGGATTAAAAAATTCAAGTTAAAACACACCATACATCGCAGGGTTTAGGAGCTTGCTGCCCGCTCCCCTGCTTAATAACGTCGGATCGCATCGGGTCTCAGAAGTGAAACCCAGTGCGATCAATCCCTCTGCCCCTGTACTACAACCCCCATCATGGAACAGACTCTGTTCCATGAAGGAGGTAGTAGTACAAACACTAATATAGCCTCCCCAGCTGTCTGCAGACTCCCGCAGCCAGGGAATTACTACTCCCATCATGGAAATAAGTTTGTTCCAGGATGGGAGTAGTAGTAGTCCCTCAGTACTGCAGGAGTCTGCTGATGTCACCTCTTCTGAGCATGCTCAGAAGTAATAACGTAGGAGGAGGAAGCAGAAGATACCCTTTGGAGAAGGCGCTGCTGTGGTCCAGTAGAAAAGTTGTCCAATGTAGGTGTAGAAATGATCAAGTGAGAGGATGAGGTGACAAACCAAGCTGCATCAATTTATTTTGCAAAATGAGAGGTACAAGCAGGATATTGCGTTTTGGGGGACAGCGCCCCCTTCTTCAGATCAGTGCTACTACATAGTACAACATACAGTGCTTAAATACATTTGAAAATGGTGCCAAAAATAAAGGGGAGGGGCCACAGAGGTATAAAGACATAAGCAAATCTGGTAAGGTAGGTATAGTGGTGAGGTGATGTGTGCTTCTGGTTCAGAAATGCACAATTTTCAAATGTATTTAAGCACTGTCTGTTGTACTATGTAGTAGCATTGATCTGAAGAAGGGGGAGCTGTCCCCCGAAATGCGTTATCCTGCTTGTACCTCTCATTTTGCTAAATAAATTGATCCAGCTTGCTTTGTCACCTCATTCTCTCACTTGATCATTTCTACACCTACATTGGACAACTTTTCTACTGGACCACAGCAGCGCCTTCTCCAAAGGGTATTTTCTGCTTCCTCCTCCTACGCCTTTTTTCATGGTAGGCTACACCTCTAGTGCACCCCGGGCTCAGCAGCTGTCTCCAGTTTTAACCCCTTTTGTTGGTTGATATGCAAGTTTTTTTCTTGCCTCAGGTGAATACCCACTACCTACGGGCCCCACAGGCCCACTGACACCTTATTTTCCTGACTTACGGTATCAAACTAGGCGCCTCTTGCCAGTCTTTTCCCCTTTTTTTTCCTTTTACAGAAGTAATAACGGATATTATAAACCAGGTGCAAACGGATGACATAAAAGCTCATCCGTTTGCCATAGACTTCAATGTTAAAAATAACGGTCGTTAATTTATCTGTTTCTTGTGACGGAAGAAAAATTAGTGCATGTTCTGTTAATTCTTCCGTCACAACCAACATCTGTTAGTCATGATGGACTATAACGGGTCATAACGGATAATCAAAAAATCCCATTGACTTTAATGGGATTTTGTAACAGACATTTAACATCCATTTTTAAAGCTTTTCTAACGTACGTTTATAACGGATCTTTTAACTGATGAATTTTATAGTGTGAAAGCGGCCTTATCTACCTCTAGAATAAAATAAAAAATAAACAGGTGTCAGCGTGTAGTGTAGGTCACAATAAAATCAGTTTTTTTTTATTTTAGCTAATAAAAGGATTGACATCGAATTATGGTTATTTTTAATTTCTTTCTTCAGCTTCTATAAAATGATATAGTGACACTGACATAACCTTAATTTAATTAGGACCCATGTTTTATTTTAGGTCACAAAAATGTATTATTTCTTGCAGTACATTATCAACAATAGGTTAAACAGCAGCTGAAAGGAAGCGTATACAGCAGGGGTCCTCAAACTACTGCCCATTTTCCCATCGCATTTTCCCGGACCGCCGAGTGTTTTTACCTTGGGACATCCCTGTGTTCCGAAAGATACTTTCGGAACACAGGGACGCCTCTGTTAAGTCCCTGCAGCCCAGCGTTTACTTTAAAAACGTGGGGACTGCCGGGAACTAGCGCACGCAGGGACGTCACTCTTGTCCCATGTGTGCGCCCATGGCAATGGAGCGCGGAGGAGCCGGGAAGAAGTAAGAAGGACGCGCGCTGGCAGTTGGTAAGTGTTTACAAGCGGCACGTCAGCTTTGGTGTTCCAAACACCGATCCTCCTGTCCTGCTATGGCCGGAGCGGTGGTCAGAACACTTAAGTGGGGCAGTATCGCTGGAGACTGTATGCCTGTGGGGGAACATACTGCCAGCCTAATGTGGGGGACTATACTGCCAGCCTAATGTGGGGGACTATACTGCCAGCCTAATGTGGGGGAACATACTGCCAGCCTAATGTGGGGGACTATATTGCACCTAATGTGGGGGGACTATACTGCACCTAATGTGGGGGAACATACTGCCAGCCTAATGTGGGGGTTGATATTGCACCTAATGTGGGGGAACTATACTGTCGACGTAATGTGGGGGACTATACTGCCAGCCTAATGTGGGGGAACATACTGCCAGCCTAATGTGGGGGACTATACTGCCAGCCTAATGTGGGAGACTATATTGCCAGCCTAATGTGGGGGACCATACTGCCAGCCTAATGTGGGGGAACTATACTGCCAGCCTAATGTGGGGGAACTATACTGCCAGCCTAATGTGGGGGACTATATTGCACCTAATGTGGGGGGGGACTATACTGCCAATGTAATATGGGGGGCTATACTGCCAGCCTAATGTGGGGGAACATACTGTCAGCCTAATGTGGGGGAACATACTGCACCTAATGTGGGGGGACTATACTGCCAACGTAATGTGGGGGACTATACTGCCAGCCTAATGTGGGGGGGACTATACTGCCCCTAATGTGGGGGAACATACTGCCAACATAATGTGGGGGGCTATATTGCACCTAATGCGGGGGAACATACTGCCAGCCTAATGTGGTGGACTATATTGCACCTAATGTGGGGGAACATACTGCCAGCCTAATGTGGGGGAACCATACTGCACCTAATGTGGGGGAACTATACTGCACCTGATGTGGGGGAGCCATACTGCACCTAATGTGGGGGAGCTATAATGCACCGAATGTGGGGAGCTATACTGCACCTAATGTGGGGGAACTATACTGCACCTAATGTGGGGGAACTATACTGCGCCTAATGTGGGGGAACTATACTGTACCTAATGTGGGGGAGCTATACTGTACCTAATGTGGGGGAACTATACTGAACCTAATGTGGGGGAACTATACTGCCAACCTAATGTGGGGGAACTATACTGCACCTAATGTGGGGGAACTATACTGCACCTAATGTGGGGGAACTATACTGCCCCTAATGTGGGGGAACTATACTGCACCTAATGTGGGGGAACATACTGCGAACCTAATGTGGGGGGAACTGTGCTGCGTACTTAAAGGGGTAGTCCACTAATAAGATATGTAAGTGTGCATCGAAATTTGTTCTTGTTTTTTTTTAACTATAGTCCGGCCCTCCAACGGTCTGAGGGACCGTGAACTGGCCCCCCCGTGTAAAAAGTTTGAGGACCCCCGGTATACAGCTTTTCCCTTAAGAATGAGTCTAAACAGCTTCAGTCAGTACCATACATAGTTGTGTCAGACTATATGGCACATCACAAATATGCAGTGGTAGATTATATTGAAGCAATGATAAATAATTTCAAGCTTTCCCGTCATGGTCAATTTTTTGTTGTAAAGTATAGAATACCAGTATGATGGTGCTGCCCAACACTTCAAACAAAAATGTTCTCTTGCATTCATTACTCTGGGTAACTTTCAGTGTTCATGGAACTTTTCAGCCAAATCACATGGCATAGGTGCTATTGATGGCCTAGGAGGTATTGCCAAACGCTGTGTGTGAAGCAACAACTGCATGGAAAATTGGTCCTCAGAATGCCATGTACTTCTATACATGTGCCAAGAAAATCTGCAAAAACATACATTTCTTATATGTAAGTGAAACAGATCTAACTGAAAGAAAGGAGCCACTGGATGACTCATAGAGCAGGGTCAAGTTTAAAGGAGTACTCCGCCAAAAACATCTTCTCCCTGATAGGGGATAAAATGTCTGAACAGGGGGGGGGGGTGGCAGCGGCGGCCGGAACACAAAGGCTTGGAGTTACCGCTATGGCTAGTACGTAGCCATCACGCCTCCTCCCATAGACATGAATGGAGGGGGTATGGCATCTGTACTCGCCAGTCATCCAGCACGGAGCGGAGTTCGCTTCGTGCACGGATGACTGGGATGCTGCGCCGAAGATCATGAAACTGAAGATGCAAGCATTGAGCCCTATATTCCAGACAGAGAAGAGGAGTGTGAAATTCAAAAATGCATTATCAGCAATGGAGATTGGTTGTTAGTTGAATTCAGTCCAATGAAGTCAATGAAGATGAATAACTTGAGTTAAAAGATTATGTGGCCAACATTAAACAATATTAGTGCTATCAAGAAAGACCAGGTGAAACTAAAATTGTGCGGGCCTAAAATAAACAAATGAATAATGCTGACTTTTATTGCTATTTTTTCAGTGTTTTCTATGATATAGAGCAGGGTTTCCCAACCAGGGTGCCTCCAGCTGTTGCAAAACTACAACTCCCAGCATTCCCAGACAGCCAACGGCTGAAGGCACCCTAGTTGGAAAACACTTGTATAGAGTAACTGAAGCAAGAATCAACATTTTAACTTATATTATAAGTAGATATTTTGCACGTGATGTGTAGGTCACATACAGTTTGATGAGTAGGTCACAGTTGTTTGTTATTTTATCCAATTATACAGTTTACATACAAAATGTATTAGTAGTTGTTACTTACATTATTTGTGAATGCTTCAGTTTGTGTCATAGATCTTTGTATTGAACAAGTGAGCAGATATTGTATACTTAAAAAGTATTGTCTACAGGGGTGTGGAAATTTTATAAAAAGCTACTTGTCCACGGGACTAAAATGTAGCAAAATCTACTTGTCCCTCACTTGACGATCCACTTGTCCGGGCCAATTTTCGCTTTTACGCTCTAATTTTTTCCTCCTCGCCCTATAATAGCCATAACTACCTACTATAAGGATAATGTTATAGTATAATGTTATACTATAAGCATTAATGTTATTTTGTTCCAGGAATGTATCTAACGCTGTTTTAAAGTTGGTAATTGTTCCTGCTGTGACCAGTTCCTGAGGTAGACCGTTCCATAAATTCACAGTCCTCACGGTAAAGAAGGCGTGTCGCCCCTTTAGACTAAACCTTTTCTTCTCCATATTCTCCATTATGGACATTTATCAACGGGTTTAGTCAGGTTTTCTTTACTATAATTGTCTCAAAATTGTCGCAACTGCGACTACACGATTTTTCGTGCGACATTTTGACTGGAAAGCGAGAAAAGCAAGTTTTCCTAAAATTTACTATGTAGTAATAATTTTAAAATGGACTACGGGTAGTCAGGTATTTATTAACTGCGACAGTCGCAACTGCGCAAAAAAAAGTCGCAACAGCGTTAAAAATTGACTAAATTTACTCCAGCTCAAACATGGAGCAGAAAAAGCTACTATCAAAGTAAAAAAGGAAAAATTGCTTACGTGAAAGAAAATTATCAACAGGCTGAAACCAGTTGATAAATACGTCACACATAAGCAAAAAAAAAGTAAGGAAAAAATTACTAAAAAAAAGAATACATAAGCAAACATTGATAAATGTCCCTCCATATTTTTTGTATGGGCCATTTATATGCTTATATACGTTTATCATATCCCCCCTTAAACGTCTCTTCTCAAGACTAAACAATTGTAACTCCTTTAATCGCTCCTCATAGCTAAGATGTTCCATGCCCCATAATAGTTTAGTCGCGCGTCTCTGCACCCTTTCCAACTCCGCAGTGTCCCTTTTATGAACAGGCGACCAAAACTGAACAGCATATTCCAGGTGAGGCCGTACCAATGCTTTATAAAGGGGGAGTATTATGTCCCTGTCCCTTGAGTCCATGCCTCTTTTGATACATGACAATATCCTGCCGGCTTTGGAAGCAGCAGCCTGACATTGCATGCTATTCTGTAGTCTGTGATCTACAAGTACACCCAGATCCTTCTCTACCAGTGACTCTGCCAGTTTAA
Source organism: Hyla sarda (assembly GCF_029499605.1). Lineage (NCBI taxonomy): Eukaryota > Metazoa > Chordata > Amphibia > Anura > Hylidae > Hyla > Hyla sarda. The sequence goes on from NC_079191.1 coordinate 232,731,810, forward strand.
TCCCCCCTAAGACATACGACGCATGCAGGTTATTAGTACCCAGATGCATAACTTTACATTTATCCACATTGAACCTCATTTGCCAAGTGGATGCCCAGACACTTAGTCTATCCAAGTCATCTTGTAACTTATGCACATCCTCTATAGACTGTACCGTGCTACAAAGCTTGGTGTCATCTGCAAAGATAGAAAAAGAGCTGTTAATACCATACTCTATATCATTGATAAATAAATTAAACAACAGCGGGCCCAGTACTGAACCTTGGGGTACACCACTAATTACCGGGGACCAATCAGAGTACGAATCATTGACCACCACTCTCTGGGTACGATCCATGAGCCAGTGTTCAATCCAGTTACAAACTAAAGTTTCCAAGCCCAAGGACCTTAACTTACCTGTCAGACGTCTGTGAGGGACAGTATCAAACGCTTTGGCAAAGTCCAGAAACACTATATCCACAGCCATTCCTCTGTCAAGGCTTCTACTCACCTCTTCATAAAAGCAAATTAGATTGGTTTGACAACTTCTATCCTTAGTAAACCCATGCTGGCTATGACTTATAATACTATTATCTAGAGGTGCACCGAAATGGAAATTTCAGAACCAAAACGAAACCGAAATAAAAAAAAAATGTCCGTCCGAAACCGAAAATGACTTCTCCCCGTCTTCTGGTAAAATGCAGCGCTCCGCTCATTAGATTCCCCCACATTAGATTGCCAGCTCCCCCACATTAGGTCGGGAGTTCCCCCACATTAATAGGCAGCTCCCCCACATTAATAGGCAGCTCCCCCCACAATAGTAGGCAGCTCCCCCACAATAGTAGGCAGCTCCCCCACATTAGGTCAGCATTTCCCCCACAATAGTAGGCAGCACCCCCCAACAATATTAGGCAGCTCCCCCCAACAATATTAGGCAGCTCCCCCCACAATATTAGGCAGCTCCCCCCACAATATTAGGCAGCTCCCCCCCACAATATTAGGCAGCTCCCCCCCACAATATTAGGCAGCTCCCCCTCACAATATTAGGCAGCTCCCCCCCACAATATTAGGCAGCTCCCCCCACATTTGTAGGCAGCTCCCCCCCAACAACATTAGGCAGCTCCCCCCACATTTGTAGGCAGCTGCCCCCCAACAATATTAGGCAGCTCCCCCCCACAATATTAGGCAGCTCCCCCCTCACAATATTAGGCAGCTCCCCCCACATTTGTAGGCAGCTCCCCCCCACATTTGTAGGCAGCTGTCCCCCAACAATATTAGGCAGCTCTCCCCCCCACAATATTAGGCAGCTCCCCCACATTTGTAGGCAGCTCCCCCCCACATTAGGTCAGCAGTTCCCCCACAATAGTAGGCAGCTTCCCCCCACCCCACAGACATACAGCTTCCAGCCATATACAGTATATGGCTGAAGGCTGTATGTCTGTACTGCTGCCCCCCACAGTGATCCGGTCTCCGGCCCGGGGTCACATCTACTGCTATGGCCTATGGACCATAGCAGTAGGTGCCGGGACCGGAGGAGCGGTGACCGGAACACTGAAGAAGATGACGCGGTCACTTACCAGGCCCCGGCCAGCGAGCGTTCTCCTGCGACGATCCTGTGTTCCTCCTGCGTCTCTATGGTTGTACGCACGGGATGTCAGTGACGTCCCGTGCGTACGACCATAGAGGCAGAGAAGCGATGGACCGAAGGAGGATCGCAGGAGGACGCCGGGGAATGGTGAGTGACCGGCGGACATCCTTATGTCCCGAAAAGATTTTTCAGGACACAGGGATGTCCGGGATAGGAATACTTCTTTTTATGTGCCCGGGCTGGCTCCCGTGTGTGGCTACAGGCGGGGGCCGACCAGAGCATATAAAACCTAATACCGTATACTAAAAACCAGGGGGCCTCCAGCTGTTGTGAAACTACAACTCCCAGCATGCCCGGACAGACTTTGCCGGTCCGGGCATGCTGGGAGTTGAAGTTTCACAACAGCTGGAGGCCCCCTGGTTTTTAGTATACAGTATTAGGTTTTATATGCTCTGGCCGGCCCCCGCCTGCAGCCACACACGGGAGCCGGCCCGGGCACATAAAAAGAAGTATTCCTATCCCGGAGAGCGCGCCCCCCAGATGTTGTGCCCGGCCCCCCCTGCACCCCCCACGAGTGCCTCTGCCACTGGCAGTGTTTGCAACTTGTGCTGTGGGCGGGCAGGGGAGGTGGTCATTATCGGCACATTTTTTGTTGTTTCGGCATTTCCCCGAAACAGCTATTTTCGGCCGATATGTATCGGCCACCGATATATCGGTGCATCCCTACTATTATCCCCTATGTATTCCTGTATGTAATCCCTTATAAGTCCTTCAAACAATTTACCCACAATGCACGTTAGACTTACCGGTCTATAATTGCCTGGGGAAGACCTAGAGCCCTTCTTGAAAATTGGTACCACATTACCCTTGCGCCAGTCCCTTGGCACAATACCAGACACCAGAGAATCTCTAAATATCATGAACAAGGGTACAGATATTACTGAACTTACCTCTCTAAGAACTCTTGGGTGTAGTCCATCCGGCCCTGGAGATTTGCTTACATTTACTTTACTTAACTTACCTTGTACCATCTCTACATTAAGCAAGTTTAATCATGTTTTACAAATTAAAAAAAAAAAATTTTTTTTTTTAATTGCCATTTTTTGACCCCTGTAGCTTTATTTTTTTTCACATCCCAGGCTGTATAAGGGCTCATTTTTTGTACCATAATCTGTTTTTGTATCGGTACCATTTTGGTATTGCTCTGACTTTTTAATCACTTTTTAACTTTTTTTTTTTCTGGGATATTATAAAAATTGCAATTCTGTGGTTTGGTATTTTTTTTACATTTACCGTACCGGATACATAATGTTATATTTTAATAGGTCGTACATTTAAGCACGAAGCAATATCAAATATGTTTATTTTTATTATGTTTGCATGTTTTCATAGGAAAAGGGGATGATTTGAACTTTTAACATGGAAGGGTTAATGTGTGTTTTTTTAAACTTGTATTAAAACTTTTAATTTACTTAACTTTTATTTACACTTTATTAGACTTTTAGGAGGAATCATTAGATTCCTCATACAGATGAAAAGAGTTCTATTGAACTCAATTGATCTGTGTGCTCTGTGATCCATTGATAGAGACTGGTCCAGCCAGGATCTATCAATGACAGAGCCACGGGACAGCAGAGAACAGAGGTAAGCCCTCCGGCTACCTCTATAGTGGATCGCCCCCCCCTCCCCCCCGCGATCATGCTGCGGTAGGGCGGTCCACCCCACTAGCCCACCGGGGGGCATTTACATGTCCCTTTAGACGCCGCTGTCAACTTTGACAGCGGCGATCTAAAGGGTTAATAGCCAGCCGCGGCGATCGCCGCATGCTGGCTATTAGCGGTGGCCACCGGCTACTGAGAACAGCTGGGGGCTGCAGAGTACGGAGCGGGCAGGAGTCCGGAGCCCGCTCCATACAGACTGCTGAGCGCCGCATGCTAGTTATTAGCGGCGGTGTGAAACTTGCGCCCCGTGCAGACGTGCGACCGCTCCTCCCCTCAGCTCTCCGAAGCTAGAGCTGTGTGGACCGAAGGCAGAGGACGCAGGTCTGCATGGGGAGAAAGAAGCCATGCCGGCTCATCTCCCCTGCTCTGCTTGGGAGGACGCAAGTTTCCACAGCCGGTGGCTGCAGAGTATGGAGCAGGCACAAGTCAGGCACGAGACTGCAGAGCGCCGCAGCGCTTGTCAGGTCCGGCCCTGCTTGCCCGAAGCCGGGCTAAGGGGCGGAAAAATTCACCTCGTAAAGGAGTAGGAAAAATAATGATGTTAAAAGGGTAGAATAATAATACTAGCTACATATATAAGTCTAAAATTTCTTTCTTGGATGACCCGTGTGGTGGAAATACAAATTATGATCTATTGAAGGTCAAAGGCGTAGGGGTTCACTCATACAATGGGGGCAAAAGAAGTTCAAAGTCTGGGCACGCACGGGTGCTGATGACAGCCTGGCTCTGTACCTGGCGTGACTGTAGAAACCCTTTGGGTTTATAGGTAACCGAAAAGTTCACACTCCGCATTGAGACCTATGGGCACTATGCTCTCGAAATCATAGATCTTTCTTGTTTCAGCTCTTGACATTTGGGTTGTATAGTTTCCTCCTCTCCAGCTCTTTTTAACTGTTTGTATCGCTGTGAATGTCAACCCTGAAGGGTCTTTGTTGTGACATCTTGAGAAATGCACTGCTAATGGGTGTTTCATCAATCCCTTCTTGATATTTTAGATGTGCTCCGCTATTCTTGTTTTCAGGTTTCTTTTGGTCCTGCCAATATACTGTTTTTTGCATGGACACTACAGTACGTATATGACCCCTTTACTATTACAGGGCAAGAACTGAAATTTCCCATTCAAAATCATTTGCTGTGGAAGAAATTTTCAATATCTTCCTGGGGAAGTTCGTGATTTTACAGTTGTTACATACTCCGCAGCAGAAGAAACTTTTCAGGCTCCGCCAGTTTTTGGTCTTCTTGACACTCACTTGATTTTTTATAGAGGGAGACACTTTTATCTCTAGGTTGGGGGCTCTGGAATATATGATTCCAAAGACGTTTCTTTGGAAAAGTGGCTCCAATTACCTTGTCATTCTCCAGTTCAGTTTTGAAGTGGATTTGAAGGGCCTTAATATTAGAAATACCCCATAAATGACCCCATTATAAAAACTGCACCCCTCAAAGTATCCAAAATGACATTCTGTAAGTGTGTTAACCCTTTAGGTGTTTCACAGGAATAGCAGAAAAGTGAAGGAGAAAATTCAAAATCTTCATTTTTTACACGCATATTCTTGTAGTCCCAGTTTTTGAATTTTTACAAGGGGTAATAGGAGAAAAAGCCCCCCAAAATTTGTAACCCAATTTCTCTCGAGTAAGGAAATACCTCATATATGTATGTCAAGTGTTCGGCGGGCGCAGTAGAGGGCTCAGAAGGGAAGGAGCGACAATGGGATTTTGGAGAGTGAATTTTTCCCTAAATGGTTTTTGAGGGGCATGTCACATTTAGGAAGCCCCTATGGTGCTAGAACAGCAAAAAAAAACAAAAAAAAAAACAACACCTGGAATACTATTTTGGAAACTACACCCCTCAAGGCATGTAACAAGGGGTCCAGTGAGCCTTAACACCCCACAGGTATTTGACAACTTTTCATTAAAGTTGGATGTGTAAATGAAAAAAAAAAAATTCACAAAAGTGCTGATTTTTCCCCAAATTTACCATTTTTACAAAGGGTAATGGGAGAAAATGGCCCCAAAATTTGTAACCTCATCTCTTCTGACTATGGAAATACCCCATGTTAGGGCGTAAAATGCTCTGCGGGCGAACTACAATGCTCAGAAGAGAAGGAGTCACATTTGGCTTTAGGAAAGCAAATTTTGCTGAAATGGCTTTTGGGGGGCATGTCACATTTAGGAAGCCCCTATGATTGTAGTTTTGCAACATCTGGAGGACCACAGTTTAGAGACCACTACACAGTGGTCTCCAAACTGTGACCCTCCAGATGTTGCAAAACTACAACTCCCAGCATGCCGAAAACATCACACTGCGGCGGAGGCCGGAGCCGGTTGCCGGAGGCACAGGAGGAGCGAAGGAAGGTATGTACCTGTTTATTTTTTTACTGCCGGCAGTATGGACGATAATTTTCCTATTCCGGGGTTCTCCTTTAAAAAGTCTCCTGATGTTTCACTTTGTGGTTAGACCATGATAGAAGCATTCACATTAATCCTTTTATTGGAAATTCCACTAACTGCATTAATTAATACATGGAAATAACAATTTATAAAGCTTTTTATACTAGGTACAATTAATAAATGTTTATAAAAAAAAAAAAACATCACTTACTCACTATGGGGGAGATTTATCAAAACCTGTCCAGAGGAAAAATTGCCCAGTTGCCACAGCAACCAATCCGCTTGTTTCTTTCATTTTGCAAAGGCCTTGTTAAAAAATAAGTGATCTGATTGGTTGCTACCGGCAACTGGGCAACTTTACCACTGGACAGGTTTTGATAAATCTCCCCCCTATCTCTTTCAGGCAGACTTTACAGTGCTTCACACTATAGTGTTAAGAAAACCTTGACCAAGGACATAATAACCTCTTCAGGGTTTGTGGAAGGTTATACTATAAAACATTTTGTTTTTTACGTGCACAGTACCAGTCAAAACTCTAAACAGACCTTACTGATTTCTCATTCACATTTACTTTGAAAGTTTTATGGCTTAAATACATTGCTCAAAATAATAAAGGGAACACTAAGATAACACATCCTAGATCTGAATGAATGAACTAATCGTATGAAATACTTTCGTCTTTACATAGTTGAATGTGCTGACAATAAAATCACAAACAAATTATCAATGGAAATCAAATTTATCAACCTATGGAGGTCTGGATATGGAGTCACACTCAAAATCAAAGTGGAAAACCACACTACAGACTGATCCAACTTTGATTTAATGTCCTTAAAACAAGTCACAATGAGGCTCAGTTGTGTGTGTGGCCTCCACGTGCCCGTATGACCTCCCTACAATGCCTGGACATGCTCCTGATGAGGTGGTGGATGGTCTCCTGAGGGATGTCCTCCCAGACCTGGACAAAAGCAATCGCCAACTCCTGGCAAGAGGAAATTCTTTTCTTTTTGGAACACAGAGCTCTCTGCTGACATCATGACCACAGTGCTCTTTGCTGACATCTCTGTCCATTTTAGGAACTATCCAGAGTAGGAGAAAATCCCCATAGCAAACATATGCTGCTCTGGACAGTTCCTAAAATGGACAGAGATGTCAGCAGAGAGCACTGTGGTCATGATGTCAGCAGAGAGCTCTGTGTTCCAAAAAGAAAATAATTTCCTCTGTAGTATTCAGCAGCTAATAAGTACTGGAAGGATTAAGATTTTTTAAATGAAGTAATTTACAAATCTGTTTAAATGGGTACTCCGGTGAAAAACTTTTTTTTTTTTTAAATCAACTGGTGCCAGAAAGTTAAACAGATTTGTAAATTACTTCTATTAAAAAATCCTAATCCTTCCTGTACTTATTAGCTGCTGAAGGAAATTCTTTTCTTTTTGAAACACAGAACTGTCTGCTGACATCATGAGCACAGTGCTCTCTGCTGACATATCTGTCCATTTTATGAACTGTCCAGAATAGCATATGTTTGCTATGGGGATTTCCTTTTACCCTGGACAGTTCCTAAAAATGGACAGAGATGTCAGCAGAGAGCACTGTGCTCGTGATTCAGCAGACAGCTCTGTGTTTCAAACGGAAAAGAATTTCCACTGTAGTATTCAGCAGCTAATAAGTACAGAAAGGATTAAGATTTTTTAATAGAAGTAATTTGCAAATCTGTTTAACTTTCTGGCACCAGTTGATTAAAAAAAAAAAAATTTCCACCGGAGTACCCCTTTAAGGACTGAGCCCTTTTTTGCAATTCTGACCACTGTCACTTTGATGCATTAATAACTCTGGGATGCTTTTACCATTTACTCTGATTCCGAGATTGTTTTTTCGTAACATATTCTACGTTAACATAGTGGTAACTATTCGTCATGACTTGCATCCTTTCTTGGTGAAAAATCCCAAAAATTTCATGAAAATTTCAAAAATTTAGCATTTTTCTAACTTTGAAACTCTCTGCTTGTAAGAAAAATGGCTATTCCAAATAAATTTTATATTGATTCACAAATGCAATATGTCTACTTTATGTTGGCATCAGAAAGTCGACATGTTTTAACTTTTTGAAGACATTAGAGGGCTTCAAAGTATGGCAGCAAATTTCAACATTTTTACCCATTATAGAAACTACACCCCTCAAAGTATTCAAAATGACATTCAGAAAGTTTTTTAACCCTTTAGATGTTTCACAAAGATAGCAGCAAAGTGGAGGAGAAAAATCAAAATCTGCATTTTTTACACTAAAATGTTCTTGTAGCCCCACTTTTTTCATTTTTAAAAGTGGTATAAAGAGAAAAAAGCCCAATTTCTATCGACTATGGAAATACCTCATATGTTAACATAAAGTGCTCTGTGGGCTCACAATATGGCTCAAGAGGGAAAGAGCAACCGTGGGATTTAAAAAAAAAAAATTTTGCTGTCATGGTTTTTGAGGGCCATGTTGCATTTAGGAAGCCTCCATGGGGCCAGAACAGCAAAATAACTCCCACATGCCAACTAAAACCCTCAAGGAATGTAACAAGGGGTATAGTGAGCCTTAACACCTCACAGGTGTTTGACAACTTTGCGTTGAAGTTGGACGTGAAATTGGAAAATTAAATTTTTAACACTAAAATGAGGGTGTTACCCCAAATTTGTCTTTTTCACAAGGGGTAATAGGAGAAAATGGACCCCAAAATTGGAGCGCCATTGGACTTTTGGAGAGAGAATTTAGCTGAAATTGTAGTCGGTGGGCCATGTGCATTTCCAAACCTCCCATGATGCCAGAACAGCAGAAACCCCCCACGTGATACCATTTTGGAAACTAGACCCCTCCAGGAACGTAACAAGGGTTACAGTGAGTACTTACACCTCACAGGTTTTTTGAACAGGGGCCCATAAAAGTGAAAAATTTTATTTTTAACTCTAAAATGATGGTGCTAATACAAATTTTTCATTTTCACATGGTGTAATAGGAAAAAATGGACCCCAAAATTTGAAGCCCAATTTCTCCCAATTAAAAATATGCCCCATATGTGCATGTTAAGTGCTCTGCTGGCGCACTACATGTCTCAGAACAGAAAGGAGCACGATTGAACTTTTGGAGAGAGAATTTTGCTGAAATTGTAATCGGGGGCCATGTGCATTTCCAAACCTCCCATGATGCCAGAACAGCAGAAACCCCTCAACATGTGACACCATTTTGGAAACTAGACCCCTCCAGGAATGTAACAAGGGTTACAGTGAGTACTTACACCTCACAGATTTTTTGAAAAGTGGGCTGCAAAAGTGAAAAATTTTATTTTTAATGCTAAATTGCTGTATTATCCAACATTTTCTTAGTTTCACAAGTAGTAAGAGAAAAAAAGCTCCACAAAATTTGTAGTCCAATTTCTCCAGAATAAGGATCTACGCAATATATGGCAGTAAAGCACTATACGGGTGCAAAACAGGGCTTAGGAGTGAGACAGCACCGATGAGATTTGAGGCCTAAAGTGGTGCTTTGCACTGCAATGGTTGAGGTTCTGACATAAAATTTTAAAAAAAGAACCCTGGCAAGTGACCACAATTTTGAAACGACACCTTTCAAGGAAGGTAACAAGGGGTACAGTAAGTACTTATACCTCACAGGTTTTTTGAACAGTGGGACATAAATTGAAAAATTAGATTTGGGGAAACCCAATTTTTAACATTTTCACAAGGGATAATTGGAGAAATTGGGTTCCAAATTTTGGAGGGATTTTTCTCCTGACTATGGAAACACATCCACATATGGGGTATTGTGCTGGGCGGGCGCTCAACAAGGCTCAGAAGTTATAGAGGTCTGTTTGCATTTGAGGCCTATGGAATATCAGTAGCTGACAGTTACATACATTCAGAGGAAAGTACAAAAATGAAACACCCACATGTGACACCATTACAGAAAGTACCCACCCTGAGGAATGGGTATAGGGGTAAAGAGGACATTTTGTATGCACGGGTGTTTACTAAATTTATTTTCCAGGAATGGATGAAGGGTAGCTTTTGAAAATTGCAATTTTCAACCTATAATCTGCTTCATCTTTCTGGGAAAAACTAACATGTGACTCAGAATTGTCGCCTGGAAATACGACAGAGCTCATGAGTGAGAACTCTTTGCATTTGAGGCCAATGTTTCTTATGGACCTAACAGTTACATACATTCAGAGGAAAATACAATAAAGGAACACCCACATGTGAGCCTATTACAAACAGTACACCCCCTAGGGAAGGTGTATAGGGGTGAAGTGGAGATTTTGAATAGACGGTGTCACGATCACACCCTATCGGTCCAGCTAAGACGCTAGAGAGAGTGTGATGGTGCAAGGGTTAAAGCCGCCAGACCTCTGGGTATCCACTACTAGTCCCAGCAAGTCACCAAATTAACCCTTAGATAAACGTGTTTCCACCAGAGCTGCCTTCAGAAAGGTGAGCTCATATATTTAGAGATCAAAGACCAGAGCTGATTAATTAATCATTTAATCTGATAAAAGGTATCACAGTGCTATATATATATATAAAAATACAGGAACAAATGACATACAGGTATAACAATATATAAAAGAGTTTAGCAAGGCAAATTCAGAAAACAAAAGATGAAGTTCTTACAGCATGCTGGTATAGCAGTTCCAAGAGAGTGAGTTTCAGCTGTTCTTAGGATGGTCTTGTCAGCTTGTCGCCCAGCATTTAACAACCTACTTTGAGTCTAGCATTGTTTTAAATAACATATCTGCTTTCTTGGTAGGGAGACCCCACCCCCCCTCCCCTCTGGTCCCAGCAGGGGGTCTTCTCTCTTCCTGGCCCCTTATCTGTTTGATTATATGATGGGACCAGAGTGCACGACTTCAAAGGAGATACCAAGACAGCCAGACCTCCAATAAAATGCAATACACAAAACACAGTCTGAATGACCCCTCACCCATGTCTTAGTTTATACACAGATATAATTTATAATACACATAAAGGATTTGAATAATCAGGCCTTGGGCCTGACAGACGGGTGTTCCCTAAATTTTTTTCCCAGGAAAGGATGAAGTGTACTATGGGGGTGTACTCTCGCAAAGTTTATACATCTTCACGCCATAACTTGCTCACTTGGTTGGGATGTATAGCCGGAAGCTGAGTCTCCCCTTAAAGCTGATGAGAGACTCATCAATAGCGACCTCCCGCCCAGGGACATAGGCCTCCCAAAATTTGGCCCCGAAGTGATAGATGACCGGCCTGATTTTATACAGGCAGTCAAACGCGGGATCACTTTGGGGGGGGGGGGGGGGGGCATGCTGCATTATAAGCATACTGCAAACATTTCCGAATGGCCTCAAACCAGGGACGTGCCGTGGCCATACTGTAGAGCGGGGTCTGGTAGGGGACATCCCCACTCCAGTATTGCCTGACACTGGATTTTTTAACTAGACCCATATGCAGCACGAGGCCCCAAAAGGTCCTCATTTGTAAAAATTAGCCCGGGTTTGCATGGACGAACTGTTGGGCATACAGGTTCATCTGGTCAACCATCAGATTGACAAAGTCGTCACTGAAAAAAAAAACTGAAATAGTCCATCTCAGTAAACCCGACAATGTCAATCTTGATTCCTGAGTCGCAAACAAACTCAGGAATCACGGGCTCTTGGTCCGCTGACTCAGCAGACAAGTTCACCAGTACAGGGCACCAGTAAACTTTGTTGGGGGGCTTGACTAGTATGAGCACCAGGGGACTCATTCTAGCATGGGGCACAAGGTAAGGAGCAGAGGAGGTTTGCGGCCTCGCATGACGGTGTCTCCACCGCCTTGGTGGCTCATCATTAGAAGATGATGAGGACAAGGAAATAAGGAAGGTGAGGTCTTCCTCGTCCTCTGTGGCGCTTTCAGAGTCAGAGGCAAGTAAGGCATTTGCCTCCTCTGCTGAAAACGCCCTGCGGGCCATTTCCCTACTCTAATGGGGGGTGAAGTGTATATGTGGTGCTGCGTGTGGTGTGGTGCGAGACTTCCTACTCTAACTCGCCCTAACTTAACTAACAAACCCGCCCTAAGAACAAAAATATAAAACTATAAAACAAAACTAAAAACAAAATAAAAGACTTCTAGCGCAAAAAAACTCTGCGCCAAATAAAAGCGTTTACCTAATCAGTGGTGTGCACACTGATTAGCGTTTGGCGGCAGGGGGCACAGAAGTCAATGGGCGGTCTGGCCACTCAGCCCAGAACAGTGGCTGGTGGCACGTACACAGAGCCCCACACGAAAAACCCGAAAAATAAAATAAAAAAAAACAATTAAAACCCTAAAAAAAAACACCCGCCTGAACCCAAAAAAAAGCGCTGATCAGTGATAAATCACTGACAGCGTTTGGGCAGGCCGAACACACAGGTACGGTCCATCCACACAGCACAGGCCTGCTACTGGTGGCACGGACCACTTATAGGTGCAGAAAATAATAGAAAAAAAACGCTTTAATCCCCGAAAAAGCGCCTTCACGATAAAAAAAAAATGCTGATCAGTACTATGGGACTGATCAGTGGTGGGTGGGCTTTAGCTAACGGTGGCGACATCTTTTATAGCTAAGAGGTGCTATGGACCCGCGGACACCTACAGGAGGTGCACAAAAAAAAACTTTTTTTAAACTCCTATCTGTCCCTACTTAATCTATACTGTCCCTGACTGCTTTCTGTGCCAAGGGGCCATAGAAAGGGGGCATGGGGGCACTTTTTTAACACTGAGGAGGGTGATGGCAGCACGGCTCTGTCCTGCACACCAGGTCTCTCAGAAATGGGCAGAATGGAGCAACATGCTCCTTCACCCACCTCCCCATACTGCCATGATTGGTGCGGTCAGCTAGCGGCGGGGACCGGAATTCTCACGGGTATGCCCTCAATCCTTAAGGGGTTAAAGAAACTAAAGTGATTTTCTGTCTCTTAAATAAAATCAACCTCTCGGCACTTTGCCAGGATGCCTGCTGAATGATTTCAGCAGGCATCTGTCTCCCATCCCCGCCCTGCATGTGGCGGGAACCGGAATCGCCGAAAATTTGTGGGGATTCCGACATGTGGGGATCCTCGGCGATGTGCCGGGATGCCTGCTGAATGATTTCAGCAGGCATCCCGGTCCCCGACCAGCTAGCGGCGGGGACATGGAATTCTCACGGGTATGCCCTCAATCCTTAAGGGGTTAAAGAAACTAAAGTGATTTTCTGTCTCTTAAATAAAATCAACCTCTGGTCACAAGTAGACTCTGGGGGCCACCTAATCACAGCTGTACTGGGGGATGGCAACACTGCCACTTCCCAGTACTGTACGGATGATGATTGGTGGTGTATATTACACCACTGATCATCATTATCCGGGTCATCAGGTCACACGTGACCCAGATGACCCGGCATTGTCGCAGATCGCCGGTTAGTATTTACTGGCAATCTGTGGTGATCGCCGATATGGGGGATCTTTAGGATCCCCCTCGGCACTTTGCCGGGATGCCTGCTGAATGATTTCAGCAGGCATCTGTCTCTCATCCCCGCCCTGCATGTGGCGGGAACCGGAATCGCTGAAAATTTGTGGGGATTCCGACATGTGGGGATCCTCGGCGATGTGCCGGGATGCCTGCTGAATGATTTCAGCAAGCATCCCAGTCCCGAACCAGCTAGCGGCGGGGACCAGAATTCTCACGGGTACGCCCTTAATCCTTAAGGGGTTAAAGAAACTAAAGTGATTTTCTGTCTCTTAAATAAAATCAACCTCTGGTCACAAGTAGACTCTGGTTCATTAAAGTCTATAGCCTCTAATATTAATTAAATGGAAACTTGCAAATATATCTCCTCTTAGATTAATTGATTAGCATTTAATAATGTATTAGCATTGTTGGCCATACATATAATTAATATTTTTTGCAGCTCTATTGAATGAAATTCATGTAAATTCAAGGTAAATGACACTTTCTAGCAGAAATGTGCCACACTAGCCATTTATAACATAGTATTAGCAATTACTGAAGCAGCTGCTGATGTCAGAAACCTCATAGAATCTCATAGTCTTTTGTGTCTCAGTTTTTCAATTTGTGTGATGAGCGGGATGCAGTAGAAAATGAGAAAAAAAAAATAATTACAAAGGATTGCATATGGTGTGAAAAAGTGAAGTAAATAGTAAAGCATGGCAAGTGCTTGAACTAATCATAGGCTTCATAGGCCATGGTCAGAGCAGTAAAACCAACTGTAGCAGCTAGTAGCAGGAAGTAGTTTTGGAGCCATTATAGACTAAGCTACTCCTTGCAGCCCCTAAATGCCTATGTTATCTATGCAGTAAACAAGAGGAAGATGATGCTGCCCAGGAAGAAAGCACTCTGTCCCATCCCCAGGTGGAAGCCCCGAATCCCCCCACTTGCTACCACCACCACTCCCCTCAGCCTCAAGAACAACAGTGACACCTGCTTTATGATAGCCATGAAGCATATGCCATATTACAGCTAGGATTCGGGAGTTTAAAGCAGCACAGTGTTGGTGGTACAACCATTAAAGGTGTTATCCAGAATTAGAAAAAATAAAGCTGCTTTCTTCCAGAAACAGTGCCACTCTTGTCCTCAGTTTGTGCATGTTATTTCTGAGTTGTAATACCACACAAAACCTTAGGACAGATGTAGAACTGTTTGTGAAATAGAGCTGCCATGTTATTTTTATCCTGGATAACTGCCTTAAAGGAGATCTGTAGTGGTCATTTTTACTTTTCCTTACCTGTGCCCGGGCTGCAAAAAGTAACAAAACAAACTTTAACTCACCTTCTGATGTTCCCCCGTTGCGCCGATATCAGTGTCCTGGTCCTCCAGTGCTGGTCTTCTTCCTGCTTCCTATCGCCGGCTGCAGCAATGTCCCGCCTAGGCCGGTGATAGGCTGAGCGCACTGTGATGTAAGAAGCCCTTCTCCCTACTGCCCAGGCTTCTTACATGACATCGCTGCAGCCGGCGATACGCCGTGCGCAGTATGACTCACCGTCCCCAAGGAGCAGGAAGAAGACCAGTACCGTAGGACCGGGACAACGATATCGGCACAAGGGGGAAAGTCGGAAGGTGAGTTAAAGTTTGTTTTGTTACATTTTGCAGCCCGGGCACAGGGGGTTATAAAAAATGACCACTATACAGCTCCTTTATGCCTTAATATCACCTCCTTTTGTCTCAAATTACCCTGCAGTACTACAACTCACACATCCTGTGATACATGTCTTGTAGTCTCCGGACTTCAGCCTTTTTTCGGAACCCGATCCTTCATATCTCTTTGGATACTTTGCCTTAAAGGAGAACTGCGGCATAAATTTTTTAAGTGCCCCTGTGCTCGGGCTGCAAAAACATAAAATACAAACTTTAACTCACCATCCTTCCCCCGTTGCAGACATGTCGACGTGCCGTTCCTCCGTGGCTGCTGGCTTCTTAGACTCGAAACGTCACAATGCAGGCAGCGTATCGCCGGCCGCAGCGATGTCCCGCCTCGGCTGGTGATAGGCTAAGGGCACTGTCATGAAAGGAGCTCGGGCAGCAGGGAGAAGGTGGGGCCCGAGCTCCTTACATGAAAGTGTGGTCAGCCTATCACCGGCAGAGGCAGGACATTGCTGCAGCCGGCAATACACTGCCTGCACTGTGACATTTGGCGCCTAAGAAGCCAGCAGCACGGGAGGAACAGGACGCCGACATCTTCGCAACGGGGGGAACATAGGAAGGTGAGTTAAAGTTGTTTTTTAATGTTTTTGCAGCCCCGAAACAGGGGGACTTAAAAAATTTACGCCGTAGTTCTACTTTAGCTTGTAGTACTACCTTCGTTCCTGACCTTACTCTTCTTCTTGACCTCAATCCTACATATCTCTTTGTATGTTTTATCTGGTACTTCTAGTACTTCCTTGGTACTGGTCCTTCACTCTGCTAGTCTTGAAGGTGAAAGATGGTGGTAGGATATTGGCAAATACTGTGTGCACCTATAATGGCGTAGTGATGTTCCTCATAAGGTGGTGCAGTAATCCATGGACAAAAGCAACTGCATATACTGGAAGAAGACGGAATGGAAAACGCACTCACCGGGCACGTTGCTGAGACAAACAATTTCTTTATTCACAGCATTCTGCACAGGTAAGACAGGTGCACAGGGAGCTTAGAGATGGTAACAGGCAGGGGCGTGCAAAGGGGCGGCAACTAGTTTCGCCCACATGGGCACTAGGTGCGAGCCAGAGGAAGCGCCCATGTGCGCGAAACTAGTTGCCGCCCCCTGGCTGTTACCATCTCTAAGCTCCCTGTGCACCTGTCTTACCTGTACAGAACGCTGTGAATAAAGAAATTGTTCATCTCAGCAACTTGCCCGGTGAGTGCGTTTTCCATTCCGTCTTCTTCCAGCATATGCTTATTTTCCCTTATTTATTATTGACAACTTTGGCCTCTTCCTACTACTAATCAAAGTCAATTCAAGTTTCTATGATCTGGGGATTTTACATAGCAAAGTCCAAAACTTTGAATGGAGGCTAAAACTTAACAATTGGAGAATTCCTCAGATTCCACACCCAGTCTAGCTAGTGCCAATCAAACCACTGTTTTGTAGCTTCACTATTTGGAATCTTACATCTACTTTATGGTGTCCCATTTCCCCCATACACTTTTCAACATTGCAATTACAACACCAAGAAGAAAAAGTCCTGGAATGATCACAGCATTGATAGACATGGTAATGGTATGCAAATGATTAAAAAAACAGAAACAAAATAGTGAAAACATCTCGATGTATTCTGTTTTGCACATAAGTGCCATGTGCAAATATACACAGGCTCACATCATTAATAAGGTTATAAATAGTTGTCTGAGGAATGTTCTGCCACACTTAATGCACTTAGGAAAACAAATCATCAAAATGCATGTGTGGCATCATTTTTTTTGCAATTGCCGGCCACTAACAATCTAGATGTCTTAAATGGAAGACACTGCAGGCCATGGTAGCACATTTAGCTGGCACAGGCTGCTCACAGTAAGCAAGCAACATGCAGCTTGGCATTGTTGTGTTGAAAAACGGCTCCTAGGATACTTCAGAAAAATACAGCACCACTGGTTCCATGATCAAATCGGAAGACTATTGGAGTCCAGCTACTATCCCACCCCCCACAACATAATCTTGCCTATAGGACCGCTATGACATTCCCTTGTTAAAGGGGTATTCCGGGCAAAAACATCTTATCCCCCATCGAAAGGATAGGGGATAAGATGTATGATCGCAGAGGGGGTGACGCAATCTCCCTGCAGCAGCCCACATTCTATGCGTAGCTGCGTCTAAAGTCTCGGAAACTGCCAGGCTTCCGAGACGTGGACGTGAAGTCACGCCACGCCCCCTCCATTCATTTCTATGGGAGGGGGCGTAACATGAATGAAGGGGGTGTGGCGTGACGTCACGTCCCCGTCTCGGAAGCCCGGCGGTTTCCGAAACTTCAGACGCAGCTACACATAGAATGCGGGCTGCTGCAGGGAGATCGCGGGGGGTCCCAGCGGCGGGCTCCCCCACGATCAGACATCTTATCCCCTATCCTTTCGATAAGAATGAAGTTTTTGCCCGGAATACCCCTTTTTGCCCGGAATACCCCTTTAAGGCCTCTTCATGGCATTGTGGTCTCCGGCTATCACTGTGTTCAATACAAAAGCAGGACTCTTTGCTAAATACCACAGACCTCCCTTGCAGCCTCTATTGCTGTCTTGCTCTGCCTCATACCCTTACGGCATGTCCTTCTTGATGTTGCAATTTCATTGTTAAGGAGGGGACATCATACCAGTATGACTCTCAGGATTATGGTGTGTGGTGGCATATTGTACGGTAACTGGACCCCTCTAGTCTTCATTCTAGGTACATTAACAGTTAAGCGCTACATTGATTTGATTGTGGAACCAGTGGTATGACCATTTCTCTGAAGTGTCCCAAGTGAAGTTTTTCAACACGAAAACTCCAGGCCACATTTCTTATGCTACTGAGAAAAACTTGCATAGCTTAAAGGTGCTGCCATAGCCTGCAACAACTTGTCATATCCCACAAAAAAGTATGTTACTCAGTACTGAATAATTTTTATGTGTTTAGCACCTATATTTCTCTCACAAATACAAAAGGGCCTGTGATTTTCATCATGGGTATACCTCAACTATGAGAGACATAATGAGAGAAAAAAATCCATAAAATTACATTGTCTGATTTTTTAAGAATTTATTTGCAAATTATGGTGGAAAATAAGTATGTGGTCACCTACAAACAAGCAAGATTTCTGGTTCTCACAGAGCTGTAACTTCTTCTTTAAGAGTCTCCTCTGTCCTCCACTCGTTACCTGTATTAAAGGAATCTCTTTGAACTTGTTATCAGTATAAAAGACACCTGTCCACAACCTCAAACAGTCACACTCCAAACTTCACTATGGCCAAGACTAAAGAGCTGTCGAAGGATACCAGACACAAAATTGTAGACCTGCACAAGGCTGGGAAGACTGAATCTGCAATAGGCAAGGAGCTTGGTGTGAAGAAATCAACTGTGGGAGAAATTATTAGAAAATGGAAAACATACAAGACCACTGATAATCTCTCTCGATCTGGGGCTCCACGCAAGATCTCACCCAGTGGTGGAAAAATAAGTAAAAATCCCAGAACCACAAGGGGGGACCTAGTGAATAACCTGCAGAAAGCTGGGACTAAAGTAACAAAGGCTACCATCAGTAACACACTACGCTGCCAAAGACTCAAATCATGCAGTGCCAGATGTGTTCCCCTGCTTAAACCAGTACATGTCCGGGCCTGTCTGAAATTTGCTAGAGAGCATTTGGATGATCCAGAAGAGGATTGGGAGAATGTCATATGGTCAGATGAAACCAAAGTAGATAAAAATGAAACCAAAATTGGTAAAAACTCAACTCGACATGTTTGGAGGAGAAAGAATGCTGAGTTGCATCCAAAGAACACCATACCTACTGTGAAGCATGGGGTGGAAAAATCATGCTTAGTGGCTGTTTTTTTGCGAAGGGTCCAGGACGACTGATCCGTGTAAAAGAAAGAATGAATGGGGCCATGTATCATGAGATTTTGAGTGACAACCTCCTTCCAGCAGTAAGGGCATTGAAGATGAAACATGGCTAGGTCTTTCAGCATTTAGTACAAAAAGAGGGGGGCTCACCAAATCATACAATGGGTGCTACTACTCAGTAAGCAAAAAACTTTCTATACAAGGGTAAGGATTACTGTAAAGAGTGCACACCACAAGATCAATATTCATATAAGTAACAAATTTTATTAAGTATCATATAAGTTTGCAAAAAAGACACAAAAGGGCTAAAATCAATTAAAAGCTCTCAATCGAGCAACCTCTCGAGGTTGCTCGATTGAGAGCTTTTAATTGATTTTAGCCCTTTTGTGTCTTTTTTGCAAACTTATATGATACTTAATAAAATTTGTTACTTATATGAATATTGATCTTGTGGTGTGCACTCTTTACAGTAATCCTTACCCTTGTATAGAAGGTCTTTCAGCATGACAATGATCCCAAACACACCTGGAGTCCTGGAGTGGCCTAGCCAGTCTCCGGATCTCAACCCCATAGAAAACCTTTGGAGGGATTTGAAAGTCTGTGTTGCCCAGCGACAGCCCCAAAACATCACAGCTGATAGAGAAGATCTGCATGGAGGAATGGGCCAAAATACCAGCAACAGTGTGTGAAAACCTTGTGAAGATTTGACCTCTGTCATTGCCAACAAAGGGTATATAACAAAGTATTGAGATGAACTTTTGTTATTGACCAAATACTTATTTTCCACCATAATTTCCAAATAAATTCTTTAAAAATCAGACAATGTGATTTTATGGATTCCCCCCCCCCCCCTTATCGTCTCCACAACATTCCCCATGAAATTAACTCCTCCTGATTGTGACAGGAAAACCCTGAGGTTAAGTTCCACACCCCTTCCTGTCCACACCTGTGTTTTTCCTGTCCCTTTCAGGGAAGGAAACCTGAGATTTTGGAAGACTATGTCTCCTCCCAAAAAAAAGGGGCCTTACCAGAAGCCTACCAGACTTGAGGAGCTTGATGTAGGACCCCCTGTCTTCTTCTCCTGGCTGTCCGGTCTGCAGTTCGGAGGAGAACCGGATCGATGCTGAGATGCTCTCCTTTCCGGGTCCTGCTGCACGCGCGATCTGGTCTCTGGGTTTGCGGTGCTGTATTCCTTCGGTGCAGCGAAATCCTCCTAGACCACGCACGAGCGTTCCAGAGGTGACACCGACATAAATTATGTCGGTTCCGGCCGGTGAGTGATTTTGCTGTTACTCCTTCCGGCCAGAATACTAACATCTGATGTCACTTCCGCTGCCATTCAGCAGCAAATTCAATTCAGAAAACCGACCTTTCTTCTATAAAGAGCCCCTCTCCTGTATGGATACTGCTCTTCCTGATCACAGCATTGAATTTTCCCAGGATGCATCATGAGCTCACCAGCAAAGGTTCCAGATCCTCCAGCGGTCCCTGGATCCGTGAATACTGAGGGCCTTAGGGGTTTTTACCCTGGCCTATCTTCGATTGCTTGGTGTTCAGCCTTCTCTTCCTTGTATTTTCAGGGAGACAAGGATCCTGCAGGGTCTTCTGTTAAACAGAAGCAAAAATCTAAACATGAAATGTTTAATGTGTTGTAAAGAATTCCCAGAGTCTGCATCCAAACCAATATGTAAAGCTTGCATCTCCTCTGTGGCTAGAGACGAGTCTCCCAGCCTTATGCAAGAAATTAACTCTATGGTTCACTCGGAGATTCATTCTGCTTTAGCCTTCTTTACTTCACCCCCTGTCCTGGCTACTTCATCTAGTGCGGTTACTTTATTTCAAAGGTCAAAAAAGGGGATTCCGATTCTGATGAGAATGTTCCCCCATAAATAGAGGAAGGAGAATGTGTAGAAGATCCTCATGAGGAGAAAGCTTCTTTGCTTAAAAAATTCCAGTTTAATTCTGATGAGATTGAACTTTTATTTAAATCTATCTGTACTACTTTAAATCTTGAAGAAGTGCAGGAGACTAGACCTATCCAGGATGAACTGTTCGGGGGGTTAGGAGATAGGAAAACTGGCTCTTTTCCTGTTCACCCTAATTTGCATAAGATTATTAAGGATGAATGGGCTAAACCGGAGAAAATTGTATTTATTCCTAAGGGCCTTTCAGTGATTCAGACTCTAGCACTTGGGATGCCATATCGAAAGTTGATGTCCCAGTTGCTAAAGTAGCCAAAATTACCTCTCTACCTTTTGAAGATGCCACACATTGGAAAGTTCCTATGGACAGAAAGGATGAATGTTTATTAAAAAAGACCTGGGAGGCTGCGGCTTCCATATTAAGACCTAATGTAGCCTCTACTTGTGTGGCCAGAACTATGGGAGTTTGGTTAGATCAATTGGAATTTCATCTTCACTCTGATACTCCAAAAGAACAGATTTTAGAATCCCTGCCTCTACTTAAAATGGCTTCTAATTTCTTGTTCTTGCTGAGCCAGTAAAATTAGCTGCCTGCACTGCCGTTTTGTCTAACACTACTAGGGGGGTGCTGTGGTTAAGATCCTGGTCTGGAGATACCGTATATACTCGAGTATAAGCCGAGTTTTTCAGCACGATTTTTCGTGCTGAAAACACCCCCCTCGGCTTATACTCAAGTGAACTCTCCGCCCTCAGTGGTCTTCAACCTGCGGACCTCCAGATGTTTCAGTTTTGGAACATCTGGAGGTCCGCAGGTTGAAGACCACTGTTAAATCCGACATTGACAAGCGGTGATGATGAAGGGGGTGGTGTGGGATGATGACAGGGTAATGATGAAGGGGGGATGATGACAGGGTAATGATGAAGGGGGGATGATGACAGGGTAATGATGAAGGGGGGGATGATGAAGGGGGGATGATGACAGGATAATGATAAAGGGGGGATGATGACAGGGTAATGATGAAGGGGGGGATGATGACAGGGTAATGATGAAGGGGGGATGATGACAGGGTAATGATGAAGGGGGATGATGAAGGGGGGGTGATGACAGGGTAATGATGAAGGGGGGATGATGACAGGGTAATGATGAAGGGGGGATGATGACAGGTGATGATGATGATGAGGGTGTTAATGATGGGGGTCTGAATGATGACAGGGGGGATGATGTATTTCCCACCCTAGGCTTATAGTCGAGTCAATAACTTTTCCTGGGTTTTTGGGGTGAAATTAGGGGCCTCGGCTTATATTCGGGTCGGCTTATACTCGAGTATATACGGTATGACTTCTAAAAACAAACTGTTCTCTTCCATTCCATGGTCAATTTGTATTTGGTCCTGAACTGGACACTATATTAGAGAAAGCAGCGGACAAATAAAATACAACCCAAAAAATCTCCTTTTCGTCTCTTCTGTCAGCCAGACCAATCTTCAGGGGAGGTAGACGAAAATCGGGGCAATGGTCATATAACAAAGAGGGTAGAGGCAGAAATGTCCTTCTTAATCCCAGCCAGACCTCATCCAATCCTAAACAGTGACACCAAGCCTGTCAGGGCAAGGCTTTCGCATATTGCCCCAGTTCGGGAGTCTCTGATTCCCAATCCCTGGATAATGGGGATCATATCTCAGGGTTACCAGATCGAGTTGTCATCACCTCCCCCTCCAAGATTTGTCATCACTCACCAGATTCCAAGAGTCCAGAAACTAATTCTCAAAGTCATTCTGGACCTTCTCAGCCTAGGTGCTATCCGGGAGGTCCCTCTCCTTCAGAGGGGCCTAGGTCATTATTCTTCCCTGCTTCTAGTTTCCAAACCCAACGGGAAGTATCGTACAACTATAAATCTAAAGCCTTTGAACATATTTGTAGTTTACAGGAAGTTAAAGGAGTAGTCCGGCGCGCACTTTTCTCATTTTATCCCGTCCGGGCTGCAAAATAAAAGAAAACAAACTTACTCTTACCTGCCAACGAGCCTGGTACACTCCGGTACAGGTGTTCGGTCCCCGGGCTTTATTTTTCTTACTTCCTGTTAGCCCGGCACGTCACACGGAGCTTCAGCCTATCACTGGCCAAGGCGGGACATCACTGCGGCCGGTGATAGGCTGAAGCTTCGTGTGACGTGCTGGGCTAACAGGAAGTAAGAAGAATACAGCCCGAGGACCGAACACCTGTACCGGAGTGTACCGGAGCTCCGGGGGCTCGTTGGCAGGTAAGAGAAAGTTTGTTTTCTTTTATTTTGCAGCCCGGACGGGATAAAATGAGAAAAGTGCGTGCCGGACTACTCCTTTAAAGATGGAAACTGTAAAGTCAGCTGTTCAGTTAATAAAGGAGGGGGCGGTGATGGCGACTAACGATCTGATGGACGCTTATTATCATCTTCCCATCCATTCAGATTCCCAAAAATTTTTGAGATTTGCCATCTGATGGGGGTCCACTGTGCACCACTTTCAGTTTGTTTATCTTCCATTCGGTGATCACGGCCCCTTTCATAGACTTGCATTGAGGGGGCGGAGTCATGACATCACGATACTCCGGCCCGTGGTCGTCATGCTGCACTCTCAGAGCCTCCAGCGCTGCGGAAAGCTCGCAAAGATGGGTGCGGCGGGACCCCGGCGATCATACATCTTGTCTCCTACCCTTTGGATAGGGGATATGATGTATTAGGGCTGGAGTACCCCCTTAAGTGTTCTTCCATTACATCCCTTTGAGCCCTTAGTATCAGAAAAAATACTTACTCTAAAAAATTTATTTTTAGTAACCATCTCTACAGCTGGAAGAGTAGCTGAAATCCAGGCACTTTCTATTCAGGAACCTTATCTTTGAATCTTGGATGGCAAAATCATATTTAAACTTGATTCAATTTTTTTGCCTAAAGTTGTATCTTATTTTCATAGATCTCAGGAAATTGTAATTCCGTCCTTCTGCTCAAATCCAAAAAATGACCTTGAAAGATCATACAGTCTTCTAGATGTTAGAAGAGCTGTTCTCCAATATATGGATAGAACGAGTCAGTGGAGAAAAGATAACGATCTATTTGTTTAATTTTCCGGTCCTAATAGAGGTAAGAAGGCCTCTAGGAGTTCCATAGCCAGGTGGATCAAAACAGAACCCACATGGGGTGTGGCTTAAGCATGGAGGAGTGAGGAGCGTCTCGGCTGAGCTCTGTGCCTGATGTACTGTCAGTGGTGCTATTTAGCGTCTATAATCTCGCTATAACCCCAAGAGTCCAACACCAGTCTCTATATTTATACTGACCCCCGTATATACTGCATCCTGTAGCTGAGCTGTTGTGAAGAGAAGAGGGGCAGCGCGTGTGCTGGGGCGCACAAATCACGGGAGAAGCGGGGGATGGAAACGGGATGCTCCCCCGAAGAAAATCTCCAGTGAAGTTTCCCTACCGTACTTCTCAGAGAGTGCAGCGTGCAAAGCAGACGGAGGCAGCCAGGCAAAGAGGTCTCCAGGCAGCAGCGGCATCACGTGAGCGGTCAGCTGATCGGATTGCCGGAAGCGCGGAGGCTCGCGAGACCTCGTGACACACGGGGATGGAAAGGTTCCTGGCCCCGTCAGCAGAGGGAGCGGCAGCAGCGGAGAGTGCTAGTAGCAGGAATATGGACGTACAGGAGGGTCAGAGACAAGAGGTGGGTGCTAGCCCTCAGGCTGTTATAGCAGCGAGAAGCCCGGAGAATGGAGCAGGTAATAATTATATAACCGCTGCAGAAGGAGATATGATGCATTCAGAGGGGAATAATGGCACGCAAGGGCGGAATAGGAGACATGGGTGATCGGAGGAGAATGAAAATGTCCTCCGGAATCAGGAAGATCCTGGGGCCAGAGGAGAGAGGCTATTATCATGTGGCAGAGAGGAAGGAATCCAGGGAGAGACACTGGAAGTTGGGGACCAGAGAGGGGCACATTCTGAGCTTAATTTGATACGGGCATTAATACAAGAGTTGCCATCAAAAGATGATTTAGAGAAAGCAGTGAAGCATATTGAGAATTCTCATCAACAAGGAGTTAGAGAAATAAGAACAGATATTGAGCAATTAACGTCATGAATTAAAACAACGGAGGAGGACACTGCAATATTAAAGGGAAAAGTGATCTCCCTGGAGGATAAAGTGACAAAAACTACACAAGTTCAAAAATTTACTTTATATATGGATGACCAAGAAAATAGAGGAAGGAGGAATAATATTAGGCTAAAAGGAGTGCCTGAATTGCATATGCAAGAGGAATTGCAAAGGAGGGTGTCTGAGATCTTTAACATAGCTACAGGTCGCCCAGTGGAAGCAAAATTTTTGTAGGGTACACAGAGTTGTACGTTATGGAAATAGAGACTCTCTGCGTCCCTGGGATGTGATATGCCGTTTGCATTATTTTGTGGATAAAGAGACGATAATGCAGGCAGCAAGGCAGAAAGACATAATTGAGTTTGAAGGTGCACAACTACGGCATTTTTCAGATTTTTCAAGTAGGTGCAACGTACCGGGGGGGGGGGGGGGGGGTCACCCATTTCATTTGGTGATAAAACGAAATTCTGAAACTTTCTTCCTGCACTGATATGAAGAACTGCCGGAATTATTTGATTTTTTGGACACTGGTCCAGTGGAAGTAATTAACTGGCTGGACTGGGATTCTTATGAAGGGGGACAAAAGGAAAGGGGGGACTATCAGCTCAGTTAGAGAGGGGAGGGTGCTAGGGTAGACGGGATAGAAAGTGAAAAGTTTGTTTATTATCTACTCTAACAGTCTTGAGAGGACATAGGGGAAGAAAAAGGTAATGATGGGTTTATAGGGAGTTACATAAGGTGGTGGATGGGGGGAGGGTTAACAATAGCAATGATAACAAAGTAAATAATAATGTTTGCAGAATTACGATTTATTCAGTTGCTTAATTACGTGTTGGTATATAATCTCCCATTCACACTGAAGGAATCCTGTTAGTGAAAAGTTGGTAGAGAATAAGGGTACTGGAGAGATGCGGAGATGTCTCACATCCGTGATTTTCCACACTCCTAATATTTAGATTTTTTTGTTCTCATTTACCTGGAACGGGGCCCTAGGTTTTTTTCTCCTATTTTATATACTAGGGTATTGGGTAATTGCCCATTGCCGAGGTTAGGGGTTTTGGGGTTTTTATTATTCCCCCCCCCCCTTTTTTTTTATTGTAATTTTTTTTCTTCCCCTTTTTTTTATTTTTTTTTCTCTTTCCCTTTTTTCTCCCTCTTCCTGACCCTCAATTCTGTTTGATATTCCAAAAAATTTGAAGGCTAGGTGGTTCCTGTATACGTTTGGTAGTTGTTTGTAGTAAATATTGAGCGGAAGATTAAAGTAGGGCTCGCATTTGGACTCCTGGTAAAAGAGAGGGTGGGGGAGGGAAGGGAAGGGAACAGAGAAAAAGGGGGAAAAAGAAAAAGGAAAAATGGAGGCAAAGAAAAACGGGAGATTGATGGTGGGCTCGCTTAATGTGAGGGGTCTGCAAGATGCTGCTCAATTTTGAATAATCTATTGAGGTCAGAAGGGTTAGATATTGCGTTTCTTCAAGAAACGCATTATCTACCGACACATAAATTTGACCTCACAAATAAATATTTTCCAATGGCGTATCATAGCTATACAGATAACCCTAAATCGAAGGGGGCTAGTATTTTGATATCACAGAATATCCCTTGGACCCATGTAGATAGCATTAAAGATGCTGGGAGATATGTTTTCACAAAGGGGACCATTGTATCACAAAAGGTGACTTTGGCGACATTATATCTCCCAAACTCTAAACAGGGCTAGGCGTTGTGTGAAATTTTGGATAAGCTGGAAGGCTTTATAGAGGGGATTTTAATTCTTGGAGGGGATTTTAATTTTGTACTAGATACTTCTCGGGGGATATCATACATGAGTGCAGCAGCAATAAAGCAGTGTAAAAGGTTGATATATGATTGTCAATTGGTGGACGCCTGGCGCATTCTTCACCCAAAAGAGAGGGATTATTCTTGTTACTCATTAATGCATGATTCATTCTCTAGAATTGATTTTTTTTTTTGGGATAAAGCAGAGAGAGGTGGAATTGTTGGAGGCGGCATCAATTGACAAAATATTTTTTTCAGATCACGCAATGGTAAAATTATCAATCAGACTGCCCCAACTGTCCGCTAGACAGTGGAACTGGAAATTGAATCCCCTATTATTACAAGATGCTGTAACGGTAGCTGAGTTAAAATCCCAGGTAAATGAATATTTTGAAGTCAATGAGTTACCAGAGCTAAGCTATAGCTTGATATGGGAAGCACATCAATGTGTAGCTAGGGGTATATTAGTTAAACATGGAACCAGACTAAAAAAGGAAAAAACGCAAAAACTGAATAGGTTAATGGAAGAACTAAGAGAGTTGGAGACGGCACATAAAGGAAGGATGGAGGACACATTGAGAACTAAGGTAGAGGGAAAAAGAGAAGAGATTAGGCATATTTTATTAGGCGAAGCTAAAAAGAATTTGATAAACTGTAAGAGCCGAGTTTATGAGTATAGCAATAAAATAGGTAAGGCACTAGCAGTGGCAGCAAAGATGCAGAAGGCTAAGTCATTCATCGAAAAAATACAAACTAAGTCTCATAACATCTCATATAACACAAGAGAGATAGCGGAAACCTTTAGGAGTTTTTACGAGGAGTTATACAATATTGATGCGCATAACCCCATGACTAGAGGGGAGGGCTTTCGAGCTAAGGTGAGAGAATACATAGCTAGCTCAGGTATACCGAAGCTAGAGAGAATAGAAATGGAGGAGTTAGAAAAGCCCATCTCAGAGGAAGAATTTAATCAGGCCATAAGCTCATTACAGGAGGGGAAGTCACCGGGCCCCGATCGATTTTCTTTGGGTTATTATAAGTGCTTAAAGGAAATTTTAACCCAATTTTTTTCTTAAGGGGTTTAATTCAGTGGCTCAAGGACGAGTGCTCCCGAAAGATACAACTAGGGCGCACATAACACTGATTCTAAAGGAAGGCAAAGATGCTTCACAATGCACGAGTCATAGGCCCATTTCGCTGTTAAACGTTGATCTAAAGATATTTACAAAGATCTTGGCTGGAAGGTTATCCGGATATTTGGGAAAATTGGTACACTGTGATCAGGTGGGCTTTATTGAGAAAAGGGAGGCAAGGGACAGTATTATTAGAACTCTGAATGTGGTCCAGTTTGCCCGGTCAAAGAAAATACCAGTGATGTTGCTGGCAACGGACGCCGAAAAAGCACATGGAGGAGGTTCTGAGACAAGTGGGTCTGGGGAAAAACTTCCTGAGGTGGATTATGGGTCTTTATCAGGCCCCTTCAGCTAGAGTTAATGGAATCATGTCAGGGGACTTGGAGATCCGGAATGGGACAAGGCAGGGGTGCCCCTTGTTTCCCCTCAATTTTGCTCTTGGAGCCCTTCTTGTGTAAGATTAGAGCAAATAGTGATGTGGGAGGATTGGAGGTACGAGGGGTGAAACATAAGGTGGCAGTTTACGCAGATTATCTGACCTTTTATGTTACAAATCCGCAATTATCTAACTTTAAAATAAACTGGGGTAAATCAGAAGCGCTCAATATTACATTAGGGAAGGGAGAATTAAAACTCCTACAGGGAGCGTTCAAGCTGAAATGGGGCGCTCATGTGAAATATTGGGGATATGGATCCCGGATGAATTGGGATTACTGTATAAACTTAATTATGCCCCTTTAATAAAGAAAAGTCAGAGTCAGTTTAAAAAATGGTCCTCAGGGTTATTCTCGTGGTTTGGTAGGTGTGCTTTGCTTAAAATGATTATTCTACCCTAGATTTTGTATATTTTTCAATGAGTCCCGTTGAAAGTGCCGCAATCTTTCTTTAAAACACTAGCAACCATTCAGCAGAAATTTATATGGGGGCGACAGAAACCGAGACTAAAGAGAGAGACATTATGCCGCCCGAAAGAGAGAGAGGGGGGGGGGGGGGGTCGGACTACCAGAGCTAAAGGGATATTATATAGCAGCGCATCTGACTCAGGTAATAGACTGGTGCAATGACCAGAGGATGAAATCATGGGTGGTAATAGAACAAGCTGTTACAGCAATACCACTGCAATGTCTACCTTGGTGCCGAGTGGTAGAGGTGAAAGAGGTATACAAACACCCCTTGATAGGGGGCACACTTGCGATATGTAATGATGTCAGGGTAAGGAGGGAAATGCTGCCATATAACTCTGTAATGACCCCAATCATTGGAAACCCGAATTTTCCCCCAAGCATAAGAGATACAGTATTCAGACAGTGGATCGAGGGGGGTAAGTTTAGAGTGGGTCATTTGAGACAAATTAATACACAAACGAAATGGGAACTGGAAATAGATAGGGCAGAACTGGCACCATTTGGTTATTGGAGAACAATACAGTTGAAACATTACTTGTTTCAACTAGACAAGCTATCTAGTCCCGATCATTATTTAGTAAAGGCGACGCAGTTTGAGGAACTATGTGACTCTGCAGAACCAGTGTATCACGCTGTGTCTAAGATTTATAAAATGTGGCTTTCCTATCATGGAGATCAGCAGCCATCTTTTGTAGAGCAGTGGGAACAGGATTTAGGAATGCAGTTAGAAGAGGGACAATGGTGTAAGATCTTTACCCTGACACATTCAGCAGCAGTAAGTGTACGACAGCAAGAGGCAAATTATATGATGGTGTCAAGGTGGTACAAAGTTCCGGGAATAATGCGAGCAAGGGAAAATTCAGAAACAGAAGGAAATTGTTGGGGATGTGGAGAGGGCAGGGGAGATCTTATGCATATTTTTTGGTCATGTCCGAAATTGATTTTTTTTTGGAATAGGGTACATGAGTTAATATTGAAAATAACTGAAGATGAGGTTGCTTTCACCCCTGCCGTTTTTCTTCTACAACATACTGACATTCCTCTAAAACAATATAAAAACTCTCTATTGGGGCACTTAATAATGACAGCTAGGAATTGTATTCCGATACTGTGGAGGCAGGAAAAGGCACCCACAGTATCACTATGGCTTAATAAAGTTAAAGAGGTGTTTTTGATGTAAAATCTACGGTCAGGACGACAAAATACTGATACTGAATTTTTCTGTACCTGGAGGAAATGGGTTCTTTTTCGAGAGTCAGGAGGCTATGATGATGCAATAAGAGCAGTGGTGGAGCACTAGAGGAGGGGATAGGAGGAGTGAGAGGGAGAAATTGGAGAAGGGACGGGGGGGGGGGGGGGGTAAGAAGTAGGGAGATTGAAAAGGGCGAGTAAGTAGCATTATCCTGCTGAGTATTCACTGTGTTTGTTTTCGTTTGATTAAATAAAGGTGTAGTTTTCTTTTTTTGTTTTTTTTTTGTTTTATTATGTTGATAATATGTTGATGATACATTGAATGTCTTAATTTTTCTGTATATTGACGCAAACAAAATAAATAAAGAGTTAAAAAAAAAAAGAAGAGCTGTTCTCCAATATATGGATAGAACGAGTCAGTGGAGAAAAGATAACAATCTATTTGTTTAATTTTCCGGTCCTAATAGAGGTATGAAGGCCTCTAGGAGTTCCATAGCCAGGTGGATCAAAACAGCTATTTCAGAAGCCTATGTAGCCAGAGGTAAATCTCCACCCCTTCAAATAAAAGCCCATTCTACTAGAGCAGTCTTCTCTACCTGGGCAGAGGGCGCGGGTGCATCTGTAGAGCAGATTTATAAGGCTGCAACCTGGAAAAATCATACCTTTTCTAAACATTATATAATTGATGTTAGGTCTAATGAGGATATGGCCTTTGGTTGCAAGGTCCTTAGTGCTATTGTCCCTCCCCAAATTTATCTTATGTATTACTCATGGGGGCTGTCGTGGAGACTAGAGATGAGCGAATCGAAGTTGATGAACCCGAATTCGTTACGAATTTCATGAAAAATTCGATTTGCAACGAATACGAATATCCCTGCGATTCTATCTCGCAAATCGCTTCATTAAACTCCATTTTACAGCGTTCCAGGCCAAGATGGCGGATCCACATGTGAGTACATGGGGCAGGGGATTATGGAAGGGTGGGAAACAGCGGCGGGAATGAAGGTAGGCGGGCTGACCCTGAATCACATGTGAGATGCAGCCTATCAGTGTTCACTGACCCCTGTGATGTCAAAGCCCCTATATAATCGGCGGCCATCTTGCCTCTCTTCATTTAATCTATGCACTCAGATGGAGAGGACGGGACTGTGTGTGTGTGAATAGCTCATACCACAGCGTTACACTGCAACTGCTAGTCACATCAGCATTAGGGAAAGACAGGAGTGCAGAGTGCTGTGCTGTTACTCTGAGAAGGATCATTGATAGCTAAACCTCCTATTCACGTTATTGAGCATTGCAGCAGAGAGGGGCAGATAGCTGTCAGCTGCCTCATACAGATCAACAAGCTGCCTGAACTTTCTGAAGCATCTTATCTCCTCATTTTTCTGCCCAATTGAGTTTATTTTTATTTGCTCCACAAATCTTCTGCTGCTCAGAATTGTGTGACAGAGTGCAATTTAGGGTTTAATCCCTGGAATTTTTTTTTGTGGTGCTGCACTGTTGGGTCCTGCTGCTGTTCAGAAATAAGTCATATTAGTGTGCACTTTAGTGCCTTTTTACCATTTTTCACCTGTTACTCTGTCTCTGTGCTAAATTCAGTGTTATACCACACGTTATACACCTGCCAGTGTATGAAAGAAACAAAAAAGTTTTTCCTGCGTACAAATACGCTTAACAGTGGCCTTATCATTGCAAAGGGCCTACATGCAAGCAAATAGCGTGCGATATACTACCTTTTTTTCTGTCTCTGTGCTAAATACAGTGTTATACCACACGTTATACACCTGCCAGTGTATGAAA
This sequence comes from Hyla sarda, assembly GCF_029499605.1. NCBI lineage: Eukaryota > Metazoa > Chordata > Amphibia > Anura > Hylidae > Hyla > Hyla sarda. The sequence goes on from NC_079191.1 coordinate 232,763,370, forward strand.
GAAAAAAAAAAGGTTTTCCTGCGTACAAATACGCTTAAGAGTGTGCTCATCATTGCAAAGGGCTTACATACAACCAAGTAGTGTACTATTTAGTACCTGTATTTCTGTCTCGGTGCTAAATTCAGTGCTATTCCACACATTAGTATACACCGGCTGGTGTATACAACAAAAAAAATAGTTTTTTTCTGCGTATAAATACGCTTAACAGTGCGCTCATCATTGCAAAGGGTATACATACAACCAAGTAGTGTACTATTTACTACCTGTTATTCTGTCTCTGTGCTAAATTCAGTGCTATTCCACACATTAGTATACACCTGCTGGTGTATTTTAAAAAAAGTGTTTTTTCTGCGTAGAAATACGTATACCAGTGCGCTCATCATTGCAAAGAGCAAACATACAACAAAGGAGTGTACTATTTAGTAACTGTTATTCTGTCTAGGGCCTATATACTTTGAAAGGACAGCCGTAAGTAATCGCCTGCTGCTGTTCTATACCCTCATAAACGCACTAAGTATGTCAGGCAGGGAAGTGCCAGGACGTGCACAGAGAAGGGGGAGAGGCCTACATACGTCAGGCAGAGTTGGCAGCAGACTTGGGGCGAGTGGCAGCAGGAGTCGCAGCAATAGGCCTGAGCTCCCGTTAACACCCTCATCAATTGGTTTGTACACTCATCCCCATCATCACAAGTGACATGTGAGAACCCCAGTAAAGAGTCGGCGAGTTCCTCAGACACAACCCTCAGTTGGCATGGCCTGGGAACAGTCCCCGTAATCCCATTGCCTTTGTCCTATGCTGTTCCCTCTCCCAAAGAAGTATCTCATGCTTTGGGTTCAGCTCCACTATTTACTGAGGACGATCCAATAGAGGACATTCAGCAGCTAATGGGAAGCCAAGAATGTGAGGAGACATGCGTCGCTTGCTCGGCAAGGCGGGCAAGTAGTGATGCGGAGAGTGACGTGGGAGGCGGTGTTTCAATTGTTCAGGGTCCTGAAGCAGACACTGTTGTGGAACACGAGGAGGACATCAGTGACGTGCACACATCTTTTGATGATGATGAAGCTGATCGCAATTGGGAGCCGGGTGCAGAAGCTGGGGCTTCATCATCATCAGGAGAAGAGATTTGCTCTTTGTCTATGAGGCAGCAAGGCGGTAGCACGGTTGGCAATAAGCGTGGTGGTGTCAGTAGTGGAAATTCAGGAGCCAAACGTGCCAGGGGGAGTATTACGATCACACCCTATCGGTCCAGTCAAGACGCTAGAGTGTGATGGTGCAAGGGTTAAAGCCGCCAGACCTCTGGGTATCCACTACTAGTCCCAGCAAGTCACCAAATTAACCCTCAGATAAACGTGTTTCACCCGAGCTGCCTTCAGAAAGGTGAGCTCATATATTTAGAGATCAAAGACCAGAGCTGATTAATTAAAAATGTAATCCGATAAAAGGTATCACAGCATTGTTTAAATATCATATCTGCTTGTTTTTGGAGGGAAGCTCCACTCCCCCTTCCCCTCTGATCCCCCCAGGGGGCATCTGTTATCTCACATATGGGGCCAGAGACTCCTTACATCCTGCCTCCTCAAAGGAGCCCTTGACTTCAAACAAACAACCAGCCAGACCCCTAATAAAAATGCAATACACAAAAGGGGGACACCGTCTGATTGACCCCTCACCCATGTCATGGATAATACATTGCACACAGTACAATTATAATAAACATATATGATTTAATACTCAGGCCTGGGCCTGACAGGGAGACCACCTGCTTCACGGCAAGCTACCATTCAGGGAGGTAGTGGAACAGGGGTTCCTGGAGACGGCGATAATAGCAGTGAAATAGTGCGGACTGCGGGTGTGAAAATCAGCTACTCTGCGGTGTGGTTGTTCTTCATAAAGAATCCGGAGGACCTTAGCATAGTCACATGCAAAATCTGTCGGCAGAAAGTGAAGCGTGGCCAGGGTCCCAATCTCGGCACCACGGCCCTGCGTGAACACATGATTCATCACCATAAAGCGGCCTGGGATAACCGTGGCTCCGATGTAGTGGTCCAGCCTGCCGCATCAACCAGTGGCTATCCGCTCCCTCCATCATCCAGCCAAGGCTCCACCACCTCAGCCGAAGGGAGCATTGTGTCAAACCCTCCTTCTTGCGCTCCTGCTTCTTCCGCTCGTAGTCAGCCATTCCGCCAACAATCGATCGGCGAAGCCATGTCCAAGAGACAAAAGTATGCGCCCACTCATCCAACAGCGCAGAAGTTGAATGTGCTCCTGTCCAAGTTACTGGTGTTGCAGTCCCTCCCTTTCCAACTGGTGGACTCTGCAACTTTCAGGGAATTGATGGCTTGTGCCAAACCGAGCTGGAGAGTCCCAAGCCGTCATTTCTTTGCGAAGAAGGCAGTACCAGCCCTGCATAAGTTTGTACAAGAGAAGGTGGGCCAGTCCTTGAGCCTGTCGGTGTGTTCAAAAGTGCACGGCAGCGCCGACGTGTGGAGCTGTAACTACGAGCAGGGACAATACATGTCTTTTATGGCCCTCTGGGTAAATGTTGTTCCTGCACAGCCACAACAGCAAATTGGACAGGTCACACCGCTTCCTCCTCCACGCTCTTGCTCCCAGGCAGTTGGTCCTCTTACAGTGTGCGCCTCCTCCTCCTCCTCCCTCGTGTCCTCGGCCTCCACTGCACGTCCAAATCTCGGTGGCCCTTCATCGTACCACGTGTGTATGGCACAGCGGTGTCAAGCCGTCCTTCACATGGTTTGCCTTGGCGAACGGAGTCACACGGGAGGAACTGCTAAAGTTCATTAGGGAAGAAATCCGAGTATGGCTTACTCCACGAAATCTGGAAATGGGAACCATGGTGACCGACAATGGGAAGAACATTGTGGCCGCGCTGCGACAAGGAAGTGTGAACCATTCGCCCTGCATGGCACATATGTTGAATCTGGTTGTCAAGAAGTTCATCAAGTCTTCACCCCATTTGCAAGACGTCCTGACAAGTGCATGCACTTCAGCCACTCGTACACCGCCAAGCACACTTTGCTTGAGCAGCAGCGTCAGAACGGTATCCCACAACATAGTCTCATTTGTGACGTTGCCACGCGTTGGAATTCCACCCTCCATATGTTGGACAAACTATCCGAACAAAGAAAAGCCATCACGGATTTTTTGATGATACAAGCAGATAGAAGTACTCCCCTGTGTAACTTCAATGTGAACGAGTGGCAGCTCATACGTGACACCTGCCATTTGCTGAGGCCCTTTGAGCTTCTACGTAGTCGGTTGGCCGATGCCTATCGGCCACATGGTCCATCCTCTCACAGGTCTGACTTGGGGGGGCCTCTGCGCTCACCTTCCATTGCCACGGCTGCTGGGGAGGGGAGGGGTGGCAGGAGCAGTACCGGCTCGAGTCTACAGTCGCTGATGAGTAGCTTCCTTCAGCCGCATAGTGAAGCGGAGGACCTGAACCAGCAGGTGGTGGCTTACCTCGACATGACCCTGCCAACAACCGTTGAAGATCCGCTGAACTTCTGGGCAGCCAAACTCGATTTATGGCCGCAACTAGCGGAGTTTACCCTGGAAAAGCTGTCCTGCCCAGCCAGTAGTGTGCCATCAGAGCGGGTGTTTAGTGCGGCTGGGGCCATAGTCACCCCAAGGCGAACTCGTCTGTCCACTAAAAATGTGGAGAGACTGACGTTTGTACGTTTGTCAAGATGAATCAGGGATGGATCAGCCAGGATTTCCAGCCACCAATGACAGATGGGTCTGAGTAGATTGACTATGCTCCTATAACAACATTTTCTCTATTGTGGTTGGTTATGAAACCCTCTGGGGCAGTCCTGGGCATTGTACGGACCGCTTGATACATACGGCCCTTTGATTGGCTCTTACCGGCCCGCGCTGATTGGGGGACAACTATGCTCCTAATCTGGGGGACATCTATGCTGCCTAATCTGGGTGACATCTATGCTGCCTAATCTGGGGGACAACTATGCTCCTTATCTGGGGGACAACTATGTCTCCTAATCTGGGGGACAACTAAAATCCTAATCTGGTGGACATCTTTGCTGCCTAATATGGGGGACAAGTATGCTCCTAATCTGGGGGACATCTATGCTGCCTACTCTGGGGGACAAGTATGCTCCTAATCTGGGGGACATCTATGCTGGCTAATCTGGATGACATCTATGCTGCCTAATCTGGGGGACAACAATGCTCCTTATCTGGGGGACAACTATGCTCCTAATCTGGGGGACATCTATGCTGCCTACTTTGGGGGACAAGTATGCTCCTAATCTGGGGGACATCTATGCTGCCTAATCTGGGGGACAACTATGCTCCTAATCTGGGGGACATGTATGCTACCTAATCTGGGTGACATCTATGCTGCCTAATCTGGGGGACAACTATGCTCCTAATATGGGGAAAACTGATGCTTCTGGCCTTGGGCCTATAATTTTTTGAAGTTTAGCAGTAGCTAAATATATGCTTAATGCAAATGTCAACATTGATCTTTAAATGTAAGGGGTTATGAAACCCTCTTGGGTACTGCGAATGACTGCTCCAGACTCATTCTGTGTATTTCACAAACTACTTGCCTCCCTGGTGCCTCAGGCCTTGGGCCTATAATTTTTTGAAGTTTAGCAGTAGCTAAATACATGCCTAATGCAAATGTAAACATTGATCTTTAAATGTAAGGGGTTATGAAAACCTCTTGGGTACTGCAAATGCATGATCCAGACTCATTCTGTCAGGAACTACTTGCCTCCCTGGTGCCTCTGGCCTTAAATTTTTGGATGTTTAGCAGTAGTGTTGCTCGCGAATATTCGCAATTCGAATATTATTCGCGAATATCGCATATTCGCGAATTCGCGAATTTCGCGAATATAGCGCTATATATTCGTAATTACGAATATTCCGTTTTTTTTGTTTTGTTTTTTTTTCTTCACAGTACACATCACAGTGATCATCCCTCTCTGCTTCCAGCTTGTGTGGTGTAAAGAAGGCTGTAATACTACTGTGTGAGACTGACGTACGGAAATTCGCATATGCGAAAATTAGCATATGCTAATTTTCGCATATACGAATTTTCGCGTGTGTTAATTTTGTATATGCAAATTTTCACATGTAAATTTTCGCATACGAGAATATTCGCATATGCGAAAATAAAACGAGGATATAACGAATATGAGAATATTCGCAAATATATGACGAATATTCGTCCATATATTCGCGAATATTCGCGAATTCGAATATGGCCTATGCCGCTCAACACTATTTAGCAGTAGCTAAATACATGCTTAATGCAAATTTCAACAATGATCGTTAAATTCTCGGCGCTCTGCCAGGGCCTTCTCCTACCCCGCCTGGGCCACTCCGAGGACCTCACTAACCAACTCACTAACTAATCCAATCGCTTATAGCGACGGGCGGTGTGTACAAATGGCAGGGACTTAATCAACGCCAGCTTATGACCCTCACTTACTAGTAATTCCTCGTTTTAAGGTTAAATAATTGCAATCCCAGATCCCTATCACGAACTGGTTTCAGCGTGCAACACGCACCTGTCCTTGAAAGATAGAGACACGCTAATCTGTTCAGTGGAGCGCGGCTGCGGCCCCGGAAATCTGAGGGCATAACACACCTGGTATTGCTTGATCTCGCAATTGATCGTGCAAAGGTAGGGGGTTATTAAAGCCTCTTTGGTACTGCTGAGGCCTACTCCTGACTGCTCCTGGTGTAATGTATGGGGTAATTAAACACTCTTGGGTAGTGTTTTTTTTTATTTACTGATAATTTTATCGGTAATAAAATTGAATTTTCCAGAATGCTAATCGTTACACAACGGAACGCTTGTTGCGTGTGATTTTTTAATGAAAAAAAATAAAAAATACGGACAGGGATTAACTCTGCTTCATCATTTTGGGTGAAAAAAGTCATTTGGTGATCTGATCTTTTGGAGACAGATGCGCTTACACACATATTGAATTCGTTTTTGTAAAAAAATTTCAAACATTGTGTGGTTTATTATTTTTGAGAAGAATGTCTTTGGGTGGTCCACTGTCCTGCATTATAGAGTCTTGTGAACTGTTGGATATGCGCTTGTTCTTACACAAAGGTATTTCTTTAAAAAATTTCTAACATTTTGTTGTTTTTTGGAGGGGATTGTGAAGCCCGGGTGTGTACTGGTGCATCAGCCAACTCCAGTCTGTGTCCTTCAGGCAATATATGGGTTTCTGATGCCGCCAAGGTGGGGCCTGGGTCTGGAAATTTCTAATTTTTGGATAGTGGGTGCTACCTATGAGAAATCTTTGTCAAAAATTTCATATATTGTGTTGTTTTTTTGGGGGGATTGTGAAGCCCTGGTGTGTAGTGTACTAGTGCATCAGCCAACTCCACGCTGTGCCATTCAGCCACTAAATGGTCTCCTCTTGCTGCCAACTTGTCCACACTGTGTCATTCAGCCACTATATGGTGTCTTCATGCTGCCAACACCTCCACGCTGTGCCATTCAGCCACTATATGGTATCCTCATGCTGCCAACACCTTCACGCTGTGCCATTCAGCCACTATATGGTGTCCTCATGCTGCCAACACCTCCTCGCTGTGCCATTCATCCACTATATGGTGTCCTCATGCTGCCAACACCTCCATGGTGTGCCATTCAGCCACTAAATAGTGTCCTCATGCTGCCAACACCTCCACGCTGTGCCATTCATCCACTATAGGGTGTCCTCATGCTGCCAACACCTCCACGCTGTGCCATTCATCCACTATATGGTGTCCTCATGCTGCCAACACCTCCACGCTATGTCATTCAGTCACTATATGGTCTCCTGACACTGATGCCACCACCAGGCTCTGTCATTGTGCTGCTGTGCGGCAGTGATTCTAAGAGCGATGACGGTAATCTGCATGCTATTCTGAATAATAGTATTATTTCACTACCCCAGCATACTCCATATGCGTTTTAGGACACAGCAAAGTGTTCTATACCCCTATAGAGGCTGTACATAGGCTAGAAATAGCCTTTTTTAATATCGATTTACCGCGAACAAATTTGGATCGAAACAAACTTTTCGGGAAAATTCGGCGAATCGGCCGAATCGAATTTTTGAAAAGTTCGCTCATCTCTAGTGGAGACAATAAGGGAAACTGTGAATTATATTCATTGATAATTCCTTTTCTGGGAGTCTCCACGACAGCACCCATCCATCCCACCCTTTAGGTTTTCTTGTTGTGGTGTTCCTAAGCACTTTTTTTCCTTTCCTTTTGGTGTTCTTTGTAAATACACTGTTGTGGACAGGAAGGGGTGGGGAATTTAACCTCTCAGTGTTTTTCCTGTCCCAATCAGGAGGAGTTAATCTCATGGGTGCTGTCATGGAGACTCAAAGAAAAGGAATTATCACTGTTTCTCATTATGTCTCTCATAGTTGAGGTATACCTATGATGAAAATTACAGGTCTCTCTCATCTTTTTAACCCCTTCAAGACCCAGCCCATTTTCACCTTAACCTGTTGGGGACGAAGGGCGTATGCATACGCCCTTGCGTCCTGGTACTTAAGGACGAAGGGCGTATCCATACACCCGTGGGAATTTCGGCCCCCGCCGCGCGCCGGGCGGGGACCGGGCCGGGGTGACTGCTGATATCTATCAGCAGGCACCCCGTGCAAATGCCCAGGGGGGTCATTAGACCCCCCCATGTCGGCGATCGGCGCAAATCGCAAGTGAATTCACACTTGCGATTTGCGCCGATTCCGGGTCATTCCGGGTCTATGGTGACCCTGTGACCCGGAATAGAAGGGAGATCGCGGGTGTCCATGACACCTACGATCCCCCTAAAGCGATAGGAGTGAGGTGGCAGAGTTGCCACCCCTCCTATCTCTGCTATTGGTGGTCTAGATGCGACCACCAATAGCAGATCTGGGGCGGAGGGGTTTACTTTCGTTTTCCCCGTCCTGCCCTCCCACAATAGGCGGGGCAGAACGGGGAAAACGAAGAGGAGCGGCGCCGGAATCCACCTACCCCTCCAGAGACAGCGGAGCGACGGGGATCGGCGACGGCGACGGAGATTTGCGGCGGCGTGCGGCAGAAGAGGACGGCTCCCGGATGCGACGGAAGCCTGTGAGTAGTTGAATAGCAACATCTAGAGGGCTACAGTCTGAGACCACTATAGTGGTCTCTAGACTGTAGCCCTCCAGATGTTGCAAAACTACAACTCCCAGCATGCCCAGACAGCTGTTTGCTGTGTGGGCATGCTGGAATTTGTAGTTTTGCAACAGCTGGAGGTCTGCAGTTTAGAGATCACTGCACAGTGATCTCTATACTGCCCTCTAGATCTTGCAAAACTACAACTCCCAGCATGCCCACACAGCTGTTTGCTGTCTGGGCATGCTGGGAGTTGTAGATTTGCAACATCTGGAGGTCCACAGTTTGGAGATCACTGTTCAGTGGTCTCTAAATTGTAGCACTCCAGATGTTGCAAAACTACAAATTCCAGCATGCCCACACAGCAAACAGCTGTCTTGGCATGCTGGGAGTTGTAGTTGCGTACCTCCAGCTGTTGCATAACTACATCTCCCAGCATGCCCTTCTGATCAGACATGCTGGGAATTGTAGTTTTGCAACAGCTGGAGGCACACTGGTTGGAAAATACTGAGTTAGGTAACAGAACCCAACTCAGTATTTTCCAACCAGTGTGCCTCCAGCTGTTTCAAAACTACAACTCCCAGCATGTACTGACAGACCGTGCATGCTGGGAGTTGTAGTTTTGCAACAGCTGGAGGCTCACTGGTTGGAAAATACTGAGTTAGGTAACTGAAACTAACTGAAGGTTTTCCAACCAGTGTGCCTCCAGCTGTTGCAAAACTACAACTCCCAGCATGTACTGACAGACCGTGCATGCTGGGAGTTGTAGTTTTGAAACAGCTGGAGGTTCCCCCCCCCCCATGTGAACGTACAGGGTACACACGTGCGGGTTTACAGCAAGTTTCCTACTTCAAGTATGAGCTGCGGCAAATTTTTCGCCGCAGCGCAAATTCCTAGCGGGAAACTTACCGTAACCCGTGTGTGAATGTACCCTAAAAACACTACACTACCACCTAATAAAGAGTAAAACACTACATAAACACCCCCTTACACTGTCCCCCCCAATAAAAATAAAAAACGTATTGTACAGCAGTGTTTCCAAAACGGAGCCTCCAGCTGTTGCAAAACAACAACTCCCAGCATTTCCGGACAGCCACTGATTGTCCAGGCATGCTGGGAGTTTAGCAACAGCTGGAGGCACCCTGTTTGGGAATCACTGGCGTAGAATACCCCTATGTCCACCCCTGTGCAATCCCTAATTTAGTCCTCAAATGCGCATGTGCTCTCTCACTTTGGAGCCCTGTCGTATTTCAAGGAAACAGTTTAGGGCCACATATGGGGTATCTCTGTACTCGGGAGAAATTACACTACAAATTTTGGGGGGCTTTTTCTCCTTTTACCCCTTATGAAAAGGAAAAGTTGGAGTCTACACCAGCCTGTTAGTGTAAAAAAAAAAAAATTTTTACACTAACATGCTGGTGTTGCCCTTTACTTTTTATTTTCACAAGAGGTAAAAGGAAAAAAAAAAAAAAAATTTGTAACGCAATTTCTCCTGAGTACGGAAATACCCCATATGTGGGCGCAAAATGCTCTGCGGGCGCATAACAAGGCTCAGGAGTGAGAGCGCACTATGTACATTTGAGGCCGAAATTGGTGATTTGCACAGGGGTGGCTGATTTTACAGCGGTTCTGACATAAATGCAAAATAATAAATACCCACGTGACCCCATTTTGGAAACTACACCCCTCACGGAATGTAATAAGGGGTACAGTGAGCATTTACGCCCCACAGGTGTCTGACAGATTTTTGGAACAGTGGTCTGTGAAAATGAAATATGTAATTTTTTTGTTTGCACAGCCCACTGTTCCAAAGATCTGTCAAACGCCAGTGGGGTGTAAATGCTCACTGCACCCCTTATTACATTCCGTGAGGGGTGTAGTTTCCAAAATGGGGTCACATGTGGGGGGGTCCACTGTTCTGGCATCACGGGGGGCTTTGTAAATGCACATGGCCCCCGACTTCCATTCCAAACAAATTATCTCTCTAAAAGCTCAATGGCGCTCCTTCTCTTCTGAGCATTGTAGTTCGCTCGCAGTGCACTTGACGTCCACATATGGGGTATTTCCATACTCAGAAGAAATGGGGTTACAAATTTTGGGGGGCATTTTCTCCTATTACCCTTTGTAAAAAAGTAAAATTTGGGGAAAAGCCAGCATTTTAGTGGAAAAATATTTTTTTTTCATTTACACATCCTACTTTAACAAAAAGTTGTCAAACACCTGTGGGGTGTTAAGGCTCACCGTACCCCTTGTTACGTTCCTTAAGGGGTGTCATTTCCCTAATAGTGTGCGATGTGGGGTTTTTTGCTGTCCTGGCACCATAGGGGCTTCCTAAATGGGACATGCCCCCCAAAAACCATTTCAGAAAAACTCACTCTCCTAAATCCCATTGTTGCTCCTTCGCTTCTGAGCCCTCTAGTGCACCCGCCAAACACTTGACATACACATATGAGGTATTTCCTTACTCGAGAGAAATTGGGTTACAAATTTTGAGAGGATTTTTTTCCTTTTACCCTTTGTAAAAATTCAAAAACTGGGCCTACAAGAACATGCGAGTGTAAAAAATGAAGATTTTGAATTTTCTCCTTCACTTTGCTGCTATTCCTGTGAAACACCTAAAGGGTTAACACACTTACTGATTGTCATTTTGAATACTTTGAGGGGTGCAGTTTTTATAATGGGGTCATTTATCGGGTATTTCTAACCAGAAGACCCTTTAAATCCACTTCAAACCTGAACTGGTCCCTGAAAAATTCCGATTTTGAAAATTTTGCGAAAAATTGGAAAATTGCTGCTGAACTTTGAAGCCACCTGATGTCTTCCAAAAGTAAAAACTCGTCAATTTTATGATGCAAACATAAAGTAGACAAATTGTATATGTGAATCAATACATAATTTATTTGGAATATCCATATTCCTTATAAGTAGAGAGCTTCAAAGTTAGAAAAATGCAAAATTTTCAAATTTTTCATGAAATTTTTGCATTTTTCACCTAGAAAGGATGCAAGTATCGCCGAAAATTTACCACTAACATAAAGTAGAATATGTCATGAAAAAACAATCTCGGAATCAAATTTATAAGTAAAAGCATCCCAGAGTTATTAATGTTTAAAGTGACAGTGGTCAGATTTGCAAAAAATGCTCCCGTCCTTAGGGTCATAATGGGCTCTGTCCCCAAGGGGTTAAGGACCAGAGCATTTTTTGCACATCTGACCACTGTCACTTTAAGCATTAATAACTCTGGTTCTTTCTGATTCTGATTCAGAGGTAGTTTTTTTGTGAAATATTCTACTTTATGTTAGTGGTAAATTTTTGTCGATAATTGCATAATTTCTTGGCAAAAAAATCTAAAATTTGATGAAAATTTGAAAATGTTGGATTTTTTTAACTTTGAAACTCTCTGCTTATAAGGACAATGGGCATTCCAAATAAATGATATATTGATTCCCATATACAATGTCTACTTTATGTTTGCATCATAAAGTGAACATGTTTTTACTTTTGGAAAACATCAGAGGGCTTCAAAGTTCAGCAGCAATTTTCCAATTTTTCACAACATTTTCAAAATTGGAATTTTTCAGGGTCCAGTTCTGTTTTGAAGTGGATTTGAAGGGCCTTAATATAAGAAATACCCTGTAAATGACCCCATTATAAAAAACTGCACCTCTCAAAGTATTAAAAATGACATTCAGAAAGTGTGTTAACCCTTTTCAGTGTTTCACAAGAATAGCAGTAAAGTGAAGAAGAAAGTTCAAAATCTTCATTTTTTACACTCGCATGTGCTTGTAGACCCAGTTTTTTAACTTTTACAAGGGGTAAATGGAGAGAAATCCCCCTAAAATGTGTAACCTAATTTCTCTTGAGTAAGGAAATACCTAATATGTGGATGTTAAGTGCTCTGTGGGTGCACTAGAGGGCTCAGAAGGGAAGGAGCGACTTTGGATTTTGGAGAGTGAGTTTTTCTGAAATGGTTTTTAAGGGGGCATGTCACAAATTTCCGCTAAAGTTGGACGTGAAAATGAAAAATTAAGATTTTTTTTCACTAAAATGCTGGAATTACCCCATATTTTTCATTTTCACAAGGGGTAATAGGAGAAAAAGCCTGCCGAAATTTGTAACACCATTTCATCTGAGTAAGGAAATACCCCATATGTGGATGTAAAGTGCTCTGCGGGCAAACTACAATGCTCAGAAGAGAAGGAGCACCATTGAGCTTTTGGAGAGAGAATTTGGTTGGAATAGAAGTCGGGGCCATGTGCATTTACAATGCCCCGCATGGTGCCAGAACAGTGGACCCCCCCCCCACATGTAACCCCATTTTGGAAACTACACCCCTCACAGAATTTAATAAGGGGTGCAGTGAGCATTTACACCCCACTGGAGTTTGACAGATCTTTGGAACAGTGGGCTGTGCAAATAAAAAATAAAATTTTTAAATCTGTCAGACACCAGTGGGGTGTAAATGCTCACTGCACCCCTTATTAAATTCTGTGAGGTGTGTAGTTTTCAAAATGGGGTCACGTGTGGGGGGTCCACTGTTCTGGCACCATGGGGGCTTTGTAAACACACATGGCCTTTAATTTTGGACACATTCTCTCTCCAAAAGCCCAATGGAGCTCTTTCTCTTCTGAGCATTGTAGTTTGCTCGCAGAGCACTTTACATCCAAATATAGGGTATTTCCATACTACATAGAAATGGGGCTAGAGGCATCCTGGTCAGGTCCCCGCCCGGCGAGCACCGGAATTCCCACGGGCGTACAGGTACGCCCTGGGTTCTTAAGTACCAGGGCATAAGGGCGTATCTGTACGCCCTGTGTCCTTAAGTGGGAGAACTTGCACAATTAGTGGCTGACTAAATACTTTTTTTGCTCACTTGGTTTTTCATCCAGTGCTTTGGAGGGGGTGTGTCCTCACTCTAAATAACTCCTATTCCTCCCAGATTCTGTTGTGTTGGGTATCCTCATCCAATCACTGCAGATTGCTCTGTAACCCCATCCTCTCTGTTTTCATGCTGCAGTTTGATAGGACAGGAATGAGCACAGAGGAGTACTAGTCACTTCCTGGACTTTGTCCCTGCCCATGCTTCAGCTGTGACCAAGATGATGCTGCAGCCAGACAGGTGTATGTTCTGGATGGTATGGGGATCCCTTGTAGGCTTTTTTTTTCTTTCTTTACAAACCATAATTTCTATAAAAAGGAGATACATTGGTTTTATGAAGTATATTAGAACGGTTAATAGGAATAGATCCTAATTGGAGGACAAATATAAAGGAACGACTGAGGCTTCTCTTTTCAAATCCATTCCTGGTTTTGTATTCAAATATTGCAATTAATAACCTAAACCTAAATACAGTGGAGAAAAAAAGTATTTAGTCAGCCACCAATTGTGCAGGTTCTCCTACTGAAAAAGATGAGAGAGGAATGTAATTTTCATCATAAGTATACCTCAAAATTGGGTCAATAAGAAAAGTTCCTCTCAATACTTTGTTTTATACCCTTTGTTGGCAATGACAGAGGTCAAACATTTTCTGTAAGTCTTCACAAGGTTTTCACACACTGTTGCTGGTATTTTGGCCCATTCATCCATGCAAATCTACTCTAGAGCAGTGATGTTTTGGGGGCTGTCGCTGGGCAACACGGACTTTCAACTCCCTCCAAAGGTTTTCTATGGAGTTGAGATCTGGAGACTGGCTAGGCCATTCCAGGACCTTGAAATGCTTCTTATGAAGCCAATCCTTCGTTGCCCGGGCGGTGTTTGGGATCATTGTCATGCTGAAAGACCCAGCCACGTTTCATCTTCAATGCCCTTGCTCATGGAAGCAGGTTTTCACTAAATATCTCATGATATAAGTGGCCCGATTCATTCTTTCCTTTACACGGATCATTCGTCGTGGTCCCTTAGCAGAAAAACAGCCCCAAAGCATAATGTTTCCACCCTCATGCTTCACAGTAGGTATGGTGTTCTTTGGATGCAACTCTCCATTCTTTCTCCTCCAAACACGACGAGTTGAGTTTTTACCAAAAAGTTCTACTTTGGTTTTATCTGACCATATTACATTCTCCCAATACTCTTCTGGATCATCCAAATACTTTCTAGCAAACTTCACATGGGCCTGGACATGTACTCGCTTAAGCTGGGGGACACGTCTGGCACTGCATGATTTGAGTCCCTGGCGGCGTAGTGTGTTACCGATAGTAGTCTATGTTATTTGGTCCCAACTCTCTGCAGGTCATCCACTAGGTCCCCCCATGTGGTTCTGGGATTTTTGCTCACTGTTCTTGTGATCATTTTGTATAATAATTTTTGTATGTATAATTTTTCATAATAAACTGATTAAAAAGACTAAACAAAAAATATCTGATTATAAAAACCTGAACATGTGAACATACTGTTAAGACCACACCTATGTCAATCATTGAAGATCAGTGAGGGGGATTTTTATAATTTTTACATTAATGTCGCCAAATATTACAAAATTTCTTGGTCACAAAAAGACGACTGTGCTATATATGTTTGGTTGTACCTATTCCAGCTGTAACCATTATACCATCCAAGTGCTCCACTTTCATCAGAAATTGAGTATTAATAATGCATAGAAGAGACGCATTCCTAATTCTTATTGTGTTTGTTCTATACTTATGTCTTCACGGATCTCTCGCTCTAAATGACATAAAATGAAAAACGTCTTATTTAATGCTAAATAACACTGCATGTGATCCAAAATAGGGCTGATATAGAGATCTTTTTTGTTTTGTAGAACAGTTAGGAGATATCATTGGTTATTATAATGCCAAGTGTCCCTATGATAATTTTGGATTGTCAAGAGGACATGGGCATAGAGGGTTCTCTGGTGACCTAAACCTTCAATAAACAAATAAATTAATGGTAAGTAAGCGATGTTTGACATGGGAGTTCCCTAATTATCAACTATGTTATAGAATACATACACGCACATGATTTATTTAGGTAGTTGTGATAATTCATCTAAAAAATTGAAAGTTGTAAAGTTTAAATACTGGAACAAAAATGGCAACCTAAAGTTAAAAATGCTGAAAACAATCCTGATACCTTCTAACAGGCTCTTTACATCTTTCAACTCCTGTTATCCTTCAGCCTGGTGGTGGGTTGTCATATTTGCATAATGTTCTATCAGAGAGAAAACAAACCTTAAGGATCAGGCCATGTTCACACACAGTAAAACTGGCTTTTTGTTGTTGTTTCGTTAGGCCATAAAACTGGGTTTTAAAAAATCAGTACAGAATCAGCCCATTTTCTTTTAATAATGTTTCTTCTTGAAATCAATGGAAAATCAGCACACAAAATGAAAAAACAAAAAAACGGGTTATTTCAATGGCCGTTAGTTAGCATATTTTCACCATATTTGGGGGTTAAAAAAATAAATAAACAAACCTGTAAAACATACAAAAAAAGCAGATTTCTTTCACCAATGTGTATATAAGGTGTCTCCAAATACAAGTTTGTGTTTTTTTTGTTTTTTTAATGACCAAAAAGAGATTAAGTCCATTTCAAAACAAATCTATTTCTAGGAAATTCCTTCATATATACTTATCAATTCCCATGAATGGGAGCTATAATATATCCTGATGTGAATAGACATGTTTGATGAAGAATACTTCTATATTTTCATTGATTTTTTGTTAGTTTGCAATTGCAGTGTGCAATTTCAGCTTAAACATGGGTCTGATTTCTGTCTGTCTGGCAAGTATGAACAAGAAGAAAAGAAAATCATCCAAAAGAATAAAGACATTACAATAAAATGGAAAAAATGTTTACTATGAATACATGTTTTCTTGATTTATGACTAATATTAGAAATTTCTAGTAGAATGTCTTGCTTATAAAACTCTTGATTTGATGTTTGAGATGTTCCCAGTAATTGTGGACTGATAGAAATAAATAATTATCTTCTCTGTAGCTTGTTCTATAGGAAAAAACACAATTTAAGGGACCAGGATACAGGATGCATGACAGGAACATCAACCGCCCTACATGTATTACTTTTAATTGGCAGCTGTAGAGTAGAAGATGTATCACATGTCTACTAAATATTTATAGTACAAGGATTAAGGTTGATTATTTTATGAAATGCTTGATTCACCCTTAAAGATAATACTATGGGTGTATTGCCATTTAATAAAGAATTTAAATGCCTTGCCATTAGAAGGCATTGTGAATAAATCAGTAGATAATGAGCGTTATAAAACAGTGACTATAAATAAGTTTCTGTCCGTGATGAATGCAGTAAGTGGCACTTTGCTTTGTACAGTTACTAGCATCTTGACTATTATCAAGCTAATATTTCAAGTGAGAGTAAGAAAACTGAAGATTAGTTTGTTATGGCCTCTTTGTTGCTTTTCTCCTTGTGGAGAAGTCCTGAACACGAATAGTGGGAGCACTTGAGTGTGACTGTTCTGGCAAGGTCATATGATAATAATTTGGAAGCCTGATGTCAAATCGAAATCCACTGTCGACAAACACCTTTTCATTCAATGCATAGAGTTTATCTGCTATATCTCCCCTTATCAGCAGTGAAAAAAGTCTAGAGATGAAGCGATGCTTTGCAAATAGTAAATAGAGTTTTTTCCTCCTCCAAGTAATGTACTTGCACTTAGTTTCTGCAGTAAGCGTTACCTGGAAAAAACAGCATTAAATTAATTAATGCAAATACAAGTTTATTTACCTTGACCAGATAAATTTTTATCTAACTAACAATGAATGGTTTATAGCTTGATCCCTCATGACTTTTCCCCAGAGGGAATAGCTTTATTTACATTACAATTTAAAGGAGAACTGCAGGCTATTCTAACTTATAGGGATAAGGGGATAGGGGATAAGTGTCTGATGAAGGGGGGGGGGGGGTCTGAACCCCCCCACGATATACTGTACGGGGCCCCAGTGCAGGAGGCGTGTCAGCTGCAGCATGGCGCCGTGGCCAACACGCCCCCTCCATGTATCTCTATAGGAGAGGCAGCCTCTTCCATAGAGCTGAATGGAGGGACGTGTTTGTTGAGTGAGGTCGATGACACAAGCATTAGCCGTGCAGAGCCGCGGCAGTGCCGGTTCCCGTACGGGAGATTGCGGGGGGGGGGGGGGGGGGGTTACAGTGGGTCGGACCTCCCCCACGATCAGACTCTTATCCACTATCCTGCGGATAGAGGATAAGTGTCTATGGCTGCAGTACTCTTGTAAGGGTACATTCACACACTCAAAATTTGCTGCGAATGTTGCTACTGTTCACTTAAATGGGCCTGGAGGCAATCGGCAAATCTGCCACTATGGCGGATTTCCTGCTGTCCCATTGAAATTAATGGTAGCTAAATTCGCACAGTTACGGGTGTGGAAACGTACTGTAACTCTGATTAATAGGTGACTTAAAATAGCTCTGTAGTCAGACCTACTACAAATACACTGTGGAGACATCAATGTTGTAACCCAAATGTTTACTGTTGATGGATTCCAGAGTTAAAGGGGGTACTCTGCCCCTAGACATCTTATCCCTTACCTAAAGGATAGGGGATAAGATAACTGTTCACGAGGGGCTGGCCACTGGGATGCCTGCAATCTCCATGCCAGCACTCTGGCGTTCTGAACATTATGTTCAGAACGCTGGGTTCGGGCGGCCGTGGTCGTGACGTCATGCCCCATCCATTCATGTCTATGGGAGGTGGCGTGACGTCAAGAGGGTGCGTAGGGATGGAGATCGCAGGTTTTGGACCCCCGCAATCAGACATCTTATTCCCTATCCTTCTATGGGGAGTACCCCTTTAATAGCTCCAGTGACTGAATATTATACATACTGCAATTTCCACAGGCAAAAACAGTGTAGATTTTGCAAAGACTGTGCAGATTCAGCATAAAAAAATGCTAAAAATGATTTAAATAAAAAATCACCTATTGATTTCAGTAGAGAATGTATAAATATATATATAAATAGTGACATGTCTTTTTTCAGTGCAGTCCTGCATTGAAGCATCCATTGAAATGGGAGATTTTTATTTTTATAAGAAACACATGAAAAACCACTTTAAAATCAGCACCAAAATTTGCACAGCAGATTTTCCACTGGTTTGAGGTTACCCTCACACGATCGGATCCCCAGCATATTTTACACTGCAGAACCGCTGCTGAAGGACTGCTGTATGGTGCCTTTACATGTGCCTGCTTGGAGCTGCAATACGCCGCTACGAGCAGATACACTGCGATGTGCGAGTCGCAGCGCGCCTGCACAGTATACTCGCACATCGCAGGCAGCTCTAAGCCTAGCTTATAGAGCTGGGGGAGCAGCTGTGATGTGTGCGAGTTCACCGCGCATGCGCGTCGACTAGCACATCGCTTCAGTGTGTCTGTTCGTAGCGGGGTATTGCTGCTCCGAGCAGGCACATGTAAAGGCACCATACAGCGCTCCTTCAGTGGCGGATCCACAGTGTAAAATACGCTGGGGATACGCTTGTGTGAACATACCCTTAAGGTGGTTTTCACAGAGCATTTTTTGCCCCTGTGAACATACTAACAAAGTACATCTAAACACCATCTACAGGGTGGGCCATTTATATGGATACACCTTAATAAAATGGGAATGGTTTGTGATATTAACTTCCTGTTTGTGGCACATTAGTATATGTGAGGGGGGAAACTTTTCAAGAAGGGTGTTGACCATGGCGGCCATTTTGAAGTCGAATATTTTGAATCCAACTTTTTTTTTCAATAGGAAGAGGTTCATGTGACACATCAAACTTATTGGGAATTTCACAAGAAAAACAATTATGTGCTTGGTTTTAACGTAACTTTATTCTTTCATGAGTTATTTACAAGTTTCTGACCACTTATAAAATGTGTTCAATGTGCTGCCCATTGTGTTGGATTGCCAATGCAACCCTTTTCTCCCACTCTTCACACACTGATAGCAACACCGCAGGAGAAATGCTAGCACAGGCTTCCAGTAGCCGTAGTTTCCGGTGCTGCACATCTCGTATCTTCACAGCATAGACAATTGCCTTCAGATGACCCCAAAGATAAAAGTCTAAGGGGGTCAGATCGGGAGACCTTGGGGGCCATTCAACTGGCCCACGACGACCAATCCAGTTTCCAGGAAACTGTTCATCTAGGAATGCTCGGACCTGACACCCATAATGTGGTGGTGCACCATCTTGCTGCAAAAACTCAGGGTACGTGCCAGCTTCAGTGCATAAAGAGGGAAACACATCATGTAGCAATTTCGCATATCCAGTGGCCTTGAGGTTTCCATTGATGAAGAATGGCCCCACTATCTTTGTACCCCATATACCACACCATACCATAAATTTTTGTGTTCCAGTAGTCTTGGAGGGATCTATTCAATGTGGGTTAGTGTCAGACCAATAGCAGTGGTTTTGCTTATTAACTTCACCATTCACATAAAAGTTTGCCTCATCACTGAACAAAATCTTCTGCGTAAACTGAGGGCCCTGTTCCAATTTTAGTTTTGCCCATTCTGCAGCACCTGAAACTACGGATACTGGAAGCCTGTGCTACCATTTCTCCTGCGGTGTTGCTATCAGTGTGTGAAGAGTGGGAGAAGAGGGTTGCATTGACAATCCAACACAATGGGCAGCACATTGAAAACATTTTATAATTGGTCAGAAACTTGTAAATAACTTGTAAATGAAAGAATAAAGTTATGTTAAAACCAAGCACATTATTGTTTTTCTTGAGAAATTCCCAATAAGTTTGATGTGTCACATGACCCTCTTTCTACTGAAAAAAGTAAAGTTGGATTCAAAATGGCCGACTTAAAAATGGCCACCATGGTCACCACCCATCTTGAAAAGTTTCCCCCCTCACATATACTAATGTGCCACAAACAGGAAGTTAATATCACCAACCATTCCCATTTTATTAAGGTGTATCCATATAAATGGCCCACCCTGTACTTAAAATCTATTAGTCAGTCTCACGGTTCTCTATGGGTTTAGATAAGTGCACTGAAATCAGTTAAATAGATTAAAATTATACTATATAATATTATACTATAAATTCCTATTTATTCTTGATTGGCATACATGAGCTCAATTTTGACAAACATGTTAATAATTAATTATTACCTGAAAAACACCCTCTTCAGAAGGTCTCAGTGAGTCCCATTCTGGAGAATCCAAAAATTGAAGTGGAAAAATGTAATGAAGAAATTCTCCATCAACTGTCACACGTATTCTGTAAAATTCATAAAATATCAGTTGTCACGCTGAAATGCCCCAATCCTTCACTATTCATCAAATAACTGTTGACACACTCGGGCCACATTAGTAGAAAAAAAAAAAAAACATTTCAC
This sequence comes from Hyla sarda, assembly GCF_029499605.1. Classification (NCBI taxonomy): domain Eukaryota; kingdom Metazoa; phylum Chordata; class Amphibia; order Anura; family Hylidae; genus Hyla; species Hyla sarda. The sequence continues at coordinate 232,783,840 of NC_079191.1, forward strand.
TTAATGTAACAAAATCAATGTATTAGGTTAGAATAACATGGCTACCTGCAGGTTTTTGAATCATACATTGTTTTTTTTTCTCTGTGTTTGTTAGGAATATAGCTTTTAACTAGACAGTCTAAGAATGCACCAGATGCTTCAAATTAGTGCATGCTGTTCCAATTTCTGGCACATTTTTATACTGTTTAGTCTAATAGTATACCATCTATTAGTAGGTTACTTTAGGGGTACTCCGGTGGAAAACTTTATTTTTTTTAAAATCAACTGGTGCCAGAAAATTAAACAGATTTGTAAATTACTTCTATTAAAAAATATTAATCCTTCCTGTACTTATTAGCTGCTGAATACTACAGAGAAAATTATTTTCTTTTTGGAACACAGAGTTCTCTACTGAATCACGAGCACAGTGCTCTCTGCTGACATCTCTGTCCATTTTAGGAACTGTCCAGAGCAGCATATGTTTGCTATGGGGATTTTCTCCTACTCTGGACAGTTCCTAAAATGAACAGAGATTTCAGCAGAGAGCACTGTGCTTGTGATGTCAGCAGAGAGCTCTGTTCCAAAAAGAAAATAATTTCTTCTGTAGTAATCGGCAGCTAATAAGTGCTGGAAGGATTAAGATTTTTTTATAGAAATAAATTACAAATCTGTTTAACTTTCTGGCACCAGTTGATTTAAAAAAAAAAAAAAAAAGTTTTCCACCGGAGTACCCGTTTAAATCCTAAAAAGGAGGAGTTCCAGGTTTTGTATGCTCATGGTCAAAACATTTAAATTGCTGTAACTCTGACACATTTTAGCGCTTGTATTATGAAACACCTCCTAAAAAGTTAGTATGCAATGCGGTTGTACAATCCGCAGTTGAGCTGGTGGTTACATCACAACCCTGGTGCATGTAAAAAGTTTTTTTTTTTTTTTTTTCCTTTTTTTTTTTTTACAGCCAATAATTATTGGGATATTTAGCATACTGTACTTTCCAACTTCCAGACAAAGGTAAAATCTCGAGGAGGCCTGGGAGTTCCCCCAGAGGCTACACTTCTTTCCATCCAGTGCTTCCCTCTGTTCCCAGGTGCTGGAGCAGACAACGTTTTGATGCTACTGATCCATTCACTCACATTTTGTGTGAAGTTACACCCCAAACCACACTCCTTTTCTTCATATTAACTTGGATGGTACTTTTTAATAGGAATGGTGGCAACACTATCTGTAACAACAGCACTACCAGAGTCCTTATTGTTTTCTGAGAGGCAGAGCAGGATAAGGCTGATGAGCATATAGTTACATGGCCACCCGAATGTAAGAACTGTGTCTAATGTGCTATGGTGACAGCTTTCTGATGCTTCTTATGAGCTGCCAGATTTACCACATATATGCATATAAAATCTTTACCAGAAACAACAAAACAAAAAAATGGAGAGAATATATAGCTGTGCAGCAACGGATAAACACATGAATGGTGATGCCTGCATTAGGTCTTTTCCAAATTGCATGCATACACATGCCATGCACTACTATAGTGCATGTATTTATCCCCTCAGTAGTTTACCTGTTTTATTGTATTACAACATTAAATTACAATCAAATTTAATTTAGGTTTTATGTAATGGACCTCGCATCATAGTCCAAATGATTACAGTGGAATGAAAAAAAATAAGTTTAACCCGTTAAGGACACAGGGCGTACCTGTGTGTCCGTGGGAATCCCAGTCCCCACCGTTTGTCGGGTGGAGACTGGACCGGGATGCCTGCTATCCAGTGACGTCGTCTTTGGGGGTCCTGAGACCCCCCATGTTGGCAATCGCCGAAAATCAATGCAGATCAGCAATTTGTGGCGATTTCGGGTCAATCGTCAATGATCCGGAAAAAAAGGGTGATAGGTGCCGTCTCGGCCAGCACCTATCATCATTTAGCAGCAGGAGTGAGGTGGCACTGGTGCCACCTCACGATCGTCCTGATTCGTTGGCCTGAATGAGGACTCCTGCTGTGGGGGTGTCCCTAACGGCCCATATTCAGTCAGGCAAGAGCAGGTGCCAGGAGTGGGTACCTGAGGCTGGGGCAGAAGGATCCAGGAGCAGCAGCAGAAGGTATGGCTGGCCTCCTGCTGTTGCTTAGCAACAACTCCCAGCATGCACAAAAGGCCATGCTAGGAGTTGTTGTTATGCAATAGCAGAAGGAAGAACTACAACTCCCAGCATGCCCTTTGGAAGTTTGTGCATGCTGGGGGTTGTAGCTATGCAACAGCTGGAGGCACATTTTTTTCTATGAAAAAGTGTGCCTCCAGCTGTTGCATAACTACAACCCTCAGCATGCACGGACAGCCAAATGGCATGTTGGGAGTTGCAGTACTGTGCCTCCAGCTGTTGCATAGCTACAAGTCCCAGCATTCCGTTAGTCTGTAAGTGCATGCTGAGAGTTGTAGTTTTGCAACAGGTGAAGGCACACTGGTTGCAAAAACAGAGTTTGTTACCTAACAGTGTTTTGCAACCAGTGTGCCTCCAGCTGTTGCAAACTTTAACTCGCAGCATGCACTGACAGACCGTACATGCTGGGAGTTGTAGTTTTGCAACAGCTGGAGGCACACTGCTTGTGAAACACTGTTAGGTAACAAACTTTGTGTATTTCAACCAGCCTGCCTCCAACTGTTGCATAACTACAACCCCTAGCATGCACGGACAGCCAAAGGGCATGCTGGGAGTTGTAGTTTTGCAACAGCTGGAGTTCCCCCCCCCCCCATGTGAATGTACAGGGTACATTCATATGGACAGCGGTTTATAGTGAGTTTCTTGCTGCAAGTTTGAGATGCAGAAAATTTTCTGCTGCAGCTCAAACTCGCTGTAAACCCCCGTCCGTGTGAATGTACCCTAAAAACACTACACTACACAAAATAAAAAGTAAAACACTACATATACCCCTACACAGTTACCCCCCAAATAGAAATGAAAAATGTCTGGTACGGCACGGTTTCCAAAACGGAGACTCCAGCTGTTGCAAAACAACGATTTCCAGTATTGCCGGACAGTCATTGACTGTCCAGGCATGCTGGGAGTTTTGCAACAGCTGGAGGCATCCTCTTTGGGGAACACTGCAGTAGGTTAATTTTGGTATCGGAGGCAAAGTGTAATCCTTACATCCGGGTCAGTCCCTATTCAAATCCCTAATATAGGCCTCAAAAGCGCATGGCGCTCTTGCACTTCGGAGCCCTGTCGTATTTCAAGGCTACAGTTTAGTGCCACATATGGGGTATTTCCATACTCGGGAGAAATTGCCTAACAAATTTTGGTGGGCTTTTTCTCCTTTTACCACTTATGAAAAGGTAAAGTTGGGGTCTACGCCAGCAGGTTATTGTAAAAAAAAAAAAAAAAAAAAAAAGGGTTTACACTAACATGCTGGTGTTGCCCCATACTTTTCATTATCACAAGAGGTAAAAGGAAAAAAAAAGACCCCTAAAATTTGTAACGCAGTTCCTCCAGAGTACAAAAATACCCATTATGTGGGCGGAAAATGCTCTGCGGGTACACAACAGGGCTCAGGAGTGAGAGCGCACCATGTACATTTGAGACCTAAATTGGTGATTTGCACAGGGGTGGCTAATTTTAGAGCAGTTCTGACAAACGCATAAAAATAAATACCCACATGTGACCCCGTTATGGAAACTACACCCCTCATGGAATGTAACAAGGGGTATAGTGAGCCTTAAAACCCCACAGGTGTTTGACGAATTTTCGTTAAACTTGGATGTGAACATTTTAGAATTTTTCACCAAGAAATGATGCAAGTATCGCTGAAAATGTACCACTTACATAAAGTCGAATATAAAAATAAAAAACAAACAATCTCGGAATCAGAATGAAAAGTAAAAGCATTCCAGAGTTATTAGTGCTTAAAGTGACAGTGGTCAGATTTGCAAAAAATACTCTGGCCCTTAAGGTGAAAATGGGCTTGGTCCTTAAGGGGTTAAAAATACAAAAACAAACAAATATACCTCTTTTTATTAAGCCTCTTAATAAGAACCAACTCAAACTCAAGAAAGCACAAAATGCGATCTGCTTTGTCCGATCAAAATGTTACAAAAATGTTACCTTACTGTGATTGGCGGGGACTGGGAGCTGTCAGAACAGCAATGAGGAGGGATCAGGGCAGGTGTGTATGCATTGTATTTTTTATATTACCCTAACTCCCTTTTTTTTTACAGCTTGATTACCACTTTTAGGGTAGGATTACACGTAGCGCGCATCCGCAGCATGTTTCAAGCTGCATGAAAATGCACTGTGCATTCTGCTTCAAGCAAACACACAGGGCTAGCCTTGTGTGTGTAAGGTTTTGAGGCAAGCAGGCTTGTCACAGTCACACCAGCATGCCTGGCCCGCCTCTAAGCCTTATTGCACACACAGGGCTGCGGCCCAGTATCCCAGTGTCTGCTCAAAAGCAGAATTCGCAGCATATTTCCTGCAGCGTGAAATACACTGCAGATGTGGTACGTGTGACCCTCCCCTTATGATTGTCTGATTAATCAACTGATAATTTTTGTAAAGTAACTGCTTTAAAAGGAAATCTTCTTGAATCAATATAATTAAAAGAGAAAATAAAAATCCCTCCAAGATCGCATGGTTGAATGGTGGATGTATCCTAATATTGTCTGTATTAAAGATTAATATACTGTATTGTGCTATTAAATAAATAAAAAAATATGCATACATTATCGTGTATACCAATATAGCTAAATCAATTGCAAAAAGGACATGGCTGTACATTTCTGACAAGGTCATCAATATGATCCAGAGCTTGTCATACAATCTATAACCTTAGCTAAGAACACATGTAGGTTCTAGTCACAATTTTTTCCTAGGGTCTCTGTGTATCTGCAGGTCATCTATCTATTTCAGGCACACGTTCAATGGCTGTTAGAGATGTCATTTTCCATTATCCTATTTGGGAATGTGCTCTTTGTAAAAAGAAACCCAGAGCAGAACAGCCTCTTGCTGTGACAAGTAACAAGTGTACAAAAAGTGATAAGGATTGAAGGTTTGGTGACAAATCTATGCCTGCTTCTACAGACTTGCATTCATATCTAGAGAGGAATAAAGGACTTGTAAATGTCAGAGAGCAGGATGGCACCACAGTGACCAAATAAGGTATCACCAGCATAATATATAGGTCCCCTGCTTAAACTGAGACAGCTGGATTAAAATGATATCCTCTAGGAGAATAGCTCTCTATGGCAAGATTCTACATATTTTTTATGTTAAACAAATGAAATAGATGAAAACCTTATATTTCATATATTTCTCATAGTTGATGTATACTTATGACGACAATTAAAAGGCCTCTCTCATCTTTTTAAGTGGGAGAACTTGCACAATTGGGGCTGACTAAATACTTTTTTGCCCCACTGTATGTCCGGCTCTCCCAGCTACATGGAGGGGATGTGTTGGCCACCTCTTTGTGCGGTGGTTGACACACCTTCATTCATGATGAGAGCGGGGCGCTGTACAGGAGATTGCGGGGGCGTCTCAGCGATCAGGCACGTGCGCTAATTGGTCTTGCTCATCTCCAATTGCTCTTGATCATCTTTTGATATGTTTCTACACCTTGATTGGAATCACCTGTGGTAAATTTAGGTGGTTGGACATGATTTGGACACGAGCCTGCCTATATAAAGGTCTTACATAAAGTCTTATAAGGTCTTTCATATCAGAGGAAAAAACTAAGTCATGAAGATGAAAGAACTGCCTGTAAAGCTCAGAGAAAGGATGGTGTGGAGAAAAAGATCTGGAGAAGGGTACAAAAATTTCTGCTGCACTGAAAGAGTGTCCTCCATAAAATTCTTCAATGGAAGAAGTATGGAACAAACAGGACTCTTCCTTCAGCTGGTCACCCCACCAAATTATTAGGGTGACGGACCTTGGTAATAGAGGTGACCAAGACTGAACTTTTTGGCTTTGATTCTAAGCATTATGTCTGGAGCAGAACATGTACTGCTCATTACCTGCCCAATACCATCCATACAATAAAGCATAGTGGCGGCAGCATCATACTGTGGGTGCGTTTAAAACAGGGAGACTTGTTAGGGTCAATGGAAAGCATAATAGAGCAGAGTGCAAATATATTCTGAATGAAAACCTAATCCAGAGAGCTCTGAAGAGACTAGGCCAAAGGTTCACCTTCTAACAAGACAATAACCCTAAGAACAAAGACAAGACAACACAGGAGTGGCTTTAACCCACGCAGGACGTAAATGTACGTCCTGGTGAGGAGGTACTTAACGCCCCAGGACGTACATTTACATCCTATACATAACCGCGAGCATCGGAGATGCCGTGATCAATACAGATCGCGGCATCGGCAGCATTGCAGACACTAAAATAGATGATCGGATTGCCCGAAGCGCTGCCGATCGTCCAGAACGGCAGACAGAGGTCCTCTCACCTGCCTCCGCTGCCTTCCATGGGTCTTCTTCTCTGGTCTGCGATCGAGCAGACAAGAGCAGAAGATGACCGATAATACTGATCAGTGCTATGTCCTATGCATAGCACTGAACAGTATTAGCAATCTAATAATTGCTATAAATAATCCACTATGGGGACTATTAAAGTGTAAAAATAAAAGTACAAAAAAAAAAAAACTTGAAAAACCCCCTCCCCCAATAAAAACGTAAGTTGTCCCATTTTCCCTATTTCACTCCCAAAAAGTGTAAAAAAAATTGCTGCTTCTTTATAATATTACATTTTTTTTTTCAATGTATTAAAAGTTTTATATAAGCAAATATGGTATCAATAAAAAGTACAGATCACGGTGCAAAAAATGGGCCCTCATACCGCCGCTTATATGGAAAAATGAAAAAGTTGTAGGTCTACAAAATAGGGGGATTTTAAACGTACTAATTTGGTTAAAAAGTTTGCGATTTTCTTAAGCGCAACAGTAATAGAAAAGTATGTTATCATGGGTTTAATTTTAATCGTATTGACCCAAAGAATAAAGAACACGTAATTTTTACTGTAAATTGTATAGTGTGAAAATGATTTGCAAAATTGAGGTTTTCTTTTTAATTTCCCCACACAAATAGTCTTTTTTTGGTTGCGCCATACATTTTATGGTAAAATGAGTGATGGCATTATAACGGACAACTTGTCGTGTAAATAAACAAGCCCTCATACTTGTCTGTGGATGAAAATATAAAAGAGTTATGATTTTTTGAAGGTGAGGAGAAAAAAACTAAAATGTTAAAATAAGTCCTTAAGGGGTTAATGGGCACTGTCAGATATAAAAACGTTTGATATGTTGTAAAGCATGCAAAACCAAAATGTTTTGCAATTGCTTTCATTGAAAAAATTTCAGTATTTCATACTGAAAAAGCCAGTCAAAAAAAACTGCCTCCCTGCCTCCTGGGATACATACCAGCCTGGCTGTGTCCACTCGTCATCACCTATGTCATTCACCCACCATGATTGATAGGTCTGCAGATCTAAAGTTACTGTAATCGGCTCCCTCACTGTCTGTGCTTACTTCACAGTCTCCTCGTGTGAGGAGAAGGGGGGGAAGGGCGAGAATACACTACTGCCTGTGAGCAGATTAAGAAAGAAGCTGGCAACTGAAGATGGGGACTGAATGGAGGATTTTTTTTTTTTTTTTTTAAGTAAGTGTCCCTGCATATATATGTGTGTGTGTGTGGATATATAAAAATAGAATTCAGTGCAGCACTCTATAATATGAAGACAGGTGAAGTTTTTATTCCATCAAAAAAAGTGAAACAAGCAGTGACGTTTCGATCCTCTCCAGGATCTTTCTCAAGGATCTTTCTCAAGTTGTAGTTTTGCAACAGTAGAAGGAACACAGCCTGCAGCAACACTGCTGTAAATCTGAGTTTTACCAATCATATGCCTCCAGCTGTTGCAAAACTACAACTCAAAGGATGTGTGGGCATGCTGGGAGCTGAAGTTTTGCAAAAGCTGTAAGCACACAGTGTGTGTGTATAGAATAAAACCAGAACAGGTTATAGATGCTCACTCCCTAGACCAGTGACTGAGGAGAGGGAGGGAAGGGGAGACTCAGTGGTTATCACTGAGAAGAAAGGGACCCCCCCCCCCTGCTTCTGGTCAACAACATTAAGGAGGTAATTCAGAATTAAAGCTAATTCTGAGAGAAATATATGTCATATGTACATGATCAGGATGAGATCCTGATGGCTTCATACCCAAGAAGACTGGAGTCTGTAATTGCTGCCAAAGGTGCTTCAGACCTTTTACACACTACTTTGTTGAATACCTATGTCAATGCAATATTTTAGTTTTTCTTTTTAACAAATTAGCAAACATTTTACATAGTCTGTTTTTAACTGCAGTGCGGTGATGAGTGCAGAAAGATGGAGGAAAACTTTTTTTTTTTTTTTTTTTTTAGCACAGTGCCACAACATATGTTGATTTAAAATGGAAAAGCAGCAACTGTGATACATCTGGCGTGGCGCTGGCTTTATGCCCGTGGCTGTATATATTTCAGTCATTGTGCACTGTTTAGTTCATTATATTTCGGGCTGGGCTTTCCACTAAAAGCACTGAAAACCGTACCTTTTTGCGTCTGACTGTGACAATCTTATCTGGCCCAATTCCAGTGACACATTTGGTCCTCTCCAGGAGCCACTGGCAGAGACTCTTAGTCCTTCCAACCAGATTTGTGCGCTTTCCTGTCTGATAGTACTCCTCTGTGCTCACTCCTGTCCTATCCTATCAGACAGGAGAGCACAGAGGAGTGCTAGCCCACGTTTCTTACTTACTGGACTTTGGCCATGCCTGTGCTTCAGCTTGGACAAAGCCAAAGCCATGATTTCTATAAAAAGGAAATAACATTTTCTTATGAAGTATATTAGAAATGCTCGGAATTGTGGTTTTTGCTGTCACCAAAATTCCTATTCCCCTGCACATGTTATCCTTATCTGGCCCCTGCCTGTTCCCTAACTATTTACTTGGCTACTGGTTTTGTACTAAGATGCCCTCTTGGCTTTACCCTTGCTTCCTCTGACTATTTATGGTTCTGTTTTGTGTATACCGCACTGCCCTTTCAATTTTGACTTTTTTGGCTTGCCCCTGGTCAACATGTTTGCCGATTTGGTTCCTGATGTGTCCTTGTGTTGCTGACCTGGCCTGTCTGACCTTCCGGACACCCTGTTCACTTAGTGAGAGTATGCACAGTTGTCTAGTTGGGGGGGGGGGGGGGGGGGGTGGACGCTATTTAAATGGGCACTGTCAAATCCAAAAACTTAATATGTTACTGTTTAAAATTCAACACCTTTTGTAATGTTGCTGTTTAATCTTTTTCTGAATATGAAATAAAGAAAACGGCCCCTAAAAATCCCTCCACTATGGGTCTCCATACCAACTGGGATACTAACCAGTCCTGTAGCAACATCAGGCTTGTCCATGAGTCATGGACAAGAGGTGACTGATGGACAAGGCTGCATGAGCAGAAAGGGACAAAAAAAAAAAAAAAAAAAAAAAAAAAAAAAGATAATCTTCTATTGCTGGTTGATTTTCCTGAGTGTCTCTATTGTAACGGAAGTACAAGTTGTATTAAGCTTGGTGGGGGGGGGGGGGGTTTGTCCTGCTGGGCAGGTTGGGGGCTCATGGAACGTTAAAGGGGCTGCGGTCCCTTAATAAGTGCAGCCTGGTGCTACATCATCTTAAGAGATTGTCCCCTGATGTGGCGCTGTTGCAGGAATCCCACTTGGAGGAAGCGGGCTTTGTGCCAATGAGGAAGTAGTGGGTAGGGAGGGTAGAGGGATCCCCAGCGGTAGAAATGATTTTGGTCCACAAGTCCTTCACCTGTGAAGTATTATTGGTTTACAGGGATGCGGAGGGGAGACTATGTACTGTTCATATAAAAACAGCCTCCAAATATCTTGTTGTGTTTAATGTCCATGGTCCTAACGTGGATGATGGGTCGTTCTTTGCTAACTTATTTCAGGTAGTACAGGCTAATCAGGGGAGTCACAGAGTGGTAGCCAGTGACTTTAATGCTGTTATGCATATGGGGGAGCAACCGATGTGGCCCCCTACCACCCAGATGTTTTGACCAAAGATTGACACAGTGGGCAACCCAGACTGGTTTATTAGATGCATGGCGTGTGTTGCATACGGAGGCAAGGGAGTTTAGCCATTATTCCATGCACATGACTCTTGGTCGAGGCTAGATTATAGCTCTCTCTCTCCTTCCTTGTTGCCCCGGGTGCAACATGTTGGTTTGGAGGAACTGGTCATTTCTTATCATTCTCCGCTCTTACTTCAGATTTCAGACATCTCACTAAGGAAATCCTCAAGGAGGAAATATCCCTGATGTGGTTCGGGCTCTTCAGCTTCTACCTGCAGGGGAGCCCTATTCTCTCTTCTTTGAATACAGCTTACATAAAAGGTCCTGCCAAAACTGGGGATGGATCATTTTATTCGAGATGGATATTATCAGGTGCTCCAGTCTATGGGTTTCTCAGGCCCTTTTCTTTGTTAGCTCACGTCCCTTTATACATCGTTTATCTACAAAAGAGTTCCTGTCCTCTCAATTCTCCCCTCAGAAAGGTACTCGAAAGGGTTGACCCCTGTCAACCCTATTGTTCAATTTAGCTATAGAGCCTGATAGCTATGAGCAAGAGTGCCGTCTACTACCCAGGCAATAGAGGGTATTTTGGTAGGGAGCAAGGTGTTCTCACATTCTTTGTTTGCTGATCTTCTTATTTTTCTAGTTTAGCCCACTCTGGACTTCAGGGCGGTGTTCAATGTCTTGGGGGATTTTGGTATAGACTCGGGTTACAGGGTTTAATGTAGGCAAAAGCATCTTCCTGGACCTTCCCTGCGTGCTGGTGGGGTGGTAGCAGCGTATCTGCCTTTACCCATCTCAGTAGGACCGTGGGATCATTGTACAGTGGTCCCTCAACATACGATGGTAATTCATTCCAAATGGACCATCGTTTGTTGAAACCATCGTATGTTGAGGGATCCGTGCAATGTAAAGTATAGGACAGTGGTCTACAACCTGCGGATCTCCAGATGTTGCAAAACTACAACACTCAGCATGCCGGGAGTTGTAGTTTTGCAACATCTGGAGGTCCGCAGGTTGTAGACCACTGGTATTGGAGGTTATACTCACGTGTCCCCGCAGCTCCGGACCGTCACCGCTGCCCTGGATGTCACCTTCCATCACAGTCGCTGCGTCCCCGGGGTGTCCCCGACGCTCCGGCAAAGCCTCTGCTTCCCTGGCATCCTTGCTCTCCGTTGCCGCCATCACGTCGCTACACATGCCGCTCCTATTGGATGACGGGACAGCGTGCGCAGCGACGTGATAACGACGATGGAGAGCGCCGACGATGCAGGGGATCATGAAGAGGATGCGCCGGAGCCCCGAGGACAGGTAAGTGATAGTCAGCGGACCACACGGAGCACCTTAAACGGCTGAAGCAAAAGCATCGCATGTTGTTGCTGCCTTCAACATGCGATGGCCTCTGAGAGGCCATCGTATGTTGAAATGATTGTATGTCGGGGTCATCGTAGGTCGGGGGGTGGTTACTCTATTATCTTAATTTCCCCCCTCTTATTCAGGGTGTTGTGGCGGAGCTGAAGCGGTGGACTACTCTTCCGCTTCTCCTCTTGGCACAATGCCATCTCCTTAAAATGTTATAACCCCTCCAAACAATTCCAGTCCTAACAAACGTCCTCGTATAGCATTACGTAAGCTTACAAACATCCCCATATAGAGTTACGTAAGCTTATGCTTCCTAGAGAGAAAGGTGGGCTTAATTTCCCAGATGTCAAAACACTATAATCTAGCCTGTCTATATCGTCACTGCATAGATTGGGTTAGGGGTAGCGATGCTTACTCTAACAAGGCTTTGGAGTCTAATATAAATGAGAGAAAAAAAACACAGGAGGTGCGCCCCTAGTGAGGACCGTTTTACAATGATAAAGGTTAACGTAAAGATGGGTTCTTACCCCTTGGTGTTGCGCTCAGAGCACAACACCTACAGTAGCGTCTGTGTATGGAAGATCAAGGGAAAACGCTGCCACGAGGAACAAGCCCGGTGTGACGTCCGTCAGTCCTGTAGGTAGCAATAGAGATAAATGCGTGGATAAGTTCCTCTCAAGAAGGCGCTGGTACCCGGGGATGAAGATAAAGTTCTTTATTGGCAACGCGTTTCGATCCTGACGAAGATCCCGGTTCAGGATCGAAACGCGTTGCCAATAAAGAACTTTATCTTCATCCCCGGGTACCAGCGCCTTCTTGAGAGGAACTTATCCACGTATTTATCTCTAAGGCTTTGGAGTCGGAACTGGTGCACCCCTGGTCCCTATCTTCCCTTCTCCACACTAAGTTTGGGGCTAATCCTAGTCCTTTAAGGGGCTCCTACAGAGTTCAGGATATGGTGGCGGCGTGGAAGGTGGGGAGGGCATGTAATTGCCATTTTCAGTCAGCATACATATTCCTTTTATGTCATTACTATAATTCCCTTAAGGTAGGGAGAAGAGTAGAGTATAGAGCATAGCGAACGGCAGGGATTTTTTGGGTACAGCACCTTCTTTGGCCGGATGAGCCGAGGTATCTGACCTTCTCTGAGTCTGGGCCCTGAACATTTCCTCCCATATAACCATTCATGGCCTTTTTGAGGCCCCGACTTCGGGACTTCTTGAAGGAACATGCACTAACTTCCTTTGATGCCTTTATCTCAGCCGAGTCACATTATCATTCTCCATCAGGCCTTTATAGGCATCTCCACCTGTTGGTGAGAGATCATTGAGTGCTACACAAGTGCTACACACTTTTGCCCAATTATTCGGCTTTGAGAGGAAACCTGATCCTTAGAAGGTGTTAAAATCAGGAAGATACAACCTTGGATGAACAAAAACACAATCAATTACACCATGGGGGCGATTTATCAAAACCTGTGTAGAGAAAGTAATGTAGTTGCCCACAGCAACCAATCAGATCACTTCTTTCATTTTTCACAGGCTTCTTTAAAAGTGAAAGAAGCAATCTGATTGGTTGCTATGGGCGACCGCACCTTTCTTCCTCTACAGAATTTTTGATAAATCTCCTCTGTCCCTACTTAAGGAGCACATTCCTATAGCAAACCTTTCCTGCTCTGGACAGTTCCTGACATGGACAGAGGTGTCAGCAGAGAGCACTCTGGTCAGTTAGAAAAAAAATCCAAAAAGAAAAGAACTTCCTGTGGAGCATACAGAAGCTGATACTGGAAGGATTAAGATTTTTAAATAGAAGTAATTTACAGATCTGTTTAACTTTCAGGCACCAGCTGATTTAAAAAATGGTTTCCACCAGAGTACCCCTTTAACAAGAAATATTAAGAAAATAAAAAAAATAAAAATAAAAAAAAAAAAAAAAAAGGTGCCCACTGTACTATACAAACCAGCTTTAGCAAATCAAAGTAGTACTCAAATATATTTTAAAGCTTCAAGTAAAACATATCATTTATATTGCACATAATAAATAGATTTAAAAAAAAAAAGAACACCAACCTTCCAGATACAAGTAGGGAAAGTTTATCAATGGGTGTTTTCCCTTGAATTGCGTAGCAATGCTCCCTTTCCAATGTTATCACCTCTGCATTACAGTAAGAGATGATCTTTCGAAAAACAGTTAATGAAATTCCCAGTGGTTGAAAGACTGAAGCGTAGACATCTTGGAATTCTTTATCAAAAGTTACACTTCTCAGCTGATACGCGAGGTGAATAACTTGCACAATACATATCATCAAGAGGATAAAGTTCCAGGAGAAAACATCAGCGGCGCAGACATCCAGCCATGCCCAAATACAAGTACAGAGAAAACTCAAAGAAAAGAAAATGTAGACATATAAAAGTCCAGAAAACCCACTTCCTCCCATACAGCCCAATACAAAGAGAATACTGGCCAGGTGGTATATGGATCCCTCAGCCTCTTGCTTCCAACTGGTGCACACGGGATGTCCTGTCACAAGGCTCTCCCAAAAAGTCAAGTTGCCATCCATGCCTTCCGTTCCCATGTTGGCTTCTACATCTGAACTGCAGTGTTTCTTTCTTTCAAGTAACCACTCATGTTGTTTTCCCATATCTTTTGTTTCCTGAAACATAACAATTTCACATCCACTCCAGAAATAACTTGATGGTCATGACAGTTCAGATTGAGGTTTCTATTCATCCATATTAGATTATGTTCTGAAAGTAACGCTGTTGTCATTAGGGTAGGAATGGATTTAGCAATAGAGCAGTCTTTCTTAACAGCATCGCCATCCTTGATAGTATTTAGTTTTGTACAAACCTGTGGTGTCCCAGTGTAAAAAGTATTGACTGTCTGGAAAGAAAAGAAAAACAATTATACGTATACATTTAAGGAAATATCAAAATTTATGATGATCTTTACAAGCACCATGAGCATGTATTATGCAATAAATTAATCAGAATTTGCTGAGAACTATCATGTTATGCAAAGGTATGTTTAGCTTCTGTTAACTGCTGACACACTGCCATTTAATTTCACACTTATTTGCTTTTCATAATCATGTTTTTATATTACAGCTAATTCCTTGTGTCATTTCATGCCTGTTTTTGTTATTATTTACAGAAGGGTATTTTTTTTATCTTTTATAATAACACATGCATTAGCGGTCTTTCTACCAGTCTGTTATATTCCAGACTTCACACACAAGAAATGGATGCTTAGCCAATCAATGACCACAGCAGTGACCATCTCATCAAGTGAATGACTGAATGAATAAGCATCTCCTGCATGTCAAGACAGGGGCCAGGAAATATAGGAAAAGCAGCAGCAGGAGATCAGTGAGGTGAGTAACCCTTTTTTTTTTTTTTTTTTTTTTTTTTTGGGTCAGTCTGCTTACCACTAGATAACCCCTTCCGACTATATGATGTATGCATATGTCCTATCTTCCATCCGGTTCGCGCAATAGGATGCATGCATATGTTCTATGCTACTACTGAGACCAGGATCGCACTGGTCTCAGCAGTATTAACCCCACAGATTGTGTGGTCAGTACTGATCACAGCGTCTATGGGATTAACAAGGGGCTCCCCCTGTGCCCCATCGGCAACACTGATGAGATCGCAGGATCCCCATGGCTGCCATGGCAACAGGAAGCCAGCCTATGGCCTCCTGTCTTCCCCTTTCCCAATAAAGCCCTGTATTATCACAAAAAAATACAAACAAATCCAAAATCTATATGTATTGCCACGTTTGTAATGACTTGTACAACAAATAATTAATGCTATTGATCCTACACGGTATATGTTGTGAAAAAAAAAAATAAACAACAACATAAAAGCTGAGGAATCGCAAAAATGGTACTAATAAAAATACAGCTTGTCCCCAAAAAAAGAGCCCTCAAAAAATGCAGTTGGACGAAAAAAAGCTATGACTGTCGGAAATTTTCCAATTTTTCATAATATTTTGGAGTTTTTCATGAATTTACTACTAATGTAAAGTAGAATGTCACATAAACACACACACACACAATCTTAGAATCACTTTGCCCAGGAAAAGATTTCAAAGTTATTACAACATATTACAACATGCCAGATATGAAAAATGGGGCTTGGTCACTAACGTAAAGACAGGCAGCATCCTTAAGGGGTTATTGTATCAAAACTGTTTCTATTAACATAAAAAGATGAAGTAATAAAACATTTATACATAGTTTGGTTTTTAGACCGCTTGAATAGCTATGCCACACTAGACTTATAATAATAGGTATCTGTAAACCAGATGTAATTACAACCTCTTAGCATCAACCAGCTCATTCATGTAGATATGCTGTGAATTAACAACAATGGGCAATAGAATATAATGCAAAAAATTATCTATATGCAGGCCAGGTGTAAAGGGCAATTGTTGCACAGAGTGCTTTTATTGGTATGTGCACTCTATTCTTCCTGAGGGGCTTCAGTGAGAAGAGAGAAATCTGAATACATAAAATTGGCATGCAAATAATGTACTGCAACAGATAATCTTTTCTCCATACACCTGCAGGTGTCAAGTGAGCTGTGGTTACAGATAATGTGCCAAAGTCTGAAATCCATTCTTTAATGCCCTCCATTTTCTTCACAGCTGATGGGATTTTATTACATCCTGAAGTCGAAGATGAACAGTACAACACAAATCAGAGATTGGAAACACAAACTTTATTTTCTAAAGTAGTTGTTTCGTTGCATTTTTCTGCTGTGTCTTTTCTAAAAAAATTATTATTTATTTATTTTTTTACACATCCTGTTCACATGTTGCGATAAACATAAACAGCTATGTGTTTTAGGGCATAATGTGGTTATCTGCAAGCACAGTATGGACCCATGGCGCAGGTTTTATATAATCTGCAGCATATCAACTTCAGTTTTAGATTTTTACCCCCGTGGCAAAGTCCACTGAAAACTGTGAATGTTTCACACGGATTGGGTTTTGCTGGAGATTCACCAGAAGAGCTGCAGCAAAGAAAAAACAATTGCTAACAACCGTGCTGCTAACCTCAAGGTGAAAATACGGTGCTTCAAAGTGACTTTGTGATTTGTATCTCATTTTCAGAGTCTGATGTAAGGCTTCAGTGAACCCTATGGAATCTTTTGGAAAATCGCATTGCCAAATGTTTAGTGAATGGATGTATGGTTACATCTATAGACTGTTTATTAAGAGTTAATCGCTTTTTTTTAGTAAATTCACTACACCTTCCTTCTTTATATTCACATAATACACATCTTAGTAAATGTGGACCAATCTTATATAGTTTTATTGTAAAATGGAGCAATGTTTGCAGACATGTACCATCTGCCACCTGATCTATTTGGGTGACACCAAACAAGGGGTTAAGGGGCACCCCTAAACCTAACACTAAGGACCAAGCCCATATTCATCTTAAGGACTAGACCAACTTTGCATTTTCATTTCGCCGCGGGCGATCAGATCAGCATAAAAATGTAGCCGTGCTGCAGCAGATGACGTGATCTGTATTGATCACGGCATCTGAGGGGTTAATGGCAGACATCCACATGATCGCGGATGTCTGTCATTACCTGCGGGTCTTTGGCTGCAATCAGCAGCCGGGACCTGCCGCATATGACCTGAGCATCGTTCTGTCATGTACAGGACGTAAATGTAGTCCTGGTGCGCGAGCTGTGTGAGGAGAAGCACTCCCTCCCCCTGCCTCACTCGTGCGGAGCCTGCCGGAAGGGAAGCTGCTCTGTCCTTGTCTGTGAGTAATGGCTGAGGAATTAGTTGCCCTCCACTGGGAGCGGGCGCATGAGGATCAGGGCTTCATAGATCGGATGCTTGCCAACCTGGGAGCCCCCTCTGGTTGGGTTCTATATCGGAGGTGCGGGAAGCAGCGGTCAGCCGGTGCACTGTGTGATGTGTCCGTGCACCTGTGCGCCCCAGCCCGAGTCCCCCAGGTCTGGTAGACAGCGCGGCCGGGCAGCAGCCGGTCATGGCGCCAAAGTGGGCTGGCATACTGTTTGCAGGTGCACTGTTGGCGCATGCGGGAACCCTTCCCCCCCCCCCCATTGTACATGTGGAAATATCTACTGTCCCTGCTAGGCCCCCTCACCTCACTGCTGGCTCCACTCTTCCTACAGCAGGGATCACTGTTACATCCAACCATCCCCCTGCAGCTATGGGCAATAATGCTGCTTTCAGCTCCTCTGCAGCTGTGGAGGCTGTGGATGATGCTCTCCCCGCAGTAACCAAGGGTCAGGCTCTGCCCCCCCCCCCCCCCAAGCTCCTCCTGCCCCTGTACATGAGGATGATGATGCCAATGTTAATTATGCAGATGCCTTAGATGACCCTTCAGGTTTTCTGCAGCCCCATTCAGCAGGACGGCTGAGATCCTGCTTCTGCCAGCAATAGCCGACGCGATAGGTCCAGAAGGTGCTATGGGCGGTCGTTTTCCCGTTTCTCTTGCCGGGGCTCCAGTTGTTCCAAATGCAGCAGATCCAGATGTTCCAGGAGGAGCCATAGACATGAGGAATCCAGGTGCCGAAGTACATCCAGGTGTTCCCGCCGATCCAGATCGTCTCGCTGGCAATCTCCTTCGTCCTCCGGCAGCCGCTTCAGGAGTCTGTGGGGCCATGAGTAGGCTTGAAGATCAAGGGGAGGGTCCAGTTCCTGTTCCAGTGGTTCCTGTTCCAGTGGTGACTCTGCCTTCTGTGGTTCCTGTTTCTCCGACTGCTCAGTCTGTCCTTCCACCAGTGTCCACGGTGATGGCCTCTCCTCCTTCCTTGCAGAAACAAAGCTACAGACCCCGCTGAAGGGAAAGACCCCAGTGAGCATAGCCGCGATGTAGCCCTGGCTAGAGCGCTACCCCAATAGGCAAGCGGCTGAACAGCTGAGGTTGGGTTTTTTGTATGGTTTCTATATTCCATTCGTTCCATCCAGTTTTCCTGTTTTGTCTTCCAACTTTCTTTCTGCCTGAAAACACCTTGATGCCTTCAGAGAGAAGGATTGGTAAGGAAGTGAATCTGGGTAGGCTTGTGGGTCCTTTTCTTTCTCCTCCTTTTCCGAATCTCTGGGTGTCCCCCCTGGGTATTGTCCCTAAGATGAACAGTGGTAAATTACTGCTAATCCATCATCTTCAGCACCCCTGGGGTTCGTCGATTAAAGACGGCATCTCCAAAGACGGTATCCTACGTCTCCTTTGACAGGGAAGTTATGCTGGATATAGAGTCCCCCTTTAGGCTCCTCCCGATTCATCCGGAATGTTACCATCTGTTGAGCTGTTTGGCTGATGGGTTATTCTATTATGAAACCTGCTTACCCATGGGCTGTTCCATTTCGTGCCACTATTTCCGGTTGTTCAGCACTTTCTTGGAATGGGTGGTGCGTTATGAAACTGGTGTTCGATCCATCATTCACTACCTTGTTGATTTTTGTTGTTGCTTCGGGTGATACCCTGCAATGTCAAATGCTTCTCACTAGCAGGTTTGGTGTTCCACTGAGGGTCCTAGCACATGTTTGTCCTCTTGGGCATTGAAATTGATACTGTTTCTATGGTTTTCCGGCTGATAAGCTGTCCAGACTATTGAGTGTTATCAAAGGTTTCTGTTCCGTTAGAAAAGTTACTCTTAAGCATCTTCAGTCCCTGCTTGGTTTGTTGGTCATTGCCTGCCGCATTATGCCCATGGGCAGTTTTTTTTCCCAGTAGACTTTCCCTGGCCACAAAAAAGGTGTCTGTAGACCAGATCACCATATTAGATTTTTCTCCCCTCACAAAGCGGACCTGTTGGTGTGGCGGGACTTCCTGCAGCGCTACAACTGTCAAACTTACCTGCAGGCTTCTGAGGCCAGTAATGTGGAACTGTCCTTGTTCACTGATGCGGCTGCTTCAGTGGGTTATGGGGTGATTTTCGGTTCTCATTGGAGTGTCGATGCCGGCCCTAATAGCTGACATGCGGCCGGCTATTAACAAAGCAGGCAGAGGTGTCTAAAAGGGACATGTAAATATGCAAATGCTCCCTGGCGGTCCAGTGGGCTGTCTGTGGTATCCTTGGTGTCTGTGGTTCTTCATTTGATTGAGCCTAGGTAAGCAGGCTCAATCAAATGAGCACAGATCACACAGATCAATTAGGTTCTATGGAACTCCATTGATTTGTTTGAGGAATCTAATGATTCCTCCTAAAAGTCCCCTAAGAGGACTAATAAAGTGTAACAGTTAAATAAAAGTAGGAAGAAAAAAACACCCATTAACCCCTTCTAACCCCTTCCATATTAAAAGTTTAAATTACCCTCCTTATCCCATTTTCCATACAAAAAATATGAAAAAATTATAAAAATAAAAACATATTTGGTATCGCCACATGCGTAATTGTTCCAACAATTAATTATGTTTCTGATCCTGCACCATGAAAGGCGTAAACGCAAAAAAAAAAAAAAGCCAAGCACAAAAATTGACGACTTTGGTCACAACACATCCCCAAAAAAAATAAAAATAAAAATAAAAAACTATATAAAAAAAAGGGGGCTGGGCAAGGCATTTTCGGTTTTGTTTTTCAGCCAAGCACAGCCTAAATTTTCAATTTCGGGACAAAATTTCCCTTTCGGTGCATCCCTACTTTTTATACATTTTTTCATGGTATATGAAGTGACCAAAAATGCACAATTTTTTTTTTTTTTTTTTTTACATGTACGCCATCCACCATGCGGTTTAACTAACCTTATATTTTAATAGTTCGGACATATACGCATGCGACGATACCCCATATGTTTATGTTTATTTTTGATTTTATTTTATTTTTAAATGGGAAAAGGGGGTGATTCAAACTTTTTTTTTTTTTTTTTTAGAGGAGGGGCTTGTTCACATCTATTAATTTATTTTGCTATTTTTTTGTAGAAATAATAGCACTAACCCCTTAAGGACTCTGTTTTTTGCATTTTCATTTTTTCCTCATCACCTTCTAAAAATCATAACGCTTTAAATTTTGCACATTAAATTCCATATGATGGCTTATTTTTTGCGCCACCAATTCTACTTTGCAGTGACAGTCATTTTACCCAAAAATCCACGGCGAAACGGAAAAAAAATTCATTGTGCGACAAAATTGAAGAAAAAAAATGTCATTTTGTAACTTTTGGGGGCTTCTGTTTCTACGCAGTGCATTTTTAAGTGAAAATAACACCTTATCTTTATCCTGTAGGTCCATATGGTTAAAATTATACCCTACTTATATAGGTTTGATATTGTCGTAAATCATAACTACATGCAGGAAAATTTATATTTTAAAAATTCTCATCTTCTAACCCCTATAACTTTTAAATTTTTCCGCGTACGGGCCGGTATGAGGACTAATTTTTTGCGCCGTGTTCTGAAGTTTTTATCGGTATAATTTTTGTATTGATCGGACTTTTTGATCGCTTTTTATTCATTTTTTCATGATATAAAAAGTGACCAAAAATACGCTATTTTGGACTTTGGAAGTTTTTTGCGCATACGCCATTGACCGTGCAATTTAATTAATGATATTTTTTTATAGTTCGGACATTTCCGCCCGCGGCAATACCACATATGTTTATTTTTATTTACACAGTTTTTTTTTTTCATGGGAAAAGGGGGGCGATTCAAACTTTTATTAGGGAAGGGGTTAAATGACCTTTGTTAACTTTTGTTTTCCACTTTTTTTTTTGCAGGGAGCTATAGCACTGCACACACTGATCTCTTATGCTGATCACTGCAAAGCCATAGCTTTGCATGGATCAGCGAGATAGGGGCTCAATTGCTCAAGCCTGTAGCTCAGGCTTGGAGCAATGAAACCCAGATTGGATATGACTGAGCAAGGTAAGGGGATTTTATCGCGATGTCCCGATCAGCCCGACTGAGCTGCCGGGAAGCGTTTACTTTCACTTTCAGACGCGGCGGTCAACTTTGATCGCCGCGTTTGAAGGTTTAATAGCGCGCAGCACAACGATCAGTGCCGCGCGCTGTTAGCCCAGGGTCCTGGCTATGAATAGCAGCCGGGACCGACCCGGAGTGATGCGGGGTCACGGCGTGACCCCGTTTTAAACACTGGGACCGGGCTTAAGAGGTTAAGATGGAGGGGGAGGAGGGATAATGGCAAAAGGGGATCAGAGGGAGGGAGGATAATGGCACATTATTTCCCCCTCCCTCTGATTCCCTTTTGCCATATCCGATAATAATAGCACAAGGGATTAATATAGTAAAGGGGGGGGGGGAGTAATATGTAATACAAGGGGATTAATATGGAGGTTGGGGGGGGGGGGGGAGTAATGATTAACCCTCCCCCTCCATCTCTTGTGACATTATTCCTCCCTCTCTCTCTGATCCTCTTGCACCATTTCCCCCCCCCCCTCCATCTTAATTCCCTTGTGCCAGTATTCCCCTTTTCCTCTCATCCCCTTTTGCCATATTGGATAATAATGGTACAAGGGGATTAAGATGGAGGGTGGGGGGGGGAAATGGCACAAGGGGATTAAGATGGAGGGGGGAATAATGGCATAAAGGGATTAATATGGAGGGGGGGGGGGTTGATTATCCCCCCCCCCCCAAACTCCATCTTAATCCCCTTGTGCTATTATTCCCCCTCCATCTTAATGCGAATATTTATGCGAATATCGGCACTTCCAGGCTGGACACTGATCCCTCCCTACTTTTAGGTGAAGGAAATAATTGCGCATGTGCACTATGCAAATTTCATTACGAATTTTCGCATGGGGAAAAAAAAAAAAAAAGAATAAAAAATTTAATAAAAGATAATGAACATAGCGAATATGCGAATTTTGCAAACATACGACAAATATTCGTCAATATATTCGCAAAATATTGCGAATTCGAATATGGCCCCTGCTGCTCATCACTAATAACAAATATGTTAATAATCACACAGGTTATCAAATTTATTTAAATTGATTTAAAACCGTTAAATCCAAAGGCGTACACTATTGTTCAGAGGCAGATCCGGGCAGTGGCCTTGGGCTCTTTGAAATCCATGGAGTCTGCTGTTCTCTGCTCATCAGAAGGTTTCCAAGTCAGGCTGTTATAGTCTGAATAGGCTAATCAGCAGCCTGTGTGTCAGAATACATTGGTGATGTCATACACTGAACACTATAACTGTTTTGCACTGTAAAATGACCATTAGCTGTACTAGTAAATAGTTGCAATCATATCTCAGTTCCCCCAAAATTGGCATAGATTTAACTATTGCAAATGCACCTTTTTTTTGCCTCCTGAAACTGTGTGACACGATTTGCACCACATTTATTATGAAGTTTAAATGGGCACTGTCAGATACAAAAACTTTTGATATGTTGTAAAGCATGCAAAACCAATAGGTTTTGCAATTGCTTTTATAAGAAAATTTTCAGTATTTCATACTGAAAAAGACAGTCAAACAACTGCCCCCCTGCCTGCTTGGACACATACTAGTCCGGCTGTGTCCATGCATCATCACCTATGTCATGGACACACTTCCTTGATTGACAGCTGTGAGTGCAGGGCTCACAACTGGAGGAAAAATCCTCCCAATGTCAGCTTGTGTCCCGCTACTGTCAGTGAGGACAAGCTGGGAGTTGTAGTTTTGCTAATGCTAGGGGAGATGTGAGCAGACAGCATACTAAGGGAGGGGGCGGAGGCCTGCACAGTGAGGCCACGCCCCCTCCCTTTGAGAGGAATTCAGACTAGTGAGCTAAATTAAAAAAGTGTAATAAATAAAATAAATAAATAAAAGGTGCTAGACACATAAAAATTAGATGTATATGGTCAGGATTAGGTACTGAGTGATATATTTGAAAAAAAAAACAAAAAAACTTTGTTGGATCTGACGGGTACGCTTTCAACACTCTTCCACTGGGTCTGACAAAAAGGACATGACCTCAAAAAAAGGGGTATGGCTTTTTAAAAAAAAAAAAAAAAAAAAAAAAAAAGGTATATGACCTAAATGCACAAAAAAACGTTAACTTATGGTTGGTCTAAAGTTAAACTAGACAGTCTTCAGATAAACCAGATTTATCAATCAGCATGATACACATTGATAAGACTAAGTTTGCTCTGGCTAAAAAATAGCCAGTTTTGGGTAACCTGGGACATTTCCTATTACAGAGTGCAAAAAAACAGCATTCGTATGGGAGCTGTACAGGAAGTTCACTAAGCAGCAAAATTGAAATATTATTTGCATACTTTGTGATGAAGTTTCTCATAATCCTGGGTGACGATGAGTAATTCTATCCCTTTCACTATAAAGCTGTGTTTGCCAATTAGTCCTCAACTACGTAATGAACTAAATAAATCATAGTGAATCAGCCAGCCAATATTTTAACGCCATAATAATGAAAACCAAAAAGACTAAAATTATACATTAATTTACTAAATCTTTTTTACTTCTGGCACCAGTTGATTTGAAAGCGAAGTTGCAATATTTATGCTCTAAGCGGGTGCCTGGGTGGGTTTTCCCCCCTGTTGTGTAGTGGCCATTTGGCCTTTTTAGATGTTTTTAACGCAGCAACATTTACTTTTTAACTAAAGGTTAGGGTGCAGTCAATTTTTTTTGTTAAATTTTGCTCTTCATAGTGACCTTCCAAAAGCCATCATTTTTTACTTTTTCGTTGACATACTTTTTAATGGCATCCTTTAACCCGTTAAAGACGCAACATTTTTTAAAAAAAATTCCTCCTTGCCTTCTAATAGTCATAATATTTGCACCTACAGAACCATTTGAAGACTTGTTTTTTTGCATCACCAATTGTACTTTGTAATGACACCACTCATTTTACCACAAAATCTACAGCAAAACAAAGAACAAAAAATGTTGTGGTGCAAAAAATAAAATAAAATAAAAAAACTAATTTTTAAACTTTTGGGCCTGCAGAGCACAGGTGCCCCTCCTTCACTACACACAGAAGAGTACTTCTGATGGAAACCATTTTTCTTAGATGGATCCTGCAGCCTTGAGAGTGCTCTGCTACAATTACAAGCATGCACTGTCATCTTAAAGGGGTACTCCACCCCTGGCATCTTATCCCCTATCCAAAGGATAGGGGATAAGATGTTAGATCGCCGCGGTCCCGCTGCTGGGGACCCCAGGGATCGCCGCTGCGGCACCCCGCCATCATTACTGCACAGAGCGAGTTCGCTCTGTGCGTAATGACGGGCGATACAGGGGGACAGAGCAGCGTGACGTCATGGCTCGGCCCCTCATGACATCACCGTCCGTCCCCTTAATGCAAGTCTATGGCAGGGGGCGTGACGACCGCCACGCCCCCTCCCATAGACTTGTATTGACGGGGAGGGCTGTGACGTCACGAGGGGCGGAGCCATGACGTAACAATGCTCCGGCCCCTGTATTGCCCGTCATTACGCGCAGAGCTAACTCGCTCTGCGCAGTAATGATAGCGGGGTGCTGCAGCAGCGATCCCCGGGGTCCCCAGCAGCGGGACCCCGGCGATCTGACATCTTATCCCCTATCCTTTGGATAGGGGATAAGATGTCTAGGGGCAGAGTACCCCTTTAAGGGTGGCCAGCTGGCCAATTAGTTGCCTGCGCAAAACTTTGAGGGCAGATTGTCTGCTTGGGATTCTGTGCAGAAGATCCATCCACATTCCACAGAAGATCTCCCTGCATTTCAGGCGGAAAGACCAATTCTTGGCGGAAACCAACAACCAACTAGATGGCCAGAAACATTCGGCAGAATCAATTCTGAGCTTGTATTCGGAAAATCCGTTGTGCAAACCGTGCACGCTAGGGAATCTCTGCCCAGAGATCTTCCAGGTGGAGATTCTATTTGAAGCGGTTGCCAGCAAAACAAGCAGGCGCCTAGACCGCTTAGGAAGCACTGTCTTAATAGACTGCAATACATTTTACAATGGATTCCACTGAAAGAATAAACATTTTAATTCTTTTGTTGGAGTCTGAGGTGGGGATCGACAGATATTGATTTTTTAGAACAGATACCGATAACCTGTGAACTTTCAGGCCGCTAGCTGATAACTTATACCGATATTCCATGCATTTTAATTCCCCCCCCCCCCCCCAAATATCCTTGGTAAAGTGAGGGTGTGTGCAGGTATACCCTGATAAACTGTTTCTGCTGGCGCATTAAATCAATGAACTGCATCGGCTTTTGCGGGGCCAGAGACTGCCGCCGCCACCCGCTTCTCTCCCCCTGCCTGTCCTGGAGTCCTGAGTCCAACCACCGCCGCTGCCAGAGACCGCTGCCGGTGCCCCATTGCCTACCCCAACCCCGGTTTTATAATTACCTGTTCCCGGGGTCCGCGCTACTTATGGATCCTGCGGCGTCCTGCGCTGTTGCTGTGCGCTGTGCAATGACGAATTACATCCTCAACGCAACATCACCGTCAGTGGCTCAGCGCACAGTGACAGCTCAGGACGCCGCTGGAGCCAGAAGTAGCGCAGACCCCAGGAACAGGTAATTATAAAACTGGGGATGGGGGAGGCAATGGGGCACCGGCCAAAACCGTAATGGGTCAGAATTTTTAAAACCAGACAAGATGAGTAAATCTGGGCCAATGAGTTGTCTGAACTGCACCCCTGGGATGTAGCACTATGAGAAGTTTACACACAGTGATTTAGAGTCTTTGACTTCTTACCTTCATGCTTTCTGGATGCAGGTTCAGATTTCTCATCCATAGATGTCATTGATCAGAGATCACAGACTTAACAGGTCACTAAATTAATGTATATTGAGTTTTCATAGTGCTGCCTCCCAACATTACACACATCTGAGCAGCACATATATCTAATCGTACACTTCACCTCTTCTGGATTTTTTTTTTATTGCCCAACACTGGTAGAATATAGCTAGCAGAGCTACAGTTCCTGTCCCTTACCCTCCTACCAGGCTGTCTGTGCTCACATGTAAAACAAACCAGTGTGCACGAATCTCCTGCCATGCAATTCAGCACACTTTTTTAATGTTGTGGCTGATTACTTTCTAAGTCATATATAAGTTGAATCTATCATTTAATAAACTATCCTTGACACATGTTACTGGATTTGCTGTATTTGAAGATCATCCTTTAGTATAGAGTAAAGAATGCATAGTTTAATTTAAAAAATTGTCGTGAAAGAGATACAAATGCCTTGTTTACCATTGTGTGCCGCGAATGGGTTTAGGGAGACATTACTGCAGGCAAATGAGTGGTGTCATGCACTTAAAGTATCAAATACAGCAGAAGATGGATACATAGTATTACTGGCTGCTCTTGTACAATTTCCTTCAATCTCGCCTCATTTATTATTCATTCACAAATACTAGCAGGATCACAGAGATGTTCCAGACGGCATACAATTACCAGGCCTATGCGTAATACGAGTATAAGTTTTATAAGAGTATAAATTATCAAAGCTGGTCTTCGGTTAGATTCACACTTGCACGTTTTAATGTAGTTATTGACTAAAGTCATAGAAGCCAAGCAAAGGAGTGGCTTTTGCTTTAACAAAAAAAAACAAAAAAAAACACAACAACAACACACACACACACACTCTATGGGGGAGATTTATCAAAGCCTGTGCACTGGAAAAGCTGACCAGTTGGCCATAAACAACCAGATTCTATTTTTTGAAATTTTTTAGGTAGTAGCACAGTCTGCTCCATGTTGAGAGCTGTAGTACCTGCAGTTAGGGAAAGATCACAGCGGATGTCACTCCTGACACCCGCTGCGATCCTCCTGTATAATGTATAGATGCGGCCAGCCGCTCTTCTATGGTCCCCTGCACTGACGTATATATACACTTATTCATATTTCCCACAGAGAATTGTGATTGGTTGGAACCATCTGGCCAATCACAGCTCTCTGTGGGAAATATGAATAGGTGTATATATATACGGCAGTGCAGGGGACCATAGAAGAGCGGTCGGCCACATCTATACATTATACAGAAGAATCGCAACGGACCCGGGGCGATCTGTCAATTAGTACAAGAACTACTACTCCCATCATGGAACAGTGTGTGTTCCATGCTGGGAGTAGCAGTACCACCTAAAAAATAAAGAATAAAAAGTGAAAAACACCCACACACACTACATTTTTATTATTGTTGGCTATATTTTTAGTGTTCTGCCCGCCCACATAAGTTGATAATTAATAAAATTGTTGTTATATACAAGATACATTTTGTTGAAAAATTTTTTTTCCATCACTACTGTATCTTTTTTTTTAATGGTACCCTACGAAATTTTATAAAAAAAAAAAGGTATCTCCATCACTTTTTGGATGTCCAAAAGGGATTAAAAACCACCTGAAAAAACACCAAAGTTCAAACCCACATGGTGTTTTTCTTGGCATTTCTTTTTACTCCCATAGACTTCTATGGGAGAAAAATGCCACGATTTCAGGAAAAAAAAAAAAAACACCAGTGACTCAACATGCTGCAATTTTGCAAAACCGCCAAGGAGCTGAAAAATGGTTAAAAAAAAAAAAAAAAAAAAAGAGTGAAAAAACACAAAAGGATTAAAAAAAATAAATAAATAAATAAAAAACAAACAAACACCAAACTGAAAAACGGCAAGTGGAAAAATAATTTTGCGATTTCTCAATGACAATGATTTACAGCTAACATCTGGCCGCAGCGTTTTTGGCCAAAAAAAGCCATGCGGCAGAATTGGTGTTTTTCTTGGCATTTTTCAAAAAAGAAATAAAACAAGTAGAAACTTAGCCTTACTCTTTTATATCCACACACCCATTTGAGGGCTTGTTTTTTTGCGTGGCCAATTGTACTTTGTAATGACATCACTCATTTTACCATAAAAATTATTTGGATTTTGGCAAAACCAAATACCGTATTTATTGGGGTATACCACGCACCGGCCTATAACACGCACCCTCATTTTACCAAGGATATTTGGGTAAAAAAAAAGTTTTTTACCCAAATATCCATGGTAAAATGAGGGTGCGTGTGTGTGCATGCGTATACTCCGATACACCCCCAGGAAAGGCAGCGGGAGAGAGGCCGTCGCTGCCCGCTTCTCTCCCCCTGCCTTTCCTGGGGTCTAGAGCCCTGCTGCCAGCCCTTCTCTCCCGCTGGCTATCGGCGCTGCTGCCCGTTCTCTCCCCCTGACTATTGGTGCCGGCGCCCCATTGCCGGTGCTGATAGCCAGGGGGAGAGAAGCGGCGCCGACAATGGGGCAGCGGCGCCGACAGCCAGGGGGAGAGAAGGGGCAGCGGCACCCATTGCCGGCGACGCTGCCCCATTGCCTCCCCCCATCCCCGGTTGCATAATTACCTGTTGCCGGGGTCGGGTCCGTGCTGTTTCAGGCCTCCGGTGTGCGTGCCATGCGTCGTTGCTATGCACTGCACGGCGCGGCGCAATGACGAGTGACGTCTTTGCGCCGCACCGTGCAGCGCATAGCAACAACGCAGGGGACGCACGCCGGAGGCCAGAAGCAGCGCGGACCTGACCCCGGCAACAGGTAATTATGCAACCGGGGATGGGGGGAGGCAACGGGGCAGCGGCGCCGGCAATGGGTGCCACTGCCCCTTCTCTCCCCCTGGCTGTCGGCGCCGACAATGGGGCGCCGGCACCGATAGTCAGGGGGAGAGAACGGGCAGCGGCGCCGATAGCCAGGGGGAAAGAAGGGCCGGCAGCAGGGCTCTAGACCCCAGGGCAGGCAGGGGCAGAGAAGCTGGCGGTCTCTGCACCTGCAAAGCCGCTGCAGTTCATTGATTTAAAGCGCCCACTTTAAATCATTGAACTGCAGCGGCTTATCGGCGTATAACATGCAGGTAGACTTTAGGCTAAAAATTTTTGCATAAAAAGTGTGTGTTATACGCCGATAAATACGGTATATATTATTTATGTGGAGAAAGTAGAAAGAAAAACACAATTTTGTTCATTTTGGAGGGTTTTGTTTTCATACTGTACTTTTTACAGTAAATACTACATGTTTTATACATGTCAATACAATTAAAAGGATACCCATGCTTAGATGAGTTTCAATTAGGCTGGGTTCACACTGTTTTCTCCCATACGGGAGTGCATACGGCAGGGGGGAGCTGAAACCTCGCGCTCCCGTATGCCTTCGTATGCGCTCCCGTATGTCATTCATTTCAATGAGCTGGCCAGAGTGAAACGTTCGGTCGGCTCATTTTTGCGCTGTATGCACTTTTACAACCAGTCCTAAAACCGTGATTGACCACAGTTTTAGGTCCGGGGAAAAAGCGCATACAGCACAAAAATGAGCCGACCAGATCGAACGTTTCACTCTGGCCGGCTCATTGAAATAAATGACATACGGGAGCGCATACCAAGGCATACGGGAGCGCAAGGTTTCAGCTCCCCCCTGCCGTATGCGCTCCCGTATGGGAGAAAACGTAGTGTGAACCCACCCTTACTATACTACTTTTTTTTTTAAAACAACCAAATAAGCATGTTTAAAAATGCCCTGTTTTGATCAACTATAGCTTCATTTTTCCATTTAAAGGGCTGTGGTAGGGCTTATTTTTTCGCCGTGATCTGTAGTTTTTATCTGTACCACTTGTGTAGATGTGACTTTTTAATTGCTTTTTATTAAATTTTTTTGTAATGTAACAAAAAGCAGCAATTTTAGACTTTTTTTTTTACATTTACGCTGTTCACCGTAAGGGATCATTAACATTATTTTCTGGTACTTCGAACATTTAAGCATGCGCTGATACCAAAAAATATGTTTATTATTATTATTATTATTTTTTTTTAACACTTCTTGGGGTAAAATGGGAAAAAAGTGATTTAAACTTTTAATTGGGAAAGGGGCTTTTTAAAATTTTTCTGTAACTTTTTTTTAACATTTATTTTTCACTTTTTATGTCCCCATGGAGGACTATTTTTAGCAATCATTAGATTGCTAATACTGTTCAGTGTTATGCATAGACTGGTGGGGGGCCCCCTTCCATAGACTTGCATAGCGGGGGGGGGGGGGGGGTAACGTCACACGGGGGCGGAGTCGTGACGTCACGATACTCCGACCCTGTGGTCGCCACCCGGCTGTTTGTGAGCTGGCACCGCGGCGAAGCTCAAACAGGTGGGTGGTGAATACAAGATTGTGGGGGTCCCCAGCGGCAAGACCCCCGCGGTGAGACATCTTATCCCCAATCCTTTAGTTAGGGGATAACATGTCTCAGGGCCGGAGTACCCCTTTAAATACCAGGACATACATTTATGTACTAAGGGGTTAAAGAATACCTCTCATGATCTTGTTAAATGTTATAATCCTCCCAGTTCACTGCCCCCATCATGATAAACCACCCCCTGTCTTTATTTTTATTATTTTTTAGTTTTCTACCGTGATATTGCTCTGTATTATCTGCTCAGTCAGATTCACAGACTGGGAAGGGGCGTTACCCAACAGGCGTGACATCATCTGAAGCCATACAGGGGAGAACTTCCTGCCTCACTCTGCTACACAAGGCCCACCAGAGCAGTTCAGTGTGTGAGATGAGCTATTATTGGCATTTCTTAATTTTGGACTTCTGCCAGGCCAGAAGGAGTCCAAATTCTGTGCAAGTGAAAGGGGGGGGGGGGGGGGGGAGAATGTGCTCTGGACAGGAAGGGAGACACCTAGTGGCAGCTTTTTAAAAACACAAATAAAACATAGAAAACTTCATTTTTTTAAACAAAGTACATTAGAAAGATTTTTTATTTACCATAAGGAGTGCAATAGCAATATTTAGTTTTAATGAGAGTGCCCAGCTAAGTAGTTTTTTCCCATTGTTTTAAAAAGTACCTGTCCCCAAACTAACATTTTTATATATTGTTCCTTATGTAATTATAAGACACTTTCCTGTTTACTTGCTGTTAAAATTCTCAACCTTTAAAGTGATTGAAAAACAGCCACTAGGTGGTTCTGTTCCCTTGCTTAAGTCAAACAGTTAGTTTGGTCACCTCCCGGTCTAGCAGGAGACCAAACTCAGGAAGTGCATGCAGGGCATGGCGAGGTAAAGCGCTTGTAGGCTTCAGTGACATTGCGCCTGCGGGGGAATGCCCATTTTCTCCTGCCATGAGCTCACACAATGTGGGCAAGGGGAAAGGTATCATACAGAGCTTTTTTTTTTTTCCCAACTGTAAATTTTTTTAAAAGGATTTTTTTCATAAACCAGGGAATACAATAACAGTATAAAGCAAAAGAATCACAAGAATCAACAGCTATTGTGGGCAGCTACAATCAAAGGCATAAACAATCAGAAAAAATACAAATAAAAAGGAAGCAATCCTAGACAGGGAAATGATGACAAAGAAAGTCTAGGAAACCCAATCCATAAAGGAAAGAAGGAAAGGAAGAAGTAGAACAGTAATGCAACAGATTTAAAGGGGATAGGAGGGGGGGGGGAGAGAGAAAGAATGGTACAAAAAAAATACACCACAAGACAAAGAGGAAAGAGACAACAGGGAAAAAGAAAAAGATAAAGAATCTGAGAAAAATAAAGGAGAGAGGGAATAGCAGAGAGAAGGTAAGAGGAATGACTGACCGGGAATGGACTACGGGGGCTGACAGTCTACAAATCTGTCCCAAGGTTCCCAAAGATACAAACTGATGAATCGTATTATTGAGAGAGGCCGTTAGAGACTCCATTGAGCGAATCTCACGGATACTAGCCATCAGAGCATTCCCTTTGTCTGATGCCCACCCCTACATAACCGCTAAAAACTTGTGGGAAGGGAAACAACCAGAGACCTCTGTATAGAGGAGAAATAATGGCAAAACTGGTTGTAGTGGGTCTCCTCAGAGGAAGGGAGGTCCCATTGGGAGGTCAGTTGAGGAAAGGACAGAAGCGAACAAGAAAGAGGGTCTACAACATCAGCCCAGCAAAAAAAGCCACCTGGAGCCCCACTCCCAAACTATACCGGAGGTTAAACCTGGGGAAAAGTCAGGATGGTAGAGAAGGGACTGTAGAGGAGAGAAGGAAGAAAAAAGCCTAAAACCGCCTAGAACAATAATCCTACACATAGTGTGCAAATTACATGGGGCCCAGGGGTGGAAGTGGGGAGGACAGGGGGGGGGGGGGGGAAGACCAAAGAAGAATATTGGGGTGAACCGGAGCCAACCATATACCTTATATAATACTACAGCATAAAAAAACCAGTAAAAAAAACAAAAAAAACAAAAAAAAACAGACAATGACCCTAAGCACATAGACAAGACAAGAGTTGCTTAGGGACAAATATTTCAATGTCCTTGAGGGGTCCAGCAAGAGCCCTGACTTGAACCCAATAGAACAGGGGTCCTCAAACTACGGCCTGCGGGCCACCTGCGGCCCTTCGAGGACATTTATCCGGGCCACCGGGTGTTTTTGCTGCCACCGCTGCCTAAGGACATCCCTGTGTCCCGAAAGATGTTTTCGGGACACAGGGATGCCCCTGTTAACTCTCTGTGGCCCCGCGCTTACTTTAAAAATGCAAGGACCGCAGGGAGGTAGTGCACGCAGGGACCTCACTGATGTCCCATGCGTGTGCCCATAACAACGGAGCGCGGAGGAGCGGAGCAGCAAGTCGGACGTGCGCTGGCCAGCTTGGTTAGTGTTACCAGCGGCACGTCAGCTTCGATGCACTGTAGTCGGAGCACTGAAGTGGGGCAGTAAACAGGCATACAGCCTCCAGCCATACACTGTATGGCTGGATGCTGTATGTCTGTGGGGGAACATACTGTCAGCCTAATGTGGGGGGAACTATACTGCCAACTAAATGTTGGGGAACTATACTGCCAACCTAATGTGGGGGAACTACAACCTAATGTGGGGAAACTATACTGCCAACCTAATGTGGGGGGGGGGGGGGAACTACAACCTAATGTGGGGGGAACTATACTGCCAACCCAATGTGAGGGAACTACAACCTAAGGTGGGGGGAACTATACTTACTGCCAGCCTAATGTTGGAGAACTACAACCTAATGTGGGGGGGATCTATACTGCCACCCTAATGTGGGGGAACTATGCTGCCTACCTAATGTGGGGGGGGGGGGGGGGGGACTGCGCTGCATACTTTTTTTTTTTTTAAACTATAGTCCAGCCCTCCCAACGTTCTGAGGGACAGTGAACTGGCCCCCTGTTTAAAAAGTTTGAGGACCCCTGCAATAGAACATCTCTGGAGAGACCTGAAACTAGCTGTCCACCGACAGTCCCAATCCAACCTGAAAGAGCTTGAATGGTACCTCTCATTTGTAAAAAAAAAAAAAAAAAATTATAATAATATGTTATAGATTAGCCTGAATTGAACTGTACTTCTTAATATAATTTTGTGACTTTATTTGTTAAATTAACTCCTAAAAGATTGGCCACCAGGGGTCCTGCCTGTAGTGTTGCTTGTCTCCTGTAGCAGCCTGGCAGAGACAAAAGTCAGAAAATGCAGGTGGGACCTCAGCTCAGCACAGTGTATAGAGCTCAATATTCTCTTTCCCTTTGAGCTGAGTCATGGGCCCAGATTTATCAAACTGTGTGAGAGAAAAAAATAGAGTGATTTTCCTACAACAACCAATCACAGATCAGCTTTCACTTTACCACAGTTCGTTAGCTGAGCTGTGATTGGTTGCTGTGGGAAAATCACTCAATTTTTTCTCTCATAGTTTGATAAATCTGGGCCATGATGCCTATAGAGCTGAATATTGTGCTGAATATTTCTGCTCCCTTTCCTTCAGTGCATAGTGCTGAATATTTCAGCTTCACTGTAGAGTTCAGCGCTGAGAGGGGTGTGTGCGGCCTCAGCCAATCACAATCCATCTCCCACTAAACAGCTCAGTTGTACGTAGTAGAGTGAGCAAGAAAGTTCTCCTAGCAGGGTTTCAGGTGACTGTGCCTGTAGGAAATGCCCCTTCCCAGTCTGTGGAACTCACTGAGTGTGAGCAGAAGAAACAGAACAATATCAAGGTAGAAATCGAAAAAAAAAAAAAAGCAGAGGTGGTTTATTGTGATAGGGGGGGGGGGGGGGGGTGAACTGGGAGGATTAAAAAAAATATATATATATATATCAAGTACATGATAGGTACTCTTTAAGGGGATCTACAAAGAAAAATGGCATAACATCTTTAAATTCAGGTGTGCAAACATTGTGGCATCCTGCCCTTTGCGCTGTAATCTCTGCTCAAGGTGTTTCAACTAAGTAAAAAAGTGTTTTCAACTCAGTTTTAACCCCTTAAAGACCAGACTATTTTGGCCTTAAATGGGCACTGTCAGATTAAAAAACATTTTATATGTTGTACATCTTGGAAAAACATTAACCTTTCTTTCTAATATACCTAAAAAAAATGAATTTCCTTTTAAGAGAAATCATGGCTTTGTCCAAGCTGAAGCACAGGCATAGACAAAGTCCAGTAAGTGAGGATGGGCTAGCACTCCTCTGCGCTCTCTCTCCTGTCCCATAGGACTCCTCTGCGCTCTCTCTCCTGTCCCATAGGACTCCTCTGCGCTCTCTCTCCTGTCCCATAGGACTCCTCTGCGCTCTCTCTCCTGTCCCACCCTCACTTACTGGACTTTGTCCATGCCTGTGCTTTAGCTGGGACAAAGCCATGATTTTATAAGCCATGATTTCTTACGATGTATATTATAAAGGTAAATGTTTTGCCAATATGTAAACATCTAAAAAGTTTTTGTATCGGATAGTGCCCATTTAAAATATACCTCCGGGATGTAGGGATGTACAACTTATCCCCGCGGAAGCGGCAGCCAACACGCCCCCTACGTTCTATGGGAGAGCCGGAGCACTGCTTTCGGCAATCTCTGGCTTTGCCATAGAACTGCATAGGGGGGGGGGGGGGAACGTGTCAGCCGCAGCTTCGTGCTGTGGTCGAAAACGCTTGTTTCATGCATGGAGCCAAGGCTCCTTTGGGGAGATCGCAGGGGGCCCCCCCATCGGTCCTTTTAGAATTTTCGTTATTTTTCCTCCTTACCTTCTAATAGACATAACACTTTTATATTTCCATCCCCAGACCCATATGAGGGCTTGTTTTTTGCACAACCAATTGTAATTAAATCACTCATTTTACCATATAATGTATGGCAATGCATGCGGTTTGTTTTCCCACTACATACTTTATGGTGACAATTACAGGTTTTGTTTATTTTGTGGGTAAATACAATTAAAATGATATCCATGTTAAGATATGTTTCTATTACTGTACTACTTTTAACAAAACGCAAATTTATTTATTTTTTACATGTTTACGCTGTTCACAGTATGGGATCATTAATATTAAATATTATATTTTGGTAGTTTGGACATTTTGCTTGAGGCAGTACCAAAATTTTTTTTATTTTACGCTGTTTGTGTAAAATCGGAAAAAGAGCGAGGGAGGGGCTTATTCACAATATTTCATTAACTTTTTTTTTTACATTTCTTTCACATTTTTTATGTCTCCATAGGGAACTATTCATAGCAATCATTAGATTGCTAATACTGTGTTATGTATAGGTGTTAAGGTTATGCATTGTTGCAGATGCCGTTATCAGCATTGTTCACAGCATTTGAGGGGTTAATGGTAGACAATTGCAGCCGGGACCTGCCGTGCATGAAGCGAGCACAACTCCTTTGCTCGCTTCATGTACAGGACATAAATGTACGTCCTGTCGCATTAAGTACCAGGGCACCAGGAGGTACATTTAAGTTATATGTCCTTAAAGTGTTAAAGTGTTAATTTGCATTTTTTTGAGGGAACCATGAATGCCAATATGCATTGTGACATACTGAAGCATTCAGAAACTGGTATTGCAACATGATAATGACCCCAAACACACCTCCAAGAGGACCACTGCCTTGCTAAAGAAGCTGAGGGTTAAAGGGTTACTCCGCTCCCCAGCGCCCGAAACATTGAGTTCCTAACACTGTGTGCAGGCTTCCGTGTGCACACCCGCCCCCTCGTGACGTCACGGCCTGCCCCCTCAATGAAAGTCTATGGGAAGACTTGCATTGAGGGGGCGGGCTTGAACACTGAAGTTTGCACACAGCGTTAGGAACTCAATGTTCCGGACGCTGTGGAGCGGAGTAACCCTTTAAGACTGGCCAAGCATATATCCAGACCTAAACCCTACTGAACATCTGTTGGGCATCCTGAAATGGAAGGTTGGGGAGCACAAAGAGGGGCATTTACAAAGAGTGGTGCAAATTCTTGACTATTTTAGAGCACAAACGTTGCTGGAATGGTTGCGGACGTGTGCCAAATTTATCAAACAGCGCATAGACTTTGATAGATTTTCACTGTTGCAACTTCTAAAAAAGTCACAGATTTTGTACGGACGTACTACTTGTGTGAAAAGTCGCATATACCCTGACTCAAAAGTCGCACAGAAAATGTAGGGCAGGGCTGACTTGACCTGAAAAACCATCTATTTCTAGGATTGTGCAACAAACAGCCGCTGATTTCAGGACTACACTGCGCATGTGCTGTTTTCCTGTCTACACCCGGAAGCTGCTTCAGCGCAGTGGAGTTCATCAGCGGGGAGGAGAGGGAGAACATGAATATTCATAAGCCGAGCAGTGCTGCGGGCCGGGCAGGTGTTCTGTCACAGTGCCAGATGAAGGCAGTAACCACACCCGTGCCAGTTACCAGCTAATTTGTATATCAAGAAGAAAGAAGTGAACGGCGAGGCGGATCCGGGCATAGTATGCATCAAACTGATCAGCGTCCCCCGCACTACCAGCCAGTACTGCTCGTTAGTGCGAGGGGAGCAAGCCGACAGTTTTCCTTTAAATGTCTTGCACCCCAGTGGCAACCTGTGAAGTTTTGGTAGACTCCAAGCCCAAGAGGCTTAAAGAAATAAAATGTAGAAAAAAAAAAAGTATCCCATATCCAGAGACTAGGGGACAAGTTTTAGATTGTGGGAAAGTTTCAACCATTATGACCCCCCCCCCCCCCCCCCGGGAACAGGGTGTGTCACCTCCTGCACAAAGCGGCGACCGACACGCCCCCTCCCCTATGTATCTCCATGGGAGGGACGAATATAGCCCATTATTTTTTATGGGGATACATACCTCAGTTCACACTGTAAATTGCAACACATATTTTTTGAGTGTACTTTTCAAATGTTCCTGAATAAGTGACACATGCATAAGGAATGCAGGATGCAGATTGCCCCAATTTAAACTGGCTAATCTGCATCCAAAACGTGATAAAAATTCCCAAGTATAGAAAGTATAAAGGACGACACACGATCATAAGTTAACAGGTCCTGCACCCAGGGAGTCTGAAGAACATGAAGCTGCTAATCAGTTAAAGGGGTATTCCATGAAAAAAAAAATTTTTTTTTCATATCAACTGGCTCCAGAAAGTTAAACAGATTTGTAAATTACTTCTATGAAAAATCTTAATCCTTCCAGTACTTATCAGCTGCTTAAATTGAGTTGTTCTTTTCTGTCTGACAGTAGTGCTCTCTGATGACACCTCTGTCTGTCTCAGGAACTGTCCAGAGCAGGAGAGGTTTACTATGGGGATTTGCTGCTACTCTGGACAGTTCCTGAGACAGACAGAGGTGTCAGCAGAGAGCACTGTTGTCAGACAGAAAAGAAAAACTCAATTTAAGCAGCTGATAAGTACTGGAAGGATTAAGATTTTTTAATAGAAGTAATTTACAAATCTGTTTCTGGAGCCAGTTGATATAAACAAAACAAAACAAAAAAAAAAAAATAATCAACTTTACAGAGGTCTTCTGAGTCTGTCCTTCCATCTCTCCAGTATCTCCTGTTCTGAAAGTCTGGGAATGGTGGCCCAGGGGGAGAACAGGAAGGTTAAATTCTGCTGCCATCTGGGTACAGGGCAGGTGAGAAGAAAAGGGTGTTAGGAAATCAGCGACACAAAAAGACGAGGTATAGATATAGGTCCCACATCAGACCACGCTTGGCGTCGTGTCTCACCAAGCATAATTATTTGTGGCAATAATTCTTGGCGAATATTAGGGACAGTGCTTTTTTCCCTAACAGGATCTATGTGGCTACATACCATGGGCCTTTTTCCTTACAGGAATGTTAGGTTACAGCCTTTTCTCCACATGAATCTCATTGCCATTGCCTATATTACTATTTACCTGTGTGGTGACCTTTTACCACACTATTATTGTTGTGGTCTGAATTATCATGCTGAATAATTATACCTCCCTGATGACATCATTTAATCTGTAGTGGCAGAAACGCGTTGGTGGAATTTGTTTGTAAATAGCTTGTGATGGTGCATGATTGGGCTGGCAGGGCCCTGCAGAACCCTAACTGTGCGCACACTTGAACTTAGTAAATGCTAATCATAGCTCGACCATGGCTTTGTTTTATCTTTTAAAGGTGGCGGAATCACATTGACACCTGTTCAATATAGATTTTTTACTGATTACATTAAAAGTTATATTGTAGGTACACCTTGAGCCCTTTTTTGGTTGATCTGTTAGGAAGTCAGTGCTGCTATTGTTGGTAGAAGGGGTTGGAAAAGGACATTCTTCTGCCAGTGGGTGATGGGTGGGAAAAGGGGCAGTACTGCTGCCAGTGGGTGATGGGTGGGTAGAATGGAGACAGTACTGCTGCAAGAGGTGTTAGGTGGAGAAGGGGACAACATTGCTGCAATGTGGTGCTTGCCATCACTGGAGACTATTTTTTGAAGCACTGTGGAATTTGTTTAGTGCGGCATTATATTTGATCAACACGGTAGGAGATATACTTTGTGCTGCACTGTAGTATTTGTCTAGCAGTGTTAGTCTGGGTTCACACCACGTTTTTCAAATACGGTTACCGTATACGGTTTTCCGCTAAAAAACGTATGGCAAAAACCGTATGCAACCGTATGACTCTAAATATGTTTTTTCCCCATATACGGTTCCAAAACGTATGTACGGTCCTATATGTTTGCATCCGTTTTTGCTATTTTGTTGGAATTAGTTTTCAAGCAATTTAATAAAGTTACTATTGTGCTATTGAAATTCCTTCTGCGCATGTGTCAACTCCAAAAACGGATTAGAAAAACCGTGTGCAACCGTATTCTGAAATTCTGTGTACGGTCCTCATAGACAACAATGTTAAAAGAACCGCTTACGGTTCGCATACGGTTTTCTAACCGGAGGCAAAAACGTGGTCGACAGCGTTTTTGCCTACGGTTGAAAAATCGGCAAAACCGTATCCGAGGCAAAACGGATACAACCGTACACAACATTTGGAATACGGTTTACAATGCATTCTCTATGCATAAGTTTTTTTGCGGAAATCCGTACACAGTTACCGTATTTTAAAATCGTCGTGTGAACCCAGCCTTAGAGAGGTATTTTATGCTATACTGTGGGATTTGGTTCGTACCTGCTGGAGAGATATTTTGTGCTGCACTTGTATTTGGTATTGCAAGGGGGTATTTTGTGCAAAGCAGGGTGCTATTTGGCTGCCACAGCTGCAGGTGGTATGGGTGCTGCACGGTGGTATTTGGCACTGCAGCGATGCAATAAGAAGCAATGCAGGTTTTGTCATTTGGAAAAACATTGTTCACACCTATGTTGGAACCTGTTTAATATTCCATAAAAAAATAAAAAAGGTATACAGTGTTATTATGTCTGGTACATTATCAGATGCTGTGACAGAAACCCAATGGTCGCCTTTGTTGGGGCAGAACATAAACAAGGCCTTACGCCCGGATAAGTTACGCTATATTCACACGTCAGATTTGTTATAGAAATCAGTTCCAGACTAATAGGATTGTTCCTGCATTATGTGCACAGGATATTTCAACCCCAATAAAACACTGCAGAAATGTAACAAATCTAAGTGTGAACATATCTTAAGACAAATTCAGCTTTGCAACATTGGCTAAAAATGGTGTCATTCTTCTAACTAGATAAACGAGCTGGACA
Source organism: Hyla sarda (assembly GCF_029499605.1). Classification (NCBI taxonomy): domain Eukaryota; kingdom Metazoa; phylum Chordata; class Amphibia; order Anura; family Hylidae; genus Hyla; species Hyla sarda. Next base: position 232,824,095 of record NC_079191.1, read on the forward strand.
GACAAAGCAAGGTGACACCTGCGATACCTGACTGTGGGGGGTGTCGAATGTTGCGGCTGAGAACCCCTTCCTTATATTTTGCTTTTGTTGATGTGATTAGAGATGAGCGAACTTACAGTAAATTCGATTCGTCACGAACTTCTCGGCTCGGCAGTTGATGACTTTTCCTGCATGAAATAATTCATCTTTTAGGTGCTCCGGTGGGCTGGAAAAGGTGGATACAGTCCTAGGAGACTCTTTCCTAGGAATGTATCCACCTTTTCCAGCCCACCGGAGCACCTGAAGGCTGAACTAATTTATGCAGGCTAAAGCCATCAACTGCCGAGCCGAGAAGTTTGTGACGAATCAAATTTACTGTAAGTTCGCTCATCTCTAGATGTGATCTTTCAGCAGAGGGGCTTTTACAGGTAAGAGCAGTAAAGGGACTTCAACCTGCGGACCTCCAGATGTTGCAAAACTACAACTCCCAGCATGCCCGGACAGCCAACGGCTGTCCGGGCATGCTGGGAGTTGTAGTTTTGCAACATCTGGAGGTCCGCAGGATGGAGACCACTGCTCTATACCATGTGGCTGTGGGGGGCTGTGTGGAAAGCCCCTTGGTTTACAGCTGTGATGATGTTTCAGCAGAGGGGCTTGTACAGGGGAGGTTTAGATTGACCATGTATAGACCCCCTTAGCTGCTGCTCTTGCTCCTAGGACCCCCCACTGTTCAGCAGTTGCAGGGGAGTTTATATCCCTTTGATGTCCATTGATCAGTCTGGACCTATCATTTATAGTAGCTGGGGAGCCCCTTTAATAAGACTACATGTGATCCATCAGTGCTATCTCCTCCAGATCATAAATAGGAAACAACCCCGCAGCTGTGCAGAGTGAGGAGCTGCTCTCCTGAGGTGAGATGTCACCAGGGACCGAGCTACCAGTCCCGGAGATCACCCGGGAGCCCCGCACTGTCAACGCCTGTACACCGCAAGACCTGAGTGAGGGCAGAAGTTGGGCTGAGCCCCGCCGTCCTCCCCGCTCCTTACCTGGCTCTGCGGTGCGTTCGTCCCGGGAAAGTTTGTCAGTCAGGAGCCGGGAAGACGTGACTAAAATAGGCATGAAGATGGGAGGCTGCAGCCGGGAGCAGCGAACATTCCCCTTCCTAGCAGCAGCTCCCTCACTACGGGGGGAGGAGGAGGAGGAGGAGAGACGGACAGGGACAGCGGGAGGAGGGGGAGGAGGACGTTTAAGTGACGGCAGGGACAGTGACACCCCACGTGTGAGCAGTGGCCGGGCACAGCACTGAGGGATCGAGTTACACTCAAACGGCTCTAGTGTCACACTGGGGAGTGGTGCCACTGCCAGTTAACCCTGTCCGTTGTGAAGTGGATTTTGTGTCATGATCTACTCAATTTATTTATTTTTTGTTACACACTGACTTTTTCAGGCTTCAGATTGGAAGCAGTATCCCCTTTTGTGCATTAAATGGAAAAAGTAGATACATTCTTAATTCTTTATCTTGCAACAGTAAGGCACTGTTTACACTATGGAAATTTCATTTACAGTAGCCTTCCCTGGAATAGTGGCTTAATGTTCACAACAATTTGCCACTAGAGATGAGCGAACTTACAGTAAATTCGATTCGTCACAAACTTCTCGGCTCGGCAGTTGATGACTTTTCCTGCATAAATTAGTTCAGCTTTCAGGTGCTCCCGTGGGCTGGAAAAGGTGGATACAGTCCTAAGAGACTCTTTCCTAGGACTGTATCCACCTTTTCCAGCCCACCGGAGCACCCGAAAGCTGAACTCATTTATGCAGGAAAAGTCATCAACTGCCGAGCCGAGAAATTTGTGACGAATCGAACTTACTGTAATTTTGCTCATTTCTATTTGCCACATCAATTAAGTGCTAACCCATTCACTATAGCATAGAGCCGGACAAAGCATGTAGTTTCTGGGCCCCCGATGCAAAATCTGCAACAGGGCCCCATATGTCAAATATATTACTGGTCTCTAAAGAGGCAGATGTGCTTTGGGGCCCCCTTAGGTACAAGGGCCCTGGTGCGACTGCTACCTCTATGGATACGCCTCTGCTTGCAGATTCCGCAGGATCTTTTTAATAGGAATCAATAGCGGCACCTCAACTACTCCAAATAGCAGTTTCCAGCTATGGAACCTGGATGTACCCTGCGGGTATTCAGGGCAACAACCAGCAGTGGTGCTAAGACAATAAGTAACTGTAATAGCAGAAACAAATAGATATCCTGCACTCACCGCAGTAGTACAGGTCATACAGCCCTGGACGGGCAGACAAGGCTGGCGTGGGGTGAGTGCAGGATATCTCTTTGCTCCTGCTATTACAGTTACTTATAGATTCCACAGGATAACTGGACATGTTCATTGTTCGGGTAAAATCCAATTCCGGGTTGGAAGTTCCGCTACAGAACTTCCATTGTGAGCACAGAGCTTGAGGAAGTTCCGTAGTGTGTGTGTACGGAACCTAATGGTAAACATTGGACACTTTCCAAATCTGCATTAAAGGGGTAGTCCAGTGGTGAAAAACTTATCCCCTATCCTAAGGATAGGGGATAAGTTTGAGATCGCGGGGGGTCCGACCGCTGGGGCCCCCTGCGATCTCTCTGTACGGGGCCCCGGCTCTCCGCCGAGATAGCGGGTGTCGACCCCCGCACGAGGCGGCGGCCGACACGCCCCCTCAATACATCTCTATGGCAGAGCTGGAGATTGCCGAAGGCAGCGCTTCGGCTCTGCCATAGAGTTGTATTGAGGGGGCGTGTCGGCCGCCGCCTCGTGCGGAGGTCAACACGCCCCCTTCCCGCGGGCTGTCGGGGCTCCGTACAGGAGATCGCAGGGGGCCCCAGCGGTCGGACCCCCCGCGATCTGCAACTTATCCCCTATCCTTAGGATAGGGGATAAGTTGCTCACCACTGAATCACCACTGGACTACTCCTTTAAGTCATGTGGATTTTGGCACAGATTTTTGGAAGGGGGGGCAGGGGGGACTACTGCAGACTTTTCCACCTCTGTTTCATTTGGGGAAAATCAGTTACATAAATTTTGCACCTCATGTCATTTTCAGTCAGGAAAATTTGTGTAGCTATTTTAAAAGTCACTACTTTGCTGGTACTGTAGTCTGCTGTGGGTTTTCCGTGTGAGTTTCCCCAGGGAAAATCTTCAGCAAATCCATATAGATTTACTCTGTGAAATAATCCGAGGCTCAGTTTACACTTGTTTTTGTCGTCCTTGCTTTGTAAGGGTTTCTGTAAATTTTGAAGGTAAAGATAGCACAGAGGATCCCATTATAAGTGAGAGAACACCGTAGCACAGGTGTGAACAGAGCTCCCCCTTTTTTTTATTTAACATTTGTTGATAAATATTTCATTGTGAAATTTTACACTAGTATTTCACCATCTTGGTTTCGTCCTGGCAGTCACGTAATCACCAGGTAGCTGCAGGAGCTGCTGGGTCTTAAAGAGAATCTGACAGCAGGTTCACCCACACTGAACCCAGTGAAGGGTGAAAAATAAAGGGTTACTCACTTAAATCCATAGGTTATGTGCAGAGTTATGCTTGTAAATAGCTTTGCACATGCTAATGAACGCTCTGCGAGCGCTCACCCGTGGCCTTCATTAGTATAATAATGAAGAGGGCTGGGCCAACTGAGGATTATGGAGGAATCAAGGGAGCTCAGCCAACTGACTCCCCGCCTCCAATGTGATCTGAGGTGCATACAGCCAGGGGCAGACTGACAACACTCAGGGCCCTCGGACCAAATTAAGCATGGGCCCCCTGCAAGACTCCGCCCCTGGCCACACCTCTGTCATGCCCTTATCCCTCCTCATGCCCCATCCCTACACAAAAAATTAAATCAATAATTTTCCATGACCAATAATACCAGTATACAAGGAGGAAATATTTACTACCACACAATAACTAAATAATACCGCCATACTGTACTGAATAAAACCACTATACACAGCTTTACACAGGATCTGTACCATATTAGTGATTATATACAGGACCATATAGAGGTAAATACCATCTGTACACAGGATATATACACCATATAAGTAATTATATATAGGACCATATAGAGGTAGATACAATCTGTATCACTGACGAAGGGCCCGCATGCGCCTGAAATGCGTCTGATGTTGGCTATGGTTGCTGTACCTGTTTTAAACGTGAACCTTCAATAAGGGTACGTTCACACATACAGGAACCTGCGCAGATTTAATGCGCAGGATTTGTAACTGCCAATTAGAAAATCTGCGTACGTGTGAACGTACCCTAAAGCTGGATTTACTAGACATATTGCTTTCTTCTCAGATACAATCTGTACACAGGATATATACACCATATAAGTGATTATATACAGGAACATATAGAGGTAGATACCAGCTGTACACAGGATCTGTATACCATAAGTGATTATGTACAGGGCCATATATAGGATCATAGATATCATCTGTACATAGGATAAACCGTATTTATTGGCATATAACACACATTTTTTAGACGTGTTATACGCCGATAAACTCTTTCTGGCCCCGCAGAAGCCGCTGCGGTTCAATGATTTAAAGTGGCCGCTTTAAATCATGTAACGGCAGCGGCTTCTGCAGGGCCCGAGTCCTGCCCCCGCCACTGGATTCCCTCCCCATTCCCGGCTTTCATATTTACCTGTCCAAGGGCGCGCTTCTGCAGGCTCCGGTGGCGTCGTTTGCTGTTGCTGTGCGCTGATGAGTGACGTCCTCAACGCGTCGTCACCCGTCATTGCGCAGTGCACAGCACAGGTCACCGCCGGAGCCTGCATGGGTGCGCCCCTGGACAGAAAAATATGAAAGCCGGGGATGGGGAGGGAATCAGGCGGTGATGGCAGCGGGAATCTGGCCCTGCAGAAGCCGCTGCAGTTCCATGAACCGCAGCGGCTTTTGCGGGGCCAGAGTTTATCGTGGTATACACACACACACTTTCACGCACCTTCACCAAAAAACTTTTTTACCCAAATTTCCTTGGAAAAATGAGGGTTTGTGTTATAGGCTGGTGTGGTATATCCCCATAAATACAGTATACACCATATAGACGTCTTTTCTGATCAGCGTCTTCTTTTTTTCTTTTCTTCTCTGTCCGAATCAGACCGCCATGACAACTTTTTCCATCCAAAACTCATCTCTTAACATCTGCAGGACGAACAAGTTAGACTTTGCCTTTTTCCAGTGCCGTCCCCTCCTCTAAACAATCTACCCATCTATAGGCCCGAACTGTTATAATGCCGCACTGAGGGATTTTTATGCGCTCCTGATGATTTGGCGTCCACTCCTCCCGTCGGCCCTCTGAAGAATTTCTTGTCTCGCCTCCACGCAAAATCGTCCAGGGCACATTATCAGGTATATCGGGGCCCAGGTTAGGCAGGCAGGTATATGGGGGCCAAGGTTAGGCAAGTATATAGGGGGACAGCCAGGTATGTGAAATGGGGCAGCCAGGTATATGGGGGGGGGGCAGCAAGGTATAGGGAGGCAACCAAGTATATGGGGGCCCCCTTCCCCTCCAAGTTGAAATAAAAAAAAAGCAAAAAACAAAAAGGGTGGATATCACAGGGCAGAGGTCCCATCTGCTCACACAGAGAGGAGGCTTTTCAACTGTGTACTGGGTTTAGTGCCGGTGAACTAGCTGTCAGATTCTCTTAAACAGACCCAGATCAGCTCTTTAGACTATAGTTAAATCTGAAAGTCTATATACACAGAGTTTTGGTTTACGGCATTTAAACTCTCCAGGACCAAGGGTGTACAGGTATGCCCTTGCTCCCTGGTACTTAAGGACCAAGGGCGTACCTGTATGCCCTTGGTGTTTCCATTCACCGCCGGTAACCAGGCGGTGAACGGATTGGGATGCCTGCTGAAATCGTTCAGCAGGCATCTTGTGCAAACCTCAGGGGGGCGATCGTCGCAAATTGCCGGTCAATTCAGACCAGCGATTTGCTGCGATTTCGGGTCAATCGGGTCCGGGGCGACCCGGAAAAAAAGGGTGACTGGTATGGTCTGGATGCCACCTCACGATCGCGCGATTTGTCGGCCGAGAACGGCCAACCAATCACGGGACCTGCTAGGCGGTGATCAGCAGCATCCCAGTGGCGGAGAAGGTCTCCTACCTGTTCCGACGGGTGGTGAAGGTCCCTGGAGGTGGTGACGGAGAGGGTCCCAGGCAGCGGCGGCGGCAGCAGTGGCGACCAAAGCATACAGCAGGAGGTAAGTGCTGTTTGCCTCCTGCTGTTGCTTAGCAACAACTCCCAGTATGCACAGCCAAAGGGCATGCTGGAAGTTGTAGTTTTTCAACAGCTGGTGGCACAACTAAAACTCCCAGCATGCCCTTTGGCTGTCTGTGCATGCTGGGAGTTGTAGTTCTGCAACAGCTGGAGGCACATTTTTTCTATGAAAAAGTGTGCCTCCAGCTGTTGCATAACTCCAGCTCCCAGTTAGGTAAAAGTAAAAAAGACCCCCAAAATTTGTAACACAATTTCTCCTGAGTACGGAAATACCCTATATGTGGACCTAAATTGCTCTGCGGGCACACTACAGTGCTCAGGAGTGAGAGCGCACCATGTACCTTTGAGGCCTAAATTGGTGATTTGCACAGGGGTGGCTGATAACTACAGCAGTTCTGGCATAAATGCAAAAAAAAAAAACAAAAAAAAAACACCCATTTGTAATCCCATTTTGGAAACTACACGCCTCACGGAACGTAACAAGGGGTATAATGAGCCCTAACACCCCACAGGTGTTTGACGAATTTTCATTAAAGTTGGACATGAAAATGAAAAATTTGTCATTTTCACAAGGGGTAATAGGAGATAAAACCACCCACAATTTGTAACACCATTTCTTCTGAGTAAGGAAATACCCCATATGTGGATGTTAAGTGCTCTGCGGGCGCACTAAAGGGCTCAGAGAGAAGGAGTGCCATTGGGCTTTTGGAGAGAGCATTTGGCTGGAATTGAAGGCCATGTGCGTTTACAAAGCCCCCATGGTGCCAGAACGGTGGATAACCCCACATGTGACCCCATTTTGTAAACTACACCCCTCATGGAATGTAACAATTGCATTTACACCCCAGAGGTGTCTGACAGATTTTTTGAACAGTGGTGCATGAAAATGAAAAAGTTTATTTTTCATTTGCACAGCCCAATTTTTCAAAGATCTGTCAAACACCAGTGGGGTTTCAATGCTCACTGCACCCCTTGTTACATTTTGTAGGGAATAGGGTCACATGTGCTTTGTGGATGCACATGGCCCCCGACTCCAATTCAAACCATATTCTCTCTCCAAAAGCCCAGTGGCACTCCTTCACTTCTGAGCCCTGTACCGCGCCCGCAGAGCACATTACATCCACATATGGGGTATTTCCTTACTCAGTAGAAATGGTGTTACAAATTTTGGGGGGCTTTTTCTCCTATTACCCCTTGTGTAAAGGAAAAATTTGGGGTAACACCAGCATTTTAGTGGAAAAAAAATCTAATTTTTCACTTTAAGGTCCAACTTTAGCAAAAATTTGTCAATCCCCTGTGGAGTGTTAAAGGTGTACTCCACCCCTAGACATCTTATCCCCTATCCAAAGGATAGGGAATAAGATGTCTGATCACAGGGGTCCCGCCGCTGGGGACCCCCACAATATAGCATGCGGCACCCACCTATTTCTTGTCCGGAAGCGCTGGAGGGTCTGGGTCGCGACCACGGAAACAGAAGTCCGTGAATTGGATAGGGGATAAGATGTCTAGGGGTGGAGTACCCCTTTAAGGCTCACTTTACCCCTTGTTACCTTCCTTGAGTGGTGTAGTTTCCCAAATATTGTGCCATGTGTTTTCATTTTTATTTTTTATTTTTTTGCTGTTCTGGCACCATGGGGGCTTCCTAAATGTGATATGAACCCAAGAAAAACATTTCAGCAAAATTTGCTCACCAAAAGCCCTCTAGTACACCCACAGAGCACTTTACATCCACATATGAGGAACAGTGGGGCAAAAAATGTATTTAGTCAGCCACCTATCGTGCAAGTTCTCCCACTGAAAAAGATTTTCTCACTTTCCCACTTGTGCAAGTCCTCTCACTTAAAAAGAGAGAGGCCTGTAATTTTCATCATAGGTATACCTCAACTATGAGAAACATCATGAGAAAAAAAAAATCCATACAATCACATAATAATGGCACCTGTTTTAACGTGTTATCAGTATAAAAGATGCCTGTCCACAACCTCAAAAAGTCACACTCCAAACTCTACTATGGCCAAGACCAAAAAGCTGTCGAAGGACACCAGAAACAAAAGACTGAAGGAGACTGAAGGAGTCTTCTGGGAAGACTGAATCTGCAATAGGCAAGCAGCTTGTTGTGAAGAAATCAACTGTGGGAGCAATTATTAGAAAATTGAAGACATACAAGACCACTGATAATCTCCCTCAATCTGGGGTTCCATGCTGGATCTCACCCCATGGTGTCAAAATGATCACAAGAACAGTGAGTAAAAATCCAAGAACCCCATGGAAGGACCTAGTGCAGGCCCATCGCTACAGGACAGGCAAACCAAGCAATTGCTTGGGGCCCCGAGCTGGCTGGGGGACCCCGAGCGCAGCCAGTGCTTGCACGTCCTGTAGTGATTAACAATCCTGCTCTTGGAGTTTGTGCTCCGAGCCCCAGGCACCCAAACAAGAGGGCCCCCGAATGTCTGACATGTTTTTAAACTAATTTGCAGCTTTGGAGTTCTTCTCACCACAATCACGCTCCCCCACCCCCGCTGCACTTGGTATCTTCCCTCAGCCCGGACTCTTCTCTCAGCCTGCAGTGTCTGAGCTGGAGGAGGGGGGAGGAGAGAGCTGTGAGGAAAGGAGACCGCAGAGGCTGTACAACATGGGGCCTGACTAACGTAGGTGTCCCTGCATGTATTTGTGTATAAGTGTGTGTGTGTGTGGATATATATATGTGTATAAGCATGTGTGCCTGGATATATATGTGTGTACATATGTGTATGTCTATGTACTGTGCCTGTTTGTGTGTTACTACTGTGGATGACTATATGTAAAGTGCATGTGTGTATCTATACCAGTGTTTCCCAACCCGGGTGCCTCCAGTTGTTGCAAAACTACAACTCCCAGCATGCCCAGACAGCCAAAGGCGGTCTGGGCATTCTGGGAGTTGTAGTTTTGCAACCTCTATAGGCATCCTGGTTGTGAAACACACTATTATATCTGTGTGTGTATGAAGCATGTATAGTATGTAATGTGTACAGTGTGTGTGTGTGTATGATGCGTGTATAGTATGTAATGTGTACAGTGTGTGTGTGTGTGTATGATGCATGTACAGTATGTAATGTGTACAGTGTGTGTGTGTATGGTGCATTTACAGTATGTAATGTGTACAGTGTGTGTGTATGGTGCATGTACAGTATATAATGTGTACAGTGTGTGCATGATGCATGTACAGTATGTAATGTGTACAGTGTGTGTGTGTGTGTGTATATGATGCATGTAAAGTATGTAATGTGTACAGTATGTTGTGTGTGTATGAAGCATGTACAGTATGTAATGTGTATAGTATGTTGTCTGTGTATGATGCATGTACAGTATGTAATGTGTACAGTGTGTGTGTGATGCATGTACAGTATGTAATGTGTACAGTGTGTGTGTGTGTGTGTGTATGATGTATGTACGGTATGTAATGTGTACAGTGTATGTGTGTATGATGCATGTACAGTATGTAATGTGTACAGTGTGTGTATGAAGCATGCATGTACAGTATGTAATGTGTACAGTATGTGTGTGTATGATGCATGTATATTATTTAATATGTACAGTATGTGTGTGTATGATGCATGTACAGTATGTAATGTGTACAGTATGTTGTGTATGTATGATGCATGTACAGTATGTAATGTGTACAGTGTGTGTGTGTATGATGCATGTACAGTATGTAATGTGTACAGTGTGTGTGTGTATGATGCATGTACAGTATGTAATGTGTACAGTGTGTGTGTGTGTATGATGCATGTACAGTATGTAATGTGTACAATGTGTGTATGATGCATGTACAGTATGTAATGTGTACAGTATGTGTGTGTGTGTGTATGATGCATGTACAGTATGTAATGTGTACAGTGTGTTGTGTGTGTATGAAGCATGCATGTACTATCTGTGTGTGTATGAAGCATGCATGTATAGTATGTAATGTATACAGTGTGTTGTGTGTGTATATAATGCATGCAGTGGCAGATCCAGGGGGGGAAACGGGGCAATTACACTGTATGGCTGGAGGCTGTATGTCTGTGGGGGAACATACTACACCTAATGTGGGGGGACTATACTGCACCTAATGTGGGGTAAACTATACTGCCAACCTAATGTGGGGAACTATACTGCACATAATGTGGGGTAAACTATACTGCCAACCTAGTGTGGAGAACTATACTGCACCTAATGTGGAGAACTATACTGCACCTAATGTGGGGGAACTATACTAATGTGGAGAACTATACTGCACCTAATGTGGGGTAAACTATACTGCCAACATAATGTGGAGAACTATATTGCACCTAATGTGGGGTAAACTATACTGCCAACTTAATGTGGAGAACTATACTGCACCTAATGTGGAAGACTATACTGCACCTAATGTGGGGGAACTATACTAATGTGGAGAACTATACTGCACCTAATGTGGAGAACTATACTGCATCTAATGTGGGGAGAACTATACTGCACCTAATGTGGGGAGAACTATACTGCCCCTAGCAACGGACTACAAGGGCAGGATCTGCTCCCCCAGTATAAATGCACAACCACATTTGGGGTTGAGCACCTCCAGCCATTTGAGACCACGTTTTTTGTTGTTTGCACCTAATGGGGGGGGGGGGGGACTGTACTGCACCTAATGTGGGGAACTATACTGCCTAATGTGGGGGAACTATACTGCACTTAATGTGGGGGAACACTGCTAGCCTAATGTGGGGGAGCTCTGCTGCACCTAATGTGGGGGGAACTCTGCTGCACCTAATGTGGGGGGGACTGTGCCGCACCTAACGTGGGGGAACTGTGCTGCACCTAATGTGGGGGCCTCGTATAGACGTTTGCTCACGTCGCGCTCCCAGGATTCAAGGGCCGGCGTTATTACGTCCTGGCCCATTTGAAGTTTGCTAGAGAACATTTGAATGTAATGTAATATGCTCGTTGCAACAATGGCTTACCTGCACCTTATCATTGTATTGCAGTATAGGTGGACCTGTCAGCATCTACCGTACAGGCCAGAAGAAATCTCATCCCGATAACAGCTGCACTTCGCTCAGCTAAAATGTGAATTCAGGTAGAAGAAACAGGCATGGTCGCACATCTACATATTGCATTTTGATCTAATTGCTTCTCACTATAAATTCAAAACCTAACAGGTTGTTAGTATACATTTTGATCAAAAGGTACAAGCCCACTCGCCACGTCAAGGCCACCTAATTTGAGTGGGTCCCTAACGTCCCAAGCATAAAATGGCGTAGCACTGGGCGACCCACTGGCAGAGCGGCCCCAATGCCACTCAAACCAGTCTATGGGCCGCACCCCCCCCCCCCCCCACACACAGACACGGCGCCACGGCGGCAACGGACGCCGCACAGCACCACACCAGTGTGAACAAGGTGTTACAGCACACTTACCATGCTCTCCCAGTCAAACTTGGAGGCTGCTAGGAAAGAAATGGCCCTTGTGGGCTAAGGGGGTGGGGAAGAGTGCAGACACATGTTCAAACAAAAAAAAAGGAGGGGATAGAAAACACAATGTGAATTCAGGTAGAAAAAACAGGCATGGTCGCACATCTACAATCTTGTATAATGATCTAATTGCTTCACAGCATAATATCAAAAACTAACAGGTAGTTAGTATGCATATATATATTTTTTTCTTTTTTGTTTGAACATGTGTCTGCACTCTTCCCCACCCCCTCAGCCCAACCCTATATGAGTAGTAGGTAGCTACACAAGGGCCATTTATTTTCTAGCAGCCTCCCAGTCTGACTGGGAGAGCGTGGTAAGTGTGCAGTAACACCTTGTTCACACTGGTGTGGTGCTGTGCGGCATCCGTTGCCGCCGTGGTGCCGTGTCTGTGGGGGGTGCGGCCCATAGACTGGTTTGAGTGGCATTGGGACCGCTCTGCCAGTGGGTCGTTCCCCCCGGTGGGCACTGGTGCCACGGCGGTGGTGGTTGCCGTCCGCTGCTACGCCATTTTATGCTAGGGACATTAGGGACCCACTCTAAATAGGTGGCCTTTACGTGGCGAGTGGGCTTGTACTTTTTGATCAAAAATGTATACTAACTACCTGTTAGTTTTTGATATTATGCTGAGAAGCAATTAGATCATTATACAAGATTGTAGATGTGCGACCATGCCTGTTTTTTCTACCTGAATTCACATTGTGTTTTCTATCCCCTCTCTTTTTTTTTTGTTTGAACATGTGTCTGCACTCTTCCCCACCCCCTCAGCCCAACCCTATATAAGTAGTAGTTAGCTACACAAGGGCCATTTCTTTCCTAGCAGCCTCCCAGTCTGACTGGGAGAGCATGGTAAGTGTGCTATAACACCTTGTTCACACTGGTGTGGTGCTGTGCGGCGTCCGTTGCCGCCGTGTCTGTGGGGGGGTGCGGCCCATAGACTGGTTTGAGTGGCATTGGGGCCGCTCTGCCAGTGGGTCGTTCCCCCCCGTGGGCACTGGTGCCGTGGCGGTGGTGGTCGCCGCCCGGTGCTACGCCATTTTATGCTAGGGACGTTAGGGACCCACTCTAAATAGGTAGCCTTGACATGGCGAGTGGGCTTGTACTTTTTGATCAAAAATGTATACTAACTACCTGTTAATTTTTGATATTATGCTGAGAACCAATTAGATCATTATACAAGATTGTAGATGTGCGACCATGCCTGTTTTTTCTACCTGAATTCACATTGCTAACTTGAATGTGCACGGTCTGAACGCTCCTTATAGGCGTTCACATCTATGGAAAGAAGCTCAGTCCTTAAAGTGCGACTTATTATGCGTTCAAGAGACTCATCTTCTCGCCAAGGATGCATCACTCCTGCATCACGCCTACATCACCCTGCATATTCTCACATTTTTCACTCTCATTATAGTTCGAAATCCAGAGGTGTTATGATTGCAGTTAAGAACTCGGTGGCATTCTTGCTGAAAAAAATTATCTCTGATCAACAGGGGAGATATGTGATAATTTACTGCACCATCAATGCCACCCATTTGACCTTAGTTTCCCTTTATGCCCCCAATATGGGTCAATTACATTTTTTGAAACGCCTGTTGAGAATTGCTTGAGGTCCTGTCTGGGGTTCCCTTGTGTAATGTGGAGATTTCAATTTTATTTCAGATGCCTCTCTTGACACCTCTCTTGACATCTCCTCTTCTTGTTTTCATTCTGCCTCTTTGCTCCCTTTTCTTTCAACTGAAGATCATTACAACATTTGGCGAATCCCCCATGCATCTGCACGTGAATACACTTTTCTTTCGGGTGTGCACAACACTTACTCACGTATAAATATGTTTATAGTTGATAGATTTCTCCTTGACCACTCCCTTCAGTCCTATATCGAAACTATTAAATGGTCTGATCATGCTGCGATAACCTTGCAGCTAGGAGACAATACCTTTTCCCCATCTTCTTATGGTTGGCGCAGTAACCCCTATCTTGGCGCAGTAACCCTTATCCTCAATTTGCAGACAGTTTGAGGAAGAATATATCAGACTATTACATTCAAAATGTGAATTCTGTCACGAGTCCTATTGTTCTGTGGAATTGTTACTAAGCATTTACCAGGGGTTCCTGCATTAAAGGAAAACTGCCACCCTGATTACCCACACTAAACCCAATACACAAGGTTATAATGTGGGTGACCAGGAGTTCAAAGAGGGGTCACTTACCAAATTCCATGCGCTGCTCCTGGGATATTGCCCAACGAAAGTCCCGTTATCAATTCGGTTACCTGCGTGCAGGAGTCGGGGCCCCCGATGGGTGTCCGCCCCCTGCTCCTATCTGCCTTCTGAAACAATCTGCCTCTATTAGTATATTCAAATTCTGCGCTCTGAGAAGCTCATGCACATGCACTCTGGCACAGTAGCAGAGCACTCTGGCAAGAAGAGCTTTCACGTCACTAGAACGTGACAGCTGTTTGTAAACTAACTGCGCTTGCGCTCCTGCCTCAGAGCACAGCACAGAATTTAAATATACTAATAGAGGCAGATTGTTTCAGGAAGAAGAAAAAAGCAGGGGGCGGACAGCCATCGGGGCCTCGCCTCCTGCATGCAGGTGACCGAATTGAGAATGGGACTTTCGTCGGGCAATATCACAGGAGCTGCTGGATAGAATTTGGTAAGTGACCCCCCTTTGCACTCCTGGTACACCACACTATAACCAGGTGGGTTTAGTGTGGGTGATCAGGGTGACAGTTTTCCTTTGAGTATGGTTCTTTTCTGAAATAGTGAAGGGAACAACGGTTAGAAAAGACTTTGTCTCGGTTACTTCAAGCAGAAACTACTAATCAATCATTCCCCTCTGTTCCCCCTGCTGAAAGAGTTTTGGCACTGAGACGAGACCTCAGTTGTCTCCTTTTATCCTCTTATGAAAAATCACATAGAAAATGACAAGCCTGGTACTATTCACAGAATAACAAAACTAGCAAACTCCAGGTGAAACGTCTGAAACAGCCCCAGGCTAAGTCCAAAATCCCATTTTTATATCACCCTACTGCCAATACCAAACTATATACACCCTCTGACATTGCCAATGGTTTCTGCTCTTTCTATTCCCATCTTTACAATCTACAGGATTCTGTTCCTACTCGCCCTGATCTATCCATACAGGCTTATCTTTATCGTCTTCATCTTCCATCCCTCTCTTCATCCCAACTCACTGTTCTTAACCAAGATATTTCCATGCCAGAAGTCATGCAAGTTATCAAGTCCCTACCTGTTGATAAGGCCCCTGGCCCGAGTGGGTTCGCTTCCTCTTACTACAAAATCTTTCAGTGACTTATTAGCTCCTTACCTCACGGAGTTCTGCCAGATGGCAATGTCCTCCGTTGAATTCTCCAGCGAAAATTTACAAGTGACTATCACCACCCTACCTAAGCTATGGAAAGCACCGGACCGGCCTCAAAACTTCTGTCCTATCTCACTGTTAAACCAAGAACTAAAAATCTACACCAAGCTTTTAGCTTGTCGCATTTCCCAGGTCTTACCATCTTTAGTTCACACAGGCCAGTCTGGATTTGTCACTGGCCGGCAAGTTTCCTACAACACTAGACGTCTGCTGAACATATTTTACCACCTAGAATGGTCTGCCACCCCGGCAATGATACTCGCTCTTGACGCCGAGAAGGTGTTTGACTGGCTCCATGGTCTTATGCCTTCTCGGCTCTAGCTCATTTGGCCTATTCTGCCCTTTCTTCTCTCTACTCCCATCCCTCTGCCAGAGTTTTAGCAAATGGTGAAGGATTCTGAAAGTGTACCATCACTAATGGCTCCTGCCAAGGGTGTCCATTATCCCAGCTAATATATATTGTCTATGGAGCCGTTGGCGCAGTCTATCAAGTTCAATGACAAAATCACAGGAGTGTCTATAGGACATAGTACTCACACCATCTCACTTTACGTGGATGATGTAATCCTGTCTTTTACCTACCTGGCAACTTTGCTTCCAGCTGTCATGGACAATTGGGGACATGTATCAAAGAATTGACACAGTTTTTGTGTGTAAATTCTTGCGCAAAATTTTGCGCAAGCTTTTTTTTGGGTCTTTTTTAGCATTCATTCTGATAGAGCATTTCCTTCAGATGTCCCGATATAGGGTACCTTGGAGTGAAATCTATAGTAGGCACGGATTTATTAACTGCGTACTTTTCCTTTACACACAAATATTTTCCGCAAGTACCTTTTTTTGAACGCAAATATAAGCCGTCTTGGACTGCACTTAGCGAGATGCTCTAAATCATCGATGTCATGTTCAGAGCGGATTGCAGAGATTACTCTGCTTCTGCCACCAGTCAGATTATCTCTGTGATACTTGAAATCTTTCCATGTACCTTTTAATAACAATGTAATGATTATGGACACTTATGATCACCCGTTCACCCGCAGTCTAACCCAATACACCCGATAATACACCGGGTTATAGTGCGGGTGAAATACTTCCCGACACAGTTCACACTTCACACTGTGTAAAATTCAAACTTCCCGCTCTTCTTGATGAAAGCAGGAAAATGCACCTGTGTAATGTAACCATGGTGACCACAGCTAAGAATATACCACTGTAATGTGTAGGGGGAGAAGGAAGTACAGCTGTTGTGTGTATGTAGAAGAGCTGAGTATGCTGTGTGTATTTTGTAGTGCTGAGTATGTTGTGTGTGTATGAATGTAGCAGTGCTGAGTATGTTGTGTGTGTGTGTGTATGTATGTAGCAGTGATGAGTATGTTGTGTGCATGTAGCAGTGCTGAGTATGTTGTGTGTGAATGTAGGAGTGCTGAGTATGTTGTGTGTGTGAATGTAGCAGAGCTGAGTATGTTGTGTGTGTGTGTATGTAGCAGAGCTGAGTATGTTGTGTGTGTGAAATATTCCATGGTTACTAGTGTCCAGACAAGCGATAACTGTATAAATAAAACATTTATAGTTAGCTATAGCTGTTTCTAGATATTTAGGATTATTTAAAATCATCAAATTTAATCTCCACACAGATACCGGAGGCCTAGAATATTTTTCTTTAATAGTAAGGCTTATATGGTCTGGCCACTCTATAGGCATGATACTGGCGTCCTAGACTAGAGTTAATAGTGATTTGGATACAAAAAAATTATCAATTCTGGTATAACCCTTACAGGGGTTAGAGTAGAATGTGTAGGCCTTCTCAGTTGGGTTGATTGTTCTCCAACATTGTTACCCGTGTGCTATACCAGCGTTAATTCAAACTTATTGTGACCATTCCTGGTATGGTGGAACAAAAATAGAAACAGAAAAAGGAAACGAAGAAAAAAAAAAACACAAAGGGGGAAGGAAAATTATAAAGGGTTTTAAACACTGGTTTTCCCAATGTCATTAATTCTAACATAAAGTCACGATTTTTTGTTCTTTGGGTTTTTCTTCCTTTTATTTATTACCGTCGCCCGTTCGGTTGGAACTTGTGCTGACAGAGAGCTATTATTATTTCCTACTTCTGGACGTACTCGGGTTAATCCCCAGTCCTCGCACAGTGTTAAGAGTGCCTGGGGGGATAATGCAACAACTCTTTCTCCCCTATAGGTTATCATAACTTTAGTTGGGAATCCCCATCTATATTGGGTCCCTCTGTCTCTTAACATTTGTGTTCCCTCTGCAAATTCTTTCCTTTTCATCATGGTTGCTGCTGAGAGATCTACGAAAATGGAGAGCCTTTAAAAATTTTCTGGGACTAAAGGAGAGTTCCGTGTGGCAAGCAACATTTTTTCTTTTATATGAAAAAAAAATGCAACCTAACTATTATGTCTCTTGGAATTGCAGGAGGGAGATATTTGAGCTTGGGGAGCCTATGTACTCTATCCATAGTCAGATCAAGTTGTGTGAAGTCCGGCAATAAAGTCATAAAATATTCATTTAAATAGCTCTTCAGGTCATTTTGATTTATTGTTTCAGGGACCCCCCTTATGCAGAGGATATTCCTGCTTGATTGGTCCACCATATCTGCTACTTTTGATTTTAATGCCATTATTTCTTCTTTCAACTTTTGGACAGAATTATGCGCTGTGGTTAGTTTGCTGACATTATCTTCTACAGTGCGTACCCCAAGTGATTGTATTTACAATCTGCTTTTTGCAGGATTGTATTGAATGAGGATTGTAAGTCTGCCAACATCTGTCTCATTGCACCCTCTGAGACAGATACTATTGGATTAGAAGTAGCTACAGGGGAGAGGGGCAGTGAGCGGGCACCCTTTTACTTTCATATTCCCCAGAGACTATATCCAGTTTCTGAGTTTGTGGAGGTATCTTGTAGCAAGCAGAGGTTTTTGATTTAGGGCTGAAGGCTATAGGGGCTGATAGAGTAGTCATGGTTGGTATAGCACTCATTTTAGTAGTAGATATAGCACTTGTATTAGCAGCCTCATGCCTCTTAATCAGGGTGGAGTTCTGGTCAGCTTTTAGTTCATAGCCCACCATTCCAAAGATATCTTTCATAGAATAACTCAGAACCTCCATCCCGTTGCTTACCTCCTCCGCACTGTGCTCTCCGGTCTGTGCCAGGATCTCATTCACTGTTTGGTCCCCAGCGGCCCCTCTCTCATTTTTCTCCATCTTTGCCGGAATCTCACTTCCTCCTCCAGGCTCTCCGCACACATCCAGCGTGGTTCCGTCTTGTCATCTCTCTGTCTCCACTCTCCTTTCCAAGCTGGGGGTTTCCGGTGCACGTCTCTTGGCAGCACTTACTCCAGACGCCGGAATCTGAGTGTCTGCTCGGTGCTTGGTCCCTGCAGCTTGTCCATCTCTCCTTGCTCTTGTTTGGAGTATTCATCGGGCTCCTTGCGGCATAGTAAGTGGTCATTTTCAACGGCGACTTTTTTTGTAGTCTGGTCCTGGTCATTTCCCTCTTTCTATTGTAGGAATTCGGTTCACTTAATATGTTAGTGCCGGTGTTAACGCTGGTGAGCTAGCGGAGCTCTGTTCTCAGACCTCCACCACCTTGCCTCACTAGCCACTCCCACTATCACTAAGTCTTATCCACTACGTATATGGGAAAGGTATCTCAACATGTCTTTCTCCCTAGAATCCTGGCAACAGGCACTTGGGCACATTTATTCAGCTTTCCAGAGTACATCACATATAGAATCTGCCCTCAAAACCATGCTACGATGGTATTATATGGTATTTCCTGGCACTTCTCACATGTGTTAGCGTGGTTGTGGCACCAAGGGTAGTTTATATAATTTGTTGTGGGCCTGCCCATTAATTCAGCATTATTGGTTTGAATGTGCTAAACTACTGAAGAACATTTTAGGTCCACGTGTTCCGTGGTCACCACAATCGGTCTTATTATTTCTAGCCTCAACAAAACTTCCTAAATGCCTGCGAGATCTTTATTATATAATCTGTATAGTAGCTAAAATTGCTATTGCAGCTCACTGGAAGTCGGCGACAATCCCTTCTTTTGACACCCTTGTAGCAAAAATCAGTACTACCTTTTCCTTTAAGAAAATCATTTCCCTAGGTTCTAACAAATATGCGGCCTTCGAAAAATTATGGCCTTATTGGAAAATATCTTCTCACGCTAAAGACTTATGATTTGAAGTTGTTATTCCAGTCACTGACTTCCAGTAGCTCAAGTGTATGGTTCTTTTCTGCTGTAGTATACATGATCCACTCACCCAAAATGGTCAGAGCCTTATGTTCCTTTCATTTTTTAAGAAACACACATAGAGTACACTTAGCAATGTTGCAGGTTTTTAATGTTATCTTTAGACCAATATTGGACCACTCTTCTAGGTCCCACTCAAGCTAGATGTGGTATACACGATTGTATGTTCTGTTATTGGTTACAGTTTTACTGCTTTCAATTGACAGTTGCTTTATACTGCTTCCCGTGTACATGCTGTAAAGTCTTGTTGCGTCTTTGGTTGCCATGTTATGTATTATTATCTGTGTTTTACAGTTTTAAAAGAAAACCCAATAAAAACCTATTTAAAAAAAAAAAAAAAAGGTCTTGAAGGATTTTAGTTTGTCTCTCACTTGGCATGTGTGTGGCATCAGCTAGGCAAGTGTAGTTGCTTGCCCGGTGGGTAAGCACTGCTTTTCAACTGAATTTGCATTGAAAACTGTGGCAGAACAAAGAGCTAAAGCTCATTGTGTAACCATGTAGTCTCATAGGTTGAAGACCTGAAGCAGCCTGCAACCTACAAGAATAGATGACAGTGCGGGAAGAGGTACCTACTAGCCTTTTTTATATGGGGTTCTACCTACCAAACGGGAGGTCTACCTAATATTCGAAGGCAGAAAAGAAAACTACATAAATTCTATGTAGAAAGCACAAAAGTGGGCTCTATTGGTGTCAGAGCACTATTAATGTTAGCAGTTTTACTAGCTGGGGAGCATAAAGGGGATGTTCTGCCTTTCCAGTCTAAGCATTGAAAGTGTGATCTCTGAAATTTACAGTTTGTGATGAGATAGCAGTAGCCTCCCATCTTAGTTGAATTGGCTGACAGTGACTCAATCCAAAAGACACCTTGTAGATTGTGATAAAGTTTATTCCAAACTGTGCAGGTCATACACCGATGAACAAATGGATAGGTCAAAAGATCATGCCGTGAGCAGCTAACAGATACATGGATGAGATGAAGGATAAAGCAAAAAGACAAGTGAGTAGGGTGGGGAGGAGTCAAAACTGAGAACAGAATGAAGGGGAGAGAGAAGGGACACACAAGATAAAAAGGCAAACCATGCATGTGTAACATGGCACTCCCTGTCGAAATCTATTATTTCTAATAACAACAATAAACTTTAATTAAGTCCATGTATAATAGATGTTTCTTCTTCTGGAACATCTCTCTCCGCATCAGGTCAGTGTGAGGGGTTCATCTTCCTGCTTAGGCAGAAACAGTACCAGTTTGTTTATGGGTTTGAAGTAGTGCCTTGCAGAACCTTCTTTCATTACTTTAACGTCTACTTTCCGCACCTTGCCATCATTAATTGAAATAGTCTTTGTAATAAGACCCATAGGCCAATCATTACAGGAGAACTATGTCCCCGGCTTGCAGGTAGGGTTTGCTGATCTGCCATTTTCTTCGACTTTGAAGATTGCAAAGGTGCTCTATCTTCCAACGGCTCCAAAATGCATTAGCAAGATGTTGGACCCGTTTCCATTGGTATTTGTAAACATTTTGACAATCGAAGTCCAGAGAAGTAATAGTGGCTACTCTGATTTTTTAGTTAGAAGAGTGGCTGGAGTTAGCAATACTGGAGACTCTGGGTCTGAGGAGACAGGAACAAGTGGTCTCGCATTAATTATTGATGACACCTCTGCAAAGAAGGTGACCAAGGCTTCTTGTGTGAGCTGGGAAGATTTGTGGTGGAGCAGCATTGAGTCCAGGATTTTACTAGAAATCCCAATCATGCATTCCCGAGAGCCTCCCATATGGGAGGAATGTGGTGGGTTGAATTCCCATTTACACTTGTTGTCATTGAAGAAGTTCTCTATCTTCTCAGCTCCTGTAAAATTTGTCCCACAGTCAAATCTAAGTAACTTTACAGGTCCATGTATGGAGACAAATCTTCTGAAGGCATTAATAAAGCAAGAAGTGTTGATTCTATAAGTTTGATATGCACTGCACGAATGCTTAAAGCGTACCCGTCAGATCAAACAAATTTTTTTTTATATATCACTCAGTACCTAATCCTGACCACGTACATCTAATTTTTATGTGTCTAGCACCTTTTATTTATTTCTTTTATTACACTTTTAATTTAGCTCACTAGTCTGAATTCCTCTCAAAGGGAGGGGGCGTGGCCTATTGGTTTTGCATGCTTTACAACATATCAAAAGTTTTTGTATCTGACAGTGCCCATTTAAAAAAGTAAATAGCATGGCCCAACGTTTATTGTTGATGACTCCGCCACTAGTCTTACGTGTAACAACTGTCCAACGGCCAAAAATGTCTAAACCGACATTAAAGGGTTGTTCAGTGCTTAATATGTCTGTTGGAAGCTCTGACATCTGTTGATTTAGATGTTATCCTCTTAATCTTTGGCCCTTGACGCATTTATGGAGTATGGAGGATATAGTTCTCTTCATTCTGATTATCCAGAAACCTGCAGACCTTACTGCTCCCTCTGTGAAGTGACGGTCTTGGTGTTACACTTGCTCATGGTAATGTCTCACTAGCAGAGCAGTAATGTGGTGATGTCCTGGAATGATGAGGGGATTTTGCTCTTCACTGATCACATTGGACCTTGCTATGCGACCACCAACTGTGAGTAGTTTGTTCTGATCAATTATTGGATTCAACTGGTATAGAGGACTATCTTTAGATGGGTTGGGTCCCTATGACATGTTGTGAATTGTTTGTGAATATACTTCATGTTGGACATATTGGATGATGATTCTTTGAGCTTTAGAAACCTCTGCAATTGTGGGGGGCCCTTTTCAGATGTGCCACTTTCGACACTCTTGATTATTGCCACTGCTGTTTGCAAAGTTTTGAGCAACGTGAATAAGACAAGCAATGGCTCGTATGGCAGAAGATCACTTGGAAAAATGTTCAAAATGGGGAGATTTTAATTTTACCTTTGCCTCTACGGAGGTATTAAGTGTAACTGCAGTAGTCTTGATTTTGTTATCGGACTCCAGACAGATAAGTTAAATGGTAGACTTTACAGTGCTTGAGAAGAAGGTCGTCAGGGTTAAGATCACATAGTGCTATTGCGCTGAAATGGAGAATTTCCTATTGCGTTCCACTCGATTGCCGACATACACATGGGACTGTCTTGTTTGTGTATGTTTCCTAGAACAATTTTGCTGTCTGTGTGAAAGTCAAAGGAGTCAATATGGAAGTCTATTTCATGCTTTATAAGCTCAGCAATTTCCACAGCTAACGTTGCTGCACAGAGTTCAAGCTTTGAAATAGTATGTGCAGGTTTTGGAGTTAGCTTGGCCTTGCCCATGACGAATCCTATGTCTATTTTTACGGTTGGGGTGTACAACTCGGAGATAGGCTACGGCACCAATGGCTTCCGTGGATGCATCAGAGAAGACATGGATCTCTAGTCTGGTGGCATTCTACGAGGATGCAAGAGTGTAAGATTGTGGTATCTTAAACTGTTCTAATGCCTGGAGAGAATGCTTCCAGGATTCCCACCTTTGTTGTTTTTCTTTGGGTAAAGGGGTATCCCAGTCAGTGGTCTCTGAAGTAAGTTGTTTGAGTAATATCTTGCCCTGTATTGTAAAGGGTGCTATAAATCCCAAGGGATCATAGTTACTGTTTACAGCAGACAGTACTCCATGTTTTGTAAAGGGCTCGTCACAGACTGATGTTTGAAATGTGAACATGTCTTTTTTAACATCCCACAGCAACTAAAGGCCGCGTTGAGTGAGGGTAAGGTAAGACCCTAGTTGGAATTCCTTAGCACTGATGGCATGATCATCAGAAGTAAATGCTGTCATAACCTCATTGTTGTTCGAGATGATTTTGTGTAGTCGGAGATTGGCAATAGCGAGCATGTTTTGAGTTCTGGTGAGAAGGTCGATGGCTTCTTCCTCCGTAGGTAGAGACTTGAGACGAGACCATCGTCTATATAGAAGTTCCTTTCCACAAACTGATGTGCATCAGACCTGAACTCTTGTTCGCCTTCTTGGGCTAGTTTCCTCAGTGCATAAATTACAACAGCAGGGGAGGGACTATTACCAAAATGCGTACTTTCGGAACCTGAGGAAGTTTCTTTTGTCTTCACGGACGATGAAACAGTGAAATTTTTTGGGGATGTCAGCCATAATGGCAATTGGTTCTTGTCTAAAGCAGAGTAAGACTCATAGGAGGTTGTTGTTCAGGTTAGGCCCAGTGAGAATATTTTCTTTGAGAGAAACACCTTCGTAACGAGCACTTGAGTCAAAGACCACCCTAATCTGGTCAGGCTTGCGAGGATGGTAGACACAAAAAACACGGTAAGTACCAGCATTCCTCTCCTTGTGTAAGAGGACAAAATGCTTCTTCATCCCGGGTTTCCGGTTCAGGTTGCGTTCTAAAGAGATAAACTGTGAATCTGCATATTGTCTGTTGTTAGGAATCCTCTTCCTTGGGGTGCAAAACAGTAGCGGTGGCACCCAGATGTTGGAATCATCTTGGTAGAACTCTTTGCTCATGGTTCTCAAGAATTCCTTGTCTTCCATCGTAGCAGCTTACTCATTGTCTCTTGTGGTCACTTCAAACACTGTGTTACCAATGTTGTCATCCCAGAAGACAAAATGCTTTCCTATCATCTTGTATGATGCGCTCTTGCATACCTTTGTCACACAGCTTTTCTTTCACACTGTAGTGATGTTGTCGATGTGGGAAACAAGTAATGCGTCCATTTGGCAGAACGTGTGTTTTAAAGGAAGAAACTGAGAATGGTTTCCTGATGTTGCTAAGGCAGACGTTGCCTATGATGACCCAGCCTAGATCCGGATGCTGGGCATAAGGTGCATCATGTGGGCCGTTGATTTGCTGGCGAACCTTGTGCACTCTTAGAATGTCTCTCCCAAGTAACAGAAGGATATCAGCATTTTCATCAAAGGCTGGTATTTGGTTAGCTATGTCCTTCCAGTGTGAATGGTGCAGGGCAGCTTTGTTAGTTGGGATCTGATTACACTCGATGATAGTGGGCAAGGGTATTTCTATGTTGCAACTATGTGGCCACTGGCTCTTCTACCCAAGACTTCTGTAATGCCTGCACAAGTACCCAGGGTATAAAGGTAGAGCATCTCCTGCTATGCCTAACAGATCAAACAACCTTGCACTCGCAAGAGATCGGTTACTCTGATCATCGAGAATGGTATACAGTCCCTGTAAAGTGGTTGTCATGACCTGGAAGGATACATCCACTTAATATATCCCGTATCACTTGAGAAACCTTGGTGTTGGTATGCAGGCTCAGGTATGTCCTTCATATAAGGATATACTGGCTAATGTCTCAATTTTACATCAGTTTTGAGGGTTAGCCAATGTCATTGTTACATACACCACACCAGTGCATTTATGTTATGTTGTGTTTCTGTACTTCTCTATGTTCACATCCACACACCCATTCATCGGGTAAGGATGATATATGTTGGTCCTTGTTGTCAGTTGCAGACCTCCTCCATTGTATGCATTTTTTGCTGGGGATTGCCCATAGCAACGGACCACAAGTGCAGGACTTGCTATTCCCTATAAATGCACATCAGCATTTTGGGCTCGAGCACTTCCTGACATTTTAGACCACGTTCTTGTTGTGTTTGTCTTGTATTAATATACCAATGCGCCTATATTATCATGTATAGGTAGCATTTAGATGCACCTGTGAGGCCGGCAACTCATCAGCCTACTTAGGTGGGGCTTATAGCCTGCTTCCTCCCTCCCATTGTTTGTGTGACCACACACTGGAGTTGACTGGGAGCAGTCTGTAAGTTGGACCAAAAGCTTTTGTAATTGCGCATTTGCCCCTGTTTTCTTGCTTATCATGCACAGGCAGGTTTAGGTTAGGTCCCGTATCACTTGAGAAACCATTGTATGCATTTTTTGCTGGGGATTGCCCATAGCAACGGACCACGAGTGCAGGACTTGCTATTCCCTATAAATGCACATCAGCATTTGGGCTTGTGCACTTCCTGACATTTTAGACCACGTTCTTGTTGTGTTTGTACATCCACTTAACCTTGGTAAATAAATATGTTCCGTTGCACCAGGCTCATTATGTTAGTCAACCCCCTAGCTGTTGGCGGATTCGGCTGACCCAACGGTTGGACTGACTCAGTAGGTCACTATGGGGTGTAATTGTCCGGTTAGTGACGGGGATTGAGCGGGGGGGGGGGCTTGGGGTGTGCTGGGAAGTGTGTCTGCTTGTGTGTCTGGTTGTCGGTCTGTGGTCTCAGGGTTGCCCTCTTTCTACATTGGTGATCCTTTTGGTATGCCCTACCCCCTTATTATCATTTAATGCGGGTCTCTGTGACCTTGGGAGTGCTGTTCTCTCTGTGTCTTTTATTTTGCCATGTTGGCGATGTTTGTTATTATTTACAAAACTTAAATAACCACTTTAAAAAAAAGAGAATGGTATACAGTCTTATGGTCCTTTCAGGTTGGCCTTTTGAGTATACATATACAAGCATATGTTTGCACAGGATTTATCCACAGACTTCAATGCATGTAGAAAATACTGAGGTGGAGGCAGCTGTGTTCAGTGTGCTCCCTGCCATGCTTTGCCTCTAGAGGGATGTATGTGGATGGAGTAGAACTGTGTTGGTACAGATGAAGGTCTTGTACGTGGTTGTCACTACCACATTCCATGCATTTAATGATGGCCTTGCAGTATTTTGCAAGGGGTTATGTGGAGGCACAGCATCTGAAACAAATTCCAAATTCCTTTAAAAGGTCCTTACGTTTTGTAAACATTTCTTTCTGAAGCTGATGCATTTCTTTAGTGGATGTGGCTTGTTATGTATGGGACATTGGCGATTTGGATCCTCAAGTTTCTTGTTTTGCCCTGTCTTTTGAAGAACCGTAGCAGGTGTGGTTTGAGTATCAGCCCTCTTTACTGATACTTGACCCCTGCGGTCTCTGTGTGTTATACGTGTGTTTGCAAGTCCTGGAGACAGTGGACTGAGTGGGTTACAGAAGAAACTTGGGTTATTCTTAGAGTTTGCGATTTCCCTCATGAAGTCACAAAAATAAGAAAAGGGAGGAAAGGCAACTCCGTATTTTTTCTTGTAAGTTGATCCCCGACTAACCCATTTTTCTTGAATGCTATATGGTAGCTCAAGGACAATAGGGTTAATGCCACGAGGGGTGTCTAGGTAACCGAGCCCAGGTAGGTTGGTCAGCTTTACCAAGTTGAAGCTCTAGTAGAAAATCACTGCCCACTTGAATCTTTAGATTGTCTTTAGCGGTAATCTTTGGGAAGCCTTGCAACCTTATGTATATGGTATCTTCGATGGCCTCAGGGCTGCCAAAGTTACGTTCAAGTCTGTCCCAAGCAGCTTTGAGACCGGTAGCAGGATTGGAAGTGTAAACGGTTTTCAGTCATTTGATATGTTCAACAGACTGGGGACCTAGCCACCTGATGAGTAGACCCAGTTCTTCTGCAGCAGTGATATCTAGCTAGCTGATGGTGGCTTTAAAGGTGAATTCCCAGCCTCTGTAATTTTCAGATTTGTCATAAAACTTGATGGGGACAGTCCTAGTGAGTTCTCTGTGAAGCATATATTTAGCAAAATTTGACATATCTGGGTTTTCAGACTTTGGGTATACGGTTGCAGGTGGGAGAGAGTTAGTTGCAGTGGCCGGTACACTAATGTTGAGTGACTTGGGAACATAAGATGGTGCCAAGGCGTTTAACACTGGATCTGGCGTACAGACCAAGGGTGTGTTGGTTTGTAGCTGTATAGTAGTGGGTTTGTTAGGAGGAAACTGGTTAGTGCCATAATAAGGTAGAAAGTCTTTTCTGTCCATACCAGTTTCTGCTGCTTGAGAAAGTGCAGTAGGTGCAGAGAAAACACCTTGATTGAGTGCTTTGGTTGCTATGACAGAGTGACTGCTGATAGCTCTTTCATTGTCACTAGTGGCCTGCTCTAAGACTCTTAATCTAGCCATATCTTTGGCATGCTCACATTTTTTCTCCAAAACTTCCATCTGTGCTTTCTTTTGTGCAGCTTCAGCTTCCATCTCCACTTTGTTCCCTGCAGCACAAGACCTTTTATTCGCAAAAAGGTTGTATTGGCACACAGGGGTCTCATTAGGTTAGCCAGACCACCCTGCTGCACTACTATCCCCAGCTAGCCTGAACCACTACTCTCATCCTCCTCGTGGGTACAACAGAAGGTCAGGACCGTCATTGACCAGAGCTCTGGGAGGAAGAAAAGCTGGATTGGTACAATCCCACAAGAGAGCTACTATAGCACATATTTCTGAAAAACTTAAATGGGTCCTCCGATGGGAAAAAAAATTCAAATAAACTGGTGCCAAAAAGTTATACAGATTTGTAAATGACTTATATTTAACCCCTTAATGACCATGGACATAAATGTACGTCCTGGCGCAGCGGTACTTAGCGCACCAGGACGTACATTTAAGCCCTGTGTATGACCGCGAGCATGATACACTTCATACACTAGCAGCTGGGGTCCCGCCGGTAATGGCCCACATCCACGATCGCGTGGATGTCCACCATTAACCCCTCAGATGCCATGATCAGTACAGATCACGGCACCTGCGGCAGTGCGCATGTTAAAATAGATGATCGGCAGCGCCGCGGGAGAACCGATCATCTTAATGGCGGACGGAGGTCCCTTCACCTGCCTCCGTTCATCTCCCGGTGTCTCCTGCTCTGGTCTGAGATCAAGTAGACCAGAGGAGAAGATCACGACCATACTAATCAGTGCTATGCCCCATGCATAGCACTGAACAGTATTAGCAATCAAATGATTGCTATAGAAAGTCCCCTATGGGGACATAAAAAGTGTAAAAAAAAAGTTGAAAAATGTAAAAATTAAAAGTAAAAAAAAGGAAAAATCCCCTTCCCAATAAAAATGAAAATTGTCAGTTTTTCCCATTTTACCCCCAAAAAGTTTAATTTTTTTAATAAACATATTTGGTATCGCCAAGTGTGTAAATGTCTGAACTATCAAAATATAATGTTAATGATCCCGTACAGTGAACGGCATAAACGTAAAAAATAAAGTCCACAAATGCTGCTTTTTAGTCACATTTTATTAAAAAAAATTAATAAAAATGATCTAAAAGTTTTATATATGCAAATGTGGTATCAATAAAAAGCACAGATGACAGATGAAAAAAAAGAGCCCTCGTACTGCCATATATACAGAAAAATGAAAACATTATAGGTGATCAAAATAGGGCAATTTTAGATTACTGATTTTGTACAAAAAGTTTTAGATTTTTTTTAAGCGGTACAAAAATCTAAAAGTATCTAGCCATGGGTGTCATTTTAATTGTATTGACTCACAGAATAAAGAACACGTCATTTTTACAGTAAAGTGTACAGTGTGAAAACAAAACTATCCAAAATGTTCAAAATTGTGTTTTTCATAAAAATTTCCTCCCTTAAAAAAAATTTTTTCTGGGTTCGCCGTACATTTTATGGTAAAATGGAAGGTTTCATTACAAAGTACAATTGGTCACGCAAAAAAAAAAGATGGAAATCTGTAGATGGAAATATAAAACAGTCATGGAATTTAGAAGGCAAGGAGGAAAAAACGAAAACGCTAAAATAAAATTGGCCTGGCCCTGCGGGCAGGGCGGCGGTTACAACACAGTGGCAGTTGAAGGCAGTAACCCCTGCCAGTTAAGTGCTAATTTTAATACACAGAAAAAGACCTGTAACGGGCAAACGGCGCAGCGGATCCGGGCAAGGTAGGACTCAAATTGTTCAGCGTCTCCCCCACTATCCACAGGTACCTGTGGATAGTGCGGGACAAAACATGTGACAGTTTTCCTTTAAGGTTAAAATGAGCTTGGTCCTTAAGGGGTTAAAGACCACAGGTTTTTCTGTTTTTGCACTTCCGTTTTTTACCACATCACCTTCTAAAAATCATAATGCTTTCAATTTTGCACCTACAGACTCATATGAGGGCTTATTTTTTGCCCCAACAATTGTACTTTGTAATGACATCAATCATTTCACCACAAAATTTATGGCGGACCAAGAAAAAAAACTATTTGTGGGGCAAAATTCTACGCAGCGCACTTTTTGGTAAAAAGGACACCAGACAGAGGTGTCAGTAGAGAGCACTGAGGTCAGACAGAAAGGAACAACTCAACTTCCTCTGGAGCATACAGCAGCTAATAAGTACTGGAAGAATTAAGTTTTTTAAATAGAAGTAATTTAGCAGTAATCTGTTTAACTTTCTTGAGCCATTTGATATGGGAAAAAAATGTTTTCCACTGGAGTACCCCTTTAAAGGAGAACTATGGGATTGAAAAATGTATCCACTATCCTAAGGATAGGGGATAAGTTTCAGATCGTGGGGGGTCCGACCGCTGGGGCCCCCCGCGATCTCCCGTACGGGGCCCCGGCTCTCTGGTTAGAGAGGGCGTGTTGACCACCGCACGAAGCAGCGGCTGACACGCCCCCTCCATACACTGCTACGGGAGAGCCGGAAATTGCAAAAGGCAGCGCTTCAGCTCTCCCATAGCAGTAAATGGAGGGCGCGTGTCAGCCACCGCCTCGTGCGGTGGTCGACAGGCGCTCTCTATGCAGAGAGCCGGGGCCCCGTATGGGAGATCGTGGGGGGCCCCAGCGGTCAGACCCCCCGCGATCTGAAACGTATCCCCTATCCTTAGGATAGGGGATAACATTTTCAATCCCGTAGTTCTTCTTTAAAGAGGTTGTCCAGGTCTAGAAAAACACTGCCTCTTTCTTGCAAAAACAGAACCACTCCTGTCCACAGATTGTGTGTAGTACTTCATCTCAGTCCTATTCACTTCAATGGAGCTGAGCCATAACTATCACTACAACAACATGCATTATATGGTCTTTCCCACAAATGGAAATATATTTAAAACCTTATTTTAAGTGATTGTACTATATTAGCAGAATATATTTTATAAGCATCTCTCAATCTTTCAGCAGAATCTGCCAGGACAGTTACTGCTGACAACATCTTCCACTGCTTAAAGAGCAGCATGAGAGATGTACAGATTAATGTAAAAATCATCCGAGCTGAGTTGTGACAGGCAGAAACAAGGGACTAGGTGGTCAGCTAAACCCTGCTGCCCATTTATTTCAAACCCTGCTGCCAATTGGCATTCTGCACCAAACCCCCAAAAATCAAAACTTCTGACATGTCGCTGAGAAAAACATGTCCAGTGCCATGCACGGTCCAACCTATACTGTATTTATTTTTTAATTTAGTTCTAGAGATTTATTTTTTTTGTTGTTAGAATTTTTGGCTCTCTATTAAAAATATTGTGTTAAGTCAAGGAATTGTGTGCATGTTGCAGGGCCGGATTAATGTAGGGGCGGATGGAGCATCAGCTCCAGGCCCCTGCGTTAAAATAGGCCCGGCGGCCCACACAAACGGCCCGCACAGACCGATCGGCACCCGAGACAACAATGTTTACACGGCCCGCGGGCCGTATGCGGCCCGCCGAGGACATTTATCCGGCCTGGCCCGCCGGCCGCCGCTGCCTAAGGACAAGGACCGCCAGAAGGTAGCGCACACAGGAAAGTCATTGATGTCCTGTGCGTGCGCCCATAGCAACAGAGAGCAGAGGAGTGGAACAGCGATCAGGACGTGCACTGGCCAGCATGGAGTGTTACCAGCGGCACGTCAGCTTCGGTGCTTCCGGGATGGGGCCTACTGCTATATCCGGACCGGAGGAGTGGTGGTCAGAGCACTGAAGTGGGGCAGCACACAGGCATACAGCCTCCAGCCATACACTGTATATTGCTGGAGGCTGTATGTCTGTGGGGGAACATACTGCACCTAATGTGGGGAACTGTACTGCACCTAATGAGGGGGGGGGGAACTATAGTGCACCTAATGTGGGGGGAACTATACTGCACCTAATGTGGGGGGAACTATACTGCACCTAATGTGGGGGAACTATACTGCCCCTAATGTGGGGGAACTATACTGCCCCTAATGTGGGGGAACTATACTGCACCTAATGTGGGGGAACTATACTGCACCTAATGTGGGGGAACTATACTGCACCTAATGTGGGGGAACTATAATGCACCTAATGTGGGGGGAACTATACTGCCAACCTAATTTGGGGGGGAACTATACTGCCAACCTAATGTGGGGGAAACTATACTGCCAACCTAATGTGGGGGAAACTATACTGCCAACCTAATGTGGGGGGAACTCTACTGCCAACCTAATGTGGGGGAACTATACTGCCCACCTAATGTGGCGGCAACTATACTGCCAACCTAATGTGGGGGGGGGGAACTATACTGCCAACCTAATGTGGGGGGGGAACTATACTGCCAACCTAATGTGGGGGAAACTCTACTGCCAACCTAATGTGGGGGGAACTCTACTGCCAACCTAATGTGGGGGAACTATACTGCCCACCTAATTTGGGGGGGGGGGGGACTATACTGCCAACCTAATGTGGGGGGGGGGACTATACTGCCAACCTAATGTGGGGGGGGGAACTATACTGCCAATCTAATGTGGGGGAACTATACGGCACCTAATGTGGGGGAACTATACGGCACCTAATGTGGGGGAACTATGCTGCACCTAATGTGGGGGAACTATACTGCACCTAATGTGGGGGAACTATACTGCACCTAATGTGGGGGAACTATTCTGCACCTAATGTGGGGGAACTATACTGCACCTAATGTGGGGAACTATACTGCACCTGATGTGGGGGAACTATACTGCCAACCTAATGTGGGGGAAACCATACTGCCAAACTAATGTGGGGGAACTATACTGCCAACCTAATGTGGGGGAAACTATACTGCCAACCTAATGTGGGGGAAACTATACTGCCAACCTAATGTGGGGGGAACTATACTGCCAACCTAATGTGGGAGGAACTATACTGCCAACCTAATGTGGGGGGAACTATACTGCCAACCTAATGTGGGGGGAACTCTACTGCCCACCTAATGTGGGGAGAATTCTACTGCCAACCTAATGTGGGGGAAACTATACTGCCAACCTAATGTGGGGGAACTATACTGCACCTAATGTGGGGAACTATACTGCACCAAATGTGGGGGGAACTATACTGCCAACCTAATGTGGGGGGAACTATACTGCCAATTTAATGTGGGGGAACTATACTGCACCTAATGTGGGGGAACTATACTTCACCTAATGTGGAGGAACTATACTGCACCTAATGTGGGGGAACTATAACCTAATGTGGGGGAACTATACTCCCAACCTAATGTGGGGGAACTATACTGCCAACCTAATGTGGAGGAACTATACTGCCAACCTAATGTGGGGGATCTATACCTAATGTGCAGGGAATTGTGCTGCGTATTTATGTACTTAAAGGGGTAGTCCACTAATAAGATATATAATTGTGCATAGAAATTTGTTCATAGTTTTTTTTCCAACGGTCTAAGGGACAATGAACTGGCCCCCTGTTTAAAAAGTTTGAGGACCCCTGGTTAACAGTAAAAGAGGACTGGCCCTGCGATGTCCCAGGCCGGCCCACAGACTTACCTACGACCCTGGTGGTGATGTGGCTGCGTAACCTGCTGACCTGCGTGCCCCACATGACATCAAGGTAGCGTTTTCATTTTATATACTTTGATTAAAAGGCCCATCACAATCTTCAGCACCAGGCCCATGATGCTCTTAATCTGGCCCTGCATGTTGTAAGTGGCTGGGTAGTGGCCTGTGTGGACAATGGTTGAACCGTACCAGGGAGCAGAGTCTAAGGTGCTGCTGGTTTTCACCAGAGCCCACTGCAAAGCGGGACGGACTTGCTGCGGCAGGCGGCACCCAGGTCGCTACCCCTGGCATGATCCGTCCACACAGGTTGCCCAGATGTAACTTGGCACAGATGGAGAGATGTAGTCAGGACAAGCACAGGTCAGAAGGGCAGGCGGCAAAGGAGCAAGGTCAGGTCATGAGCAGGTCAGGAACACAAACTAGGCAGTCACAGTAGCTACGCTTTCTCTTGGCACAAAGCACAAAGATCCAGCACCATGAGAGGGAGGTACCAGACTTAAATAAGGTCCGCCCAGCAGCAGACCAATTAAGGGTGCACACACCCTTTAAATTTAGCAGTGCTGGCGCGCATGCTCTAAAGAAGGGGGATGCGCACGCAGCGTGCAGACAGAGAGGGGCCGGGAGCACTGCAGGGTAAGGAGATGCCCAGGGCTTGCGTGCAGGCACATCACGCACAGCGAGTCCCGGGGCCGCCGCAATCATATGAAGGTGTGCGCTCACGGATGGGCTTAACAGTGCTGGATTATGGTTGGTGGTAACCTCATTTCAAAAAGTCTGATGGGGGGGGGGGGACATAATTTAATATGAGATGATACATGCCTCTGCAGTATCTGTCAATCACTTAATGCTCAGATAAACCATTTTCTCTGAACACTGGATCTTTTAATTGTAGTGCTACAACCCCCACCACGTGCATGCTAGGAATTGTAGTCCTGAAATCAGGGCCAGCGTTAGGGCATGGCAAACTGGGCAATTGCCCAGGGACCCCGTCCTCCAGAGGACCCCCTGCGGTTGCTAGAGTGTTTGTAGCTGGGGGGTAGCAGTGTAGCCCTGTAGCCAGCAGCATCCAGGATTGAGCCTCGCTGCAGAGTTCATTTACATAGTGCAGGCAGTGAGAGGCTTCTTATCCAGCATCAAAATTAAGACGCTGAATGATTGGGAACTGTCCCATTCAAAGGAACGGGACAGTTCAGGCATCAGTTTCCCTCCAGTGCACGCCTGATATATGTGAACCCAGCCT
The DNA here is from genome assembly GCF_029499605.1 of Hyla sarda. Taxonomy (NCBI): domain Eukaryota; kingdom Metazoa; phylum Chordata; class Amphibia; order Anura; family Hylidae; genus Hyla; species Hyla sarda. The sequence goes on from NC_079191.1 coordinate 232,858,265, forward strand.
AATTTCAAAAAATTGAAAAAAAGTGGCTTCCTTTTCTGTAGAAGTGACACATATTTATTCTGTAGGTCCACATGGTTACAGGGATACCCAATTTATGTAGGTTGTATTTATTATACTAATTTAAAAAAAATACAACTACATGCACCAAAATTAGTATGTTTAAAATTGGCATCTTTTGACCCCTATAACTTTTTTATTTTTCTGTATATGGTGATGTATGAGGGCTCATTTTTTTGCACCGTGGTATGTACAGTAGTTTTTATTGGTACCATTTTTGTTTTGATGGGACTTTTTGATCGCTTTTTATACATTATTTTAGGGTATACAAAATGACCCAAAATACGCAATTTGGGAATTTTTTAATTTTTTAATGTATATGCCATTGACCGTGCAGTTTAATTAACATTATGTTTTTATAGTTCAGACGTTTACACACGTGGCAATACCACATATGTTTATATTTATTTTTGTTAAATTTTTTTTGGGGGGAAGGGAAGGTGATTTAAACTTTTATTAGGGAAGGGGTTAAATCATATTTTATAACTTTTTTTACACCATTTTTTTGTCCCCATAGTGGACTATTACATGCAATCTTCTAATTGCATACACTGTTGAATGCTATGCCATAGCATAGATCAGTGTTATCGGTGATCTTCTGATCCAGCTGATTTCACAGCGGCGGCCCCGAACAGCCCGACTGAAATGTCAGGACCGGTTGTACTTTCACGTTAGACACGGCGATCAACTTTAATCGCCACGTCTAATGGGTTAATGCTGGGCATCTCCGCGATCGGGGATGTATGGCATTTGACATGGGTCCTGGCGGCTGATAGCTGCTGGGACCACCTGGCTATGATGCGGGGGCAGCCCATGAGCCCGCGTCTTAGCAGGGGAGCATACGCAGGGCATACATGTATGCCCTGTGTTCTTAAGAGGTTAATAAACTTGCAACACTCTTGGCATGCCACATTCTGAATTAACTAAATGTGACTGACTTGTTCAGCATTTGGGGCCCACTTTTAATCTTGCCCAGGGCCACATTAAGCTTAAAACCGGCCCTGCATGGAATGCACACACAAACACATTGGGAGAACAAAGTCCTTGCAGGTGTTGTCCTTTGTGGGATTTGATCCCTGAATTACAGTGCTGCAAGACAACAGCACTAGCCTCTGAGCAAGACAACAGCACTAGCCACTGAGTTTGGAGATCACTGTGCGGCGGTTTCTAAACCGTGGCCCTCTAAATCTTGCAAAACTACAACTCCCAGCATGCACGAACAGCAAACTGCTGTCTCGCCATGCTGGGAGTTGTAGTTGCGTACCTCCAGCTGTTGTATAACTACATCTCCCCTGCATGCCCTTCGGCGATCAGTATGTGCTGGGAGTTGTAGTTTTGCAACAGCTGGAGGCACACTGGTTGGAAAATACTAAGTTAGATAACAGAACCTAACTGAAGGTTTTCCAACCAGTGTGCCTCCAGCTATTGCAAAAGTACAACTCCCAGCATGCATGGTCTGTCAGTGCATGCTGGGATGTAGTTTTGCAACAGCTGGAGGTTTGCCCCCCACATGAATGTACAGGGTACATTCACATGGGCGGGTTTACAGTGAGTTAGACTCCTAGCGGGAAACTAACCGTAAACACCCGCCTGTGTGAATGTACTCTAAAAACACTACACTACACTAACACATAATAAAGGGCAAAACACTACATATACACCTCCTTACACTGCCCCCCCCCCCCCCCCCAATAAAAATGGAAAATGTATTGTTCAGCAGTGTTTCCAAAACGTAGCCTCCAGCTGTTGCAAAACAACAACTCCCAGCATTTCCGGACAGCCACTGACTGTCCAGGAATGCTGGGAGTTTAGCAACAGCTGGAGGCACTCTTTTTGGTAATCACTGGTGTAGAATACCCCTATGTTCACCCCCTATGCAATCCTATGCAATAATTTAGTCCTCAAATGCGCATGGCGCTCTCTCACTTTGGAGCCCTGTCGTATTTCAAGGAAACAGTTTAGGGCCACATATGGGGTATTTCTGTACTCGGGAGCAATTGAGTTACAAATTTTGGGGGGCTTTTTCTGCTTTTTCCCCTTATGAAAATGAAAAGTTGGGGTCTACACCAGCCTGTTAGTGTAAACAAATTTAAAATTTTACACTAACATGCTGGTGTTGCCGCAGGTAACAGAAATACCCCATATGTGGGAGTAAAATGCTCTGTGGATGCATAACAAGGCTCAGGAGTGAGAGCGCACCATGTACATTTGAGGACTTAATTGGTGATTTGCACAGGGGTGGCTTATTTTACAGTGGTTCTGACATAAACTGAAAAAAAATAAATACCCACGTGTGACCCCATTTTGGAAACTACACCCCTCATGGAACGTAACAAGGGGTATAGTGAGCCTTACCACCCCACAGGAGTTTGACAAATTTTCGTTACAGTTGGATGGGAAAATGAAATATGTTATTATTATTTTTTTTATAAAAATGCTGGTGTTACCCTAAATTTTTCATTTTCACATGGGAAAATAGGGAAAAAAAAGCCCCCTCAAAATTTGTAACCCCATTTCTTCTGAGTAAGAACATCCTCCATATGTAGATTTAAAGTGCTCTGTGGGCAAACTACAATGCTCAGAAGAGAAGGAACGCCATTGGGCTTTTGGAGAGAAAATTTGTCCGGAATTGAAAGCCATGTGTATTTCCAAACTCCCCATAGTGCCAGAACAATGGACCCCCCCCCACATGTGACCCCATTTTGGAAACTATACCCCTCATGGAATGTAATAAGGGGTGCAGTGAACATTTACGCCCCACAGATTTTTGGAATAGTGGTCTGTGAAATAAACAATTTAAAGAATGCCAGTGGGGTGTAAATGCTCACTGCACCCCTTATTAAATTCTGTGAGGGGTGTAGTTCCCAAAATGGGGACACATGTGGACATACCAGAGCCCGTACACCAATGCCACTGTTCTGGCACCACGGGGGGCTTTGTAAATGCTCATGGCCCCCAACTTCCATTCCAAACAAATTCTCTCTCCAAAAGCCCAATGACGCTCCTTCTCTTCTGAGCATTGTAGTGCGGCAGCAGAGCACTTGACCTCCACACATGGGGTATTTCCATACTCAGAAGAAATGGGGTTACAGATTTTGGGGGGCATTTTTTCCTATTACCCCTTGTAAAAATGTAAAATTTGGGGGAAAACCAGCATTTTAGTGAAAATTTTTTATTTTTTTCATTTACACATCTACATTAACGAAAAGTCGTCAAACGCCTGTGAGGTGTTAAGGTGCACTGTACCCCTTGTTACGTTCCTCGAGGGGTGTAGTTTCCAAAATAGTGTGCCATGTGGTTTTTTTTTTTTTCTGTTCTGGCACCATAACTGCGACGTGCCCCCCAAAAACCATTTCAGCAAAATTTGCTTTCCAAAAGCAAAATGTGGCTCCTTCTCTTCTGAACATTGTAGTGCGCCAGCAGAGCACTTGACATCCACACATAGGGTATTTCCATACTCCAAAATCCCATTGTTGCTCCTTCCCTTCTGAGCCCTCTAGTGCACCCATGGAGAACTTCACATCCACATATGAGGTATTTCCTTACTCGAGAGAAATGGGGTTACAAATTTTGGGAGAATTTCTCCTTTTACCCCTTGTAAAAATTCAAAAAATAGCTCTACAAGAACATGCGCTTGTAAAAAATGAAGATTTTGAATTTTCTCCTTCACTTTGCTGCTATTCCTGTGAAATACCTAAAATGTTAACAAACTTTCTGAATGTCATTTTGAATACTTTGAGGGTGCAGTTTTTATAATGTGGTAATTTATGGGGTATTTCTCACATGAAAGCCCCTCAAATCCACTTCAAACTGAACTGGTACCCCAAAAATAACACTTTTTAAATTTTTGTAAAAAATTGGAAAATTGCTGCTGAACTTTGAAGCCCTCTAATGTCTTCCAAAAGTAAAAACATGTTAACTTTATGATGCCAACATAAAGTAGACATATTTTATATGTGAATCAATATATAATTTATTTGGAATGTCTATTTTCCTTACAAGCAGAGAGCTTCAAAGTTAGAAAAATGCCAAATGTAAAAAAATGTCATGAAATTTGGGGATTTTTCACCAAAATAATCTATATGAAATATAGGTGCAATACTGTGGTGGATGTAACAATGACATTGGCTATCCCTCAAAACTGATAACATTAAAATTGAGACATTTGCCAGTATATCCTTAGATGAAGGACATACCAGAGCCTGTACACCAACGCCAAGGTTTCTCAAGTGGCATGGGACCTAACACTAACCTACCTGTGCATGATAAGCAAAACCAAGGGCCAGTGGGCAATTACAGCAGTATTAAAGGGATATTCCAGGAGAAAAAAAAATTTGATCAACTTGCACCAGAAAGTTAAACAGATTTGTAAATTACTTCTATTAAAAAATCTTAATCCTTTCAATAATTATCAGCTGCTGAAGTTGAGTTGTTATTTTCTGTCTGGCAACAGTGCTCTCTGCTGACACCTCTGCTTGTCTCGGGAACTGCACAGAGTAGAAGAGGTTTGCTATGGGGATTTGCTTCTAAACTGGGCGGTTCCCAAGACATGTGTCATCAGAGAGCACTTAGACAGAAAAGAACAACTCAACTTCAGAAGCTCACAAGTACTGAAAGGATTAAGATTTTTTAATAGAAGTAATTTGCAAATCTGTTTAAATTTCTGGAGCTAGTTGATATATAAAAAAGTTTTTTCCTGGATAACCTCTTAAAGTCCGACTCACATCCTGCTTCCAGGTTACCTCCAGTGTGACTGAGGACACATACAATGGGAGGAGGAAGACAGGCTGTAAGCCCCACCCAAGCTGGCTGATATGATGCCGGCCTCACAGGTGAACCTTAATGCTACCTAAAATGATAATAAAGGTGCATTAGTATAATATTTTGACAAATACACTGACGTGGTATAAGATGGCAGATGGTTGCTCAACCCCTGAATGCAGATGTGCATAGATACTAGGGGGCAGAGCCTGCTCTTGTGGACTGTTGCTAAGGGCAATCCCCAGCATAAAATGCATACAATGGAGGATGCCTGCAATCGACCACAAGTACCACAATGGCATCCTGCACCAGATAGATAGGTGTGGATGTGAAACAATCAAAATAATCTATGTGGAATATAGGTGCACTACTGTGGTGGATGTAACAATGACATTGTTTATCACTCAAAACATTCGCCAGTATATATATATTTTGATTGTTTCACATCCACACCTATCTATCTGGTGCAGGATGCAATTGTGGTACTTGTGCTCAATTGCAGGCATCCTCCATTGTATGCATTTTATGCTGGGGATTTTTCACCAAGAAAGGATGCAAGTAATGATGAAAATTTACCAATATGTTAAAGTAGAATATGTCACAAAAAGCTGTCTCGGAATCAGAATAAATGGTAAAAGCATCCCAGAGTTATTAATGCATAACGTGACAGTGATCATAATTGCAAAAAAGGTCTTAGTCCTTAAGGTGAAAAAGGGTTCAGTCCTTAAGGGGTTAAAAAATACTAAAAAAAAAAAAAAAAAAAACACAATATATTCCCTTATCCCCCACTGCTGCAATTCTCACAGAGCTTGGTCCATTGGACAAGGAATTACCTGGTCTGCCAATTAATGGCAGGCAGGACATTAGAGGAATTAGAGGCAGGACATCGCTGTGGACAATGATTGGCTGAATGGAAAATTCATTGTGGTAAGTGCTGCACAGTGTACCTGGCACCATCAGAATAGCAATTGTGGGGAAGGCGAGCATTTTTATTTTTCATTTTTACACTAGCCTGAGCAGAATTATTTATAGAAAAAACTCCCTGGAATCCTTTTTTCTGTATAGCATCATATTCTCATAAACATATCAATATATTTTTGCCAAGTTGTTCCTTTTTTCAACAATATCTTGGTGCAATTGCATTTTAACTGCCTTTATCATATGCACCTTCAATTCCTTCTACTACCTACTGAGAATTTTCCTCTTTTACAAGTACACATTGTAGCATTTCCAATCCATCTTCATCATAATAAGCACCAATATTAAATCCGATGCATTGTCATTCAAAAAGGTTTGGGATCATTAATTGAAGTAATAATTAAAAGAAAAGGGTCATAATCCCAGATAGAGAAAATGATAACTAAAGCATTGCCTAAGCACTGTAAAGTTAGCAGGTAAAAGCATATTAAACTGATTAACAGACTATAAAGAGCTCATGTCATCTACAAATAGTGACTTTATATACTAAACCAATTTTAATAACGTTAAAGATTTAAAGGGGTATTCCAGGCAAAAACTTTTTTTATATATCAACTGGTTCCGGAAAGTTAAACAGATTTGTAAATGACTTCTATTAAAAATCTTAATCCTTCCAATAGTTATTAGCTTCTGAAGTTGAGTTGTTGTTTTCTGTCTAACTGCTTTCTGATGACTCACGTCCCGTGAGCTGTGCAGTTCCTATGGAGATATTCTCCCATCATGCACAGCTCCCGGGACGTGACATCATCATTGAGCAGTTAGACAGAAAACTTCAGAAGCTAATAACTATTGGAAGGATTAAGATTTTTTATAGAAGTAATTTACAAATCTGTTTAACTTTCCAGAGCCAGTTGATATATAAAAAAAAGTTTTTACCTGGAATACCCCTTTAAGGTCCGTTGACTTAACTGATGGACCTTACATAAAATATTTATGATGCATGGCTAGAATCCTCAAGTAAATGATTCCTATAGAACTTCAGTGATTATAAGATACAGCCATAAAAGAGTTAAAATTGTCCAGTGGTGATAGATTCATGTATTTCACGTTATTTTGTATTAGACTGGGTTCACACACAGTATTTTGGTAAGTATTTTTAACCAAAACCAGAACCTACACAGAAATTTTTTTTGGGAAAAATATGCACCTTTTACTGTGCCCACCTTCTAATAAATCTGGCCTATCTTTAGAGAGAACCCTTCACATTGAAACGCTGCCCAATCTGCAGGCATCATGTTAGGGGGAGATTCATAGGGGCTTTTGTGGGAAAAGTTCCAGAATAACTTGTCATTTGTTGAGGGGGTTGTCCTACTGACTGATTCTGCTAGGATCAACCACATGACTACTTAGCCCAGAATGAGAAGAAATTTATGTCGTAGGCAGGAGGATGATAAGAATACTTGGCTCACCTTTCGGTTGCTCAATTGTCAAGTTTGTGTTTGTAGTACATTGTAAATGATGTGGGTTGTAGTGTCACGTGGCAAGAGTGGTGCAACCCGATATTTATATAAATGTTCTCACTAACCACTACTTTAATTAGGCTGTAACTCGTACCTAGGCCCCAGAAAAAGTATACCTCAAAAGCCAGGGTTTATAGAAAACCACTTTTTTTTTTTTTTTTACTTTTAATACAGGATAAATGATCATTTGAAATGTATTCAGATTGGGAACACAGTACTTGAGGGACACTTTGCAGTTCAGAAGTATCTGGTAATTTGTCAAAGTCATGGTGTAATTTGAAAATTTGAGAGTTGGTTATTATGAGACTTGTAGTCCTTCTGAGACTTAAAGGGGTACTCCGGTGGAAAACAAACTTTTTCAAATCAACTGGTGCCAGAAAGTTAAACGGATTTGTAAATTACTTCTATTTAAAAATGTCAATCCTTCCAGTACTATCAGCTGCCCTTTACTCCAGAGGAAGTTGTATTTGTTTCTGGAGTTCTTTTTAGTCTGACCACAATGCTCTCTGTTGACACCTCTGTCCATAGCAAGAACTGTCCAGAGCAGGATAGGTTTGCTATGGGAATTTGCTTGTACTCTGGACAGTTCCTGACATGGACAGAGGTGTCAGCAGAGAGCACGGTGGTCAGACAGAAAAGAACTCCAAAAAAATGTCAACTTCCTCTAGAACATACAGCATGCTGTCCAGGCATGCTGGGAGTTTTGCAACAGCTGGAGACACCCCGTTTGGGAAACATTGCCGTAGGGTATTTTTGTGGCTGATTCAAATCAACAATTTAGGCCTCCTCAAATGCGCATTGTGCTCTCTCGCTTTGGAGCCCTGTCATATTTCAAGGAAACAGTTTAGGGCAACATATGGGGTATCTCCGTACCAGAAATTGTGTTACAAATTTTGGGGGCTTTTTCTCCTTTTGCCCCTTATGAAAAGGTAAAGTTGGGGTCTACACCAGCATGTTAGTTTCTCCTTTTGCCCCTAATGAAAAGGTAAAGTTGGGGTCTACACCAGCATGTTAGTGTAAAAAAAAATTTTTTTTTACACTAACATGCTGGTGTTGCCCCATCCTTTAAATTTTCACAAGCGGTAAAAGGAGAAATAGAACTACCCCATATGTGGGCATAAAGTGCTCTGCAGGCGCACTTCAAGGCTCAGGAGTGAGAGCACACCATGTACATTTGAGGTCTAAATTGATCTAAAGGGGTGGCTGATTTTACAGCGGTTCTGACATAAACGCAAAACAATAAATACCCACATGTGACCCCTTTTTGGAAACTACATCCCTCACGGAATGTAACAAGGGGTATAGTTAGCCTTAACATAGTTAGCCTTGTGAAAAAAATTTCACAAGGGACAATTGGAAAAAAGACCCCCAAATTTGTAGCCCCATTTCTTCTGAGCAAGAACATACCCCATATGTGGATGTAAAGTGCTCTGCGGGTCCACTACAATGCTCTAAAGAGAAGGAGTGCCATTGGGCTTTTGGAGAGAGAATGTGTCCGAAATTTAAGGCCATGTGTGTTTAGAAAGACCCCATAGTGCCAGAATAGTGGACCCCCCTCACATGGGACCCCATTTTGGAAACTACACCCCTCACGTAATGTAATAAGGAGTGGAGTGAGCATTTTCACCCCACAGGTGTCTGACAGATTTTTGGAACAGTGGTCCGTGAAAATGAAAATTTTTATTTTTCATTTGCACAGCCCACTGTTCCAAAGATCTGTCAAATGCCAGTGGGGTGTAAATGTTAACTGCACCCCTTATTAAATTCTGTGAGGGGTGTAGTTTCCAAAATGGGGTCACATGTGGGGGGGGGGGGTTCACTGTTCTGGCACCACCGGGGGCTTTGTAAACACACACATGGCCTCCCACTTCTATTCCAAAAAAAATTCTCTAACCAAAAGCTCAATGGCGCTCCTTCTCTTCTGAGCCTTCTCTTGTAGTTCGCCCGTAGAGCACTTTACATCCACATATGGGGTATTTCCATACTCAGAAGAAATGGGGTTACAAATTTTGGGAGGCATTTTCTCCAATTACCCCTTGTGAAAATTTGGGGTAACACCAGCATTTTAGTGAAAAAAAATCATTTACACATCTGACTCAAACACCTGTGGGATGTTAAGGCTCACTGAATCCCTTGTTACGTTTCTTGAGGGGTGTAGTTTCCAAAATATGAGCGATGTGGTTTTATTTTTGCGGTTTTGGCACCATAGGGGCTTCCTAAATGTGACATGCCCCCCAAAAACCATTTCAGAAAAACTTACTCTCCAAAATCTCATTGTCGCTCCTTCCCTTCTGAGCCTTGTAGTGCACCCACAGAGCACTTGATATCCACATATGAGGTATTTCCTTACTCGTGAGAAAATGGGTTACAAACTTTTGGGGGCTTATTCTCCTTTTACCCCTTGTAAAATTTCAAAAACTGGGTCTACAAGAACATGCAAGTGTAAAAAATGAAGATTTTGAATTTTCAACCTTCACCTTGCTGTTATTCCTGTGAAACACCTAATAACAGCAACACTTTCTGAATGTCATTTTGAATACTTTGGGGGGTGCAGTTTTTATAATGGGGTCATTTATGGGGTATTTCTAATATAAAGGCCCCTCAAATCCACTTCAAAACTGAACTGGTCCGTGAAAAATTCCGATTTTGAAAATGTTTTGAAAAATTGGAAAATTGCTGCTGAACTTTGAAGCCCTCTGATGTCTTCCAAAAGTAAAAACATGTCAACTCTATGATGCAAATATAAAGTAGACATATTGTATATGTGAATCAAAATATAATTTATCTGGAATATCCATTTTCCTTACAAGCAGAGAGTTTCAAAGTTAGAAAAATGCTAAATTTTCTAAATTTTCATGAAATTTTGGGATTTTTCACCAAGAAAGGATGCAAGTAACGGCAAAAATCAACCACTGTGTTAAAGTTGAATTTGCCACAAAAAAACATTCTCGGTATCAGAATAATCAGTAAAAGCATCCCAGAGTTATTCATGCATAAAGTGACAGTGGTCAGAATTGCAAAAAAGGGCTCAGTCCTTAAGGTGAAAAAGGGCTCAGTCCTTAAGGGGTTAAGAGTAAGAGCTCTTTCAAGAGCTTAAAGTTCAAAATTTTGTCCATTAACAGAAGAGATGTAGAAGGACTTAGCAAGGCGAGACACTGGAAGACGGTTTTTATGAACCTGGGAGGCACCAATGAAGTTACCAACGGAACCGGAGTCCAAAAGAGCAGAAGCGATGAAAGACGTCTTGGCAGAGGAAAATACTTGAACCCGGGTGGTCAAGCGAGGAGAGGAAATATTAGCATCTAATGAAGCCATTCCTACTTGTCCAAGTTGAGAGCATTCTCCCGGATGCAAAGGACGTATAGAACCGTCTTTGAGAAAGTGCTCCAGACTGGCACAATATAGGCACAAATTCTCATTGCGTTGACAGGATTTTTCCTGCTGCGTTAATTGAAAACGGCCCCCTTCCATAGCCTCTTCGGCAAGAGGCAAAGTAGAGAGTAGAAGTGGATGTTGAAACACGGGGGCCAGACGAGGTAAACGCAGTGTTCAGGCAGGTTCTTTATCCTCCGGCTTCTCGGCAAAACGCCCATCAATTTGAGTGGCTAAATTGATAAGTTTGCTTAGGTTAGCTGGAGAATCTGGTGCAGTGAGAGCATCCTTGATTCGAGAGGAAAGTCCTTTTTTTAAAGATTGCACACAAGGCCTCGTCGTTCCAAGAAAGTTTAGAGGCAAGAGTGCGGAACTGAACCGCGTAGTCGCCAATGGAGGAGTTCCCTTTGTAGAGGCTCAGTAGAGTCATCTCAGCAGAGGAGGCTCATGCGGGTTCTTCAAATGCATTGCAGAATTCTGCAAGGAAGGCTGACAGGTTTAAAGAGGACCGGATCTCTACAATCCCAGAGAGGAGTAGCCCAGGCCAAAGCTTTTCCAGACAGTAGACTGAACACAAACGCCACTTAAGCACGCTCTGTAAGGAACAGATCCGCCATCAGTTCTAGATGGATAGAACACTGTGTCACAAAGCCTCTACACTTGGGATCGCCGTCATACTTAGAAGGCAAGAAGGCAGGTGGATGCTGCTGCTGTTGCTGTTGTTGCTGCTGAGCGGCAAAAAGCTGTTGCATCATGGCTGAGAGTTGATTCAGTTGTTGCGCCTGACGGGCTAACTGCTGCGACTGCTGAGCCACGACGGTGGGAAGATCCGAGACATCTGGCAAAGGCACCCCAGTGGTATCCATGGCAGGATCTTACTGTAACGGGTCACGGCAGGTAGTGGATCCTCTGGGCCTGTGTGGATGATGACGTGAGCCATGCCAGGGAGCGGAGTCTAAGGGGCCACTGGTTTTCACAAGAGCCCGCCGCAAAGCAGGATGGTCTTGCTGCAGCAGACGACACCCAGGTCGCTACCCCTGGCACGACTCGTCCACACAGGTAGCTGGGAGGTGACATGGCACAGAAGGAGACTGGCAGGATGTGGCAAGATGGAAGAAGGTCAGGTCAGGGCAGGTAACACAGGTGCAGGGTATGTAAGGTAGCAAGGAACAGGTACATGGTAACAGCGACACAGGACTTTCACCATGGCACTAGGCAACCAAAGATCCAGCAGGGAACCAAGGGAGGAGCTCATATTTAAGGACAGGGTGCAGATGTAGACACTTAATTAAATGAACACTGGCCATTTAAAAAGCTACTCCGCCCCTAGACATCTTATCCCCTCACAGCTGTCACGCCCCCTCCCATAGACTTGCATTGAGGGACGGGGTGGGATGTCACATGGGGGCGGAGTCGTGACGTCTTGATCTTCCGTCCCGGTGGTCGAGATGGACTCAGCCTGAGGACCTCCAGCGGTTCCGGAAGCTGCTACAGGTGGTTGCTGCATGGTAGATCCAGGGGGTCCCCAACAGCGGGACCCCGATGATCTGACATCTTATCCTCTATCCTTTGGATAGGGGATAAGATGTCTATGGGCGGAGTACCCCTTTAAGAGTAAGAGCTCCTAGGAGGCGGGGGCACGCACGCCAGAGCTTCGAGTACACTGAGAGACGGAAGATGAGGAAGGTGAGTGACGGGCTGGGATTCGCATGCGGGCGCGTCCCACCATGTGAATTCCAGCCCCGCTGGCAGTGGGGACATGAGCAAAGAGCGCTCACGGCCGGGGTGTCTGGCCGGAGCACAGGTGTTACATCTCTTAGCAATGTTTGCTACAGCCATGGTACTGTAAATTGCATGATGAAATTATTAGCCTAGATGTTTCCTTTTTCTGTTAAAATGCTTAACCAGCTGAGTAATTGCTGGAGCTTCTTTGCTGTGTATTTAATTTTAACTGGAAGAATGGTCAGGATTATTGAAATGTGCTTTCCAGTAATTAGATACGTAATTCCATAGAACTCTCAGTGGTACTTAGCAGTTCTAGATCAAAATAGAAGCTTATAACATGAAAGCAATGCAAATATCTTTGAAAAAGCATGTAACGCAGAGGTGAAGAACCTTTTTTCTGCCAAGGTCCATGTGGATATTTATAAGATCATTCATAGGTCATACAAAATTTTTTACTTAAAAATTTGCTGCTATATTTGGTCAAACATTTAAATAACTCACCTCTAATGTAGTGCCTGCAAGTAAGTCTGTTTGTGATGTTAGCTGGTATTGATGATGTTGCTACTGTTGCTGCTTTCCTAGGTTTGAGTTAGTCAGTCAGGAGTGCAGTCGCCTCTTTGCAATTGCAGGTTTTAAAAAGAACTGCTTGCAGCAGTAAATTGTTCCACACACAGACGCATATTCTACTGTTATGTGCCGTACAATCAGTTGCGTAGTGTAACATCTGCGCTCCGGCCAGACACGCTGTCCGTGAGCGCTCTCTTGTCATGTCCCCGATGCCGGCGGGGCTGGGATTAGCATCATGGGATGCGCCTGCATGCGAATCCCAGCCCATCACTCAACTCCCTGGTCTTCCTGTCCTTGCAGCCTCAGCACGCTTGTCCCCACCTCCTAGGGCATACACACGCAGGAGCTCTTACATTTAAAGGGATAGTACTCATTTAATCAAGTGTTTACACCTGAACCCTGTTTTTAAGTATCAGCTCCTCCCTTTGCTCCCTGCTGGATATTTGTTGCCTTTGTGCTCTAGAGAAAGCTATTGTGTTTCTATGTTCCTGATATTACTGCTACCTTGACCAGATCTTGCCAGTTTCCTTTTGTGTCACGTCCCATCCCAGCAACCTGTGTGGACGAGTCGAGCCGGGGGTAGCAACCTGGGTGCCGCCTGCCACAGCAAGACCATCCTGATTTGTGGCAGGCTCTGGTGAAAACCAGCGGTACCTTAGTCTCCACTCCCTGGCATGGCTCATGTCATCCTCCACACAGGCCCAGAGGATCCACCATCTGCCGTGACCCGTTACAGTAAGATCCGGCCATGGATCCCGCTGGGGTGCCTTTTCCAGATGTCTCGGATCTTTCCACTGTCGTGGCTCAGCAGTCGGAGCAGTTAGCCCGTCAGGTGCAACAATTGAATCTACTCTCAGCCATGGTGCAACAGCTTCTTGCCGCTCAGCAGCAACAATGGCAACAGCAGCAGCCACCTGTTCCTGAGCCTCCTCCTGTGTCTGCAGCTTCTCCCGGGACCAAGCTTTGTTTGTCCTTGCCTTCTAAGTATGACGGAGATCCCAAGCTGTGTAGAGGCTTTGTGACACAGTGTTCTATCCATCTAGAACTCATGGCGGATCTGATCCCGACATAGCTTGCTAAAGCTTGTGGTCAGTCTTCTATCTGGAAAAGCTTTGGCCTGGGCTTCTCCTCTCTGGGATGGTAGAGATCAGGTCTCCTTGAACCTGTCGGCCTTCACGTAGCTTGTAGCTTCCGGGCCCCAATGCAAAATCTACAGCAGGGACCCATATGCCAATTATATTACTGGTCTCTAATGGGGCAGATGTGCTTTGAGGCCCCCTTACGCACCAGGGCCCTGGTGCGACTGCTACCTCTATACAGGTATTGTACATACAGAATGTATTTATGAATACTAACTAGTGAGATTGCCTAGTATTAGAGTAAATATGTTGGATCTTGCACTACCTAGAAAAGTATTGCTGTTAAAATAGCTTTATTGCCTTGGTCAGTCTAAATGAGTCTATGTCATCCCCTTCCTGGAGTGCCATTGTGCAAAAATGTTGTGACTTTTCAAAAAGTTGCAGATAATAAATCAGGCAGAAACAGGCAGACCACACACATTATGCCCCCTATAGGCAACAGGGGGAAAAAATAACACAAATGCTTAATAAACCTGATATGCATGGGAAAGCTAGGCCAAAAGTTGCAAAACATACCAATAAAGTTTAACACATGAGCTCCAAGGGGCCTACAGATCCATACTACAAACCCATAGGGGCTGCCCACACACAAGTAGGGGCAGTACTAGGGGGGCAACCTGGGCCTTCAGAACAGGCAAATTACTGCATTGTCAAGAAGAAGAGGTAACAGGAAAAGCATGGGGCATAGAAGAAAGGTAAGGAGACCTGTATATATGGGAGGGAGAGGGTGACCATAGAGTACCGTATATACACTGTATAATTGGTGGGGGGGGGGGGGTCAAGGGAGCAGTGTATAGGGGCATATGGTGCAGTAAATGTAAAATGTGGGGCCATAGTGAGAGCATAGGGAGCACTATTATGAAGGAAGTGTCTTAGAAAGCAGCATATGTTAGAGAGAGGGGCTATAGGGTGCAGTATATAGAGGGAGACCTTTAACAAGAAATATTAAACATTTTGAAACACAGAATACTCACGGGTAATAGTGTTAGCTCAGACTTGCACCAGGTAATGTGTAGGGTAGGTGTGGAGAAGCCTTAACCTGTTTGGAACGGAGGGCGTCCGGGTACTCCGTATTTCCGATCACCACCGCTCGCCGGGCAGTGATCAGACCGGGATGACTGTTAATTTCTATCAGCAGTCATGCCGTTGCAATGCCAAGGAGGTCCTGAGACACCCCCCCCATCCCCCCATGTCGGTGATCGGCGCAAATCGCCGGTCAATTCAGACCGGTGATTTGTGGCGATTTTGGGCCAATCGGGTCACTGGTCGCCCGGAAAATAAGAATGATCGGAGCTGTCAGAGACCTACCACTAAAGGATAGGAGTGAGGTGGCAGGGGTGACACCTCCTCCTATCCCCTGCCATTGGTCGCTCAGGACTGACCGACCAATGGCAGTTGGGAGTGGGGGGGTTAATGTTAATTTCCCCCTCTCTGCCCACCGATCGAAGTCCGAGCAGAGCGGGCGGAATGGCCGGCTTACCGGAGCAGCTGCGGCAGAGACATCGTGTGGCTGCGGCATGAGGAGTGCGGCCGGAAAGTGCGGCGGTGGAGGAGGCTGCAGTGAAGATCGCTGGTATGTGATCTTCACTGTGGCCTTCTAAAAGTTGCAAAACTACAACTCCCAGCATGCCCAAACAGCCTTTGGCTGTCTGGGCATGCTGGGAGTTGTAGTTTTGCAACATCTTGAGGGGCACAGTTTGGAGACCACTGTGTAGTGGTCTCCAAACTGTGGTCCTCCAGATGTTGCAAAACTACAATTTTCTTGCATGCCCAGACAGTCAGGGATGCTGGGCAGTGTAGTTCTGCAATATCTGGCCCTTCAGATGTTGCAGAACTACAACTCCCAGCATGCCTGGACAGTCTGGGCATGCTTGGAGTTGTAGTTTTGCAACATCTGGAGGGCTACAGTTTGGACATCACTACTTAGGGGTCTTCAAACTGTTCTTCCCCAGTTGTTGCATAACTACAACTCCTAGCGTACCTTTCGGCTGTCAGTGCATGCTGGGAGTTGTAGTTTTGCAACAGTTGTAGGCACACTGGTTGGGAAACACTGAGCTAGAGCCTGTTTCCTAACTCAGTGGTTCCCCAACAGTGTGCCTACAGCTGTTGCAAAACCACAACTCCCAGCATGTACGGTCTATTCGTGCATTCTGGGAGTTGTAGTTTTGCAACAGCTGAAGGTTTGGGGTGCTCCCCCCCCCATGTGAATGTACATTCACATGGGCAGGGGTTTACAGTGAGTTTCCTTCTACAAGTTTGAGCTGTGGCAAATTTTCTGCCGAAGCTCAAACTCCCAGCGGAAAACTCACTGTGAATGTACCCTAAAAACACTACACTAACACAAAATAAAAAGTAAAACACTACATACATACCCTTACACGTCTCCCCCCCCCCCCCCCCAAATAAAAATGAAAAAGTCTCATACGGCAGTGTTTCCTAAACGAGGCCTCCAGCTGTTGCAAAACAACAACTCCCAGTATTGTCCGACAGCCATTGACTGTCCTGGCAGGCTGAGAGTTCTGCAACAGTTGGAGGCACCCTGTTTGGGAAACACTGCCGTAGGATTTTGGTGGAGACAAGCGCCATCCTTGTATCCGGGTCCGCCACTATTGCAAATCCCTAATTTTTGGAGGGATTTTTCTCCTTTTACCCCTTATGAAAAGGAAAAGTTAGGGACTACACCAGCATGTTAATGTAAAAAAAAATTTTTTTTACACTAACATGCTGGTGTTGCCCCATACTTTTCATTTTCACAAGAGGTAAAAGGGAAAAAAAGTCCCCCAAAATTTGTAATGCAATTTCACCTGAGTATGGAAATACCCCATATGTGGATGGAAAATGCTCTGCAGGCACACAACAGGGCTCAGGAGTGAGACAGCACCATGTAAATTTGAGGCCTAAATTGGTGATTTGCACAGGGGTGTCTGCTAGTTATAGCAGTTCTGACATGAACGCAAAAAAAAAAAAACAGGAACATGTGACCCCATTTTGGAAACTACACCCCTCAAAGAATGTAACAAGGTGTCTGATAGATTTTTTGAACAGTCATTGGGCTTTTGGAGAGAGAATTAGACTGGAATTTACAAAGCCCCCATGGTGCCAGAACAGTGGACCCCCCATATTTGACCCCATTTTGGAAACTACACCCCTCATGTAATGTAATAAGGGGTACAGTGAGCATTTACACCTTACAGGTGTCTGACAGATTTTTTGAACAGTCGTCCGTAAAAATGAAATATAAAATTTTTCATTTGCACAGCCCACTGTTCCAAACATCTGTCAAACGCCAGTGGGGTTTATATGCTCACTGCACCCCTTATTACATTCTGTGAGGGGTGTAGTTTCCAAAATAGGGTCCACTGTTTTGGCACCATGGGGGCTTTGTAAACGCACATGTTCCCCAACTTCCATTCCAACCAAATTCTCTTTCCAAAAGCAACTGGGCTCCTTCTCTCCTGAGCATTGTAGTTCACCTGCAGATCACTTTATATCCATATTTGAGGTATTTCCATACATCATTTTTGAGGGATTTTTTTTTACTATTACTCCTTGTGAAAATGAAAAATTTGGGGTAACACCAGCATTTTAGTGTTAAAAATATATTTTTTTATTTTTACGTTGTCACGATTCGGCTTCCAGGTAGTGGATCCTCTGTGTCAGCGAGGGATTGGCGTGGACCGTGCTAGTGGACCGGTTCTAAGAGGCTACTGGTTTTCACCAGAGCCCGCCGCAAAGCGGGATGGTCTTGCTGCGGCAGTAGCAACCAGGTCGTATCCACTAGCAACGGCTCTACCTCGCTGACTGCTGAGAAGGCGTGGGACAGAAGGACTAGGCAGAGGCAAGGTCAGACGTAGCAGAAGGTCGGGGGCAGGTGGCAAGGTTCGTAGTCAGGATGGGTAGCAGAAGTTCAGGTACACAGGCTTTGGACACACTAAACGCTTTCACTGGCACAAGGCAACAAGATCCGGCAAGGGAGTGCATGGGAGGAGGTCAGATAAAGGCAGGGAGCAGATGGAAGCCAATTAAGCTAATTGGGCCAGGCACCAATCATTGGTGCACTGGCCCTTTAAGTCTCAGAGAGCTGGCGCGCGCGCGCCCTAGAGAGCGGAGCCGCGCGCGCCAGCACATGACAGCAGGGGACCGGGACGGGTAAGTGACCTGGGATGCGACTCGCGAGCGGGCGCGTCCCGCTGTGCGAATCGCATCCCCAACGGCCATGACAGTGCAGCGCTCCCGGTCAGCGGGACTGACCGGGGCGCTGCAGGGAGAAAGACGCCGTGAGCGCTCCGGGGAGGAGCGGGGACCCGGAGCGCTAGGAGTAACATACGTCCCACTTTAATGAAAGTTCGTCAATCACCTGTGGGGTGTTAAGGCTCACTTTACCCCTTGTTACGTTCCTTGAGGGGTGTAGTTTCCAAAATAGTGTGCCATGTGTTTTATTTTATTTTTTACTGTTCTGGCATCATGGGGCTTCCTAAATGCGACATGCCCCCCAAAGACCATTTCAGCAAAATTTGCTCTCCAAAATGCCATTGTCGCTCCTTCCCTTCTGAGCCCTCTAAGAGCACTTTACATCTGCATATGAGGTATTTCCTTACTCGAGAGAAAATGAATTACAAGTTTTGGGGGCCTTTTTACCTTTTACCCCTTGTAAAAATGAAAAAGAATGGGGCTTCAATTACATGTTAGTGTAAAAAATTTAGATTTAGATTTTTCTCCTCCATTTTGCTGCTATTCCTGTGAAACCCCTAAAGGGTTAACAAACTTTTGGAATGTAATTTTGAATACTTTGAGGGGTGCAGTTTTCATAATGGGGTCCATTATTGGGGATTTCCAACATAAAGACCCTCATATTCACTTCAAAACTGAACTGGTCCCTGAAAAATTCTGATTTTGAAATTTTCATGAAAAATTGGAAAATTGCTGCTATACTTTGAAGCCCTCGGATGTCTTCAAAAAGTAAAAACATGTCAACTTTATGATGCAAACATAAAGTTAACATATTGTATATATGAATCAATGTGTAATTTATTTGACATGTCTCTTTTCCTTACAAACAATCAGTTGCATACACATCGCAATGATGCTGCAATGTGTGTAACATATCCAAATTTCATATTGTCTTCTCATATGCCAGAAAGTTATAACACTGCGTTTCTATTATATTGCTGGATGATTTCATGAAACACTGTGAAGGGGATACAGCAGACAAATTTGCTTTACCACAAAAGCTTTTTCTACACGTTTGCAATATAAGTTCCCAAGAGCATTCACTATATGCCTTTGTAAGTGCCTCATTAGGAATACATAATATTAAAAGCAATACACAACATTTAGATAGCATCAGCTTGTTTCTGATAAGAAAAAAATGCTTTGTTTATGAGAAACAGCATTCATTCAGCATGGTTCACTGTTCTATTGACCCGCTACGATTGTCATGAAAATAAGACAAACAATTTCTATGTAGCTTTGAATAAAGAATAGCTAGTGCCAGCAGAAGGCTTAAAAATCTTTATTCTTCCCAAAAATATTTTGGCATGACAGTGAGTTGCATAGTACACAAACTTTTAAGCATTCCAGATGCACAATATGACCTTAATCAAAGCAGATATGTTAAATATTTAGTCTCACGTTAAACCCCTTTCCGACCTGTGGTGTACCTGTATGTTATGGGACAAGTGAGGAAGTACTGCGCAGGCTTGGGAGTCTGGTCCATGTCGTAACTGGCAGATGCCCACTTCTATCAGCAGCTAACATCTGCTGGGAATAACGGACATGGGAGATCGCTCCATTGTTCATCATTTAAAGGGTTAAATGCCAGGCTCAATAGCGATTGTGTAATTTAAATTTTAAATTCAGGTAATCCCTGGTGTCTAGTAGTCCCATCGACCTCCCCTCGATGTAATCATGAGGTGCTGATGGGTTACTGAGGAAGCCTGAGGCTTTACTTTTTTTTTTTTAATTCCTTAAGGGCGGAGGGCGTACATGTATGCCCTTCTCCCATTTCCCTACTATGACACGCGCTCGGGAGCTGAGCTTGTGTCATAGCAAGATGGTCACGGTGGCTATTGATTGTGGTGTCTGAAATGTAAAAAAAAAACTACTTGTCCCGATCAGCTGAGTGGATGGCTGGAGGGCCCTTACCTGCCTACTTGCCGTCGTTTGACGCTCCAGTGATGGCATAGCCTTGAACAGTGTATGCAATCTAAGGATTGCATGTGATAGTCAAACATACTTGAGTTAAGAACCTATTCACACCTGGGTTCAGTGATGTGCGTTTTAGTGAAGGCTCCTTCTCCACTCCAAACACTTACAGCAAAAATGCCACACGACACACAATAGCTTCTCTTTTTAAACAAGCATGCTTTAGTGAGAATTTTCATTAATGGAAAACACAGTCCAATCCGTATCACAAAGAATGTAAAAACATACAAAATCACAAAAGGTGCACCTTCTGGAAGCGCTACACACTCCTCGCTTAGCCGGGAATTTTCAGCCCATGTTCGGGCCTCCTACGGCCTGAGATCCTTCCTTTCACGAAGGAGACAGCAGCGAAGCTTGCGTTGAACACTTACGACGTTTCGGAAGACAAGACACGCCTCCTTTTTTAAGTATCCCTAACGTGCTCCCTTTACCACATTACATAGGATATACACTCTCGCGAGAACTCATTCCTCTAACAAGAATTTACAATGTTAAAATCCAAATATAATTAAAAATAGATCCTCAGTTCTACATATAGATCTAGGAATAGTATCAAGATGGTAATTCACAGAAATACACTGAAGTTACATGATTCATTGGATGCACATGTAACAATCTAAACGAGGAGTGTCTAGCGCGTCCAGAAGGTGCACCTTAGGTGATTTTGCATGTTTTTACATTCTTTGTGATACGGATTGGACTGTGTTTTCCATTAATAAAAAATTCTCAATAAAGCATACTTGTTACAAAAGAGAATCTTTTGTGTGGTGTGTCATCTATTTTTGCTGTAAGTGTATGGAGTGAAAAAGGAACCTTCACCAAAACGCACATCACTGAACCCAGGTGTAAATAGGTTCTTAACTCATGTATGTTGGACATTGGACTACTCTTGAAACCTGTTACCTAAGTTTTTTTGCTATAACTTTGGGGCATCGCCTAAAAGGAGGGAATATGTCCTTTGATGCAAAAGCGCAGACACATTCCATTTCACAGAAGGAGAAAGTAACAGTATATTAGCATCTGCAGAGTTAGCTGGGCTTTCGTTAAAGGGGTACTCCCACCCTAGACATCTTATCCCCTATCCAAAGGATAGGGGATAAGATGTCTGACCGCGGGGGTCCCGCTGCTGGGGACCTCCGCAATGTTGCATGCGGCACCCACCTGTTTATTGTCCGGAAGCGCTGGAGGGTCTTGGTCGCGACCACGGGAATGAAAGTCCGTGACGTCAGGACTCCGTCCCTGTGTGACCTCATGCCCCGTCCCCCCAATGCAAGTCTATGGGAGGGGGCATGACGGCCATTTATGCAAACATACGTGCCCTGATTAACAACTACCCAAGAATGCCAATGCTGTATTCGCTACCTAAAGTGCATGAGGATATGGATTGCCCCCGGGATGTCCTATCGTCTCCGAGGTGGATTCCATTCTTTATCCACTTGCAGTTTATGTGGACATTTTTTAATTTTTTTTATTGTGCAACACCTTAATAATTACTTGCGTGATACAAATTACTTTTTGGATCACATAGAAAACATTGAGATTACTGAGAATATCTGGTTGTGTACACTTGACATAAAAAGCCTGCATACAAACATACCGACAGAAGAAGGGTTACTGGCAGTAAGAGAAAAATTGATTAAAGATGCTACCCTAGATAACTCTAAGACTAGATTCTTAAAGAATCTTTTGGAGATGATATTGACTAAAAATTATTTTCGTTTTGGTGAAGATTATTTTTTACAGTTACAAGATACTTCGATGGGGTCCCCAGTGGCCCCCAGTTTTGCTAACATCTTTATGACTAAAGTTGAGGAGTTATTTGTTTATTCTTTTCTATCCAGTATCTATGTCACCACATGGGTTAGATATGTGAATGATGTTTTTATGTTAGGGACAGGTCCCCGGGATAAGCTAAATGAATATGTGGAGGCGTTAAATCAATGCCATGAATTAATTGAGTTCACACTGGAAGCACATCTCCAAAAAATCTATTATTTGGATGTCGAGGTATATAAAGAAGGGACCAGATTAGCATCCACTCTTTGTAAGAAAGAGGCTGATAGAAATAATTTACTATCAAGACAAAGTTGTCATGCACCTCAGACCTTTAAAGGTATCCCTAAAAGCCAGTTCATACGAGCCAGGAGGATATGCAGTACAGTGGAAGATTATGTGAAAAATAAGTTTGTTGAAAGAGTTATAGGGAAGATGTATTTAGGAGAGAAGGTGATGAAGTGTAGGAGATTCCATGGGAACAACTGAGAATGAATAAGAGGAAGGATAAAGGAAAAATAAATGATGATTTAGTTTGTCTACATATGACAAACGTTCCCAGTTAGTTAAAATACAGTGAAAAAATATTGGGGGTTATTAAAAGAAGATCCGAAGTTTAGTAAGATGTTTGGCAGACCTCCTTGTTTTTCATATAAGAAAGGAAAATCTTTGGCTAATAGTTTGGTGAGAGCAGATTTACAAAAAAAGAAAAAATCTAAACAAATGTTTTTGAAATCGAGAAACAAAGGAATGTTTCCATGTCTATCCGGTCAGAATTGTTCTAGTATCATCAATAGTGACCATGTTGTGCATCCACTACAGGGGACCAAATTCCCAGTTAAAGGGTGGTTTAGCTGCGAGAACAAACAGGTTGCCTACCTATTAAAATGTCCCTGTGGTAGGATATACATTGGTCAAACAATGCGAAGAGTGAAATTCCGGATTAGCAAACACCATTGCGCTATCTGGAATTCACTGACTAAATTGACATATGCAAAAGAAAAAACTAAGGAAACTAATAGGTATGGAGAGACAGGTTTTGCCAGACATTTTGCCAAACAGGTTTACCAAGTCAGTGAGTTATGCTGGATGGTTATTGAAGAGGTGCAAGGTACAACAGAAGAAGGGGTTAAGAAAAGATTGGGAGTAGCGAGAAGTATATTGGATCGAAACGCTGAACTCTCTGAACTCAGATGGGCTAAATGAATCATGTAACTTCAGTGTATTTCTGTGAATTAACATCTTGATACTATTCCTAGATCTATATATAGAACTGAGGATCTATTTTGAATTATATTCAGGGCCAGCCTTTGGGTTGTGCGAGCTGTGCGGCCGCAAAGGGCGCCATAGCAACAGGGGCGCCGGGCGGCCGACACAGCTCGCAGTGTAACAGGCCGGCCGAAGATGGGGAGAAGCGAGCTGCAGGCTGCAGCTGCTTTAAAGGAGGAAGCAAGGTCCGAAACGTGGAGGAGGAGCTTGGGGGTACGGGCAGCGTCTAAGTGCTGCACGCGCCTTCACAGAGAGCCGCGGAAGGATCCCTGTGTGCAGTGTGGCCAGTGCTCTACAAGCTGATTCCGGGGAGCAGCGCAGCAGCCTTCAAAAGTAAGTACCTGGCTGTTCAAAATAATTGTTTGATTTTGTGCTTTTTTAGTTTATTTATTTTTTAAACAGGGCATAGGATATGTGAAGGGGGGCAGGGTCCGTCTGTCTAATTATGGAATAAAGAGAGAGGGTCTGATTAATGGGGACAGAAAAATGGACTTGTGAATGGGGGGAGGGGGGTCTGAGTCTGATTAAGGGGGACTGGTAAAGGGGGGAGGGTCTGATTAAGGGGTGAAGGGGGGGGAGATGGTCTGATTATGAGTGACAGGGGACTGAGTAATAAGAACATGGGACTGGTGAAGGGGGGGTCTGAGTCTGCTAAGGGGGACTGGTGAAGGGGGAGGGCCTGATTAAGGGGGTCTGCATCTGATTAAGGGGGACATGGGACTGATTAAGGAGGCAGGGGACTGATTAAGGGGGACAGGGGACTGATTAAGGGGGACATGAGACTGATTAAGGGGGCAGGGGACTGATTAAGGGGGACAGGGGACTGATTAAGGGGGCAGGGGACTGATTAAGGGGGGCAGAGGACTGATTAAGGGGGCAGGGACTGATTAAGGGGGACAGGGGACTGATTAAGGGGGCAGGAGACTGATTAAGGGGGAGAGGGGACTAATTAAGGGGGCAGGGGACTGATTAAGGGGGGGAGAGGGCTGATTAAGGGGGACATGGGACTGATTAAGGGGGCAGGGGACTGATTAAAGGGACAGGGGACTGATTAAGGGGGACAGGGGACTGGTGAAGGCGAGCAGGGGACTGATTAAGGGCCTGAACACCTAAGGCCGGCCCTGATTATATTTGGATTTAAACATTGTAAATTCTCGTTTCAGAAATGAGTTCTCGCAAGAGTGTAAATCCTATGTAATGTGGTAAAGGGAGAACGTTAGGGATACTTAAAAAAGGAGGCGTGTCCTCCGAAACATCGTAAGTGTTCGAGGAAGGATCTCTGGCCGTAGGAGGAAAATTCCTGGCTAAGCGGGTAGTGTGTAGCGCGTCCAGAAGGTGCAGCTTGGGTGATTTTGTATTTTTTTACATTCTTTGTAATACGGATTGGACTGTGTTTTCCATTAATGAAAATTCTCACTAAAGCATACTTGTTTAAAAAGAGAAGCTATTGTGTGGTGTGTCATTTTTGCTGTAAGTGTATGGCGTGGAGAACGAGCCTTCACTAAAATGCACATCATTGAACTCAAGTGTGAATAGGTTCTTAACTCCTGCTAACTCACTAAAGCATACGTGTTGAAAAAGTGAAGCTATCGTGTGGTGTGTCATCTATGTTTGCTGTAATTGCATGTAATAGTCCTTTATGGGAACTAAAAAATAGTGTAAAAAAAACAAACAAACAACATAAAACCTATATAATTTGAATATTGTTGTAATCGTATGGACCTACAGAATAAAGATAAGGTGTCATTTTTACCAAAAAGTGCACTGTGTAGAAGCGGATACCCCCCCCCCCCCCCCCAAATTTTAAAATGGTGTTTTTTTCCCAAATCTGCCCCACGAATAATATTTTTTTTTAGTTTTGCTGCAGATTTTGTGGTAAAATGATTGATGTCATTACAAAGTAAAATTGTTGGCACAAAAACAAGCAACATTAAATTTTTCCCTAGATATAATTTATTTCTGGCTTTATAGTACATTATACTGTATGATAGAATAAAGTGTGCCAATAAAATGTCCAACTTGTCCTGCAAAAAAATAAGTCCTAATATAATACATTGTAATGGAAATAAATTGTAATGGAAATATACCTGCGCCTATCAGACATAGGTGTGGGTCCCGGAGGTAAACCTGCACCTATCAGACATTTAGGAAATATCCATTGGACGTCTGAAGGAACTTTAGTTTTTGGTTTTACTGACATGCCTGTATTGGCAAAAAAATTAATTTGTTACTGGGTTGTTCACCTGTTTGGCTTTTATAGACTATTGGACTATTGGAGTTCCGTACAAATTTAGGCCAAAAAAAAAAGATATGGGGAAATTCACTTTGTTTTTTTATTGTTATTATTTTTATTTTGTACCCTGTAATTTCCGAGTTTTTTTATTTTATTTTTACAATCTAAGTGATTTATGAAATTTGTTTACACTGTTTTTGGCATCTTTTCAGTATAAATAGATCCATGAATGTGAAGGTGCGGAGGAGTAAAACAAAACCCTTGGATACCGGCGCTGCGACTTACAGGCATGAAGACAATAATGTCCAGATAGGGGTAAAAGATCCCAAGCAGGACCGTTTATTAAACAAGAATGGTAAAAACAATAAAAACAACAGTGGATTATGCATTTCGGGAGGAGCCCTCCCTTCCTCAGATCAGGAACCCTGATCTGAGGAAGGGAGGGCTCCTCCCGAAACGCGTAATCCACTGTTGTTTTTATTGTTTTTACCATTCTTGTTTAATAAACGGTCCTGCTTAGGATCTTTTACCCCTACCTGAACGTTATTGTCTTCATGCCTGTAAGTCACAAAGCCGGTATCCAAGGGTTTTGCTTTACTCCTCCGCATCTTATACACCTCCCACGTATATCCTGGGGTAATACACGAGGTGCCGCTTGTCGGTCCTTTTTTTCGTTTCTTGTATATGAATATGAAGGAAAATGAATAAAAATTTCCTATGAAAAGGGGAAAAAAGGGGAAACAGTATATGGGGGCCCTGTGTATATGAGGCCCTATGTACCACAGTGTTTGGGCTCCTGAAGAATCCCACATGGCAGGAATGATTTTAAAAGAGTATTCCAGCATAAAAAGTTGCTATGACTGAGGTAAAAATAAAAAAGTGATACTTACCTACCCTGGTCCCTTGAAGCTCCCATTGTGGCTCTTTCCAGTCCCCTGCTATGCTTCGCTTCTCCCTACTTCTGAGATGAGAAGTCGTAACAGGAACTGATCACTGACTATAGCAGTGTCCAGTTTCCTATTCCCCAATGATTGGCTGAGTGGCCTATTTTATTTTCCGTATTCAACCCTCTCCACCTTGTTCTTTCTGTGTGCACCTATCCTATCTATCCTACCCCTGACTCTGTTGTCTTGTTTTTGGTTTGTTTCTTTGTTTGGCAACTACCTTAAAGGGGTACTCCCGTGGAAAACTTTTATTTTTAAATCAACTGGTGTCAGAAAGTTAAACAGATTTGTAAATCACTTCCATAATTTTTTTTTTAATCCTGCCAGTACTTTTTAGGGGCTGTATACTAAAGAGAAATCCAAAAAAGAAATGCATTTCCTCTGATGTCATGACCACCGTGCTCTCTGTTGACCTCTGCTGTCCATTTTAGGAACTGTCCAGAGCAGGAGAAAATCCCCATAGCAAACATATGGTGCTCTGGACAGTTCCTAAAATGGACAGCAGAGGTCAGCAGAGAGCACTGTGGTCATGACATCAGAGGAAATGCATTTCTTTTTTGGATTTCTCTTTAGTATACAGCCCCTAAAAAGTACTGGAAGGATTAAGATTTTTTTATAGAAGTGATTTACAAATCTGTTTAACTTTCTGACACCAGCTGATTTAAAAAAAAAAAAAAAAAAAAAGTTTTATCACGGGAGTACCCCTTTAATGCTGCTGTGGGCTCAGATTTGTTCAGTTTATAAGGTGAATATTTAATCTTATGTCATTACTGTTCTCAACCTGAAAACTATTATATTACTCATTTTATGTCTCTAAGCTTATTTTGGCACACACAATTTATATCTCTATCCACACAGCTGATATTGACTTTCTACTGGATTTTGTAAGCACCAGTGTCATTCAATGAATACCTCATACTACTCTGCACCTGATTAAACTTGGTTTATACTTATTCGGTCCTTTCTTTTTTTTATGTGTCATTTTTCCCATTGTGTCTTCAATAATAAGATAATACGTTTTTTTTTTTCTCTGTAAAGAGTGCTTTGGATAGTCCAGGCAACTGTATTGGTAATTACAAAAATCGACTCACAATAATGCAATTTTACAGGCACTAGTTCATAGGTTCATTCAATCATTCAATGAAACTAATATAAACTAATTGGGTAAAAAGGCAGTTTTTTTTGCATACAAAAATTAATTACATTGATTTTACGGACATAAAAATAAGTGGCCTTTCCTTTTTTTTTGCCCTTTATGGCAAGTGGATACTTTTTTAATACCTATTTGCACATCTACTAAAAGAATGGTAAGAGTGTGAAAATGGCCTAAGGCTATGTTCACACAGCATTTTTCCTGCTCTAAAATAATACTGACATATTGTAAAATTAGTCATATTTTTTTTTTTTGGGACATGCCAGAAGTTTTGAAAAGTGACAGTGCAAATTAATATATGCAACCATATGCAGATCTTACTTTAGCCTGCTTAAAGGGTACCTCTCATCAAAAAAACTTTTGATATATTATAGATTAATGTATGCAGAATAACTTTACAATTGCATGTTATTAAAAAATATGCTTCTTTCTATTTAATTTTCCACTTTGAAGAAATGACCACTTTGGGTCTCCCTACCAGTCTCACAAAGGAGAACACTCAGAGCTGCCAGCCTGCTTTGTTCACAGCCTGTTTGGCTGTGAACAAAGCAGGCTGGCAGCTCTGAGTGTTTAGGACTCCAGCATGAGTCAGAAATGCTTGCTGACAGGACTGATCGGGAAAAATACAATAGAAAGAAGCATATTTTTCATTAACATGCTATTGGAAAGTTATTCAACATTCATTAATCTAAAATATATCAAAAGTTTATTTGATGAGAGGTACCCTTTAAACTTGGGCAAGATTGCAACTAAAGTCAATGGTACACGTTAAAATCGATGATCACAACTGTATCCTATCTATCTGTCCATCTATATCATTTAAAAAAAAATAATAACTCAATAATACTCAATGTCAAGAAAAAATAAATAAATAACTGAGCATGTATGTACTGACCCTACACTTCACTGCCTCAAGTACATGCCTGGATGGTCCAAGTACAGACATTTCTATGTAACGTTCATTTAAATTAATACTATAATAAAGAATATACTATTTCTCCTCCCTTACAGATTCCGAAAAGACTGAATGATCATTAGTCAAGGTACTCACGCATAGCTTGTTTAATAAGGAATGATTTCTGAGAACATCTATTCTAGAACAATACTTAATGTAATCATACATGAAAATTTCTACAGCTAATGAGAATATGCAAATTGCTTGCATGATTTGTTACACTTTAAGCATGCTTTATCACAACCTGATGCTGTTCTCAGACATTTTCTAGGGAAACAAATTAAATGTTTTTGTTCATGCTCAAGATTAATTAAAAGTTATAAAACTGACAGGTGAGCTAATATATCAAGGCATCCAGTGCAAGGTGAAAATACTTCTACAAACAGTAATGTGACCAAAATGTAATTAAGTAATTTTGTGCAGATTTTGCATTGTCAAATTGGGTGGAAAGTGATATTAAAAAAAAAGATAACAATATACATTTCACCTTACTATGGTATCTGCAATCATTTAACATTTTTCCAGTGGAGTACCCCTTTAATGTCCACATGAACAGCAAGTGCCGATTCCAGCAGAGGCTGCTGCAAGCGGAATTCCTCATTGAATTTCCGTAGTATAAATAGACTCTTATATTAGGTTACATTATGTAAGGTTTTATTTTTACTGCATACAGTACCTTTAAATCTAATTCACTTCATTCCCACTCTAAGAGATATTAACCACAGTTCACCAGGATGCCTGCTGAAATAATTCAGCAGGCACCCCATGCAAAACCCTGAGGGGGGGGGGTCCTGAGACACCATTCCCCCCCCCCCATGTCGCCGATCAACGCAAATCGCTGATCAATTCAGATTCTGGGTCAATTGGGCCCCTGGTGACCCGGAAATAAAGGGTGATAGGTGCCGTTCGACACGGCACCTATCACCCTTTAGCAGCAGGAGTGAGGTGGCACTGGTGGTGTATGTACCAGGAGTATGTACCTGAAGTGGGGGCCCCCGATCCCCGGCATCAGTGGCAGGATCGGGGCCCCAGGAGCGGAGACAGCGGCGGCAGCAGGCAGGATCCCGCGTGTGCAGCAGCAGGAGGTAAGGCTGGCCTCCGGCTGTTACTTAGCAACAACTCCCAACATGCACAAAAGGGCATGCTGGGAGTTGTTGTTATGCAACAGCAGAAGGTACAACTACAACTCCCAGCATGCCCTTTGGTAGTATGTGCATGCTGGGGGTTGTAGCTATGCAACAGCTGGAGACACATTTTTTCTATGTAAGGGTGCATTCCCACCTGGCATATTTTGCTGCGCATTTGCTGCTGCATATTTTATTTCCCATTGAAGTCAACGAAAGTGTGCCTCCAGCAATTGCAAAGCTACAACACCAAGCATGCACAAACTACCAAAGGGCATGCTGGGAGTTGCAGTAGTGTGCCTCCAGCTGTTGCATAACTACAAGTCCCAACATGCCCTTCGGCTGTAAGTGCATGCTGAGAGTTGTAGTTTTGCAATAGCTGAAGGCACACTGGTTGCAAAACAATGAGTTAAGTAACAAACTTTGTGTTTTGCAACCAGTGTGCCTCCAGCTATTGCATAACAACAACCCCCAGCATTCATGGGTAGCCAAAGTGCATGATGGGAGTGTTAGTAGTATGCCTCTAGCTGTTGCATAACTACAACCCCCAGCATTCACGGACAGCCAAAGAGCATGCTGGGAGTTGTAGTTTTGCAACAGCTGAAGGTTTGCCCCCCACCCCTACTCCATGTAAATATATAGGGTACATTCACACGGCGGGGGTTTATAGTGAGTTTCACGCTGCAAGTTTGAGATGTAGCTTAAATTCCCAGCGGGAAACTCGCTGTAAACCCCCACCCATGTGAATGTACCCTAAAAACACTACACATCACCACACTACACTTACACAAAATAAAGGGTAAAACACTACATATACATCCACCCCTACACAGTTACCTCCCCACCCCCCAATAAAAATGAAAAACATCGGGTACGGCACTGTTTCCAAAATGGAGCTTCCAACTGTTGCAAAACATCAAATCCCAGTATTGCCGGACAGCCATTGACTGTCCTGGCATGCTGGGAGTTTTGCAACAGCTGGAGGCAACCTGTTTGGGAAACACTGCCGTAGGGTCATTTTGGTATCGGAGGCAAGTCTAATTCAGGTCCATCCCTATGCAAATCCCCAATTTAGGCCTCAAATGCGCATGGCGCTCTCTCACTTCGGAGCCCTGACGTATTTCAAGGCAACAGTTTAGGGCCACATATGGGGTATTTCCGTACTCCGGAGAAATTTCCTAAAACATTTTGGGGGGCTTTTTCTCCTTTCACCCCTTATGAAAAGGTAAAGTAGGAGTCTACTCTAGCATGTAATTACTGTAATTTTTTTCTATTTTTTACACTAACATGCTGGTGTGGCCCCATACTTTTCATTTTCACAAGAGGTAAAAGGAAAAAAGACCCCCAAAATTCTCCTGAGTACGGAAATACCCCAAATGTGGACATAAAATGCTTTGCAGGCGCACAACAAGGCTCAGGAGTTTGAGGTGATTTGCACAGGGATGGCTGATCGATGCAGCGGTTCTGACATAAACACCCACATGTGATCCAATTTTGAAACTACACCCCTCACAGAACGTAACAAGAGGTATAGTGAGCCTTAACATCCCCACAGGTGTTTAAAGAATTTTCGTTAAAGTTGGACATGAAAATTAAACTTTTGTATTTTTTCACCAAAATGCTGGTGTTATTCCAAATTTTTCATTTTCACAAGGGGTAATAGGAAAAAAGCCCCACAAAATTTGTAACACCATTTCTTCTGAGTATATAAATACCCCATGTGGGGACGTAAAGTGCTCTGCGGCACACCACAATGCTCCGAAGAGGAGCACCATTGGGCTTTTGGAGAGAGAATGGGTCTGGAATTGAAGGCCATGTGCGTTTACAAAGCCCCCGTGGTGCAAGAACAGTGCCCCCCCCCCCCCACGTGTGACCCCATTTTGGAAACTACACCCCTCAAGGAATGTAACAAGGGGTGCAGTGTGCATTTACACCCCACAGGTGTCTGATAGATTTTTTTGAACAGTGATCCATGAAAATGAAAAATTAAATTTTTAATTTGCACTGTCAAACGCCAGTGGGGTGTAAATGCTCACTGCACCTCTTATTAAATTTTGTGAGGGGTGTAGTTTCCAAAACGGGGTCACATGTGGCCACTGTTCTGGCACCTTGGGGGCTTTGTAAATGCACATGGTCCCCGACTTCCATTCCAAACAAATTCTCTCACCAAAAGCCCAATGGCTACATCCATATATGGGGTATTTCCATACTCAGAAGAAATGGGGTTAAACATTTTGGGAGGCTTTTTCTCCTGTTACCCCTTTTGAAAATGATAAATTTGGGGTAACACCTGCATTTTATTGAAAAAAAAAAATATATATATTTTCACGTCCAACTTTAGCAGAAATTTGTCAAACACCTGTGGGGTGTGGAGGCTCACTGTACCCCTTGTTAAGTTCCTTGAGGGGTGTAGTTTCCCAAATAGTGTGCCATTAGGGGCTTTTTTTTCTTGCTGTTCTGGCACCATAGGGGCTTCCTAAATGCGACATGCCCCCCAAAAACCATTTCAGCAAAATTTGCTTTCCAAATGGCAAATGTGACTCCTTCTCTTCTGAGCATTGTAGTGCACCCGCAGTGCACTTGACATCCACACAGGGGGTATTTCCATACTCAGAAGAGATGGGGTTACAAATTTTTGGGGGAATTTTCTCCTATTACCCCTTGTAAAAATTTTAAATTTGAGGAAAAGCCAGCATTTTAGTAAAAAAAAATAAATAAATGCATTTACACATCCAACTTTAACGAAAAGTCGTCAAACACCTCTGGGGTGTTAAGGCTCACTGTACCCCTTATTATGTTCCTTGAGGGGTGCAGTTTCCAAAATAGTATGCCATGTGTTTTTTTTCCCCGCTGTCCTGGCACCATAGGGGCTTCCTAAATATGACATGCCAGCCAAAAACCATTTCAGAAAAACTCACTCTCCAAAATCCCATTGTCGCTCCTTCCCTTCTGAGCCTTGTAATGCACACACAGAGCACTTAACCTCCACATATGACGTATTTCCTCTTTATTTAGAGAAATTGGGTTACAAATGGGGGGGGGGGATTTCTCTCCTTTCACCCTTTGTATAAATTAAAAAATTGGGTCTACAAGATCATACGAGTGTGAAAAATTAAGATTTAGAATTTTCTGCTTTACTTTGCTGCTATTCCTGTTAAACACCTTTCTGAATGTTATTTTTAATACTTTGATAGGTGCAGTTTTGGGGTCATTTATGGGGCATTTCTAATATGAAGGCCCTTCAAATCCACTTCAAAACTGAACTGGTCCCTGAAAAATTCCGATTTAGAAAATTTTGTGAAAAATTGGAAAATTGCTGCTGAGGCGTGGCCTCACTGTGCAGGTCTCCACCCCCTCCCTCAGTATGCTGTCTGCTCACATCTCCCCTAGCATTAGCAAAACTACAACTCCCAGCTTGTCCTCACTGACAGTGGCGGGACGCAAGCTGACAGTGGGAGGATTTTTCCTCCAGCTGTAAGCCCTGCACTCACAACTGTCAATCAAAGAAGTGGGTCCATGATACATGGACACAGCAGGACTAGTATGTGTCCAAGCAGGCTGGGGGGGCAGTTGTTTGACTGGCTTTTTAGTATGAAATACTGAAAATTTTCTAATGGAAGCAATTGCAAAACCTATTGGTTTTGCTGCTTTACAACATATCAAAGGTTTTTGTATCTGACAATGCCCATTTAAAGTGAAAATGAGCTGTGTCCTTAAGGGGTTAAAAGGTATAAGTAGAAAATGACCTTTATTATACTCACGAGAAGAACTTTTGTTCAAAGCACATCACAATCTAGCATCACTTTCCTCTTAGCCAAACCAGAGGTTTCACCACAAGTGCTTTGTCTGGGAATTGTCCCGAGTTACTATTATTTTTGCTATTATACAGCTGTGCTCAAAAGTGTGCATACCTTTGGAAATTGGTAATATATCTGCCATTTAAATGAAAACATGATCAGGAAAAATAGTTTATAACAGAATGGCACAATGTAGTTTATAACAGAATGGCACAATGCTAAACAAAAACATAGCAACAAATAAAAAAATGAAGGGACCCCTGTTCAAAAGTCTGCATACCCTTCGTTCTTAATATTGGATATTGCCCTCTTTAGCATCAACACCGTGCAGTCTTTTGTAATATATTTTCATGAGGCGCAGAATGCAGATCCATGACATGCAAAGTCTTTGGTTGTATTGCATGGACCATACGTTTGAGATCTTGTGCTTAGGGTCATTGTCATGTTGGAGAGTCACACAGTGTTCCATGCTGAGCTTGTGTGCATCATCTGATATCATGCAGCATTTATCTTGCTATCAATCATCCATTGTCACAAGATTCCCTGCGCTTTTAGAGCACACCCCCTCCCCCCAAACATACATGAGCCACCGATATGCTTTATAATGGGGATGGGATTCTTTTCACCATACACCTTGTTGATCTCTCTCTCCCAGATTTTCCACTTAAGTTATTAAACAGTACTGACTGGCATTTTCAAGACTTTTGGTATCTTTTTATATTCTTTTTCATTTTTTAAAGTCCCTTCTGCTCACAAAATACCAAGCAAACCTAACGGTGTTAACCATTCTCCAGCATAATGCTAGTCTGTTTAGTTTAGGCAAACAGTCCAGCTTTGTTTCTACTCCCTGCAAAGGAGTTGATGGGAATTAACTGTGATTGTTGGGGATTCTTAGGATCAATAACAGCAGTGAAAGCACTAAAGTCACCTTTTCATTCCTCTGAAGGATTATAGTAACAGGACCATGCAGGTTTTTAAAAATGCATATGTAGCAAAATGTAATTATATAACATTATGTTATCAAATAAGTACCTTATATTGGGTATTTTTTTTTATCACAAATGCATTTATCTATTCTTGTTTCTCCTAATATGATTGGTATAATGGTATTACATTTTATTGTAACCACCTTATAGCTCATGAGGTTTAGAGAATACACAGTAAATGCTCAAGAAACAACATCATTGGAGAGCCATTTGTAACTGTTCAAGCATTCAGACCTGAAGCTACACTCAATTCTGGGTGTTTGATATCTAACAGAGGGTTCTTCTAGATTGTTGTAAGCTATAAAAATTATCGTTTTACTTCGGTTGCCCCTGTAGATAAATCCCCTACATAGCTGTCCCCTATATGATCTCCCCATATAAGCTATGTAGGTAGCCCTCCCTATTAGCTTGAAAGTCTCCATAATAGCTTGTAGGTAATAGAGAGCTTCCCATATAAGCTAGACAGGAACATAGTAGGATAGCTCCTCACATTAGGTAGGCAGCAGATGTTTCCCACATTAGATAGGCAGCATAAATCCCTTACATTAGGTAAATAGCATATGCCCCCCACATTAGGTAGGCAGCAAATGTCCCCCACATTAGGTTGGCAGATAACCCTCGTCATCTAGTGCTGGGCGGTTTCCTGGTTCATACCGAATATCGAAATATTTTCCCTGCACTATATGAATTTTTCCCATACCGCAATACTCGTCGGGCCCCTCCCCCCCCCCTCGAATGAATGAATTATCAGCCGCAGATGAGTTGCGGCGGCGCATTAAATGAATGAGTTTGCGGCCGCCGGCGCTTTAAATGAATGAGTTTGCGGTCGCCGGTGCTTTAAATGAACGAGTTTGCGGCCGCCGGCGCTTTAATTGAATGACTTGCGGGCCCTTGATTTCAGAACTTTTTGATCGTCTACGAGGAGCCAAAATTTTCACTAAATTGGATCTGAGGGGGGCATACAATTTAATTCGCATTCCAGAAGGCGATGAATAGAAAAAGGCCTTTAAAGGGGTACTGTGCTCCTAGACATCTTATCCCTTATCCAAGGGATAGGGGATAAGATGTCTGATCCCAAGGGTCCCGCCGCTGCGGACCCCCGGGATCTCGGCTGCAGCAACCACCTGTCATTACTGCACAGAGCAAACTCACTCTGTGCATAATGACAGGGGCCAGAACATCGTAAAGTCACGGCTCTGCCCCTCGTGACATCACGGTCCACCCCCTTAATGCAAGTCTATGGGAGGGGGTGGGGTGTGACATCATGAGGGGTGGAGCCCTGACGTCATGATCTTTACGCACAGAGCTAGTTTTCTCTGTGCAGTAATGACAGGTGGGGGCTGGTGGCGAGATCCCCGCGATCAGACATCTTATTCCCTATCCTTTGGATAGGGGATGAGATGTCTAGGGGCTGAGTACCCCTTTAACAACCAAGAAGGCCATTTTGAGTACCTTGTTATGCCTTTTGGTCTCTGCAACGCTTCCGCAGTCTTCCAAGAATTTGTAAATGACATCTTCCATGATCTTTTGTATATCTGTGTGGTAGTTTATCTGGATGATATTCTGATTTTCTCTCCCAATTTAAAAGTTCATCGTTTTCATGTCTGCCAAGTCCTGAAGCGTCTCTGGGAGAATCATGTTTGCCAAGCTGGAGAAATGCCTCTTTGAAAAAACAAGTCTTCCTTTCCTGGGTTATATTTCCTGGGTTATATTGTCTCCAATCAAGGACTACAGATGGATCCTGCCAAACTTTCTGCAGTTTTGTACTGGCCACGTCCTTTTGGTCTACGGTTCATTGATTTTTGGGGTTTGCCAATTACTACCGTCAATTTATTCTCCATTTTTCTTCTTTGGTTGCCCCAATTGTAGCCCTTACCAAAAAAGAACAGTAACATCAAAAATTGATCTCCTGAGGCTGAAGAGGCTTTCTCTTGGTTAAAATCAGCTTTTGCTTCAGAACCTCTTCTCTCATCTGAAATACCGTTCTTTTTGGAGGTAGACACATTGTCTGTAGGAGCTGGTGCAGTTTTGACCCAGAAGACCTCTAAGGGTAAAAACATTTTTTTCTCCAAGACCTTTTCTCCTGCAGAGAGGAATTATTCTATTGGTGTTCAGGAACTCCTCACCATAAAACTTGCCTTAGTAGAATGGTGCCATCTTTTAGAGGGTTCTACACATCCAGTCAGCATTTTTCCAGATCACAAAAACCATTTTATTCCTTTGCCCGGACTTTCTTCTGCTCCTCTGTTGGCCAAAGATTTTCTTCAACAAATATTTCGCCTGCATGGTCTTCCTTCTTACAGTCTCAGTCTGGACTTTTCTTCTGCCTATCACCCACAATCCAACGGGCAGGTGGAGAGAGTTAACCAAATTCTTGAGGGCTACCTGCGACATTTTGTGTCAGCTCAGCAAGACAATTGGCTTGATCTTCTGCCTTGGGCAGAGTTTTCTTATAATCCTAGAGACTCTGAGTCCATGAAGACTTCTCCCTTTTTTGTTGTCTACGGTCTTCATTCTCGTCCACCTCTTCCCCTACCAGATTCCTCTGGAGTGCCGGTCGTAGATGCTCTAGTCAGAATTTTTGTGTCCATCTGGCAGGAGACTCGGTGCTCATTGCTTTCTGCTTCCTCTCAAATGAAGTCTCAGGCGGACAAGAGGAGAAGGCCTCCTCCATCTTTTTCTCCTGGTGACAGGGTCTGGCTCTCCTCTAAGTATATACGTTGCAAAATTCCCAGTTACAAGTTGGGTCCTCATTACCTGGGTCCATTTGTGGCTCTTCAAAAGATCAATCCAGTCTCTTACAAACTACATCTGCTCTTCTCCCTTCGCATTCCAAATTCTTTCCATGTTTCCCTGCTCAAGCCTCTGGTCATTAATCGGTTTTCTCAAAAGGTTGTTGTTCCCCCTCCAGTCTCTGGTTCTTTAGACATTTACGAGGTGAAAGAAATTCTAGCAATGAAAACTGTAACAGGTAAACAATGTTTTCTTCCATTGGAAGGGGATTGGTCCAGAAGAGAGGTGTCGGCAGCTGGAGGAAAATATTTTTGAACGCAGCCTGGTTCGAGACTTTCTTAGACCCAAAAAGAGGGGGAGACCCAAGGGGGATACTGTTATGAGCAGCTCCCTCTCTGCTGGCACCAGTGCCTCTGGGACTCGCGGTGAGGGATGCGCCCGCATGGGTGTCCCGGGCATTGCTATGGTCAACACTCTGGCCATTCAGCCCGCCCGTGTACGCACCCCTTCTTATGTCTGTAGGATAGGAGTCCTGGGCATCTCCTTACCCCACATTGTCCCCGGTCTCTCTCTGTCTGCGATTCGCCGGTGCACGCGTTCCCTTTCCTTAGGGCGTAAGCGCGTTACTAGATTTAAAGGCCCATTACGCTCTTAATTGGTCAGCTGCAGGGCAGACCTTATTTAAGCCTGGCACCTCCCTATCACTGTGTCGGATCTTCGTGCCTTGTGACAAGAGAAAGTGTTTCCTCAGTGTTTGCTTATTTAGTGTTCCTGACCTTCAGCTTGTGAACTGACCTCGCTCCTTTACCGCCTGCCTCCTGACCTACTCCCAGTTACCCGACTACGCTTCTTGCTGCCTGCCCTTCTGACCTGTGCTTTGTCCTGACTATGTCTTACCATCAGTGCCGAGTTACATCTGGGCAACCTGTGTGGACGGATCGTGCCAGGGTTAGCGACCTGGGTGCCGCCTGCCGCAACAAGTCCCTCCCGATTTGCGGTAGGCTCTGGGGAAAACCAGCGGCACCTTAGACCCCGCTCCCTGGTACGGTTCAGTCATTGTCCACATAGGCCAGCGGATCCTCTACCCAGCTGCTTACACAAATCCTACGCATCAAATCTGCGCAGGATCCTGTATGTGTCAACATAACCTAAAGGTGTACAACCTAAGCAGTATATTACATTTACACCTTCCTATATGTTTCTGGCCTTGCAGTATTTCATGTATAAACAACCCACATTAATTTATTGGCACTAAGCAGAACTCTTTAGTTGTACTACCGTATATACTCGAGTATAAGCCGACCCGAGTATAAGCCGA
Organism: Hyla sarda; assembly: GCF_029499605.1. Lineage (NCBI taxonomy): Eukaryota > Metazoa > Chordata > Amphibia > Anura > Hylidae > Hyla > Hyla sarda. The sequence goes on from NC_079191.1 coordinate 232,896,813, forward strand.
GACCCCTAATTTCAACCCAAAATCCCAGGAAAAGTTATTGACTCGAGTATAAGCCTAGGGTGGGAAATACCTCATCCCCCCTGTCATCATCCAGACCCGTCATTAACATCCTCATCATCATCATCCCCTTGTCATCATCCCACACATCCCCCCTTCATCATCCCCTTATCATCCCACACATCCCCCCTTCATCATCCCCTTGTCATCATCCCACACATCCCCCCTTCATCATCCCCTTATCATCCCGCACATCCCCCCTTCATCATCCCCTTATCATCCCACACATCCCCCCTTCATCATCCCCTTATCATCCCACACATCCCCCCTTCATCATCCCCTTGTAATCATCCCACACCCCCCCCTTCATCATCCCCACCCCCCTTCATCATCCCCACACCCCCCCCCTTCATCATCCTCTTCTCATCATTCGCCCTCAGTGGTCTTCAACCTGCGGACCTCCAGAGGTTTCAAAACTACAACTCCCAGCAAGCCTGGGCAGCCATCGGCTGTCCGGGCTTGCTGGGAGTTGTAGTTTTGAAACCTCCGGAGGTCCGCAGGTTGAAGACCACTGCGGCCTTCAACATCATCCAGCCCCCTCTCACCCCCTTTAGTTCTGAGTACTCACCTCCGCTCGGCGCTGGTCCGGTCCTGCAGGGCTGTCCGGTGAGGAGGTGGTCCGGTGAGGAGGTGGTCCGGGCTGCTATCTTCACCGGGGGCGCCTCTTCTCCGCGCTTCCGGCCCGGAATAGAGGCGTTGCCTTGACAATGACGCAGAATTACGTTGGCAATGAACGCACCTCTGCGTCGTTGTCACGGCAACGTGACTATTCTGAGGCCGGGCCCGAAGCGCTTAGAAGAGGCCTCCCCGGTGAAGATAGCAGCCCGGAACACTATCCCACCGGACCACCTCCTCACCGGACAGTCCTGCAGGACCGGACCAGCGCCGAGCGGAGGTGAGTACTCAGAACTAAAGGGGGGTGAGAGGGGGCTGGATGATGTTGAAGGCCGCAGTGGTCTTCAACCTGCGGACCTCCGGAGGTTTCAAAACTACAACTCCCAGCAAGCCCGGACAGCCGATGGCTGCCCGGGCTTGCTGGGAGTTGTAGTTTTGAAACCTCTGGAGGTCCGCAGGTTGACGACCACTGCGGGTGGGGGAGTTCACTCGAGTATAAGCCGAGGGGGGTGTTTTCAGCACGAAAAATCGTGCTGAAAAACTCGGCTTATACTCGAGTATATACGGTATGTTTTACAACCAAGCAATGAATCAGTATCATTTTGATTAATGTAAAACTGATAAATTACTTACATTTTGCTCATTACTCATTTACACTTACAACTATTAAGTCAATATCCTGACAGGGAAATTAATGTGTTTTTTTGCAGTTACTGTAGCTGGCGAAGTTCAGAAAACGCAGGTTGTGTACATTATGAATGAATAGATACAATCCAGTAGTTAAAGTATTTATATTCTAATTATCTTTCAACTATGTAACCCCTTAAGGAGGCAGACAATTTTGACCTTAAATGGGCACTGTCAAATTCAAAAACCTGCACCAGACTGGGAAGACTGAAAGTGCAATAGGCAAGCAGCTTGGTGTGAAGAAATTAAAGAACACCATACCTACTGTGAAGCATGGGGGTGGAAACATCATGCTTTGGGGATGTTTTTCTGCTAAGGGACCAGGACGACTTATCCGTGTATAGGAAAGAATGAATGGGGCGATGTATCATGAGATTTTGAGTGAAAACCTCCTTCCATCAGCAAGGGCATTGGAGATAAAACGTGGATGGGTCTTTCAGCATGACAATGACCCCAAACACACTGCCCGGACAAAGAAGAAGTGGCTTCGTAAGAAGCATTTCAAGGTCCTGGAGTGGCCTAGCCAGTCTCTAGATCTCAACCCCATAGAAAACCTTTCGAGGCAGTTGAAAGTCTGTGTTACCCAGAGACAGCCCCAAAACATCCCTGTTCTAGAGGAGCTCTGCATGGAGGAATGGGCCAAAATACCAGCAATAGTGTGTGAAAACCTTGTGAAGACTTACAGAAAATGTTTGACCTCTGTCATTGCCAACAAAGGGTATATAACAAAGTATAGAGATGAACTTTTGTTATTGTCCAAATACTTATTTTCCACCATAATTTGCAAATAAATTCTTTAAAAATGAGACAATGTGTTTTTATCGACTTTTTTTCTCATTATGTCTCTCATAGTTGAGGTATAACTATGATGAAAATTACAGGCCTCTCTCATCTTTTTAAGTGGGAGAACTTGCACAATTGGTGGCTGACTAAATACTTTTTCCCCACTGTACATATATACCTAGCCTGCTACCCCACAGCTCCTTATGCAGCTCCTTCTAGTCCCTTGATGCCCACCTCTTCTCTCTAGACCTACCAACTCAGTCAGTAACTGGTCTAAGCAGTGTACCATCCTGGTCAGTGATTGGCCGAGCAGGCAGGTCCTTCTCTGATGTCCTGTCTTGGAATCAGAGAGAGATGAGCAGTGTGAGAATGGAAGAGCTTCATTGGGACCATTGTTAACCAATCAAGGACTAAGGCCCATTTTTCAACTCGAAGATGTGCCACTTTTACTTACGCAAGTAATTCTCGTTTTTTGTTTTTAGTGACACATTACGTGAATAAATTAAAGTGTGTGCTCCGGAATTTTACTACAAAATCTTTTGATCATCAGATTTTTACACAAATCACGCAAAAACTATAGAGTTTTGCATTCTTTCCAAGAGGTGGGTGGAAGTTTTCCAAAAGTGTGTAAGATTTTGCATAAAAGAGGGTGCCGCTAAAATGTGCTAGAAATGCACCAAAATCAAAGTAATTCAAGGATGATACAATCTACAACCAAACAGTTCCTCCTCACCTTCTAAGAAACAATACTACTAATTGTACTTTGTAATGACCTGGCTAGTTTTTTTTTTTTTTTTTTTTGTATGCAGTGCACTTTTCGGTACAACTGACATATTGGGCCTCATTTACTAAGAGTGGAGTGTAGGTTTCTTTGTGTTTTTTGGCCCGACAGGTATTTTCACACGGTATACATTTTTCCTATATTTTGCACCTTTCCTCACATTTTCCTTTTTTTTTACAACTGCTCTGAGCTGTCGTGTTTTCCAGAGCTTAAATCCACCACATTATATGTGAAAACATTATATGTTGGGATTTTTTGAAACTTTTGACACTGGGGACACGCCCCTTTTTGGGGGGACCACACCTCCTTTCATTGGAGGCAATGCACCTTTTTCGGGTTTTTATGGAAAATTGGAGGGTTATGAGAATCCTTTGTTTTTTTTGGGTGCAGACTGTCGCAAATTGTGTCGCATGCAGTGTGCCACACATTTTGGGTGCACAACCAGAGGAAAAACTGTTATGAACACGATAGTAAATGAGGAACATTGGGGGAGATTTATCAAAAACTGTGCAGAGGAAAACTTGCCCAGTTGCCCATAGCAACCAATCAGCTTGCTTCTTTCATTTTCATGAAGGCCTGTGAAAAATGAAAGCAGCGATCTGATTGGTTGCTATGGGCAACTGGCCAACTTTTCCTCTGCACAGGTTTTGATAAATCTCCCCCATTATCTTTATTCCGTAGGTCCATGCGATTACAATGGTACCCAGTTCATATAGGTTTTGTTTTATTTTACTACTTTCAAAAAACCCATAACTTTTTGTATTTGTATGTTTAAAATTGTCCACCTCTGACCCCTATAATGTATTTATATTTCCATATACAGGGATGTATGAGGGCTCATTTTTTGTGCTATGAATTTTATTTAAAAAGATAGTCATACCATGTAAAAAAGTTAATCCCTTAACATTTCTTAATGTCATGGGGCCGTTCACTCCACTCTATACCTGGTGGTACTGAGCATTCCACAGTGCTGGCTATTAACCATAAAGCTGACAGTGGTATTTCACAGGCTGTCCTGGCTGTTAACGGTGGTGCAGTGGTTTGTTTCAGCTCCCCACAACACAACTGCAGGGAGCCAAATCTGTTGCCTTTGCTAGTCCTCTTTGGCTGCCAGGACTCTGCTATTGGTAATGTCTGCCTATGGCAGATCTAATGGATCAATGCATAGATTTTGCATATTTATTATCACCGCGTGCAGTTAAAATATAACATTAATATAATAAAAAGCGATGAAAGTGTTCCATCTACCTCAAAAAGTAAACTATAAAAACCACAGATTATGAAACAAAAATTTGCCCAAACATAGCTTCATAGATAGAAAACAAAAAAGTTATACATGCACACATAGAAAGCTGCACGCTTCTCACCAACGACCAATGCAATTCAACTGCGCAGTCGGCCCCGCCGATTCCGCCCTGGCTTCAAGGCAATAATCCAGAAGGAAAGAATGTCCAGCGCTGTAGTACACTTAAAAGCTGATTTATTTCTTATCATGGAGTCACAATTACAGGTAAAGGAACGTCTAGACTCCATGATAAGACATAAATCAGCTTTCAAGTGCACTACCAGTGCTGGACATTCTTTCCTTCTAAAAAAGTTATATAGGTCCAAATATGGGCATTTAAGTTCCAGGATGTCAGGGTGTACCTGTATGTCCTGAGTCCCATTTACCGGGTATGAACCATTCTCACGAGCGGAGAATGGGTTAAACCCGGTGGGTCCCGGTTGCTACAGGCAGCCAGGATCCATGGCTAATGCCAGGCAGTGCCTATTGGGCTGATGCCCGGGAATAACCCTTTAGATGCCGCAATCAAAGTTGATTGCGACGTCTAAAGTACTGGGTTAACAGTGTCAGTTAGCCCAGTGGAGCTGATCGGGACATCCACGGCAACATCGTCCTGATCAGCTGAGTGAACGCTGGGAGGGTCCACACCTGCCTCCTCGGCATCCGCAGGCTAGAGCAGCAGAGCGCCGAGAACACTGATCAATGCTGTGCTATGGCATAGCATTGATCAGTGTATGCAATGAGAAGATTGCATGTTATAGCCCCCTATGGGCTAAAAAAATAAAAATTAAGAAAAGTAATTAAAACTGAATTAACCCCTTCCCTTTAAATCAACCCCTTCTCCCATTTTTTCAATAAAATAATAATCATTATAGGTGTTACCGCCGCATCTGTAAAAGTCCAAACTATTAAAATATAAGGTTAGTTAAACCTCATGGTTGACGGCGTAAACATAAAAATATACCACAGTCCAAAATTGTGCATTTTTGGTCCCTTCTAGAGATGAGCGAATTTTTGAAAAAAAATTGATTCTGGCGATTCGCCGAATTTTCCCCCAAAATTAGTTTTGGTCCAAAATTATTCACGGCAAATCACTATTACAAATGACTATTTCTGGCCTACAGAGAGCCTCAATAGGGGTGTAGAACACTTTGCCTTTCTGTAACACGCATAGGGTGTGTGCTAGTGTGACACTCACGTTTCAGAAGACAGGAACTCCGGTGGATGTGGATCCACTGGACCTGTGTGGCAGATGACTCGGACCGTACCAGGGAGTGGAGTCTAATGTGCCGCTGGTTTTCACCAGAGCCCGCCGCAAAGTGGGATGGACTTGCTGCGGCAGGTGGCCCCCAGGTCGCTACCCCTGGAATGACTCAACCACACAGGCGGCTGAGGAGATGTGAGGCACAGGAGGGATAAGGCAGCTCATAGTCAGGATAGCAGAAGGTCAAGGCAGGCGGCAAAGTAGCATAGTCAGGACATAGCAGGAGGTCAGTAGGCAGGTGGCAGAGGAGCAAGGTCAAGTCACAGAGCAAAGGATCAGATATACGGTAAGGCAACTCTCAGGAATGCTTTCTCTCAGGCACAAGGCAACAAAGATCCCGCAGGGAAGTGAGGAGGGTGGAGGAATTTATCAATGAGCCACAGGTGAATTACACCAATTTAAATCTTAAAGCTCCGGCTCGCGTGCGCCCTAGGGGACGGGGACACAAGCATCGGAGCAGAGAGGCAGAGGCTGAGGCAGGTGAAGCACACAGTGAGTGACGGCCTGGAGCTCGCATGCGGGCACGTCCCGCGATGAGAGTACCAGCCACGCCGGCAGCAGCAGGTAACAGGACCAATGACAGAGCCTGGAAGTGGCATCAGTATGAGGCTGAATGACACAGTTTGCAGGTGCTGGCAGAATGAGGAGACCATATAGTGGCTCGATGAAACAGCCTGGAGTTGGCGGCAGCATATAGTGGCTGAATGACACAGCCTGGAGTTGACGGCAGCATATAGTGGCTGAATGACACAGCATGGAGGTGGCGGCAGCATGAGGAGACTATATAGTGGCTGAATGACAGAGCCTGGGGTTGGCGGCAGCATATAGTGGCTGAATGACACAGCCTAGAGTTTGTGGTAGCATGAGAAGAACATATAGTGTCTGAATGACAGCATGGAGGTAGCGGAAGCATGAGGAGACCATATAGTGGCTGAATGACACAGTGTGGAGGTGGCTGCAGCATAAGGAGAACATATGGTGGCAGTATGAGACAGTTTGGAGCTGGCATCATAATGAGGAGAACATATGGTGGCAGAATGAGACAACATGGCATCAGCATGAGGAGAACATATGGTGGCAGAATGAGACAGCTTGGAGGTGGCATCAGCACGAGGAGAACATATGGGGGCAAAATGAGACAGCCTGGAGGTGGCAGCAGCAACAGCAAGAGGAGTCCTGAAAGTGACCCGGTGACAGAGTGGTGCGGTGGGTGGCAAAACCAGTACCCAGTGATGAAGGTGAGTGAAAAAAGGAAAACTTGGCATCAGATGTGTGGCATCAGGCGGGTGGCAGGATCTTAATTGTAGCTGAGGCAGGTAGGCAGAAGAAAACAGTATTTTTTGTAAAAGTGTCAGTGTGTACAAGATAGAATTGAGGATATGCATTATGTAAAACTTAACTTTTAATAATATGCTTAGGATAAAATATATGGAACCCAAATTTTTTTTTTTTATCAAATAAAAGGAAAGGTGTGCAACACCATGTGCCACCTACACCACCAAGAATTGACATGATGCAAAGACCTCTAAAAGGTGGAAGGGAACAACAAATGGTCCAATGTATCTGGTGGGGGTAAAAACTTCCCCTGTAAGGCCCTACTCTCTCATTATTAATTCCCTTCTTGGCCAGTGTTACTCTCCCTAAAAAGGGCGGCCTCACACAGGAGCCTCTCCCTATTTCCCCCTACAAACACTGCCATTTCCCAGGGTTTTTAGGTGGAAATAGGGATTGGTTCCTGTGTTGGGCCGCCCTTTTTAAAACAAGTAACACTTTCCTGGAAAAGGTGTAAGGGAACAACGTATTGTCCATGTAGCAGGTGAGGGTAAAAACTTCCCCTGTAAGGCCCTAATCTCGCATTATTAATTCCCTTCTTGGCAAGTGTTACTCACCCTAAAAAGGGCTGGCCCCACACAGGAAACTCTCTCTATTTCCTTCTAAAAACCCTGGGAAATAGCAGTTTTTGTAGGGGGAAATAGGGAGAGGTTCCTGTGTGGGGCAGCCCTTTTTAGAGCGAGTAACACTTGCCGAGGAATGTCTGTAACTGGAGAGCAGCACCTTAAATATGTTTAGCACTATCCATATTTGTGAAGTATTGGTATGGCACTGTGGTGTACCGGTACTGTAGTCGTACTGTACCTTGTGTTATAAGTCCCCAAAGTCAGAGTTCCTCCATACTGATAGGATGCTCTTAGTGGGATAACTCCTAGTCGCCTCTTCCTTCTTTAATTTTATGTGAATATTATATATATAATTTATAGTGTAAATATTGCTTCCAGGACCTTAGGTCACATGATTGATAATTATATTGTTCTGCTAAGGTTAAGGACCTTTCAGGTCAGGTGCTCATGTCACTCGTTGTACCACAATGCTTTGTATTAGGACTGACAGGTCTGGGGGACGAATAAGCTTGAAGCCCGCCCCTTTAGATATAAGGGTGCTGTTATCCAATCCTAGCTTTCTTGTCCGTCTCTTTCTCTTGGGATATGACAGCGAGCGGAGCTCTGTGTATACCTGCAAGACAAATCTAGGCCTGAAGCCTGCTAACTTAAGCCGAATACAAAGCCATGAGTTCAATCTAACTCAATCCTAATCCTACATGACTGCTGGACCTAAACAATTCCCCTAAATCCAGTGGAACAGCGTAAAGCAATCACTTCAAGCTTATTCCCTATAAGTTCCCAACCAAACCTGTAAGGAGCCTAAAGTCCGGTCCTCTGTAAAGACTGTTACTACGTTTAACCTGCATAAAATCTGAAGTAAAGTTATCTTTAGTTTACTAAAATTCCGGTTGTGGACAATCCTTTATTCCTCCCTATCGTTCCTGGGACGGGTGGCGGTAGGATTTATATATACAGAGAGGAACCCGCACCCTGGCGTCACGACAGTTAAGGGTTAATCCAACACCCTTTCATCACTGCACAGCTACACCCTACCTACCCTACACCCCCAAGCTACCACAGCACCATGGTCAATCTACTCTGATGTATCAGGCATTGGTGAGTGGAAATCCAGGCTGGGCAGACGAGTTCTCCTTGGGGTTACTATGGCCCCCGCCACACTAAACACCCGCTCTGATGGCACACTACTGGCCGTCAGGAAAGCTTTTCCAGGGCAAACTCTGCTAGTTGCGGCCACAAATCAAGTTTGACTGCCCAGAAGTCCAGCGGATCTTCAAGGTGTGTTCGCAGGGGCATGTCAAAGTATGCCACAACCTGCTGGTTTAGGTCCTGCTCCAGGTCTACCTGCTGCTGATGAGTTGCTTCACTATGCGGGTGAAGAAAGCTACTCATCAGCTACTGTAGACTCAGGCTGCTGATGATGGAGCTGGTACTGCTCCTGCCACCCCACCCCTCCCCAGCAGCCATGGCTGCGGAAGGTGAGCGCAGAGGCCCCCTACCCCCCCTCGAGTCAGACCTGTGAGAGACTGGACGATGGCGCAGATAGGCATCGGCCAACTGACTACATAGGATGTCTCTGTAGTAGGTCAATTTGTTTTCCCTCTCAGTGGGTGTAAAAAGGCCCCTATTTTGTGCCGGTAATGAAGGTGCAATAAGGTGGAGAGCCAGAAGTCATCCCACTGCCAAATGGTGAAAATTCTGTGGTCACTACGCAAGCGAGCATGCATCATGATATTTGTGCAAGTGACTTGGATGGACTCCCTGCCTCCATCTCCACTGCATACTGCCATGGTGTGTCTGTGCCTTCCTCATAACCCTCTAGCTGCTCCTCCTCTCCTGTCAGATGACTAGAAAAACCGCCCATCTTGCAAAACCTAAACTGTGCTCCACTGTGCCCCTCCCCCCTCCTCCAGTTCAGCCCTCACAGGACTCATATGGCTGTGAGATGTAGGTGCCACGTCTCCAGTGCCCTGACCAGCCATCGTTTCCAACACGTGTTGTAGTAGATGAAGCAGTGGAATGACGTTGTTCATCCCGTAACCCTGGCGACTGACTAATAATGTGGCTTCCTCAAAGTGCCAGAGCAAACGGCAGGTGTCACGTATGAGCTGCAACTGTTACACAGGGAAGTCCCCCTATCCGCTTGGATCATCAAGAAATAGGAGATGGCTTTTCTCCAAGATATGGAGGGTGGAATTCCAACATGTGGAAAAATCGCAAATCAGACTTTGTTGGGGGATGCTGTTCTGACGCTGCAGCTCAAGGAGGGGGCTTTGCAGTGTACGAGTGGCTGAAGTGCATGCAAAGTTTCTTTCCCATTGTTAGGATGTCTTGCAGATGGGGGGAACACTTCAGGAACCGCTTGACAACCAGATTGAACATGTGTGCCATGCAGGGTGCATGTCTCAGGCTTCCTTGTCGCAGGGCAGACAAGATGTTCTTCCCGTTGTCCGTCACCATGGTTCCCATTTCTAATTTTCATGAAGTAAGCCATGATTTGATTTCTTGATGAATGAATTTTAGTTGTTCTTCCCCCTGTGTGACTCCGTTCGCCAAGGCAAACCATGTGAAGAACAGCGTGACACCGCCGTGCCCTACACACATGGTATGCTGAAGGGGCACTAAGACTTGTCTGTGCAGTGAAGGCTGAAGAGATGGTGGAGGATGAGGAGGCGAAGTCGCACACTGTCACAGGACCAACAGCCTGAGAGCGTGGAGGCGGAAGCGGCATGACCTTTCCAAGTTGCTGTTGTGGCTGTGCAGGAACACAATTCACATAGTGGGCCGTTAAATTCATGTCCTCTAGTACATCGTCCTCACTAATTAGTGGAGCTGAACCCACAGCCTAAGATACTTCTGTGGGGGAGGGAACAGCATAAGACAGAGGCAATGGGAGGACAGGGACTGCTCCCGGGCCATGTCAACTGAGGGTTGTGTCTGAGGAACCCACCGACTGTTGACTGGGGGTTTCAGATGTTACTTGTGATGAAGTGGATGAGCGTGTTAACCAATCGATGACGGCAGAGGGGTTGCTGGTCGAGACACGACCGCTAGCTGATACTGGGAGCTCAGGCCTCTCGTTGCCACTAGCTCCTAGTCTGCTGCAACCTCTGCTTGATGAATTTAGGCCTCTGACACTCCTCTGTGCATGTCCTGGCACTTCTCTGCCTGACATATATGCGTATATGAGGGGAGGACAATGCACTCCACTACGCTTAAAACAGTAGGTGTGTGCTTTTGGCTGGCCTTTCACAGTATCTAGGCCCTTAAGACTATAACAGGAACAAAATAATACACCAATTAGCTGTACATATGTGGTGTGCACTTATGAGGGGAGGACAATGCGCTAAAGTACGCTTAACCCCATAAGGGCCACGGGTTTTTCAGTTTTGCACTTTCATTTTTTTTCCTCATCACTTTCTAAAAATCATAGCGCTTTCAATTTTGCACCTACAGACTCATATGAGGGCTTATTTTTTGCACCACCAATTGTACTTTGTAATGACATAAATCATTTTACCACAAAATTTACAATAAACCCAGAAAAATAATATTTTTGGGGGCAAAATTGGAGCTTCCGATTCTACACAGTGCATTTTTCCACAAAATGACACCATATCTTTATTCTGTAGGTCCATACGGTTACAATGATACCCACTTTATATACCGAAGTTTTTCTTTATTGAGCTACTTAAAAAAAATTATAACTACATGCACCAAAGTTTGTATGTTTAAAATTGTCCTCTTCTGACCCCTATAACTTTTTTATTTTTCTGCATACAGGGTGGTATGAGCGTTCATTTTTTGCACCGTGATCTGAAGTTTTTATTGGTACCATGATTGTTTTGATATGACTTTTTCATCACTTTTTATACATTTTTTAGGGTATACAAAGTGACCATATGCAATTTTGGACTTTTGAATTTTTTTACGTGTACGCCATTGACTGTACGGTTTAATTAAACTTATATTTTTGTAGTTCGGACATTTATGCACGCGGCAATACCAATATGTTTATTTTTATTATGTCTATATATTTTTTATATGGAATTTGGGAAAAGGGGGATATTTAAACTTTTAATAAGGAAAGGGTTAAAGGGGTATTCCAGGCCAAAACTTTTTTTTTATATATCAACTGGCTCCGGAAAGTTAAACAGATTTGTGAATTATAGAAAGAAAAAAGGTACCAAAAAGCCTCTAGACTAATACCATAAATGGTACATGATTAAATAAGACATTAATATAAATCATAAATCCAAAGCATAAATTAATACCTCCTTACACAGGGCCCTTGTGGGGAGGTAATATGAAATAATATACAACAGTAAAATTTATAAAATCCGCTTATATAGTGAAATCTTCCGCTAATCCAGCATTGTATAAAACGGCATAGTTCACTTTTTATAAAGTGCACTCCGTAATCATATATGTTGTAAAATTTCAAGATTTTTTGAGACAGCTCATGTAGTTGTATAGTTACCAACTCCCATAGATGGAAGGCAGTTCTTGGTGTAATAATATGGCTGGACGTCCGAGAGGCATATGGCAAATGCTGTGGAGGCTGTGTCCAGCGCTGGCGTGCGCTTGCGGCGACAGGCCCGGTTGCCACAGGCCTAGGAGAAGTCGCCGGTCACGGAGGTGGATGGATTACTCCGGAGATGGAAGCAAGCTCGGAGACAGATGGATCTGCTCCGGGGACAAAGCAGAGCCTCGTGGAGGGCCTCTCGGCGTCTGATGATAGCAAAGCAGGTAAATGCAGACAGGTGTAGATGCAAAATATGGCAGAGCTTTACAGGAGTGGTATCAGAGATAGGAAGATGCGGTTGATGGATTGCAGTAGTCATGCGGCAATAGTGTTTCTCTAGACGCGTTTCAGGGTACTTTATAAACGACCCTTTCCTCAGTAGAGATATCTTCTATATATAAAAAAAAAAGGTTTTGCCTGGAATACCCCTTTAATGTGTGTGTTTTTAAACTTATGTTTTTTTTTTACACTTTAAGTCCCCTTAGGGGACTTTTAGGAGGAATCATTTGATTCCTCATACAGATCAATGTGGTTCCATAAAGCCACATTGATCTGTGTGCTCTGTGCCCTGCCAGGCTTTATCATCCACAGCGCAGCAGCCAGCACTACAGGAGAGGTAAGCCCCTGGCTACATCTTTAGTGGATCGCCCCCCATGATCAAGCTGTGGGGGGGGGGGGGGGGGCCAACCCACCCTACTGGACCAGCAGGGAGCAGTTAAAGGTACCTTTAGAAGCCGCTGTCAGCTTTGACAGCAGCGATCTAATGGGTTAATAGCCGTCCACGGCGATCAACGCATGTTGGCTATTAACACCGGCCCTCAGCTACAAGAATCAGCTGAGGGCCGGCCAGTATGACGCGGGCTCGAGTCAGGAGCCCATGCCATACCCCGTTAACGGCACAAGGACCAGTTAAAACAGTATTTGTTTACAACACTAGCAGGTGTTTACTTTTGGCTGGCCTTTCACAGTATTTAGGCCCTTAAGACTTTCACTGGAACAAAATAGTACACCACTTAGATGTACGTATGTGGTATGCACTTATGAGGGGAGGACAATGTGCTCTAGTATGCTTAAAACAGTATTTGTGTACAACACCAGCAGTACACAACAGTGCTGCAGCACACAGTCGCTGTGTACTACACCCAAAATTGCACTCTCTCTCTCTCTCTCTCTCTCTCTCTCAATCTCACTCCCTTCCCTATCAGTGCTTCTAGGCTGGATTTGGGTTTGAGGTGAATCGCTGCTGTAAAAAAGCTTTTCTGTGCAACACACTGCTCTCTGTCACTCTCTGTAATAGAACGCTGATGTGACTGGGAGGTGAATCACTGCTGGAAAAATGCTTTTCTGTGCAACACACAGCGCTGTCTGTCCCTCTCTATCTCTCTTCAATAAAAGGCTGAAGTTACTGGCCGCAAGATGGCTGCCGATTATATAGGGCTGTGACTTCACAGGGGTGGCTGGCTGCTGATAGGCTGCATGCTGCATGTTATTAAGGGTCATCCCGCTTACCCTTGTTCCCGCCTTCCCAGGATTCCTTGCCCCATGTCCTCACATGTGGATCGGCCATTTTAGATGCACTGGAGCCTGGATGGCACTAAATGGAGTTTAATGAAGCGATTCGCGTGATCGAAACGCGGCGATATTCGTATTCGTTGCAAATTGAATTTTTCCTGAAATTTGTAACGAATTCAGATTCGTCAGATTTAATTCGCTCATCCCTAGTCACTTGATATACCATAAAAAAACTAATAAAAAGTGATCAATAAGTCCTATCAAAACAAAAATGGTACCAATTAAAATTAAAGACCACGGCACAAAAAATAAGCCCTCATATAGCCCTGTATGTGGAAAAAATTCAGTTATAGGGGTCAGAAGATGACAATTTTAAGCATACTAATTTTGGTTCATGTAGTTATAATTTTTTTAACCCCTTAAGGACTCAGGGTTTTTCCGTTTTTGCACTTTCGTTTTTTCCTCCTTACCTTTTAAAAATCATAACCCTTTCAATTTTCCACCTAAAAATCCATATTATGGCTTATTTTTTGCGTCGCCAATTCTACTTTGCAGTGACATTAGTCATTTTACCCAAAAATGCACGTAGAAACGGAAAAAAAAATCATTGTGCGACAAAATCGAAAAAAAAACGCCATTTTGTAACTTTTGGGGGCTTCCGTTTCTACGCAGTGCATATTTCGGTAAAAATTACACCTTATCATTATTCTGTAGGTCCATACGGTTAAAATGATACCCTACTTATATAGGTTTGATTTTGTCGCACTTCTGAAAAAAATCATAACTACATGCAGGAAAATTTATACGTTTAAAAATGTCATCTTCTGACCCCTATAACTTTTTTATTTTTCCACGTACGGGGCGGTATGAGGACTCATTTTTAGCGCCGTGATCTGGAGTTTTTATTGGTATGATTTTTGTTTTGATCTGACTTTTTGATCACTTTTTATTCATTTTTTAATGTTATAAAAAGTTACCAAAATACGCTTTTTTGGACTTTGGAATTTTTTTGCGCGTACGCCATTGACCGTACGGCTTAATTAATGATATATTTTTATATTTCGGACATTTACGCACGCGACGATACAACATATGTTTATTTTTATTTTTTTACACTGTTTTATTTTTTTTATGGGAAAAGGGGGGTGATTCAAACTTTTATTAGGGAAGGGGTTAAATGACCTTTATTAACACTTTTTTTTTACTTTTTTTTTTGCAGTGTTATAGGTCCCATAGGGACCTATAACACTGCACACACTGATCTCTCATCCTGATCACAGGCGTGTATTAACACGCCTGTGATCAGCATTATCGGCCCTTGACTGCTCCTGCCTGGATCTCAGGCACGAAGCAGTCATTCGTCGATCGGACACCGAGGAGGCAGGTAAGAGCCCTCCCGGTGTCCGATCAGCTGTTCGGGACGCCGCGATTTCACCGCAGCGGTCCCGAACAGCCCGACTGAGCAGCCGGGATACTTTCAGTTTCACTTTAGAAGCGGCGGTCAGCTTTGACCGCCGCTTCTAAAGGGTTAATACCGCACATCGCCGCGATCGGCGATGTGTGGTATTAGCCGCGGGTCCCGGCCGTTGATTAGCGCCGGGACCCACGCGATATGATGCGGGATCGCGGCGCGATCCCGCTTCATATCGCGGGAGCCGGCGCAGGACGTAAATATACGTTCTGCGTCGTTAAGGGGTTAAAGTAGTAAAATAAAACAAAACTTTCATAAATTTAGTATCATTGTGACCGTGAGGACCTACAGAATAAAGATATGGTGCAATATTTACCGAAAAGTGCATTGCCTAGAAATGGAATGCCCCAAAACTTACAAAATGGCGTTTTTTTTATTTAACCGCACAAATTTATATTTTTTGGCTTTGCAGTAGATTTTGTAATTAAATGATTGATGTCAATACAAAGTATAATTGGTGGTGCAAAAAACAAGCCTTTATATGGGTCTGTAGGTGCAAAATGTAAAGTGTTATAATTTTTAGAAGGGGAGGAGGAAAAAATGAAAATTGGCCTTGTCCTTTAGGTCAAAATGGGCTTGGTCCTTAAGAGGTTAAAGGGGTATACCGATGAAAAAAAATGTTTTTCATATCAACTAGCTCCAGAAAGTTAAACAGATTTGTAAATAACTTCTATTAAAAAATCTTAATCATACCAGTACTTTAAAGCTGCTGAAGTTGAATTGTTCTTTTCTGTCTGACCACAGTGCTCTCTGCTGACGCCTCTGTCTGTCTCAGTACACCTCTCCTGCTCCGGACAGTTCCTGAGACAGACAGAGGTGTCAGCAGAGAGCACTGTTGTCAGACAGAAAATAATAACGCAACTTCAGCAGCTGATAAGTACTGGTAGGATTAAGATTTTAAATTTAAATAATTTACAAATCTTGCTGGAGCCAGCTGATATGAAAAAAAATGTTTTTCAACAGAATACCCCTTTCACCCCTTAATACCCTTTAATACCCCTTTAACACCGTACAGTGCTGCATAACGCTACTTAGTGCACAGCGCCGTACATTTTTACGTATTTACGGTGCAGCTTTGCTGTGAGAGCAGGAGCTGCACTTGCTTCATTCACTGCGGGACCCGACCCGCCGGTAATGGCGGACATCAGCAATCGCGCAGATGTCCACCATTAACCCCTCAGATGCTGTGATCAATACAGATCACAGCATCTGCTGCATTGCGGCACTTAAAATAGAGTAGGTGAGGGAAATAAATGACCCTTGCATCAGGCGCTGTTCAGAGTTCCATTAATGACGCAACCAATGATGCATTTCAGAGGTAGAACCCTCCTTCCTCAGATTGGCCAATCTGAGGAAGGAGGGTTCTACCTCCAAAACGCGTCATTGGTTGTTTTCTGAATAAACATAGTGCCAAATGGCACTTTAAATGCCATACTCGCTTTGGACATCTTTATTCAATTAATGGAACTCTGAACAGCGCCTGATGCACGGGTCATTTACTTCCCTCACCTACTCCATTGAACAGGATTGGATCATCCATCCCTGTGACCCTTTGGGCTTTGCAGTTCACTTCGACCACGATTATATCCATATCCAGGAGTGATAAGTGCTGATTATTTGCTAGAAGGTGAGCAGCCAACTGAAAGGCTGGTGCGATCGACTCTCTATCCCATCTGGTGTCTTGGGTAATACACGAGGCACGGTCCGTCTCTTTTCTCTTTTTTTTCTATCAGCTACAGCACTTAAAATGGCTGATCTGATCGCCCGTGGCAATGCCGTGGGGATCAGATCAGCCAAGATGGCGGACGACGGTCCCCTCACCTGCCTCCGTTTGTCTCCCGGGATCTTCTTCACTGATCTGCCTTTCAGTAGACCAGAGCAGAAGATCGCCGATAATACTGATTAGTGCTATGCCCTATGCATAGCACCGAACAGTATTAGCAATCTAATGATTGCTATAAATAGTCCCCTATGGGGACTAAAAAAGTTTCCAAAAAAGTGAAAAAATTAAGTTTTAAATCAACCCTTTCCCCATATTAATAGAAAAAAGCATAAAAAAGACAAACATATTTGCTATCATGGCATGTGTAAATGTCCGAACTAAAAAAAATATAATGTTAATGATTCTGTACGGCAAATGGCGTAAATGTAAAAAAAAAAAAAAAAAGTCCAAAATCAATTATTTTTTTCATAAAAAGCGATCAAAATGTCACATGTACGCAAAAGTGGTACTAAAACAAACTACAGATCATGGCACACAAAAAATTTGCCCTAACACATCCCTGAATACACAAAAATTAGAATAATAGAGGTGGTCAAATTAGGGCAATTTTAAACGTACTGATTTTCTAAAAAAAAAAGTTAGGGGTTTTTTAAAAGCAGTACAAGCAGTTCATTTAAATTTTCTTAAACAAAATAAAAATAATTTTTGGGGCTTACCATACATTGTAGGGTAAAATGAGTAATGTCACTACAAAGTACAACTGGTCACGCAAAAAACAAGCCCTCATATGGGTCTGTGAATGGAAATATAAAAGAGTTATGGATTTTAGAAGACGAGGAGGGAAAAAAGAAAATGCAAAAATAAAATTGGCTGTGTCCTTTAGGTCAAAATGGGCTGTGTCCTTAAGGGGTTATAGCTATTTTTTTTTTTTTTCATTTCTGCCATATGAGGTGACCAAGAATATGCAATTCTGGACTTTGTTTTTTAATGTTTACGCCATTGATTGTACAGTTTAATTAACATTATATTTCAATAGTTTGGACATTTGGAATATGTTTATGTTTGTTTACATTATTTTATTTAAAAAATAGGAAAAGCGGGGTGATTTAAAACTATGGGAATGGGTTAATTCACAGTTAAAATTATTTTTTATTTTATTTACAATTTTTTGTTTCTGTAAAAGATTTTTGAATGGAGTACACTGAACAATGCTCTTACCAAACCCAGCGGCCATGGGTTCACTTTACTCAATACTACTAATAAAGCTTCAGTTCAAGCACTACTGTCTTATGAGAGCCTGTTGATTTCTTATTTTCTATACCATTTATCTGTGTGATAGCTATGCGGCATTAACCCCTTAAGGACTCAGCCCATTTTGGCCTTAAGGACTCAGACAATTAAATTTTTACGTTTTCATTTTTTCTTCCTCGCCTTCTAAAAATCATAACTCTTTTATATTTTCATCCACAGACTAGTATGAGGGCTTGTTTTTTGCGTGACCAGTTGTCCTTTGTAATGACATCACTCATTATATCAAAAAATGTATGGCGCAACCAAAAAACACTATTTTTGTGGGGAAATTAAAACGAAAAACGCAATTTTGCTAATTTTGGAAGGTTTTGTTTCCACGCCGTACAATTTATGGTAAAAATGACGTGTGTTCTTTATTCTGAGGGTCAATACAATTAAAATGATACCAATTATTATATACTTTTATATTATTGTTGCGCTTAAAAAAAATCACAAACTTTTTAACCAAATTAGTACGTTTATAATCCCTTTATTTTGATGACCTCTAACTTTTTAATTTTTCCGTATAAGTGGCGGTATGGGGGCTCATTTTTTGCGCCATGATCTGTACTTTTTTTTGATACCACATTTGCATATAAAAACTTTTAATACATTTTTTATAATTTTTTTTTAATAAAATGTATTAAAAAAGTAGGAATTTTGGACTTTTTTTATTTTTTTTCGTTCACGCCGTTCACCGTACGGGATCATTAACATTTTATTTTAATAGTTCGGACATTTACGCACGCGGCAATACCAAATATGTCTATAAAAAATGTTTTTTACGCTTTTTGGGGGTAAAATAGGAAAAAACGGCCGTTTTACTTTTTTATTGGGGGAGGGGATTTTTCACTTTTTTTTTACTTTTACTTTTACATTTTTTTACATTTTTTTTTACACTTGAATAGTCCCCATAGGGGACTATTCATAGAAATACCATGATTGCTAATACTGATCTGTTCTATGTATAGGAAATAGAACAGATCAGTATTATCGGTCATCTCCTGCTCTGGTCTGCTCGATCACAGACCAGAGCAGGAGACGCCGGGAGCCGCACGGAGGAAGGAGAGGGGACCTGCGTGCGGCGTTATGAATGATCGGATCCCCGCAGCAGCGCTGCGGGCGATCCGATTGTTCATTTAAATGGCGAACTGCCGCAGATGCCGGGATCTGTATTGATCCCGACACCTGAGGGGTTAATGGCGGACGCCCGCGAGATCGCGGGCGTCGGCCATTGCCGGCGGGTCCCTGGCTGCGATCAGCAGCCGGGATCAGCCGCGCATGACACGGGCATCGCTCCGATGCCCGCGGTTATGCTTAGGACGTAAATGTACGTCCTGGTGCGTTAAGTACCACCTCACCAGGACGTACATTTACGTCCTGCGTCCTTAAGGGGTTAAAGCATGATGAAGTTTATCACTGAGGGATTATGCTAAATAGAGCATCACTCTATCACTCAATCTGTGTAGCTGTGAGTTTTCTTTAGATAGGCTATCAGTTGTCATGTTTCTTGAAGGAGCAATCGTCTGTCAACTACACTAAGTCTAGGTAAACATAGTACTCTTTGCTAGTTCATTGGACGTTAGGCATGGAACTGTGCGCAATTCTTCTGGGTTTGTTCACTTTGGAGCTGAGTGCCAGAAAAGCACACAGTTAGAACACATACACACTGTTCCAAAGTATTATGCAAATTCTATTTTTAAGTGGAAGAGAGAGGTGGTATCTGGTAACTATAAAATCAAGTACACTAAGCAATTGTTTGAACTAATGATTGCGTGTCTGTATACAAGAGTGTGAAGTATACAAGTGAGTGTAAGTATAAAAGTGAGAGGGACTTAAAATCAAGGGAATACTGTAAGAAGTATTGTGAGCATTGAGTGCATTTCTGTGTTTTTTTTTTTCTCTTTCTCTGTCTGGGAGGAATACAGGTGGAGAGAGGGTGGAGTAGTTAATTAATTAGCAGCTGATAAATTACAGCTGTTTTCAGCAAGCTAGTCCTTTGCATTCACTTCCAGGCAGTGGAAAAGTGAGGTGGTGTTTGGTTACTATAAAAGAAAGTATACTAAGCGATTGTCTGAGCTAGTGATTGTGTGTCTGTATACAGCACTGCTGCGGCAATCCAATCATCTGTAATGGCGGACTGAGGTCCCCTCACCTGCCTCCATCCGTCTCCCAGCGTCTCCTGCTCTGGTCTGAGATTGAGCAGACCAGAGCAGAAGATAACCGATAATATTGATCAGTGCTATGTCCTATGCATAGCACTGAACAGTATTCGCAATCAAATGATTGCTATAGATGGTCCCCTATGGGGACATAAAAAAAAGTGTAAAAAAACCAAAGTTGAAACATTTAAAAATAAAAAGTAAAAAAAAGTGAAAAATCCCCTCCCCCAATAAAAATGAAAATTGTCAGTTTTTCTAATTTTACCCCCAAAAAGCGTAATTTTTTTTTAATAAACATATTTGGTATCGCTGCATGCGTAAATGTCCGAAATATCAAAATATAATGTTAATGATCCCATACAGTGAACGGCGTAAACGTCAAATTTTTTTTTTAAAGTACAAAAATGCTGTTTTTTTGTCACATTTTATAAAAAAAAGAATAATAATAAAAAATAATCTAAAAGTTTTATGCAAATGTGGTATCAATAAAAAGTACAGATGACGGAGCAAAAATGAGCCCTCATACTGCCCTATATACAGAAAATGAAAAGGTTATAGGTGGTCAAACTAGGGCGATTTTAGATTGTTGATTTCGTACAAAAAGTTAGATTTTTTTTTAAGCGGTACAAAAATATAAAATTATCAGCCAAGGGTATCATTTTAATTGTATTGACCCACAGAATAAAGAGCACGTCATTTTTACCATAAAGTGTACAGTGTGAAATCGAAACCCTCCAAAATGTGCAAAATTGTGGTTTTCATTTAAATTTCCTCATTAAAAAAATATTTTTTGGGGTTCGCTGTACATTTCATGGTAAAATGAGAGGTTTAATTACAAAGTACAATTGGTCACGCAAAAAACAAGCCTTTATATGGGTCTGTAGAGGGAAAAAAAACTCTATTATTATGGGGAAAGACACAAAGACCGGGATCGCCAAACAGTGTGTTTGTGTTGTCTTCCTGGCGCTCAAGTTTGGCACATTGTGGATCGGGTTGACAGGTTGCTGGGTGGGGCTGAAAAGGACCCAGCAATCATGCTACATATTGGCACCAATGAAAAAGTAAGAGGTAGGTGGAGCATCCTTAAAAATTATTTCAGGGACTTAGGCCGCAGGCTTAAGGCAAGGACCTCCAAGGTAATATTTTCTGAAATATTATATGTACCACGAGCCACACCAGAGAGGCAGCGGGAGATTAGGGAGGTAAACAAGTCAACTCAGAAGCTGGTGTAGGAAGGAGGGGTTTGGGTTCATGGAGAACTGGTCCAACTTCACTGTCGGATACCCGCTCTACCGTAGGGACGGGCCGCACCGCAATTGGGAGGGTGCAGCAGTGCTTGGGGAGAAGATGGCTAGGAGGGTGGAGGAGTGTTTAAACTAGGGATTGGGGGGGAGGGAACCTACAACATAGAGGGGAAAGATAGTGTAGATACAGAGGGGGGACTTATTAATATACCTGGGGGGGGAGCGGAGGGAGGGCTTAGAATAGTTAATAGGGATATGCTTCATAGGAAAAAAAAACATACACCTTTGAATTGCATGTTGACTAATGCCAGAAGTCTATCCAATAAAACAGAGGAACTGGAGTGGTTGATGTCTGAGGAAAATTATGACATAGTGGGTATAACAGAGACTTGTTTGGACGATAGCTGTGACTGGGCGGTCAACATACAGGGTTATAGTCTATTCAGGAAGGATCAGACAAAACGGAAAGGGTTTGTCTTTATGTGAAATCGAGTCTGAAGGCCGCACTGCGGAAGGATATATGGAAGGGAAACGATAATGTGGAGTCATTATGGGTAGAAATATATGGAGATGAAAATAAAAGAATTATGATAGGGGTTTGCTATAAGCCACCAAACATAATGGAAGCGCCAGAAGATCAATTACTGAGGCAAATAAACAAGGCAGCAAATCAGAATGATGTGATAATAATGGGAGACTTTAACTATCCTGATATAAACTGGGAGACTGAGACCTGTGAATCTCAGAAAGGAGACAGGTTTCTGACTATAGCTGAAGACAATTATCTGTCCCAAATGGTGCATGGCCCGACCAGAGGGGGCGCCCTACTAGACTTAATATTAACCAACAGACCTGACAGAGTAACTAATGTGCAAGTAGAAGGACACCTAGGAAATAGTGATCATACTATAATACATTATAACGTGTTCTTTAATAAGGGAATCTCTCGAGGCCACAAAAACAATGAACTTTAGGAAGGCAAAGTTTGATCAACTCAGAGAAGCCCAATATAAATTGGGATAATGTCCTCAAAAACAAGAATACTGACACTAAATGGGAGACTTTTAAAAATATCTTAAATTCTCACTGTAAGATGTATATAGCCTATGGGAATAAAAGGGTCAGAAATAAAAGAAAACCAATATGGATGAATAAAAATCTTAAGGGGGGAAATAAATGACAAAAATAAAGCATCTAAACTACTAAAACAGGACGGCAGTGAAAAAACATTAAAAAGCTATAGAGAAAAATGTAAAAAAAACTGATAAAAGCAGCAAAAAAAGAGACAGAAAGACTCATTGCCACAGAGAGTAAAACTAACCCCAAAATGTTTTTTTTAACTATAGAAATAACAAAAAGATTAAAAATGAAAGTGTTTGCCCTTTAAACAATGATGAGGAGGAAATTATAGACGGGATCAGGAAAAAGCAAATATATGAAACAAATTCTTCTCCACTGTATTCAAATGAAATGCCAGGTGAAATACAGCAAGATAAGGTAAACTCCCTAGTACAGGTCACCTGTCTAACCAGGAAGAAGTATAGTCCTGCCTACAAAAAATCTAAATAGACAAATCACCAGGTCCAGATGGCATACACCCCTGTGTTCTAAAGGAATTAAGTAATGTAATAGACAGACCCTTGTTTTTAATATTCAGGGACTCTATAGTAACAGGGACTGTACCCCAGGACTAGCGCATGGCAAATGTGGTGCCAATATTTAAAAAGGGGTCGAAAGGTGACCCCGGGAATTATAGGCCTGTTAGTTTAACCTCTGTTTTATGTAAATTGTTTGAGGGTTTTCTAAGGATGCTATTTTGGAATATCTTGATAAAAATAAATGTATGACTTCATTTCAGCATGGATTTATGAGGGATCGGTCCTGTCAAACTAACCTGATCAGCTTTTATGAGGAGTTGAGCTCCAGACTGGACCAGGGGGAATCGCTGGATGTCGTATATCTGGATTTTTCCAAAGCATTTGATATGGTGCCACATAAAACGTTAGTGCATGAAATGAGAATGCTTGGACTGGGGGAAAATGTGTGCAAGTGTGTAAGTAACTAGCTCTGTGATAGGAAACAGAGGGTGGTTATTAATGGTACTTATTCTGATTGGGTGACTGTTACTAGTGGGGTACCACAGGGGTAATTATTGAGTCCTGTCCAATTAATATATTCATTAATGACCTTGTAGAGGGGTTGAATAGTAAAGTAGCAATCTTTGCAGATGATACTAAACTCTGTAAAGCGGTAAACACTATAGAGGACAGTGCACCGTTACAAATGGAGCTGGATAGGTTGGAGGTTTGGGCTGGGAAGAGGCACATGAGGTTCAACACTGATAAATGTAAGGTAATGCACATAGGGAAGAAAAATCCCAGCTGGGATTATGTATTAAATGGGAGAACACTTGGGACGACTGACATGGAAAAGGACTTGGGAGTCTTAGTTAACAGTAAATTTAGCTGTAGGGACCAGTGTCGGGCAGCTGCTGCCAAGGCAAATAAAATCATGGGGTGCATCAATAGGGGTATAGATGCCCACGACAAGGATATAATTCTACCGCTGTACAAATCACTAGTCAGACCACACATAGAATACTGTGTACAGTACTGGGCACTAGTGTACAAGAAAGATATAGTGGAGCTGGAGAGGGTTCAAAGACGGGCAACCAGAGTAATACAAGGAATGGGAGGACTACAGTACCCAGAAAGATTATCAGAATTAGGTTTATTTAGTTTAGAAAAAAGAAGGCTTAGGGTAGACCTAATAACTATGTATAAATATATCAGGGGGCAGTACAGAAATCTCTCCCATGATCTATTTATACCCAGGACTGTATCTATAACAAAGGGGCATCCTCTAAGTCTTGAGGAAAGAAGGTTTCTACACCAGTACAGACGGGGGTTCTTTACTGTAAGAGTAGTGAGACTGTGGGATTCTCTGCCAGAGGAGGTGGTCATGGTGAACTTAAAAGGGGTCTGGACACATTTTTGGAGAATAAAAACATTACAGGTTATGGATTCTAGATCTATATGGACAAAAGGTTAATCATGGTATCTATTATGACGCCATATTTGGAGTCGGGAATTAATTTCTACCTTGAGTATGAGGTTTTTTTTTTTTTTTTTGCATTCCTCTGGATCAACTCAGTAGGGACTCATTAGGGTTAAATGTTGAACTTGATGGACTCTGGTCTTTTTTCGACCTTTCGAACTATGTTACTATAAGTGTCACAAAGATTAAATATTTTGTTTTTCAGTTTAACTCATGGACGGCTTGTGTCTCAGGGCTCTTTTGATCACTGAAAACAATCTCTGACACCTGTGATAATTAGATCGCCAGGTGACCCCAATTTAATGAAAAACTACGAAAGGTGGGTGTTCCACATTATTAATCAGAGCACCATTTTCAAGCAATATGGGGAAGAAAAAGGATCTCTCTGCTGCCGAAAAGAGTGAAATAGTACAACGCTTTGGACGAGATATGAAAACATTAGATATTTCACGAAAATGTAAGCATGATCAAGGCGTCCTTCAGCGGTGAAGAAAAATCCTCAGCAGCGAGGGAGGAGGCAGAAGATGGCGGGCAGGAGGCCGCGCAGTCCCTCTCACGGGGTGATGGTGGCAGGAGCAGCTGATGGAAAGCACCCCGGTCATCAGAGGATCCGTCAGGCAGGACGGGAGCCGAGGTGGTACGTGCCGCCGCAGCCCCCACTGAGCGGGAGCGGAGGCAGTGCACGGGGCCTGGTGTGGCAGGTGGGGAAATCGGAGCTGAAGAGGAGGTCGGGCGGAGGTACCGGACAAATGCCCCTGGAGGAGATCAGGGGGTTCAAACAAGCAGACAAGTTCCTCCTGCGACGTCGGGCTTCATGAGGCAGAGGGGCAAATTCTGCTTATTTTAAGGCCACGAGGTGTGGAAGCTCAGGGATCAGGCGGCCATCTTCGGCAGCTGCAAGCTACGCCCCTGTCAATTAAAATGATTTTGATTTCAGTAAAGATGCTGCAAACACAACAAATGACAATTTTCAGTTCTTTTCAACCTATAAAGTGGTCTGCAACTGTGTGTAATAATTTGGAACAGTGCATTATGAGTTTTTTATGTTTAAAACATACTGTTATTAGGAGGTTTGTTCATTAAAATTTTAATTGTACTCTTAATAGTTGATAACATGAGAATTATGCAGACTGTTATTTACATCAATTATTTAGGTAAATTAGAAAAATATAATTTGCCTAATTTGTAACAGGGTGTAGAGTGGGACAAACTGCTGAAAAATGTCAGATACAAGTTTTATTGTGACAACAAACACAAATGGTAGCTTATTTTAAAACTTACGTTTAATTATAGGAATACTTCAAAGGGAACCTGCCTTCCTAAACCATTACCATGTCCTATTACTGTACCTGACATTGTTTCCCGACATGCCCCTCTATGTTATTTTAAAATTGGTAAAATTGAGCATCGATGCCATCCAGAAGAGCAAGACAGTCTGGTCTCCAACCTTGCCCCTCCAGGCATGATTGATATCTACCCAGTCACAGTATGTCACCACCAGCTTATGGGGTGGTCAATGAAGCCTGAAGTAGTGGGACTGGAAACTGGACTCCCTGATTCCTCCTGTATTGTCAAAGAGTACCTGTCATCAAATCATATTTTCTAAACTAACTCAGATTATATTCCCTAACTACTCCTAACACCCTCCTGCCCTTAAAAAAAAATTCTGAGCTTTAAAAAGCTCTGTATCATACCTTTCCCCTTGCTCACATTGTGTGAGCTCCCAGCAGGAGAAAGTGTGGGTTCCCCAGCAGGCACGTCACTGAAGCCTGTGAGAGCTGTGCCTCGCCATGCCCCACATGCACTTCTTGAGTTTGGTCTCCTGCCAGGTCGGGAGGAGACCAAACTAACTGTTTGACTTGTGGCAAGGAACAGAACAGAGCCACCTAGTGGCCAATTTTTCAATCAAATTAAAAACATATAAAGGTTGAGAATTTTAACAGCAAGTAAATAGCAAAGTGTCTGATTACATAAGGAACAATATATTAAAAGTTTAGTTTGGTGGCAGGTACTTTTTAATTCTGTTGACTGTTTTGGATACATGTTTGCTCCCACGGTGTAAAATAAAACAACATTTTATTTTACACATGCATTTTTGGTGGTAAAAATGCAGGCACAAAAAAGTATTATATAAAAGACGCTGGTACATTTTACACTGTGTGAATATACCATAAGACCAATTTTATTTTATAAATAGGAATGCATTTTTGCATTTTGATTTTAGTTATACCATATTTTGTCATATTCCTTTGCATAATCTGCTTTAACATTTCTCAGCACAGAGTGCAAAGATAAAGTACATTGAAGCTTTAATTTACTTATCATTAACTTATACACAATAAGACAAATCACACTGTTCTGAAATATACATATTCATGAATAATAAAATGTCAGGCAGCGCGTGGACTATATTAAAAATATGTATTACTCATTAACGAATTGTTAATTGTAATTATATATTGCATTACAATGAACGCAAAGTAGAAAGTCTTTCACAAACAGACTGCATTTCCAGTTAAGTATTTAATGAAGAGAATTAATCCATAATTAATTCTGGACCTCTACAGAGAAACCTTAGAACTTTAAAGCATTTCCATTATGTAATGAACTAAAAGGACATCGTATATGCCTTCAAATACATAGCTTGAACTTCAAGCGTTTCTTAATGGAGGTAATAAAGATAAAGAGATTGTGGGCTTCAGTAAAATGTTATAGAATTTCCTGGTTCTATATCACTCATCCCTCTGTTAAATGAGACCTAAAGATTCCTTCATTTTCTAACAATTGGTATTATCAATTATTAATAGCAACCTAGCACCAGTAAAGACACAAAGACACACTAATGAATGGGTGACACGAAAGGAGCACCTATAGCTAGGTGTGTCCTGAATAGATGTCAATCGATTGAAAGAAACAACGTTTTTTCCTATTTGCTTTCTGAGATTCATCTTTTTTTCAACAGAGAGCACTATTCATTTTACCATAGGATAAAAACACAAATTGCCATGTTGTTCTGTCCGACCACTATGCTGACACCTCTGTCCATGTCAAGAACTGTCCAGAGTAGAAGCAAATCCCCATAGCAAACCTATCCTGCTTTGGACAGTTCTTTACATGGACAGAGGTGTCAGCAGAGAGCACTGTGGCCAGACAGAAAAGACCTTCAAAGAGAAAAGAACTTCCTCTGTAGAATATAGCAGTCAATAAGTACTGGAAGGGTTTATATTTTTTAATGGAAGCAATTTACAAATCTGTTTAACGTTCTGGCACCAGTTGATTTGAAAAAAGAAATAATTTTCCACTGGAGTACCCCTTTAACTAGACTTGTGCAGCTCAGGGGAACGTTCTTTAGTTTTTATACTAGAACCTGAACACGAATGAACACAAATCTGCTTTAATTTGCAGAGCTAAAATGATTCTCTAATAGAGTAATGGAGTTAAGTAAATCATATTCTCAAAGGGCACCAAAATAGTTACAAATATGGGATAAAAATCAATGGATCTGTGTACTGGCATATAAGAAAATCATTACCAATGTTTGTGTATAATTATTTGCATGGTGAATAAAAGGATAAAATATGTAGTAATGAACACATAAATGACAGTCTTTCTACAAAGATGTGAACAGCTATGTGAGCCTCTAGTTGAATAGCATGTAATCATGTAAAAGGAGTCACATGTGTCTAGAACAGCTATGTGAGCCTCTAGTTGAATAGCATGTAATCATGTAAAAGGAGTCACATGTGTCTAGAACAGCTATGTGAGCCTCTAGTTGAATAGCATGTAATCATGTAAAAGGAGTCACATGTGTCTTAGAGACATGTCAAATATTTTGATTGGTCCGGGTCTGAGTGTTCAGACCAACTGATTGAAGGAGCGGGGAAAAAAGTGCAGTTAGCCAAGACAATCACATTGACAAACATTGTAAGTCTGTCATGCTTATCCTAACTACTTCTAGCTGATGGTTGTGGTCTGTACACTCAGACCTTGACCAATCAAAACTTTTGACATGTCTCTACAACATGTCAAAAGGTTTTCAAAGTGACAGTGTCAATTCAATGAAAAACACACACAATTTTTGATTCCATCTTTTTACTCATCGTTTTTTTGCAGCCAGTCGTGCATGTGCATTACCAAGTGGCTTTTGGTTCAAAAGATGGGGGTGGACAATAATGTGTGAACAGTGTTTTCCAGAGGACTAGATATATCATATATATATAACAGACATGACATGCCTTTAACTGTTTAACTGTCAAGAATATTTCAGAGTAAGCAGCTGGATAACATCACAATAAATCAGTTAACTTGAAATAAACAAACATAAAACTTAGAAGCGGTGCCCTTCCATTTTGTAATTTCATATCACATCTAATTGTATTATAAGGGAAAAGATTGATACATGTTATTCAGTAGGCAATTTAATCACACCAACCTTATTTGCAATTACACTTTTGAACTGTTACCCATTATGTTTTATAAGGAACATCTGTTGCACATTGTCTTTGTTCACTTTGTTTTGCGTAGTTTGATGTTATTATGTGCCTTGTGCTGTTTTATGAAGGGAACACCAACATAACGGTCCATTCACACTATAGAAATCACACAGTGATTCCATCAGTAAGGGGCGTCGTCAGTACAAGCTGCAGCACTGGTCTGGAGATTGCCGGTGATTACGTTCGCCTGGACTTTCACAGTATGTAGGCCCTTGACAGATTAACAGGTACAAAATAGTACACCACTTAGATGTAGGTATGTGGTATGCACTTATGAGGGCAGAAAAATGCCCTAGAGTATGCTAAAAAAAAAAAAAATTTGTACAGTACACAACAATGCTGGAGCACACAGTCACTGTGTACTAAACCCAAAATTGCAAAAAGACTCTCTCTCAAATACTATTAGGAATGGACTGCTGGGTATGGATTATACCGTCTACAGACTAGTATAACCAGAAGACCAGTTGTGGAACAAAGACACAGATTTGCGCTAAAAAATTATTTCTCCCTCCTGTGAAAACATTTCTGCAGCTGAAGCAACACACAGCTCTCTGCCCCTCTTTGTAATACAATGCTGTTCACAGTGACTGAAGGGTTAATCGCTGCAATAAGAATTAATTACTTCAAGGGTACTAGGACTTAAAGGGGTACTCCGCTCCTAGCATCTTATCCCCTATCCAAAGTATCGCGGGGGTCCCCACAAGATTTCTGCTGCAGCACCCCGTTATCATTACTGCACAGAGCAAACTCGCTCTGTGCGTAAGGACTGTCGTTACAGGGGCCGGAGCATAGTGATGTCACGGCTCCACCCCCTCATGAGGTCATGTCCCGTCCCCTTAATGCAAGTCTATGCGGTCATCACGCCCCCTCCCATAGACATGTATTGAGGTAGAGGGCCGTGATGTCATGAGGGGCGGAGACGTGACGTCACGATGCTCCGACCACTGTATTACCGATCATTACGCACAGAGCGAGTTTGCTCTGTGCAGTAATGATAACAGGGTGCTGCCGTGGAGATCCTGGGGGTCCCCAGTGGTGAGACCCCCACGATCTGACATCTTATCCCCTATGCTTTGGATAGGGGATAAGATGCTAGGGGCGGATTACCCCTTTAACTTCTTATCAAGGCCTAACTGGAGGAAATGAAGGATTTGAGGGATATTGTACATGTTCTCACTGAGTCCGCTCCCATTCTATAACGCAGGGCCACAGCATAGCGGGTCGGGCCCGGCCTCTAACAATGGCCGGGAACTGTGGCTAATAGCGCGCGGCACTGATCGCGATGCCGGCGCTTTTAACCCTTTAGACGCGACATTCAAAGTTGATCGCCGCATCTAAAGTGAAACTAAAACATTGCCGGTTTGCTCAGGGGGCTGTTTGGGATCGCTGCGGTGAAATCGAGGCATCCCGAACAGCTGTAGGACAGCAGGAGGGTCCCCTACCTTCCTCCTCGGTGTCCGATCGCCGAATGACTGCTCAGTGTCTGAGATCCAGGCATGAGCAGTCAATCGGAAGAATCATTGATCAATGGTTTCCTATGAGAAACCATTGATCAATGTAAAAGATCAGTGTGTGCAGTGTTATAGCCCCCCCTATGGGAGCTATAACATTGCAAAAAAAAAAAAGATCATTTAACCCCGTCCCTAATAAAAGTTTGAATCACCCCTTTTTTCCCATTAAAAAACAAACAAACAGTGTAAACATACATATGTGGTATCGCTGCATGTGGAAATTTCCGAACTATAAAAATATATCGTTAATTTAACCGCACAGTCAATTGCGTACGCGCAAAAAAATTCAAAAGTCCAAAATAGTGTATTTTTGGTCATTCTTTATATCATGAAAAAATGAATAAAAAGCAATCAAAAAGCCCGATAAATACAAAAATGGTACAGCTAAAAACTTCAGATCATGGCGCAAAAAATTAGCCCTCATACCGCCCTGTACGCAGAAAAATAAAAAAAAGTTATAGGGGTCAGAATATGACAATTTTAAAAGTATAAATTTTCCTGCATGTAGTTATGATTTTTTCCAGACGTACGACAAAATCAAACCTATATAATTTTAATCATTTGGACCTACAGAGTAAAGATAAGGTGTAATTTTTACCGAAAAATGTACTGCGTAGAAACGGAAGCCCCCAAAATTTACAAAATGGCGTTTTTCTCTTCAATTTTGTCACAATGATTTTTTTCCCATTTCGCTGTAGATTTTTGGGTAAAATGACTGATGTCATTACAAAGTAGAATTGGTGGCGCAAAAAATAAGCCATCATATGGATTTTTAGGTGCAAAATTGAAAGGGTTATGATAAGGTAAGGAGGAAAAAACGAAAGTGGAAAAATGCTCAGTCTTTAAGGGGTTAAGATAGGCTCTCAATGTTCTTAGTTATATGGTGGATGTTACGTCTTTCCTACTTGCAAGTAAGGGGAGACATTTACTAATCTAGTCTATTCTGGGTATGCTTATAGACCAGCGTATATGGTAGTCTCCTGTCTATTGTGCTCCTAATTTATCAAAGGTCTCACAGCCCTTGATAAATTCTGTGCTCAGACTTCAGGGTCTACAGCTTAAACTGTATTTAGACCTGCTCCAACAAGGTCTGACACTTCTGCGTATTTTGGGCAGATGCGACTTGTCGCACAAAAGTCGCACTCGATAAATTCAGCACCAATGCATTTTCCAATGCATTTCCGTTCTAAAAATCCTCTACAGCAAAAGTTGCAGAAAAGTCGCACATATTTAGACTGCGACTTTCTGTGCGACAAATTTAGACAGGAAAAACCAGTCTAAATCCTTTGATAAATCTCCCCCAAGGTGTTTACTACTTGGTCATATAGGCCTCTAGCTTTTAGAATTGACCTCTCAGCATCCAGGCTGTTAGATGAAGGTGAGCCGACTAAGGATGATGAACTGGTCCCTGGTACAGTAGATCCTCCCTGTCAAGAAAAACCCATGGTTGTGAGACTGACATTGTCCTTAGCAAGGTAGACCAGGGCCTTCGAGGTCAGAAGGACACTATCAATTGTACTAAGGCTCTTTCCTAGATCCAAGGGATAAGGCAAAGAGGTGGGAAAGTGTACCCTCTTTCTCTTCCCCAGTCCTGAGAGAAGGCGTCTACTGCTGTCAGATAATCCAGAGGGTTGAGAGAATAGAACCTGTGATTCTTCCTGTTGTTTCTGGAAGCAAAGAGATCTATAGAGAATTTTCCAAACCTTTCCTCTATCATTGCAAATATCTCCTTGTTTAGACACCATTCGGACTTAAGAAGATGAACCCTGCTCAGGAAGTCTGCCACCTTGTTGTCTTCCCCTTTTATGTGAAGCGCAGAGAGAGAAGCCAACCCAACCCCAAGGACTGGCACCTGTAGTTATACCCACTACCGGCAAGGGAGACCAAGGCACCCTTGAGATAGATTGTTGGGGTTCATCCACCATATCAATGAGACCCTTGCTTTTGAGGAAAGGGAACATTTTTGGTTTAGTGATGAGGGTTTGCCGTCCCACTTTTGAAGTATATCTGCCTGTAACATCCTGGATCTGTACTGAGCCCATTTTACTGCTATACAAGAAGTCATCAGACCTAGTACTGAAATTGCTTCCATGAAGGTGCATAGGTAAGACCAGAAAAGAACGTCTACTCTGTCCTTGATGATGATCTGTTTGGCTAGAGGAAGGGAGGAAAGCTGAGACACTGAATCCAGAAGGATGCCTAAGAAAATGCATTGCCTGGAAGGGGTTAAGTTTTACTTTTTTAGATTCAGATTCCAACCTATATCTTTCAGTATGGAGCAAACTACTTGAATGATACAATCAGTAAATCGTCCAGATATGGAACTAACAGAATGTTTTGGGTTCTTATGAAAGCTGCCACCTCCGCCATCACTTCGGTGAATACCTTTGGGTCCTAAGAGGCCCAAAAGGGAAGGGCTTGGTATTGTAAATGGACCCAAGCTCCCTCCATAAACACTGCTACTCTTAGAAACTTTTAATGAGAGTTGTAAATAGGAATATGGTAGTAGGTGTCTTCTAAATCTACAGAGGCCATCATGCAATTTGGAAATAGCAGAGGGATTGTGAATTTTAGGGACTCCCTCCTGAATCTTTTGTATGACAGAAAGTTGTTTAACTTTTTCAAATTTATTATAACGCTGAATGAGCCATTGTTTTTTTCATACTATGAAGAAAGGGGAATAGAATCCCCTCCCCTCCTCCCCTTGGAACCAGGACCTTTTTGAGCAAAAGAGATTTTATTTCTGTTATCATGGCCTCTTGTTTCAGGGAATCTTTCACTATCCCAGTGGGAAAGAATCTGTCCGGAGGAAAAGACCGGAACTCCAGAAGGAGACCCGATCTCAGGGGGGATAGAAATGGAAGAAATTTTCTCACAGCCCCTGCAAACCTGGATAGACGCCCCCCCCCCCCACCGGGAGAAAGCCGTCATGGTTTGGGATCTTTAGAACTAGACTCTCTGTTGGGATTGAAGAGGAAACCTATACCCTTGCTAAAGACTTAACATTTCCTATTATCCTGTAATTTCTGATTAGGCTTTCCAGTTTTTTTTTTGCCATGAAAGGAATGAGGGGCACGACCCTGAGTGGGAAAACCTTTCCTCTTATCAGAAGCCTTCTCATGTAATTTGTCTAAGACGGGACCAAAAAGGCGATCTCCAATACAAAGGATGGAAGCATAGTTTGCCTTTTGAGCCCACATCACCCTTCCTCTGCCTAAGTCATGTGGCCTAGAAGAATTAGATAAAGCAGCTGCTCAGGCACCCAATCTTAAGGAATCTACTGAGGAGTCTGCCAAAAAATCTATCATCTTGAAGATTACTGGTAAGGATTCTAAGATCTCTTCTCTAGATGGGATTGTACTTGTGAAACCCAGACTCTTAGGGAGCCAGCAACACATGTAGCGGCCATGTTACGCCTAGCGCTCCGGGTCCCCGCTCCTCCCCGGAGCGCTCACGGCGTCTTTCTCCCTGCAGCGCCCCGGTCAGTCCCGCTGACCGGGAGCGCTGCACTGTTTTGGCCGTTGGGGATGCGATTCGCACAGCGGGACGCGCCCGCTCGCGAGTCGCATCCCAGGTCACTTACCCGTCCCGGTCCCCTGCTGTCATGTGCTGGCGCGCGCGGCTCCGCTCTCTAGGGCGCGCGCGCGCCAGCTTTCTGAGACTTAAAGGGCCAGTGCACCAATGATTGGTGCCTGGCCCAATTAGCTTAATTGGCTTCCACCTGCTCCCTGCCTTTATCTGACCTCCTCCCATGCACTCCCTTGCCGGATCTTGTTGCCTTGTGCCAGTGAAAGCGTTTAGTGTGTCCAAAGCCTGTGTACCTGAACTTCTGCTACCCATCCTGACTACGAACCTTGCCGCCTGCCCCCGACCTTCTGCTACGTCTGACCTTGCCTCTGCCTAGTCCTTCTGTCCCACGCCTTCTCAGCAGTCAGCGAGGTAGAGCCGTTGCTAGTGGATACGACCTGGTTGCTACTGCCGCAGCAAGACCATCCCGCTTTGCGGCGGGCTCTGGTGAATACCAGTAGCCTCTTAGAACCGGTCCACTAGCACGGTCCACGCCAATCCCTCGCTGACACAGAGGATCCACTACCTGGAAGCCGAATCGTGACAGTAGATCCGGCCATGGATCCCGCTGAGGTGCCGCTGCCAAGTCTCGCTGATCTTTCCACGGTGGTCGCTCAGCAATCGCAGCAGATTGCCCAACAAGGACAGCAGCTGTCGCAGTTGACCGCCATGTTACAGCAACTTCTGCCTCTGCTACAGCAGCAACCATCTCCTCCGCCAGCTCCTGCACCTCCTCCGCAGCGAGTGGCCGCTCCTAACCTCCGCTTGTCCCTGCCGGACAAATTTGATGGGGACTCTAAACTCTGCCGTGGATTTTTGTCTCAGTGTTCCCTGCATATGGAGATGTTGTCGGACTTGTTTCTTTCAGAACGGTCTAAGGTGGCGTTCGTAGTAAGCCTTCTTTCAGGAAAGGCCTTGTCTTGGGCCACACCGCTCTGGGACCGCAATGATCCTGCCACAGCCACAGTCCAGGCCTTCTTCGCTGAACTCCGGAGTGTCTTCGAGGAGCCAGCCCGAGCTTCTTCTGCCGAGACTGCCCTGTTGAACCTGGTCCAGGGTAATTCTTCAGTGGGCGAGTACGCCATCCAATTTCGTACTCTTGCCTCCGAGTTATCATGGAATAACGAGGCTCTCTGCGCGACCTTTAAAAAAGGCCTATCCAGTCGCATCAAGGATGTGCTGGCCGCACGAGAGATTCCTG
Organism: Hyla sarda; assembly: GCF_029499605.1. Taxonomy (NCBI): domain Eukaryota; kingdom Metazoa; phylum Chordata; class Amphibia; order Anura; family Hylidae; genus Hyla; species Hyla sarda. The sequence goes on from NC_079191.1 coordinate 232,931,939, forward strand.
CCAATCTGCAAGAACTCATCCATCTAGCTACCCGCATTGACATGCGTTTTTCTGAGCGACACCAAGAGCTCCGCCAGGAAAAAGACTTAGATCTCTGGGCACCTCTCCCACAGTATCCGTTGCAATCTACGCCTGGGCCTCCCGCCGAGGAGGCCATGCAAGTGGATAAGTCTCGCCTGACCCAGGAAGAGAGGAATCGCCGTAGGGAAGAAAATCTCTGTCTTTACTGTGCCAGTACCGAGCATTTCTTGGTGGATTGCCCTATCCGTCCTCCACGCCTGGGAAACGCACGCACGCACCCAGCTCACGTGGGTGTGGCGTCTCTTGGTTCCAAGTCTGCTCCTCCACGTCTCACGGTACCCGTGCGGATTTCTTCTTCAGCCAACTCCTCCCTCTCAGCCGTGGCCTGCTTGGACTCCGGTGCCTCTGGAAATTTTATTTTGGAGTCGTTTGTTAATAAATTCAGCATCCCGGTGACCCGTCTCGTCAAGCCGCTCTACATTTCCGCGGTCAACGGAGCCAGATTGGACTGCACCGTGCGTTACCGCACAGAGCCCCTCCTCATGTCTATTGGACCCCACCTTGAGAGGATTGAGTTCTTCATTCTCCCCAACTGTACCTCTGAGGTCCTCCTCGGTCTGCCTTGGCTCCGGCTTCATTCCCCCACCATTGATTGGACCACCGGGGAGATCAGGAACTGGGACTCTGCCTGCCACAGGAAGTGCCTCTCCCCCCCTCCCAGTCCCGTCAGGCAAGCCTCTGTGCCTCCCCATGGCCCCCGTCCTGGTGTCACACTGCCCCGTGCCAGGCCTCGCCCTCTGCCCTCCCTCCCCATTCCCACTCCTGCTGTACTGCCTGCCGTTGAGGAAACCCTCCATTCTTTCCCGGTGTCCTCATCCCAGGGGAGGCAGTTACCGGACAAAGAGAAGGGGAGACCTAAGGGGGGGGGTACTGTTACGCCTAGCGCTCCGGGTCCCCGCTCCTCCCCGGAGCGCTCACGGCGTCTTTCTCCCTGCAGCGCCCCGGTCAGTCCCGCTGACCGGGAGCGCTGCACTGTTTTGGCCGTTGGGGATGCGATTCGCACAGCGGGACGCGCCCGCTCGCGAGTCGCATCCCAGGTCACTTACCCGTCCCGGTCCCCTGCTGTCATGTGCTGGCGCGCGCGGCTCCGCTCTCTAGGGCGCGCGCGCGCCAGCTCTCTGAGACTTAAAGGGCCAGTGCACCAATGATTGGTGCCTGGCCCAATTAGCTTAATTGGCTTCCACCTGCTCCCTGCCTTTATCTGACCTCCTCCCATGCACTCCCTTGCCGGATCTTGTTGCCTTGTGCCAGTGAAAGCGTTTAGTGTGTCCAAAGCCTGTGTACCTGAACTTCTGCTACCCATCCTGACTACGAACCTTGCCGCCTGCCCCCGACCTTCTGCTACGTCTGACCTTGCCTCTGCCTAGTCCTTCTGTCCCACGCCTTCTCAGCAGTCAGCGAGGTAGAGCCGTTGCTAGTGGATACGACCTGGTTGCTACTGCCGCAGCAAGACCATCCCGCTTTGCGGCGGGCTCTGGTGAATACCAGTAGCCTCTTAGAACCGGTCCACTAGCACGGTCCACGCCAATCCCTCGCTGACACAGAGGATCCACTACCTGGAAGCCGAATCGTGACAGGCCACATTGGTTCTGATAGAAGCTGTGGTCACCTCCCAGGTCTTCTTATTAAAGAACTCTGCTTTTTTTGTCCATTGGGTCAGACAGGGTTCCTAGATCCTCAAAAGGCAAGGCAGACTTTTTTTTTGTCATTTTATCCACCGGTGTGTCAATTAATGGGGCTCTATTCCATGACTTAATAACTGACTCCTCATATGGGTACTTCCTTTTACAGAGTTTAGGAAAAAAAGATTTATTTTCAGGATCTTCCCATTCCTTATCAATAATTTGCCAGATACTTTTATGCAAATTGAATGTACAGGACTTCCTGGGGCCTAAGCCTTCATAAAGGGCATCTTTGGCCGTGACTGTCTCTCTGCTCTCCTCAAGATTAGCCGTTAGATGGATTGCTTTAAGGAGCTGATCAGTATCATCTGGAGAAAAGCAATTTGGATATAAATTCTTCCTGCTCTTCATAAGAGGAGGAATATAGAGTAAGATTTTCCTCTTGAACACTAGAGGAACTGGAAATAGCAGGGGTGACCACAAAGGAGGCTCAAGCACCCACATTCCTGACAATTCCTAGTCCTTTAACCCCCTAAGGACCCAGCCAATTTTCAGTGTAGGACACGGCCATTTTTTGCACATCTGATCACTGTCAGTTTAAGCATTAATAACTCTGGGATGCTTTTACCTTTCATTCTGATTCCAAGAATGTTTTTTGTGACATATTCTACTTAATGTTAGTGGTAACATTTTGTCAATACTTGCATCATTTCTTGGTGAAAAATTCCAAAATTTTTTGAATTTTTTTTTTTAACTTTAAAGCTCTCTGCTTATAAGGAAAATGAATATTCCAATAAATTATATATTGATTCACATATAAAATATGTCTACTTTATATTGGCATCATAAAGTTGACATGTTTTTACTTTTGGAAGACATCAGAGGGCTTCAAAGTATAGCAGCAATTTTCAAATTTTTCACATTTTCAAAATCGAAATTTTTTAGGGACCAGTTCAGTTTTGAAGTGGATTTGAAGGGCCTTATTAGAAATACCCCATAAATTACCCCATTATAAAAACTGCACCCTCAAAGTATTCAAAATGACATTCAAAAGGTTTGTTAACCCTTTAGGTGTTTCACAGGAATAGCAGCAAATTGAAGGAGAAAATTCAAAATAATTTTTTACACTCGCATGTTCTTGTAGACCCAGTCTTTGAATTTTTACAAGGGGTAAAAGGAGAGAAATCTTCCTATAATGTGTAACCCAATTTCTCTTGAGTAAGGAAATACCTCATATGTGTATGTCAAGTGCTCTGTGGGTGCACTAGAGGGCTCAGAAGGGAAGGAGCGACAGTGGGATTTTGGAGAGTCAGTTTTTCTGAAATGGTTTTTGGGGGGGCATGTCACATTTAAGAAGCCCCTATGGTGGCAGAACAACAACAAAAAAAAAAACACATGGAATACTATTTTGGAAATTACACCCCTCAAGGAACATAACAAGGGGTACAGTGAGCCTTAACACTCCACAGGACGACTTTTCGTTAAAGATGGATGTGTAAATGATTTTTTTTCCACTAAAATGCTAGTTTTCCCCCAAATTTTAAATTTTTACAAGGGGTAAAAGGAGAAAATGCCCCCCAAAATTTGTAACCCCATCACTTCTGAGTATGGAAATACCCCATGTGTGGACATCAAGTGTTCTGCAGGTGCACTACAATGCTCAGAACAGAAGGAGTCACATTTGGCTTTTGGAAAGCAAATTTTGCTGAAATGGTTTTTGGGGGGCATGTCACATTTAGGAAGCTCCTATGGTGACAGAACAGCAAAAAAAAAAAAAAAAAACACATGGCATACTATTTTGGAAACTACACACCTCAAGGAACGTAACAAGGGGTACAGTGAGCCTTAACACTCCACAGGACGACTTTTCGTTAAAGATGGATGTGTAAATGATTTTTTTTCCACTAAAATGCTAGTTTTCCCCCAAATTTAAAATTTTTACAAGGGGTAAAAGGAGAAAATGCCCCCCAAAATTTGTAACCCCATCACTTCTGAGTATGGAAATACCCATGTGTGGAGGTCAAGTGTTCTGCAGGTGCACTACAATGCTCAGAACAGAAGGAGTCACATTTGGCTTTTGGAAAGCAAATTTTGCTGAAATGGTTTTTGGGGGGCATGTCACATTTAGGAAGCTCCTATGGTGCCAGTACAGCAAAAAAAAAAAAAAAAAAAATTAAAAAAATATAAAAAAACACATGGCATACTATTTTGGAAACTACACACCTCAAGGAACATAACGAGGAATACAGTGAGCCTTAACACCTCACAGGTGTTAGACGATTTGTTTAAAATTTGGATGTGTAAATGAAAAAAAAATATTTTTCACTAAAATGCTGGTTTTCCCCAAATTTTACATTTTTACAAGGGGTAATAGGAGAAAATGACCCCCAAAATTTGTAACCCCATTTCTTCTGAGTATGGAAATACCCCGTGTGTGGATGTAAAGTGCTCTGCAGGCGAACTACAATGCTCAGAAGGGGAGGAGCGCCATTGAGCTTTTGGAAAGAGAATTTGTTTGGAATGGAAGTCAGGGGCCATATGCTTTTATAAAGCCCCACGTGGTGCCAGAACAGTGGACCCCCTCACATGTGACCCCATTTTGGAAACTACACTCCTCACAGAATTTAATAAGGGGTGCAGTGAGTATTTACACCCCACTGGTGTTTGACAGATCTTTGGAACAGTGGGCTGTGCAAATGAAAAATTACATTTTTCATTTTCACAGACCACTGTTCCAAAAATCTGTCAGACACCTGTGGGGCGTAAATGCTCACTGTACCTCTTATTACATTACATGAGGGGTGTAGTTTCCAATATGGGGTGACATGTGGGGGGTCCATTGTTCTGGCACTATGGGGGCTTTGTAAACACACGTGGCCTTCAATTCTGGACACATTTTTTCTTCAAAAGCCCAATGGCACTCCTTCTCTTCGGAGCATTGTAGTTCACCTACAGAGTACTTTACATCCACGTATGGGGTATGTTCTTACTCAGAAGAAATGGGGTTACAAATTTTTTTTTTTTTGGGGGGGGGGGCTTTTTCCTATTTTACCTTGTGAAAATGAAAAAAAGGGAAAATAGGAAAAAGGACCCCCCCCAAAAAAAATAAAAATAAATTGTAACCCCATTTAGGGTAACACCAGCATTTTAGTAAAAAATTATTTTTTTCATTTTCCCATCCAACTTTAATGAAAATTCATCTAACACCTGTGCAGTGTTAAAGCTCACTATACCCCTTGTTATATTCCGTGAGGGGTGTAGTTTCCAGAATGGGGTCACATGTGGGTATTTTTTTTTGCGTTTATGTCAGAACCGCAGTAAAATTAGCCACCCCTATGCAAATCACCAATTTAGGCATTAAATGTACATGGTGCTCTCATTCCTGAGCCTTGTTGTGCATCCGCAGAGCATTTTACACCCACATATGGGGTATTTCCGTACGGAGAAATTGCGTTACAAATTTTGGGGGTCTTTTTTTCCTTTTACCGCTTGTGAACATAAACAATATGGGGCAACACCAGCATGTTAGTGTAAAAAAATTAAAAAAAATTACACTAACAGGCTGGTGTAGCCCCCAACTTTTCCTTTTATTAAGGGGTAAAAGGATAAAAAGCCCCCCAAAATTTGTAGTGCAATTTCTCCTGAGTACGGAAATACCCCACAGGGCTCCGAAGTGATAGAGCGCCATGCGCATTTGAGGACTAAGTAAGGGATTGCATAGGGGTGGACATAGGGGTATTCTACACCGGTGATTCCCAAACAGGGTGCCTCCAGCTGTTGCTAAACTCCCAGCATGCCTGGACTGTCAGTGGCTGTCCGGAAATGCTAGGAGTTGATGTTTTGCAACAGCTGGAGGCTCTGTTTTCAAAACACTGCCGTACAATACGTTTTTCATTTTTATTGGGGGGGGGGGGGGGAGAGAGAGACAGTGTAAGGTAGGTGTATATGTAGTGTTTTACCCTTTATTATCTGTTAATGTAGTGTTTTTGGGGTACTCGCACTGGCGGGTTTACAGTGAGTTTCCCGCTAGGAGTTTGCGCTGTGGTGAAGAATTTCTCCTTTTTTTTTGTGGCGAAAAATTTGCCGCAGTTCAAACTTCAAGAAGGAAACTTACTGTAAACCCGCCCGTGTAAATTTACCCTGTACATTTACATTAACGGGGGGGGGGGGGGGGGCAAACCTCCAGCTGTTTCAAAACTACAACTCTTAGCATGTACTGACAGACCATGCATGCTGAGAGTTGTACTTTTGCAACAGCTGAAGGCACAGTGGTTGGAAAACCTTCAGTTAGGTTCTGTTACCTAACTCAGTATTTTCCACCCAGTGTGCCTCCAGCTGTTGCAAAAGTACAACTCCCAGCATGTACTGATCGCCGAAGGGCATGCTGGGAGATGTAGTTATGCAACAGCTGGAGGTACGCAACTACAACTCCTTGCATGCCGAGACAGCTGTTTGCTGTGTGGGCATGCTGGGATTTGCAGTTTTGCAACATCTGGAGGGCTACAGTTTAGAGACCACTGCACAGTGATCTCCAAACTGTGGCCCTCCAGATGTTGCAAAACTACACATCTCAGCATGCCCAGACAGCAAACTGCTGTGTGGGCATGCTAGGAGTTGTAGTTTTGCAAGATCTAGGGGGCCACAGTTTAGAGACCACTGCACAGTGATCTCCAAACTGTAGCCCTCGAGCTGTTGCAAAATTGCAAATCCCAGCATGCCCAAACAGCAAACTGCTGTGTGGGCATGCTAGGAGTTGTAGTTTTGAAACATCTGGAGGGCTACAGTTTAGAGACCACTGTATAGTGGTTTCCAAACTGTAGCCCTCCAGATGTTGCTAGGCAACTCCATAGGATCCAGGGAGCCGCATCGCCGTCCTCTTCTGCCACCGATCACCGCCGATGGTAAGTGGACCTTCGGCGCCGGTCTGACATGGGGAGGGGGGGGTCTGACGACCCCCCTGGGCATTTGTGTGGGGTGCATGCTGATTGATATGAGCAGTCACCCCGGTCCCCGAAATTCCCACGCGCGTACCGGTACGTCGTGGGTCCTTAAGTACCAGGGCGTCATGGCGTAACGGTACGGCATGGGTCCTTAACAGGTTAAGGGATGAATCTATCTCCTCCCGGATCATTACGGCTTCCTACATTCTGTAGATTCTTTATTACAGGTTATTAGAAGATTACTTCTTTCTACCCTACATAACAAAACAATAGCCTGACTTTGCTAGCAGAATATGGAAGGAAATTGAAATAATCTCACCCAGAATTAGATCCACACCTCCGTAGCCGGGCTTGAACTACTCTTCTTGGAGCGTCCACCTCCCTATGTCGAATGCTCGGACATGCTGGAGGAATTCTTTCAGCAAAATACTGCAGGGCAACCAGGAATGGTCTGCTCAGCTGCTGCAGGCTGGAATTGCTGCCAGTGAATACTTCTGCTGTGGGGTGCTTTACTGCTGTAGGCTCGGGCTTCTGCGGATATTGCTGCGGGTTGGCTGCCTGCTGTCCACGGGGTTCCGGACGCTGACAACGCCGACAGGGAATTCAAAAGAGAGAAACCCTGCACCCCTTTTGAATGGAGCTGGAACCCGAAGTGACGCTACGCTGCTGGGCTTACGTCACATCCGCGTTGCTGCGCAAGCGATGCTCCGACCCCAGAGACGGGAGAGCCGGCGGAAACCGCACTACTCCACAGCTCCCACCTCCTAAACGCCGTTGGACTGAGGGAAGGAACGGAGATGAAGACTATCGGGGCCCCACTGGATCCCCCGCAGGACCCACAGGCAGACTCACGGCTGCTCCCCAGAGGTGATTTCTGCCAAACAGGGAGCCCCACTACCGGAGGACCTGCAGCCCCTTGGAGAAGTATGGAGACAGCTCCCAGGCCGCCTACCGAAGGACAGGAAACCTGAACTGAGGTGTGGAGAGGCCTGTCCCATTTTATGTTCCCAGGTTTGCTGTCCTGCGGTGGGAGGTCCTCTCCAAGGGTGCTGTCATGAGCAATTAGGTAAAACCGCACTTCCGTGCGACAGAAAATTGCACCAAAATTGTACGGGACTTTGTCTGTGAAAACGCTTATGTTAAAAGGCGCTTGTGAAAAGAGGGGGAGGAGAAAAGTTTATTCCGGCTACTGTAAAAGTGTTAAAGTTGTGCCCGCCATGTGCAAAATCCGTACAGAAGCTATGCTGCATTGTAAAATGTCTGCCTTACCTGAAGGGGTTAAAGGAGTCGGCGAAAAGCACGTGAAGGAAGCCCACGGAAGTCAGCGTCCCGCCCTTGGGTGTGGAAGTGAAGTCTCTGTCTCCAATCCAAAGTAGAACCAAAAGGGTCTGCCCCCCTGTTGCCAGGGGAGGGAGCGACTGAAGAGGGCGCACCCCTGATGAACTTCCGGCTGACAGCCATCTTGCCGGAGACCAGTATAAAGAGCGTAGCACAGCTGGGCCTCTTCAGTCTACAGGAAGTCAGCGAGCAAAGTTGCAGAGGCGGCTGCCAAAGTCTTCCAGGAGCTGGCAGAGCTGCTACAGAAAGAAACTCTACATAGGTGATCGCTGCCTGAGGGTCCCTATGCCGGAGAACACAGACAAGATGCCAGCGACACCTGAGGGTGGAATGCCGGCATCATCAGCCGGTGAGGCTTTCACCACATCATCAGACCTGGAAATCCTGGCTGGAGACACTGACAAGTCAGAAGTGAGTACCCTGGCGAAAGCTGCATTTTCTACACTTTCATCAGCCACTTCTAGCCCAGAGTCCAACCCCCAGGTCCAGAAGCCCACAGTACATCCCAAGTCACCCCCGCTGCCCCGGTTGGTGTTCAGCAATGAGCTGCAAGTCATTGGATATATGCATCAATACCCCCTGCCCGGAAAGGTGCACCCCCCAATTCCCGCAGCTAGGTCGGCGAGGGCCGAACAGGAGGCCCAGATGGCTGACATCATTGAGGAAATGAGGGAGCAGAGGAGAGCCTATGGTCCTAAAGAGTTACCATATGAAGTGCGTCAAGCCCAGCAGTCAGATACAAAGCACCTGTATATCCGCATGCTGGACCATCCCAGGGCAGAAGAGCCCCCCCTTGAAAGGCGAAGAGCCTCTGTGATAAAATTTTATAGAGTCAGGGGGTTTGGCATCTTGATGGACTGCTACCATGGTGGTACAGTCTTAGTCAACAGGCGTGCAGCCAAGAGGGACTACCTTCCAACACACCTACACTCCCTGGAGAGTGGGGAGATAGTAGAGTACAATCCAGTCTAAAGTGCCCGAGGGGAATGGGCTGCAGCTGTGACCCGACCCAAGAATCCCACACAGCCCCCCTTCGTGTGCTTCCAGTCAGAGGAATGGAGTTCGGATCCGTTCGGCCTGCTGTCCCCGAAAGTCAGAGGTCAAGTGAAAGAAGAATTCCTGCCCGAGATGCCTTTCATGGCACCCAAGTATGTGTCCAGAGCAAAAGGGAAGTTGTCTGGAAAGTTGTCTGCAGATGCGCCCAGGCATACTCCTGGCATTGAGGATGTTTGGCCGACCAAACGGGCACCAAATAAAGTGCCTCTTGCTGAGGTTTGTCTGGTCCAAAAGGCACCTACACTTTGTCCCCCAGTGGCGCAAGCCTCTGCAGTACACATGGTGGTTACTGTGAGCCCCACCATCTCACATTCTAATGTGTCCAGGGTGTCATGGAACACCCATGTTAACCCCATGGAGGGGGTCCAGTCCAGAGGGCCTCGCTTCATGTCCCAGCCCAAGAAGCCCGGAGACCTGCGAGGCTGGGACAGGAAATATCCTGTCGGAAACTTCCTCATCCTTATGGCAAAAAGTCCCTAATTATTCTAAGTTGTGTCTTATGGACAATCCAGTGAAGGAATAGTATGTTGTTATGTTTTTGTTTTCCTGTTCCATCAACGTTCAAGCAACTGTGCCTGGCATTTATGCCAAAAACCATACCTGCAACCATATTCATAAGCATGTGCCTGGCTTGGGCCGTTAACTTCTAAAGACTACAGTACCCTTACCTTTAATAGGGTGCTATTTTAAATCACAGGGCAAAAATAAAGATGGTGTGGAACTATTAATATGGGCCTAATAAAAAGGAGATTTTTTAACACTTACCGTAAAATCTCTTTCTCGAAGGATCCATTGGGGGACACAGACCGTGGGTGTATCTTACTGTCTCTAGGAGGTGTGACACTATGATAATAAAAAAAGTCAGCTCCTCCCAGCAGGATATACCCGCCTTCAGGCTCTGAGCTAGTCAGTTTAAGTTCCAGAGCAATAGAAGGAGACCAATAGGGCAAAGAAAAAACCCAATACTGTCCGAGAACCAGAAGAAAAAACAACTGAACACACCCTCGGACAGAGAACCAAAGGAAAAACCCAAAAAGGGCGGGAGCTGTGTCCCCCCAATGGATCCTTCGAGAAAGAGATTTTACGGTACAGTGTTAAAAAATTTCCTTTTCTCTATCGGCTCCATTGGGGGACACAGACTGTGGGAGGTACCAAAGCCGTCCCTTGGGTGGGCAGATAAGTAATCAGGCAGATGGCCGATTCACTGCCGCCTGCAACAATTTACGACCCAGACTAGCATCAGCCAATATGAAAGTATGAACTCGGAAAACCTTGAGAGAGTGTGCAAAGATGACCAGGTAGCCGCCTTGCAAATCTGTGAGGCCGAGGCTCTATTCTGGAGAGCCCAGGAAGCCCAACAGAACGTGTGGAAGGAGCCACAACCCTGAAAGGAGGAATCTTCCCCTTACAGCGATAGGCTTCCGCAATGGCAGACCGGATCCACCGAGAAATGGTGGCCTTGGAAGCAGGTTGTCCCTTGCGACGACATTCCGTAAGGACGACAAAGGAATCACACTGACGAAACGAAGAAGTGATGGAGAGAGAAGACCGAACAGCCCAAAACTACATCCAGCTTGTGTAGTAAGCGCTCCTTAGGATGAGAAGGAGCCGGACAAAAGGACGGGAGGACAATGTCCTCATTGAGATGAAAGGCCGAGACCACCTTAGGCAAAAAGGAAGAAACTGGCCAGAAAACGACCTGTCCTGGTGGATCACCAGAAACGGAGAACGGCAGGAAAGAACTGCCAGTTCAGACACCCTCTGGATGGAGGTGATAGCAACAAGAAACGCCACTTTCCAAGAAAGGAGGCGGAGAGGCACCTCTCTAAGGGGCTCAAAGGGTTCACCCTGGAGGGCACTCAGAACCAAGTTCAAGTCCCAAGGGGGAGAAGGTGACCGATGAAGGTCCGGACATGAGAAATAGAAACCAGGGGCCGAAACCTGACCTTTAAGGGAACTGAGAGACAACCCCAGTTCCAACCCCGACTGCAAAAAAGGAGAGAAGACGGGGAACTGAGAAGGTCACCGGGGAGAAGTCCTGAGCTTCACACCAAGGAAAATAAAACCGCCAAGTACGGTGGTAAATTCGTGCAAAGGAGCGCTTACGAGCCCAGAGGATGGTGTGAATGACTTGGGAAGAGAACCCGCAGGCCCTCAAAACCGTGGTCTCAACCGCCATACCAACAAATGCAGCGACTGTAAATTGGGGTGGCAAGAGGACCCTGAGAGAGTAGGTCCGGGCGGAGCGGAAGGCGCAGAGAAGCGTCGTCCAGAAGCCTGACTACGTCGGCTTACCACGACCTTCGGGGCCAAACTGGAGCTATCAGAAAGGCGAGGACGTCCTCTGCCTTGAGCTTCCTCAGCACCCTAGGAAGGAGCGGAAGAGGAGGGAACAGATAAGGTAGGGAGGATCCCGCCCAAGGAATCACTAGGGCGAGGGTCCTGGAACTTGGACACAAACGGGAGGATCTTCCTATTGGGCCGGAACGCGAAGAGGTCCACGTCCGGAAGCCCCAGAGGTCGCAGAGCTGTGCGAAGACCTCCGGATGAAGAGACCACTTGCTGGGGTCGGGTGAGGACCGACTGAGGAAGTCCGCTTCCCAATTGAACACTCCCGGAATGTGAAATGCTGAAATGGCCGGAACCTTACTCTCTGCCTAGGTGAGAATCTTGGTCACCTCGGCCATGGCTGCCGAGCTGCGAGCGCTGGCCTGTCGATTATGTACGCCACGGCCGTGGCGTTGTCCGACTGAACGCGGACAGGACGAGACTGAAGACGGGACTCCCAATGAAGAAGACAAAGAATCGCCCGTAATTCCAATGTTTATCGGAAAAAGGATCTCCAGGGGGGACCAAAGCCAATCCTTGAACATGCCGCCCCAGCCCGACAGGCTGGCAACCGTTGTAACAACCTGCCAGAGAAGGGGAAGAAATGACCGCCCTTGGAGAAGAAGGGGGGAGCGGAGCCACCAGAGCAGAGACTGATGGACCCTGCGAGGGAGAACAATCTGACAATCGAGGGACAGAGGAGACCTGTTCCATTGAGAGAGAATCGCCAGTTGAAGGGGGCAGTAATGAAACTGGGCAAAGGGTACGGCCTCCATAGTTGCCACCACCCGACCCAGGACGTCCATACTGTGCAGATGGAGACTGATACCTGGGTCTGAAAGGAGCGGACCCTCGACCAGAGCGCCAGACGTTTGTCCGGCGGAAGAAAAATGCGGGCAGAGGCCATGGAATCGAAGTCCCAGGAAGGTTAGAGACTGGGTAGGACAGAAGACTGACTTGTCCCGGTTGACCATCCACCTGAAGCGAGTCAGAGAGTGACGTCCAGATTGATGAGAGGGTCGTCCAGATAGGATATCACCGAGATTCCCTTCGACCAAACAGGCCCAACACTGGCGTAAGGATCTTTGTAAGGACCCGAGGCCAAACGAAAGGGGAGGGCTACGAATTGAAAGTGCCCCTCCGGAACCGCAACCGGAGGTACCGATGATGGCCCGGAAATATTAGCACATGGAGGTAGGCATCCTTGATGTCCACCGATGAAGGGAACTCCCCTTGTTCCAGGGACGCCACCACCGAACGGAGAGATTCCATTCCGAAGTGGTGGATGAGAAGGTGACGGTTGGATTGGTCGCACAGAACCGTCCATCTTGGGGACCACAAAAAAATTTGAATAGAGAGGCCGAAAACGTTCCCCTGGAGAAACGGGGACGATAACCCCCTGGAGAAGCAGTGACTGGAGAGTCACTCGAAATTGCTTCGCCATTGGAGGAGACCGGGGGGGGGGGGCCGGGATCGAAAAACGCGATCCCTCGGAAGGGAGGCGAATTCGATCCAGAAACCGTTGGACACCACATCCCTGACCCCAGAGTCCTGAATGTGTGAAGTCCAGATGTCTCGGAAAACAAGAGACACCTCCCACCCGAAGAAGCCGCCGGTGGGGGCCTCACTTCCGGTTGCCCGATTTGGGCGCAAAACGGCCAGACCGGTTGGAGTCCGACTTCCAAGCCGGGTGTGCCCGGCACGAGGGAGCCTTCTTGTCCTGCGAGGGCACCTGCCCGGACCCTAAGCTGGAACCAGAGGTCCGGAAAATAGGGCGAGCCTTATTTTGAGGTAAGAAGGAACTCTTACCTCCCGTTGCCTCGGAGATAATCTCATCGAGGCGTTCGACAAAAAGACGGCCACCCGTAAAGGGAAGCTCAGTGAGAGACCTTTTGGAAGCGGCATCCGCATTCCAAGCTTTAAGCCACAAAGCGGCGGAGAGCCGCTAGGTGACCCACAGCAAAGGCAGAAAAACTTGCCGACTCCAGCTTTAGAGCATTGGAGAGCCAGAGCAGATAGATCCTCTGGGGGGGGGGGGGGATCCCGCTAAGATATCCTGATGGAGCTTTTGGCACCACTCCGACAGGGCCTTGGACACCCATGTTGAGGCGGAGAAGAGCCAGCTGCTTCAGAAGCAAACTTCGCTAAGGATTCTACCTTCTTGTCCGTGGGATTCTTGAAGGCAGTGGCATCTGCCAGAGGCAGTGTAGTCGCCCTAGAGATCCGGGAGATTGGTGGATCCACTGAGGGAGGGGAAACCACCTTAGCGACAAAGTCCTTGACAAATGGATAATGTTCTTTGATTGTCTTGATTCCCAGGAACCTCGTCTGGATGTTGCCATGCAGATTCCAGAATGTCGTCAAAGTCAGCATGAGAGCTGAACCTTTGAGGTGCTGGCTGAGCACGATGAAAGGATACTTCTGGATAGACATCCGAAGATCCTGGGTCCTCTAGGTGAAAGGTGTCTCTTATGGCTGTAACCAATGAGTTCACCGTTGCAATTGAGTCCGAGCGGTCCTCTGAGTCAGATGCCGGTTTGGAAGCCTCGTCCACCAGTTCACCAGGGGAAGTGAATGAGTAGAGGTAGTCCTGGAGGGGGGGGCGACCTTGACCGGGTACACAGCTCTGGCGTGGCAGAGCAGCGATTCCGAGAACGTCCTCTGGAGGAGCGACGTTTGTGCCCAGATGATAGGGGGGCGGGACCCGTCCATCTGAAGACTCAATGGAAGAGTCAGACGAGGCACCCCTTGTACGCTTGTGAGAGCGTGAAGCATGAGGAGACGAGGAGCGGGCCCTCTCAGAGGTCCTGCACAGGGAAGACCCCTTCAGGACGGACACCACTACCCGGGAGGCCTCAGCCACCGAACGGGAGACTTGGGTCAAGTCAGCCATATACTGGGTTAGGGAGAAACCCAGGGTGGTGGAGCGGCTGAACCCACTGGGACCGAAAGGGCATCAGGGGGTACCAGGGGGTCTGGGGGAGCAGTGGAGCAGGCAGGGCAAGTGGGCTCAGCAGAGCCGGACATCTTGGTGTCACAGTGCTTACAAAAATAATAAGTCATTGATGTTCCAGGTTTCTGACTAGAGGGAGGAACAGCTCTGGGAGCGGACATAATGGTGGAAAAAGAGATAGAGAGAGACTAGCCTTCTCACCCTGGTCTGTGTCCTGTCAGCTGCAGTGAGCAGATAAAAAAGACCAGCCAATAGAAAGGGAGGGGCGTGCCCGAAGTAAGGCACCCAGTAACAGGCCCCACATTGTGAAATCGCGCCCACGGCGCTGATTGGAGGCTGCTTCGCGCCCCTGGAAGCTCCCAGCCCTGTGGGCGGAGTTAAGACCTGCCAAGGACTGTCATGGCACCCGCTCCTTGTCCCGAGCGCCATGTCCAGTCCGCATAGCGCTTGGGGGAATGGAGCGGGTGGCCTAAACGTCGACCGACACGTCCGTCGAAAGTGAAAGTAAGCCGGCGCAGAAGCGCCCGGCTCGAGGCGGCACCGCGGATAAGGTGCTGAAATAAAGCAAAAGTAAGCCATCACTGGAAGCGCCCGGCCCGAACAGCGCCACGGCAGACAGCCGCATATAAGGCGCTGAAGTAGTTGCACCAAGCACACACACACATAATAAAATAAAGTGCCCCCAGAAGTAAAGTGCCCTATAATATATGCTCCCTTAGGTGCCACTGCTCCCCCAATAAAAAGATGCAGCCCCATAAAACTGAGGGCGGGCCAAAACAGGGGGTCTCCAGAGGTTGTGAGTCCGTACCTATGGACAAAAAAGGGGGGAAAGAACTTACCTCAGTCAGAAGAACATACCTAAAGGAGTCTTCAGTGAAGTCTTCAGCCAGCTTATGGTCCCTGCATCACGCCTAGCTGCTATGCGCGAGCGAGGCGAGCAGAGACATAGGGGGACCCGGACCCATGAGGTACCACCCAGGCGCTGACCGTTGGCGAGGGGGGGTTAACAGCGCATATACGCAATGTCTGTGCCCCCTTACTCGCAATGGGGAAACAGTGAACCGCAGTTCTGAGAAATAAAGGGAATAAAAAACTAGGGAATAAAAAACTAACACGTCCCTATACTAGGAAAATAAAAAAACGAAGAATCCAGCCCATGTCCACCTCCTTCAGACACTAAGCTTAAACTGACTAGCTCAGAGCCTGAAGGCGGGTATATCCTGCTGGGAGGAGCTGACTTTTTTTTTTATTACCATAGTGTCACACCTCCTAGAGACAGCAAGATACACCCACGGTCTGTGTCCCCCAATGTAGCCGATAGAGAAAACAAAATTTTATTTGGTGTGATGTAAGCGGTACTAATGGGCTAAAACTGTACAGAATGTATGTATGTATGTATAAAAAGGCTTATGTTAACCTATATTGTGTCTTCTGTCTTTATGTCAGCAGGATTGGTCGTGCAGAAGGTATTCTGAACAAGAATAGCGGTACCTTGAAGCTAAAATTTGCACATAAAATTTTTTTTATATATTATCAGTCAGTAACAATATATATAGTATTACAATAGGATTGTATAGCCTGCAAGAAAAGTATACATTTAAAAATGTATAGTCGCTAGAAATGTATATGTGTCGTATTGTGTACAGATAGTGAGTTAATGTATAGTACAAAAATGTTTCAAGTCAGGACTGTAACCTCAGTCAGTATGTATATACAGTGACCCCCCCCCGACCTACGATAGCCCCAACATATGATCAAATCGACATACGATGGCTTCTCAGAAGCCATCGCATGTCGATGTCAGCATCGACATACAATGCTTTTTATGTCGGGACCATCGCATTAAGTGCTATCCGGCAGCGCAAAATGCTTAGGTAGCTGCCGGATAGCAGCTTAATGTTCCCCGGGTGGTGCGGTAAGTATTACTTACCCCTCCACGATGCTCCGGGGTGCCCTCCGGGTCCAGCGCTGGTCTTCCGGTGTCTTCTCGGCCCTCTCCGGTGGAGTCAATACGCTGCTGCGCACGTCATCCATTAGGAATTGCGTACGCAGCGGCGTAATGACGTCGCTACACAGGCCCAGTAAGGCCTTGCGGAAGACAGCGGAGGACCGGAGATGATCAGGAGAGCCCAGCGGAGGACCGGGGTCACAATCGGGAGCGGTGGTGACACCATCGCGAGCGGCTGGGACAGGTGAGTACAGCTCCCTATACTTTACATTGCACGAATCCCTCAACATACGATGGATTCGACAAACGATGGCTCGTTTGGAACGAATTACCATCGTATGTTGAGGGACCACTGTACTCCAGTCCATATCAATATTAAAATGTGTATTGTCTATACTAATTGTTTTTCCTGTCAACTGTGCACAGGGTTCTCTTGTGGTCAGAGAGAGCACCTGGTGAGCGTAAGTAGCACTGTAAGTGGAAGCCAATGTTGTTCCTATATTAGCATGGTAAAAAATGTCTTTTGTTTCGGGGAGAAGTAGCAAAAAGTCGCCCCGTAGCATAGGCATCTGGGTAGAAAGCCTCCGGCACCCCGATGAATAAAAAAAATGTCTAATGTGTATGTGGTTTCATCTATGTATATCTGCTATGGTCAGTATATAAAAATGTTTATACACTTTAAATGTCAGTGACTGTAATATTAGGGTTAAGTGTTGGCACCAAGGTACAAGTGACCCCTTCATAACAAACCGTTACAACAACCGTTACCTTTCTCTACTACAAAGGACTTTGTTCTATTCATTTGAGTATGTAAGGACATTTGTAAAAATGCCACATGAACTCTTACCACTGTTTATTACCCTGTGAAGGACATTTGGATTAATGCCCGAAGACAAATATATAGCCCTGAGAAGGACATTCCAACCAATGCCCAAGGAACTATGTTGTTTGTTCTGACCAAGGCCCATTAGGCCATTTTCACACCATCTGCCCTCCATTACATTACGCTGAGGATGGCTTTCCTCTAGAAGGGGAGTTTGTGGTGACCCAGTAAAGAATTACATGTTCTTCTGTATTCCTGCCCATCCTGTGTGGCAGATGCTGCTCAATGTCATGGGTCCCCTCTCCTCAGAAGTCTCTATAATGTACTAAATAATATACTGTGATATAAGGGTTAATGTATTGTATTATCTATTTACTTGTTGCCTTAAATTTCTGGTTGCTAAGGACCTTGTTGTTAAGGGGAGTATGCAGTGGTGAACATGTGACTTATCCGGAAAAGAGGATCTCTCCAAAATCCTCCCTTATATAGTGAGGTCAGGGTTCAGCTCTCTCAAGATTAAGCTTTTGTTATGGTACAGTTTGGTAAAGAGAGAAGTCTGTCTGTGAGGTGGATCTGAAAGGAGGCCTGAGGCCTAGTCAAGCATCCATGAATCTACTACAAGTCAGCCCCATTACCGAGGAGAAAGTCAAAGCCTAAAGTCTTGGGGATATAATACAAGTTAAGTCCAAGTCCCTATAGCGTGGGCTGCATACCAGTCAAGTCAATTATATACAGCACAATCAATTATAAGTCCCAGCAAGCCGATAAACTTCCCTAAGTTCACCCTGCAGCTCCTTCACATTAATCTGAACTGTAACAGATCGTACCATCTTTCCAACCTCAGTAAAGCAAGTCAGTTAACCGTAACCTTGCATCGGAGTGATTATTTGCCCCATGCCTGGCACAGGTGAAGCTGTATATATAAGCTTTTCTGACATGTCTGTTTTAGGGGTCACACATACCGCATCTGCATCATATTTCATGTAACGTGCGACCCATCCTTCAAACCATACTTTACACACAGGGCTGCAGCCGTATTGCCTTGTGTCTTCTTGTAGTAGCATGAAATACCCTGCAGATGCAGTATGTGTGCCATTACCCATAGAAAATAGCTGAATTCTCCATGGACTAACAATTCTGGAATATTTTCTTATAACTCTACATTGTGCCATTGCCCTGTTATTACACCTAAATTATCACAAATAAAATGACAGCTAGGTATTTTTATACGCCTTTGCAAAAGAAGTGTGCCCATACTGATGGAACAGTGTCAGTGTATAGGGACACACCAAACTGTCAAGGGATAACAGAAGTTTGACTCAACATACAGATATGACAAAAGACACTACAGATGTTTTATGTTTAATACAGGTATTTATCATTACAGATATACCAGGAGAGCAGACAGACCTTCTTTACGGGCTTATAATGGCCAGGGACTTGTATTGTAGCTGAGCCCTACTGACTTTAAAACATCTGAGCTGCAATATCATCAGTTCTGGCTTTTGGGGAAATGATAAAATACTGGACTGGAAACATTTTAACATGAAGAAAAAAACTGCAAGCATATAGATGAGAGGGAAGATAGAGTAGAAGCAAATATTTATTTCATATGTGCCATACACATTTACAACTTCTCAGATGCTGTGGATAAAGAATGCTTTAAGTTATTAGAAGGGCCTTTTACACATAAAAAGATATACCTTTTATAATCTGATCCACAAAAGGCAATCTCAATTTCTTATTCAGTATAGCTCACGTAACAGTGATACATGTGAAGTGATGAAATAGGAAATACACCTCTGATTCTTACAAAGGAATACACTGATGTTTGTCATGTGACAGAAAAGCCCTTGTTGTTAAAAATTAAATCTTGAAATCATTCAGTTTTACCTAATCAACCCAGCTGAGATTTAGGCATTGTGCAATGAAACAGACACACAGTTCAATATATTTTATTAATTTTTCAAGAAAGGACAGGAAACCCCCCCAGAACATTTCATATTTGAGCATTATATCATAACATACTCTCTTGTTCTAGAGCTTCTTATAACCCATTCCTCTAAAAAACAGACTAAGATATGTGATGGGAGTTTCCCTCTTCTGCTCAGTACCCCCCCCCCCCCGCCCCAAATAACAAAGAAAAAAATTACAAAAGGAAAAGAAAAGAGGACAAAAAACAAACAAAAAAAAAAGGTGGACCTCTGCCTTTCTTACTGCTATGAGATTACCGGCCTGAAAAACTGGTGTCTCCGTAAATATTGGCAAATTACTCCAGATCTGGTTATATACCTCTATTTGACCATGTTACTCTGCCAGTAATTCCTCAGCTCTCGCTATTTCTGCTAGCTCTGTATACCACTCCTGTAGAGATGGAGTAGCTTCACTATGCCAATGTCTTGGGATCACCAGTCTTGCTGCTGCCAAACAAAACCTATAAATCCCACCCTTAAATGTGCTCATTGAATCCGTTACCAATGTAAATAGGGAAAACAATGTATTTTCCACTCTTGAACCTACGTAACTAGAGTATATGTCAAATACTTTATCCCAAAAGCTCTGAATCTTAGGGCACCCCCACTGAGTTCACCTCCAGCAATTGTCAGATATCTCTGGGAATATTTTATGCAACGTTGAAGGGTATCTATACCATCTAGAGATGATCTTAAAATTCTTCTTTTTGATGCTAGCGGCCCCGGCCTTTGCATATGAATATGTGCAGATCTGCCTCACTTCTTCCTCGTTCGACTGCTTCCCTAGATCCTGCTACCATTTCTCAAAGAATAGGGTTTTAGAAACTTCGTTTGCCCCTAGATACAAGTTGTCTATTTCAGTAAGAGGTTGAATGCACTTAGTCTTGAGAATTGGGAGGAGGAAAGATCTAATCTTTGCATAATCTAGTCATGAGATTTTGGAGCCCGGGAAAACTTGTCTCCAATCCTCCCAGGGTACTAGCTCGCCCTGTACTAATAGGTCTCGAATTCTGCCCCCTTCTATTCCGAGACATTGAGGATAGGTCGGATCTTTAAACCCTGACTGGAAAGCTTGATTATCAAAAAGTGGAGTCATACTACCTGGTTTCTGTTATTTCATACTTATCCACCCACCTATCCCATACCTGTAAAAGCCTGGCCTATAAAATAAGTTAAGTTAAATAAAGCTTCCCTATCTTTTCAGCACGCAAGGGAGTACAAAGTAGTCGCCATATCCACCCACCTTATCTGACCACTCTGTCCGCTCTGCCGGACCCAATCCCTCATTGATGCAATAACTAATGCTTATTGATAGACCTGCAGGTCTGGCAATCCTACTTCCCCCCCCCCCCCCCCCCCATTCCTTCTTCTTAGTAAATGTAACCCTCTTTACTCTTGACTTACCACTTTCCCAGATAAATCATATCATCTCTCTTTGAATCACTTTAAAATAAAGCCCTGATACCTGTATAGGTATTATCTGAAAGATATACAAAAACTTAGGTAGCAGGTAAATTTTTACTATATTCATCCTCCCGTACCATGACACAAACTTATTCTGATAGGCTCTCACATCCCTCAGCAGTTTAACCTGTATTGGAAGAAAGTTTAATGCAAACAAACTGTTCAACTGAGAAGGGATCTGCAACCCCAGATAAGTTATGCTCTTTTGCTTCCATACAAACAGGAAGCTAGATTTTAAATTTTCAAATTCTGTCTTGTTTAAATTAGCTTTAAAATTACTTAAAGGGGTTATCCAGGAAAAAACTTTTTTTTATATATCAACTGGCTCCAGAAAGTTAAATAGTTAAATAGATTTGTAAATTACTTCTATTAAAAAAATCTTAATCCTTTCAGTACTTATGAGCTTCTGAAGTTAAGGTTGTTCTTTTCTGTCTAAGTGATCTCTGAT
Source organism: Hyla sarda (assembly GCF_029499605.1). Lineage (NCBI taxonomy): Eukaryota > Metazoa > Chordata > Amphibia > Anura > Hylidae > Hyla > Hyla sarda. Next base: position 232,952,913 of record NC_079191.1, read on the forward strand.
GACATGTGTCTCGGGAACCTCCCAGTTTAGCAGCAAATTTCCATAGCAAACCTCTTCTAAACTGGGCGGTTCCCGAGACATGTGTCATCAGAGAGCACTTAGACAGAAAAGAACAACCTTAACTTCAGAAGCTCATAAGTACTGAAAGGATTAAGATTTTTTAATAGAAGTAATTTACAAATCTGTTTAACTTTCTGGAGCCAGTTGATATATAAAAAAAGGTTTTTCCCTGGGTAACCCCTTTAATCTTCTAAAATGTTCCATCTCTTTAATTATCGAGGGGGGCGTATAATGCAAATTTATGATGTGTCTGACCTATTTTAACTCCCTTAATGTCTGGGTTTTTTGTGGACTGCGATAGCTAAATGTTCCATTGTGAGGATATATACCAAGGGTGATAGAGGGCACCCCTGTCTAGTGCCGTTTTTAACTTTGAATGCCCTTGATAGGGTACCATTGACTCTAACCCGTCCCGTAGGAGATGAATACAGGGCCATAACTTGGCTCACGAATGCCAGGCTCAACCCAATCTGTGATAGGGAAGCCTGCATTGCCAATGAACCCTATCGAAGACCTTCTCGGCATCTATGGCCATCAGACATGTTGGCAGCTATGCATTTTTCACATAGTCAATCAGGGAAATGGTGCGTAGTGTGTTATATCGGGCTTCCCTCCCTGGAATAAAGCCAGCTTTGTCACCATCGATCACTTCAGGTATAAATTTTAATATCGCAGTTAATGAGTGAAATCGGTCTATAGTTCCCACACTGGGTCTATAAATCGGTCTATAGTCTCCATGGATTAACAATTCTGGAATATTTTTTTTCTTATAACTCTACATTGTGCCATTGTCCTGTTATTTCTCCTAAATTATCCAAATAAAATGACAGCTAGGTATTTTTATACGCCTTGGCAAAAGAAGTGTGCCCATATACAGTTATCACTGATGGAACAGTGTCAGTGTATAGGGACACACCTAACTGTCTAGGGATAACAGAAGTTTGACTCAACATACAATTATGACAAAAGACACTACAGATGTTTTATGTTTAATACAAGTATTTATCATTACAGATATATCAGGAGAGCAGACAGACCTTCTTTACGGGCTTATATGGCCAGGGTCTTGTATTGTAGCTGAGCCCTACTGACTTTAAAACATCTGAGCTGCAATAACATATCAGTTCTGGCTTTTGGGGAAATGCTATAAAATGACTAGAAACATTGTAACATGAAGAAAAAAAAACCTGCAAGCATATAGATGAGAGGGAAGATAGAGCAGAAGCAAATATTTATTTGATATGTGCCATACACATTTACAACTTCTCAGATAAATGCTGCAGATAAAGAATGCTTTAAGTTATTACAAGGGCCATCATCACATAAAAAGATATACCTTTTATAATCTGATCCACAAAAGGCAATCTCAATTTCTTATTCAGTATAGCTCAAGTAACAGGGATACATGTAAAGTGATGAAATAGCAAATAAACCTCTGATTCTTACAAAGGAATACACCGACGTTTGTCATGTGACAGAAAAGCCCTTGTGTTAAAAATGAAATCATTCAGTTTTACTTATTCAACCCAGCTGAGATTTAGACATTGTGCAATGAAAGCATACATGTCAGAGACTTCCTCAATCACTTTTGCCGTTGGCTTTCCTGCCCCGTGGCCGGCTTTGGTATCCACATGGATGAGGAGAGGATTGGTTTGCTTTGCTCCCTGACCCACAATGTACTGCAGAGTAGCTATAAACTTTAGAGAATGTAAAGGAACAACTCTGTCATCATGGTCCGCCGTGAGCAGCAACATGGATGGATACTGCTTCCCATCTCCTTCAGGCACCTTAATATTATGGAGTGGTGAGTATCTGTAATGAGAGATCACAAATGATGAAAAATACACTACTTTATAAATGGCATTTTTTCTTGCTGTACCAGTTATGATTTAATATAGAAAAGTAATTTAATGTGTCTGCCATGTACTCGCACTTCTTATTTTATGTGCATAATACGGCTATCAGGGTATTTCTTAATAATACTTTTCTTCTGTGAAAAATAATTAAAATGACAAATGTGATGTTCATTGTTCCAAGAAGCATTTATATCATCCTGTCAGCAACAAGACTTAAATACTGTATTTATTGGCGTATAACACGCACTTTTAAAACTTAAACTTTAGGCAAAAAGCCTGCCTGCGCGTTATACGCCGATAAGTCTTCTGGTCACTGATTTAAAGTGGCCGCAGCAGCGTCTGCTTAAGTATTAACAGCAGGGCCGCGGCCACTTTAAATCAGTGACCAGCGGCGTCTCCTCCCCGCTCTGTCACTTGTTTTCTCCCGCACTATCCACAGGTACTGGTGGATAGTGCGGGAGATGCTGATTAAAATGAGCCCTACCTTGCCCGGATCTGCGCTACCTTTTAATCAGCATCTCCCACACAATCCACCAGTACCTGTGGATCATGCGGGAGACAAGTGAGTTTTACTTTTCATTCCCCCTCCCTCATCATTCCCCAGCTTTTTATAGTTTTGTTTGTTTTCCTTACCTGTCTGCGCTTTGGCAGGTCAGGTCAGGCGGCGGGTCTTGCGGGGTCAGTGAAGCAGATGAGTTACGTCCTCTGCCGGCTTCTCTGTGCGGCATCACTCACGTCACTTTTCATTTCCTGTAGTCGCCGCCGAAATGTGACATCCGTGATGCAGCACAGAGAAGCCGGGAGAGGACGTAACTCATCTGCTTTACTGACCCCGCAAGACAGCCGAAGCGCAGACAAGTAACGAAAGGGGGAAGAGTGGTCTTCAACCTGCAGACCTCCAGATGTTGCAAAACTACAATTCCCAGCATGCCCGGACAGCAGTTGGCTGTCCGGGCATGCTGGGAGTTGTAGTTTTGCAACATCTGGAGGTTCGCAGGTTGAAGACCACTGGATGCCATAGGAGGAACATGATGGGGGGGGGGATGATGAGACAGGGGGAAATGATGAGGGGGGGGATGAGACAGGGGGAAATGATGAGGGGGGGGAATGAGGTGGGAATGATGAGGGATATGATGAGACAGGGTGGGGGGATGATGAGGGGGGAATGATGGGGGGACATGATGAGACAGGGTGGGGGGATGATGAGACAGGGTGGGGTGGATGATGAGGGGGGAATGATGGGGGGGCAATGATGGGGGACATGATTAGACGGGGAAATGATGGTGGGGGGACGCACTAAATCCTTAATATCTATATGGCTAGTATTGGTCTATGACAGGGGGAAATTATGAGACATGGGGGGTGGCGATGAGAGGGGTAAATGTGGCACAGGGACTGATAAAAGGCAAGGAATGATGTGGCACTGGAGAGGACAGGACCAAACTGAGGTGCAGAAGAAAATTAAGTTGGGGGGATGATGTGGCATTTAGTCCAAGTCATTTATTTTACATTTTATTTTTTTTACTTAAATTTCCTTGTTAAAATGGGGGTGCGTGTTAAACGCCGATAAATACGGTAGATCTTTTTAATAACATTAGGAATAAAACAAAGTATTGATTTTTAACCATTTTTTGCCTTTTAATCTAACTATTTAATATGAAAAAGGTGTAATAAGGGTGGTCCTGCATGTCCAACAAAGCATTACTGCATATTCACATAATAAAATCAGAACAGATCCATAAAAAGTGGTCCTATAAACAAATTAACGTGTTTCAAACCTTAAAGCCCTCAGTCATAGTATTGCATCATAGGTAAACTAATAAATATTAAAAATCATGAAGGACCAACTGCAAAAAAGTATGTGTAAGTACAGTTAAAGGGGTACTCTGGATAGCAAATATTAATCATATTTTCTCCCTTCATGGTCATACCACCTGTATTGGAATATAAACTTATAACCTGCAGTGGGCCATTGGAATATGCTGTGACAGGCATGGAGTTTAGAAAAATCTGCTGTGTAATTCGTCTCCTCTCTCCCCTGCAAACAGACTGAGGTCATGTGACACACTGTCCTCACTTTCATCATCCTCATCTTACAAGCCACGCCTCTTTCTGATGTCATACAGGAAAGCCACACATGAGCTTGTCAAGCCACGCAACCTTCTGTCATGACAGCAAGCCACACCCTTTTTCTACAGTTCTTGGTAATGAGGACTGCTGGGAAATTTAGTTTATAGGTAGGGTCACACATAGTGTATATGCAGCACACTTCACACTGTACAGCAGGAAAGATGCTGTGTATTCTCCTATAAGCAGACACATCGGACTAACCGTCGCAGCCCTGTGTGTGCAGTGAGGTATGGGGGTGGGCCTGCACATCAGTCATGTTGACACAATGGGCCCACCTCCAAACCTTACTGCACACACAGGGGTAGCCATGTGTGTCTACTCATACGAGAATACACAGCATATTTCCTGCTGCGCAGTGGATTTTGCACGGTGTGAAATATGCTGCGTATACACTATGCGTGAATAACATGCCGACATGGGAATACTCCCTAAAAATAGCTATGAAATTTATATCATATAAGAGAAAATCCCACTACTAGGTGTCCCCATACCTACTAGGACACTAACCAGTCCTGCAGCAGCATCAGATTGTCCATGAATCATGGACAAGAAATTACTCATAGGCAAGGCTGCAGGGGCAGACACACCAATCTCCTCCCACCACCACAAGGGAGGGATATGCCCCCTTCCCCTGAAAGGGTTTCTAACACTGTGAGCTAATGAAAAGAGGTATTTTTATAATAAATATAGGTGATAAATACTTAAAAATTAGATGTACATGGTCAGGATTAGATACTGAGTAACATTTTTTATTTTTTTTGTGAGATATGACAGGTACTCTTTATGTCACCACTGATCATTTATGACGAGTAGTTAAGGGCTGGGGTACTCTCAAAATGTTTTAGTTGCCTTTCTTTCTGTTATGTTACAAATACATCATTACACTGTATGCAACACATCCCCCACAGCTTTTCATTCTGCATATGAAAGTTGTAAAATAACATTATGACTGAAAAAGATCTTACAATTTACTATTTGATACAAATATTATTAAATCTAAAATACAATGCCCGAGTCTTACTTGTATAGCCATTCAAAGTGTTCTTTATTGTCAGAGCATCCGTAGTCTGTTGTCCATGCATGACCAATAGTAAACTTGTGGAACTTCAACATGTCCATCACGCCAACTTGGGCAATGGCGCATCCAAACAGCTCTGGTCTCTGATTAGCACACGCAGCTATAAAATAATATCACACAATTTATGCACTCAGACACCTCATAAATCATGCATTGGTGAAAATTCTGAAGATCAGCACTTTCCATCAGATTATCCCTCATTATTTAATATATTTCATAACTTATCTGTACTATATCTTTCAAAGTCTTTTTCAGAAAATATATATTGGGATCATTTCTAACTAAACAAAGTGTAATTTGCAACTTTTGTCAACCTTAACTAGTACATATACAAAAAAAAAAAATCTAATAAAAAACATAACCAATTCAATAAATAAGGATTAAGCATAATGAAAAATCTGTACAATACAGTAATATGAAGGAGACAAGCACAGTAAGTAAAATTTAACACATAAAATTTTCTTTCAAAAAGTCCTTGCAGCTGTTTAGTTTTACAGCTAGTACTAATTAAAATAGTATTTCCAGGCATATCATGTGGAAAGATCCGACACATGTGGGTTCCATATTTGGGACTAGCATCAATATCAAAACCAGGGGTCCCTAGACTCCCATCCCAGCAGGCACCGTATCCAGGAGCAGAAAGAGTGATGAGGTGGCAGTGCCTGTGCACAGTTATCTTCATTCTGTATTATAGGAGGGTAGCCCAGTTCTCAACACGTGCTGATCTGAGAGAGTTCATGAATGGGTTGCACAGATTTATGGAATCCTATTCTAGACATAGGTGCAGGTTCTACATAACCTGTACCTATAAGACATTTTTACTATGGATACAACATAAATGTCTGAGATGTACAGTTTGAAAGGTTAGCTGGATAGTCCAGCGACACATTTTCTTTTATAATCTGGTCAGGCAGGTGGTAACTTAAAAATAAGTAAATAAATAACACTCTCTAACCTACAATGGAGCCCTACTGCGCCTCTGGGTTCCAGTACATGGTGTGACATGGTGGGACATCGATGTGGCTGCTGTTTAGATAAGCAGACATGTGACGTCACGTCATCATAACCGGAAATGCTGGACAGTGGGGAGCAAAGTACCGTTACACCGGAGGTGGCACTGAACCAAAGGAGGTAAGAATGTTTTTTGTTTTTTTTTACCTACCCCTCCCTTACCAGATTTTAAAAAGAAGTTTAATGTTGGACTACTCCTTTAACTGCCTTGGAATTAGAATACATCCTGCCATAAAAGGCCTTTTATGGCCAAAGATGTCAGTCAGGCATCCTGTCTAGAAGAGCCCACAATGGGGAGATTTATCGAAACCTGTCCAGAGAAAAAGTTGCTGAGTTGCCCATAGCAACCAATCAGATCGCTTCTTTCATTTTTGAAAAGGCCTCTGAAAAATAAAAGAAACAATCTGATTGGTTGCTATGGGCAACTTGGCCACTTTTTCTCTGGACAGGTTTTAATAAATCTCCCACAATGAGCTCAAAATGGCTGCTAGTGATGCAATTTTGGGCTTACTTTACATTTTGTGGACAGCATGGACTTTTATAGTAATAGTGTTTTTTATATTTTATTTCAAAGGAAAATGTGTTTGTATTTACAAGAAATACTTCCACTGATGCCAGGCCTTCCCTAGCAATAATGAGAAGAACCAAATATCAGCAGAGTTTATTTTAGTTTACAGATATGAAAATGCACATATCCAAGCCATATTTCACATAAAAGGAAAATGGCAATGCATACCCTTGAAGGTATATTACTGATAAAGGACAGAACAATGAAAAAGAAACCTTGAGGGAGCACAAGTATCCTTGAGCTTGTCTCCTAACAATAAAGATAGAAGAATCTGTGCAGTGAATGTCAAATCTGAAAATAGGTGTAGGTCAGCTGCTAAGATGGCAAGTAATTTTATCCTACAGAAAATATAGGCCTTTTCCCAATAGAATAAGCCCATTTCTAAGCACAAATTCTCTCTATCCTTATAAAAAGAATATATGTAATATAACACAAAATCAGTTACCTGACAAAAGTGGCCTGTAGTATGAGTGGAGCAAATAGTTTCTCATGTAGAGCAATGGCTTGTGATAACAGCACGGGCAAAAGGTAAGTACATACAAATACATACCAACTAAAAGGCCACCATTTGATCCTCCATTGATAGTGATTTTCTCAGAAGACGAATACCCTTTCTTTACTAGATATTCCGCTGCACTCTGGAAGTCATCAAAACAGTTCTGCTTCTTACCCAAGATCCCAGCTTTAGGAGCAGAAAAGACCATAAGAAAAGCATCACTTTTATATTTATATAACTCACAATGTCACAAAAGGTATTTAATCTATAAAGATCAGGAGTGGACAATGTTCTGTAGATTTTAGAAGACAAATCAATCTAGGAGTCAATTTAAAATTCTATTAACCAGGAAATGATTGATAATCCATACACATCACTGTTTCTCTGATGCTCCAGAAAACACATGTAAAATATAACTGATCACAAATCAGCACGCCGCATGAGCAATCAGAAAACAGTAGTGAAATGAAGGAAAATATGCATGAATAATTCTTTATTACATCACCTGAGTGGAGACTGGGAGATGTGAGATCCTGTTACAAGTCATTGGAAAATAATAAAAAAATACATCTATCTTAACAATGATTTTGTATCAGAAAATGTACTGAAAAAAGAAACAATAGCGGAGAAGCCCTTACTTTAAAACCACGGTTTTATTAAAGAAGTACTCCGGTGGAAAACTTTTTTTTTCTTTTTTTATCAACTGGTGCCAGAAAGTTAAACAGATTTGTAAATTACTTCTATAAAAATATCTTAATCCTTCCAGTACTTATTAGCTGCTGAATTTGACTAAGTTTTCGATCGCCGGGGGTCCGAGGGTTGGAGCCTCCCTCGATCTCCTGTATGGTGCCCTTGTGCTGTAGCACAGGAGTGTGTCCCGACCCCGACCCAAAGCGGAGGCTAGTGCGGGTGCACTAGAGGGCTCAGAAGGGAAGGAGCGACATTGGGCTTTTTGAGAGAGAATTTTGCTGAAATGGTTTTTGGGGGCATGTCGCATTTAGGAAGCCCCCATGGTGCCAGAACAGAAAAAAAAAAACACATTGCATACTATTTTGGAAACTACACCCCTCAAAGAATTTAATAAGGGGTGCAGTGAGCATTTACACCCCACTGGCATTTGACAGATCTTTGGAACAGTGGGCTGTGCAAATTAAAAATTATATTTTTCATTTTTACGGACAACTGTCCACAAAATCTGTCAGACACCTGTGGGGTGTAAATGCTCACTGTACCCCTTGTTACATTCCGTGAGGGGTGTCGTTTCCAAAATTGGGTCACATGTGGAGGGGGTACACTTTTCTGGCACCATGGGGGCTTTGTAAACACACATAGCCTTCAATTCCAGCCTAATTCTCTCTCAAAAAGTCCAATGGCGGCCCTTCTCTTCTGAGCATTGTAGTTTGCCCGCAGAGCACTTAACATCCACATATGGGGTATTTATATACTCAGAAGAAATGGGGTTACACATTTTGGGGGGCTTTTTTCCTATTACCCCTTGTGAAAATGAAAAATTTGGGGTAACACCAGCATTTCAGGGAAAACATTTTTTTTTTGAATTTTCATGTCCAACTTTAACGAAAGACCTGTGGGTTGTTAAGGCTTACTATACCCCTTGTTACATTCCGTGAGGAGTGTAGTTTCCAAAATGGGGTCACATTGGGTGTTTTTTTTTTTGCGTTCATGTCAGAACCGCTGTAACGATCATCCACCCTTGTGCAAATCACCAATTTAGGCCTCAAATGTACATGGCGCTCTCTCACTCCTGAGCCATTGTCAGGATCCGGGTACTGTGAGGATACTGGTAGTGGATCCTCTGTGTCAGTGGGGTGATGACGTGGGCCGTACCAGGGGAACGGAGTCTAAGGGGTTACTGGTATTCACCAGAGCCCGCCGCAAAGCGGGATGGACTTGCTGCGGCAGGTAACCCCCAGGTCGTTCCACCCGATAGCGACTCAACCCCGACTGACGGCTGAGATAGGCGCGGTACAAGGGATTAGACAAGAGCAAGGTCGGACGTAGCAGAAGGTCAGGGCAGGCAGCAAGGATCGTAGTCCGGGGCAACGGCAGGAGGTCTGGAACACTTGCTTGGGACATACAAGGAACGCTTTCACTGGCACAATGGCAACAAGATCCGGCAATACAGGGAAGGGGAAGTGAGGTAATATAGACCAAGGCACAGGTGAAGTTACTAATTTGGGCCAGGCGCCAATCAGCACTGGCCCTTTAAATCGCAGAGAGCCGGCACGCGCGCGCCCTAGGGAGCGCGGCCGCGCGCGCCCTAGGGAGCGCAGCCACACGCGCCTGGACTGGACAAACGGGGAACAGGACGGGTAAGCTGGCTGGGATGCGAACCACGAGCGGGCGCGTCCCGCATCGCAGGTCGCATCCCCGCCAGAGACACTAGCGCAGCGCTCCCGGTCAGCGGGTCTGACCAGGGCGCTGCGAGCAGGTAAACACTGCAAGCGCTCCGGGGAGGAGCAGGGACCCGGAACGCTTGGCATAACAGTACCCCCCCCTTGGGTCTCCCCCTCTTTTTGGACCCCGAGAACTTGTGAATGAGGTCTTTGTCGAGGATGTTATCCTCGGGTTCCCACGACCTCTCCTCAGGACCGCAATTCTCGTAATCTACGAGAATTATTTTTTTACCTCTGACCGTCTTAGACGCAAGAATTTCTTTAACAGAGAAGACATCGGAGGAGCCGGAGACAGGAGCTGGAGTGACAACCTTGGGAGAGAAGCGGTTAAGGACAAGCGGTTTAAGGAGAGAAACATGAAAAGCGTTAGGAATACGGAGAGAAGGGGGAAGAAGGAGTTTGTAGGAGACAGGATTGATTTGGCACTTGATTTTAAAGGGTCCAAGATAACGTGGTCCCAGTTTATAACTGGGGACACGGAAGCGGATATACTTGGCGGAGAGCCACACTTTGTCTCCAGGAGCAAAGACAGGAGGAGTTCTTCTCTTTTTGTCGGCATGCTTCTTCATCCTGGATGAGGCCAGTAGAAGGGATTTTTGAGTTTCCTTCCAGATGGTGGAGAAGTCCAGGGTAACTTCATCAACAGCAGGCAAACCAGAAGAAGTGGGAGTGGGGGGCAGAGGGCGACGGCCGTACACCACAAAGAACGGGGATTTGGCGGAGGATTCAGAGTCCTTGAAATTGTACGAGAATTCAGCCCAGGGTAGAAGGTCGGCCCAATCGTCCTGGCGGGAGGAAACAAAATGTCGCAAATAGTCACCAAGGATCTGATTAACTCTCTCTACTTGCCCATTGGATTGGGGATGATAGGAGGACGAGAAATTTAATTTGATTTTTAGTTGATTAGAGAGAGCTCTCCAAAATTTCAATACAAATTGGACGCCTCTATCCGAGACGATATGCGTGGGAAGCCCGTGAAGGCAAAAAATTTGCACAAAAAATTGCTTCTCCAACTGTGGCGCTGAAGGAAGGCCTGGAAGTGGAATAAAATGTGCCATCTTGGAGAAATGATCAACGACCACCCAGATGACTGTGTTGCCATGGGATAAAGGCAGGACCGTAATAAAATCCATGGCAATCTGAGACCATGGTAGCTCAGGAACAGGCAAAGGATGAAGGAGGCCGGCAGGCTTCTGGCGAGGAATCTTGTCCCGGGCACAAACTGTACAGGCCCGAACGAAATCAGCGACATCTGCCTCCAGGGTAGGCCACCAATATAAACGAGAGATAAGTTGGATGGACTTCTCGACGCCAGCATGGCCAGCGAGGTGCGAGGAGTGTCCCCACCTGAAGATCTTGAGGCGCTGGCGTGGAGGGACAAAAGTCTTTCCAGGAGGTGTTTGTCGATAGAAGCTGGAGCAGAGGAGATCAGACACTCAGGAGGAACAATGTGTAGCAGGGGGGCTTCCGATTCGGAAGCATCAGAAGAACGAGAAAGGACGTCAGCCCTGATGTTTTTGTCAGCAGGGCGAAAATGAATCTCGAAGTTAAAACGGGCAAAAAACAACGACCACCTAGCCTGGCATGGGTTCAGCCGTTGAGCAGACTGGAGATACGAGAGATTCTTGTGATCCGTGTAGATGACAATCGGGTATTTGGAACCCTCCAACAGGTGCCTCCATTCTTCGAGAGCTAGTTTAATGGCCAGAAGTTCACGATCACCAATGGAGTAAAAAATTTTTCCGCCGGAGAGAAGGTTTTAGAAAAGAAACCACAAGTAATGTTATGTCCAGTAGAGTTTTTTTTGTAGGAGTACAGCGCCGGCTCCAACCGAGGAGGCGTCCACCTCCAGCAAGAAGGGTTTTGATGGATCAGGTCTGGAGAGTACGGGAGCAGAAGCAAAGGCAGTTTTGAGATGATTGAATGCCACATGCGCTTGGGGAGGCCAGGACTTAGGGTTGGCATTCTTCTTGGTTAGGGCCACAATAGGAGCCACAATGGTGGAAAAATGAGGAATAAACAGTCGGTAGTAATTGGCAAACCCCAAGAAGCGTTGGATAGCTCGGAGTCCAGAGGGGCGTGGCCAATCTAAAACGGCTGACAGTTTGTCTGGGTCCATTTGAAGTCCCTGGCCAGAGACTAGATAACCTAAAAAGGGAAGAGATTGGCATTCAAAGAGACATTTCTCCATCTTGGCATATAATTGATTGTCACGGAGTCTCTGGAGCACTAGGCGGACATGGCGGCGGTGTTCTTCGAGGCTAGAAGAAAAAATCTAAATGTCGTCCAGGTAAACCACAACCCAGGTATATAACAAATCCCGAAATATTTCATTCACGAAGTCCTGGAAGACAGTGGGGGCGTTGCAGAGCCCAAAGGGCATAACCAGATATTCAAAATGTCTGTCTCTGGTATTAAATGCAGTCTTCCACTCATCCCCTTTCCTGATGCGGATGAGATTATATGCACCTCTTAAGTCCAATTTGGTGAATATGTTAGCGCCACGTAGGCGGTCAGAGTTCAGAGATAAGAGGCAGGGGATAGCGTTTTTTTATAGTGATCTTATTTAGACCGCAGTAATCGATGCACGGCCGTAAGGAACCGTCTTTTTTGGAGACAAAGAAGAACCCCGCTCCGGCAGGGGATGAAGACTTGTGGATGAATCCCCTCTTTAAATTTTCTTGGATGTAGTCCGACATGGCTTGAGTCTCAGGAGCAGACAGAGGATAGATCCTGCCCCGGGGTGGAGTAGTACCAGGAAGGAGATCAATAGGGCAGTTATAAGGCCTGTGAGGAGGCAAAGTCTCTGCTTGTTTTTTGCAAAAAACATCGGCATAGTCCTGATAGGCCTTGGGGAGACCTGGTATAGGAGGAGCCACAGGGGTTTGACTGACAGGGCCGTGAGCAGACGTGAGGCATTTTTTGTGGCAAGAAGAACCCCAGCTTTTGATCTCCCTGGTGGTCCAGTCAAGGGTAGGAGAATGGCGTTGGAGCCAAGGCAAGCCGAGGAGAATTTCAGAAGTGCAGTTAGAGAGGACCAGAAATTAAATTTTTTCGGGATGTGGTTCAATGCACATTATCAGGGGTTCTGTGCGGTAACGCACAGTACAGTCCAACTTTTCTCCATTAACTGAAGCGATATAGAGAGGTCTGGCGAGACTGGTCACTGGGATGTTGAGCCTGTTAACGAAAGAGGCCAAAATAAAATTTCCTGCAGATCCTGAATCCAAGAAGGCCACAGCTGAGAAGGAGGAGTTAGCAGAAGAAGAAATGCGAAAAGGCACAGTAAGACGTGGAGAAGCAGAGTTCACACCTAGAGCTGTCTCACCTTTGTGCGGAATCGGAGTGCGTCTTTCCTGACGTGGAGGACGGATAGGACAATCCTTCAGGAAGTGTTCGGTACTGGCACAGTACAGGCATAGGTTCTCATTGCGGCGTGTCCTCTCTTGTAGGGTCAGGCGAGGCCGGTCTACTTGCATAGCCTCCACGGCAGAAGGCACAGGAACATATTGCAGTGGACCTGAGAAGAGAGGAGCCGGGGAGAGAAATCGCCTGGTGTGAACACAGTCCATATCCTGACGGAGCTCCTGGCGTCTTTCGGAAAAACGCATGTCAATGCGGGTGGCCAAATGGATAAGTTCATGCAGGTTGGCAGGAATTTCTCGTGCGGCCAGCACATCCTTGATGTTACTGGATAGGCCTTTTTTGAAGGTCGCGCAGAGGGCCTCATTGTTCCAAGATAATTCAGAGACGAGGGTATGAAATTGGATGGCGTATTCGCCCACAAAAGAATTTCCTTGGACAAGGTTCAGCAAGGCAGTTTCGGCAGAAGAGGCTCGGGCTGGTTCCTCGAAGACACTACGAACCTCAGCGAAGAAGGACTGAACAGTGGCAGTGACAGAATCATTGCAGTCCCAGAGCGGTGTGGCCCATGACAAGGCCTTCCCAGACAGGAGACTAACCACGAAAGCCACCTTTGACCGTTCAGTGAGAAATTGGTCCGACATCATCTCCAAATGCAGGGAACATTGCGAGAGAAAACCACGGCAGAGTAGAGTCCCCATCAAATTTGTCCGGCAGGGACAAGCGGAGGCTGGAAGCGGCCACTCGCTGCGGAGGAAGTGCAGGAGCTGGCGGAGGAGATGGTTGCTGTAGCTGTGGTAAAAGCTGTTGCAGCATAACAGTCAGTTGAGACAGCTGATGACCTTGTTGCGCTATCTGTTGCGACTGCTGGGCGACCTCCGTGGTAAGGTCAGCGACAACTGGCAGCGGGACCTCAGTGGGATCCATGGCCGAATCTACTGTCAGGATCCGGGTACTGTGAGGATACTGGTGGTGGATCCTCTGTGTCAGTGGGGTGATGACGTGGGCCGTACCAGGGGAACGGAGTCTAAGGGGTTACTGGTACCAGAGCCCGCCGCAAAGCGGGATGGACTTGCTGCGGCAGGTAACCCCCAGGTCGTTCCACCCGATAGCGACTCAACCCCGACTGACGGCTGAGATAGGCGCGGTACAAGGGATTAGACAAGAGCAAGGTCGGACGTAGCAGAAGGTCAGGGCAGGCAGCAAGGATCGTAGTCAGGGGCGACGGCAGGAGGTCTGGAACACTGGCTTGGGACATACAAGGAACGCTTTCACTGGCACAATGGCAACAAGATCCGGCAATACAGGGAAGGGGAAGTGAGGTAATATAGACCAAGGCACAGGTGAAGTTACTAATTTGGGCCAGGCGCCAATTAGCGGCGCACTGGCCATTTAAATCGCAGAGAGCCGGCACGCGCGCGCCGGGACTGGAAAAACGGGGAACAGGACGGGTAAGCTGGCTGGGATGCGAACCACAAGCGGGCGCGTCCCGCATCGTGGGTCGCATCCCCGCCAGAGACACTAGCGCAGCGCTCCCGGTCAGCGGGTCTGACCGGGGCGCTGCGAGCAGGTAAACGCTGCGAGTGCTCCGGGGGGGAGCAGGGAACCCGGAGCGCTCTCGGCGTAACAGCCATGTTGTGCGCCCGCAGAGCATTTTACGTACACATATGGGGTATTTCTGTACTCAGAAGAAATTGCATTCGAAATTTTGCGGGTCTTTTTCTCCTTTTACCTCTTGTGAAAATGAAAAGTATGGGGCAACACCAGCATGTTAGTGTAAACATTTTTATTTTTTTTACACTAACATGCTGGTGTAGCCCCCAACTTTACCTTTTCATAAGGGGTAAAAGGAGAAAAATTCCCCCAAAATTTGTAACGCAATTTCTCATGAGTACAGAAATACCCCATATGTGGCCCTAAACTGTTGCCTTGAAATACAACAGGGCTCTGAAGTGAGAGAGCGCCATGCGCATTTGAGGCCTAAATAAGGAGTTTGCAATAGGGGTGGACCAGGTTACAAGGATGGGGCTTGTCTCCACCAAAATCCTACAGCAGTGTTTCCCAAATAGGGTGCCTCCAGCTGTTGCAAGACTCCCAGCCTGCCAGGACAGTCTATGGCTGTCCGGCAATACTGGGAGTTGTGGTTTTGCAACAGCTGGAGGCTTCATTTAGGAAACACTGCCGTATGAGACTTTTTCATTTTTATTTGGGGGGGGGGGGGGGGGGGGGGGGGGGTTGTATATGTAGTGTTTTACATTTTATTATTTGTTGGTGTAGTGTAGTGTTTTTAGGGTACATTCATACAGGCGGGGTTCACAGAAAGTTTTCCGCTGGGAGTTTGAGCTGCGGCGGAAAATTTGCTGCAGCTCAAACTTGTAGAAGGAAACCCACTGTAAACCCGCCCGTGTGAATGTACCATGTACATTCACATGGGAGGGGGGCACCCCAAACCTTCAGCTGTTGCAAAACTACAACTCCCAGAATGCACTGACAGACTGTACATGCTGGGAGTTGTAGTTTTACAACAGCTATAGGCACACTGGTGGGGAACCACTGAGTTAGAAAACAGACTCTAGCTCAGTGATTCCAACACTTGTGCCCCCAGCTGTTGCAAAACTACAACTCCCAGCATGCACGGTTTGTCAGTGCATTCTGGGAGTTGTAGTTTTGCAACAGCTTGAGGCACACGGGTTGGAATCACTGAGTTAGGTAACAGAATCTAGTTTAGTGTTTCCCAACCAGTGTGCCCACAGCTGTTGCAAAACTACAATTCCCAGCATGGCCAGACAATCAGGGATGCAGGGCGCGTGATTCTGCAATATCTGGCCCTTCAGATGTTGCAGAGCTACAACTCCCAGCATTCCCAGACTGTCCAGGCATGCTGGGAGTTGTAGTTCTGCAACATCTGAAGGGCCAGATATTGCAGAACTACATGCCCAGCATCCCTGACTGTCTGGGCATGCTGGGAATTGTAGTTTTGCAACATCTGGAGAGCTACAGTTTGGAGACCACCGTATAGTGGTCTCCAAAGTGTGCCACTTCAGATGTTGCAAAACTACAACTCCCAGCATGCCCAGACAGTCAGTGCATGCTGAAAGTTGTAGTTTTGCAACATCTGGAGGACCATAGTTTAGATACCGCTACACAGTGGTCTCCAAACTGTGACCCTCCAGATGTTGCAAAACTACAACTTCCAGCATGCCCAGACAGCCTTTGGATGTGAGGGCATGCTGGGAGATGTAGTTTTGCAGCTTTTAGAAGGCCACAGAGAAGATCACTTACCGTGATCTTCACTGCAGCCTTCTCCACGGCGCAGTTTCCGGCCGCACTCCTCCTGCGTCGATGCTGCCTCCGCCGGTCTGGGTAAGCCGGCCATGCTCCCCCCTCGCCGCTTGTGTTCTCCCCGCTCTGCCCACCGATTGAAGTCGGAAATGAACTTTAACCCCCCCGCCCCCAACTGCCATTGGTCGTCAGCCAGATCGACCAATGGCAGGGGATAGGAGGGGGTGGCAACACTGCCACCTGGCTCCTATCCTTTAGGATGGTCGGAGCTGTCTCTGACAGCTCCGATCATTCTTATTATCCGGGCGATTGGGTCACCAGTGACCCGATTGGCCCGGATCGTGGCAAATCCCTAGTCTGAATTGACCGGCGATTTGCTGCGATCGCCAACATGGGGAGGGGGTTTGGGGTTCTCAGGACACCCCTAGGCATTGCCACGGGATGACTGCTGATAGATATCAGCAGTCACTCCGTCCGATCAACGCCCAGCGAGTGGCGGTGATCAGAAATGCGGAGGGCGTACAGGGACGCATCCTTAAGTACCGCCCTCCGTCCCCAACAGGTTAAATCAACTGGTGCAAGAAAGTTAAACAGATTTGTAAATTACTTCTATTTAAAAATTTCAATCCTTCCAGTACTTATCAGATGCTGTATAATGCAGAGAAAGTTCTTTTATTTTTGAATTTCTTTTATGTCTGTCCACAGTGCTCTCTGCTGACACCTCTGTCTATGTCAGGAACAGTCCAGAGAAGTATAGGTTTGCTATGACGAATTGTTCCTGCCCTGGACAGTTCCTGACATGAACAGAGGTGTCAGCAGAGAGTACTGTAGACAGACAAGAAATTGCAAATAACAAGAAAGAGAAAAACGGAGTCACTTATAAAACATATATCATTTTATTAATTCCGTAGAATGTAAGTACATAAAAATTGTATATATATCAGTTAAAAATATTATTTTTCAAGGAGGAATAAGGCTAAAAGGTGGTGTCACCAGCTCTGCAATGAAGGCTGGGTTTAGTGTATATATTACTGGATCCACCACAATGAGATAGAAAAGATACAATAATCTTGCACACAAATTTGCAAAAACAGGATGTTTAGCAGCATGTAGAAAACATGTATATAAATCTCACAGTGAGAGCAAAAAATATATATGGCATGCAAAATAAAGTGCAGTGTGCATGTAAACAAACATAACATTGCAGGGATACAAAACAGTATGGCGATATACCAGAGTACAACAGCAATCAGCAGAGACCGGGTCAGCACCACTCCAACGTACGTTTCGGTACGCAACCTTCGTCTGGGAGTGGCTCTATCCCAGTCCGACTGTCTATTTATATCCAAGAACACCAATCAGATTGTATTAGAAGATTAATAGTATAATCCTCACCTGTGGCTGTTACAATGCACGCGAACGCCGGCCCCGTCGCCGCCCGGAAACCAGAAGGAGCCGCGTCACATGACACGGCACTGCGAAGAATCACATGACCGTGCCATGACGTAGACGCGACTCACCCGGAACCCCGGCAGCGCAGAGACGGCGCACGCGCACCAGCGACAGGAGCAGTGTCTGTGATCAGCAGAACACTGAGAGATTAAACATATCCATACATGTGTACAATAACATAACATAATATGAAATACGGGATTGCAATGAATGATTAAGAGTATACTAGATGCCATATAATAAGTTTAGATTTGAATAAAGATAAAAAATGAATATATAAATGGTATGTGGTTCAGTGTGTGTGTGTAAAGAGAAGTGGATGTTAGTGACCTATATGTAGGGAGTATATATATAATTTAATTTAATTTATAAAGGGCAATAGAGGAGATCTCCTAGGGTCAAGTGGGATTCTATATGAAATGAGGATATCTGAGTGTAATAAATTATGTGCAAACCAGGGAAGAGTGAAATGTAAGTAAAGTGGCAGTAAAAATGTGATAGAAAGGGAATAATATAAAAATGTAAAATGCTGTGGAAGGAAGATAATAAGTGAAGTGAAGTAATGAGATATATAAGAAAATATTGGAAGTAAAAAAACATAAAAATATTAATTATTAAAAATTGTAATATAATGTAAATAGCATAATAATATTTACTGAAAAAGGGGGGAGGAGTGTGAAGTGTAAAAAAATCCTCAAATAAAATACAAACGTTAAAAAAAGTGAAAAAGGGAGGGGGAAGAAGAGGCGGTGAGAAAAACTAATAAGTGCTGGTGAGGTAAAGAGTGTACATAGTGCACATAATCCCCATATAGCTCACCTAACTACAGTATATAAAATCATATATTGTACCCAGCCCATACATTCTAGAAATATAAACTAATAAAAGAACCAAAATATTTTTTCAAAATTTATAAAACACCGACCCATATCCAAAAGTACGAAAAAAAGGGAAATTAACATGGTGAAATGGCATCTATGAGTCCCAAGTCCAAAGTTTTGAGTATGTAGACATCAATATAGAGAGCAATCTCCTATTTGCATTCGTGTCCTGGAAAAAAAACAAAAATAAAAGAATAACTGTTAAAAGTAGGTAAGAAAATTAATTAAAAGGGGGATTAAAAACAGACAGAACAGCCGAGGAATACATAAATGGCTTCAATGGTCAAAAAATATATGTCTATATGTTGTAACTATAAAAATGGTCCAAATGGCAACAGTTCATTTAAACCGTGGGGTTGCACCGTATCCAAGCGCCAAATCCAATAGCTCTGACGTTGGGCCAATCGTTTCCCCAAGTCACCCCCACGCATCCCAGGATACAATCTGTCAATACCACTGAATTGGAGGAGCCTATCATCACAATCATGGAACAACTTAAAGTGTTTGGGTATTGTCTTCAAATCCTCAATACTTCCTATTGTCTGCGCCAATCGGATATCTCTCATATGTTCACGAATGCGAATTTTGAGGGGGCGTGTGGTAAGGCCCACATAAATTTTTGGGCAGGGACACACTGCGTAGTAGACTACATAGCGTGTGGTGCATGTAATCTGATGTTTAATCCTGTATGTAATTGTAGTCTGGGAGTTCGTGAAAGTAGTAGACCGCTTCATGTTAGGGCAGGCAACGCACTGTCCACAAGCTGATGATCCCCATCTGGGCCCTCTTGAGCCAAAAATATTTTTAGGTGGTTCAGGTAGGTATTCGCTCTTAACTAGGAGATCTAAGTTTTTCGCCCGTCGAGCTGTGATTTGGGGTTTAGATGGAATGTACTGTCTCAGGACCAGGTCCGTGGTCAGAATCGACCAATATTTAGTCATGCAGGATTTCATGTTGTCCCAGTGTGAGTGGTAGTTCGTAATGAACCGTACTGTATCATCACCATGATTTTTAGGTTTTGGACATAATAGTTGGACACGAGATTGTTGTTTTGCCCTGTTATAGGCTTTTTTCAGCGATCTGTGACTGTAACCCCTTTGTAGAAACCTACCTCTTAAATCGTCGGCTTGTCTCTTGAAGGCTTGTTCCGAGGAGCAAATACGTCGAGCACGTAGGTACTGGCCATATGGTATAGCTCTCACAGTATGTGTCGGATGAGATGATGTGGCGTGTAAATAAGAATTGACTGAGGTCCTTTTGCGAAATACATCCGAGTGCAAATATCCCATTGGGTCACGCTGTAGAAGAACATCAAGAAACTCCACTTGATTAGCATCGCATGAATAGGTAAGTTTGATATTATAACTGTTGTTATTCAAACAGGAAATAAACTGTGAAAGTTGTGTGGAGTCTCCCTGCCAGATCATGAGGATGTCGTCGATGTACCGCGCCCAAAAGAGGATGCGACCAATCGCGACATCCCCATGATCTGACAGGAACAGGTCCCTCTCCCAGAGACCCAGGAAAAGACAGGCATACGAGGGCGCGCAAGCCGCCCCCATAGCCGTCCCCCGGGTCTGCAGGTAGAGGGACCCGTTGAACGTGAAAAAGTTGTGAACCAGAGTAAATTCCAATAACTGCAAAATAAATGATGACATTTCAGGAGAGTAGTTACTCGTACCTAAAAAGAATCTTGATGCTGACAATCCGTCCGTATGGTTGATGCTAGTATACAGCGATTCCACATCACATGTAACAAGAAGAGTGTCTGGTTCCAATTGAATGCCATCAATCCTACGTAAAAGATCAGTGGTATCACGTATAAAAGAAGGTAGGTTTTCAACCAGGGGGTTCAGTTTGCTGTCCACAAATCTGGCAATATTTTCAGTAAGGTTACCTGTGCCCGAAATGATCGGCCTTCCTGGTGGTCTAGAAGCGTGCTTGTGAACCTTTGGCAATAAATAGAGAGTCGATATTGTCGGATGTGGTATCTGGAGTGCATCTGCCAGTTTCCTTGATATCACTGATGATTTGTTAAACTGGTTGGCCAGGAGTTTGAGCGGTTACCTGATACTATTCATAAAGATAATCTTTCACATGATGAACAACAATGTCTCCACAGATTACAAAGGATACCAGATGTTATCTATAAGCCCGCAGATAAGGGGGGCAACATTGTGGTCTGGCCTCGTAAATTATACGAGGCTGAGGCATATAGGCAACTCCGTGATCCTCTTTGTTATAAAAAACTAACCTTCAACCCCCTATCTCAATTTCAGGCTAATCTGAAGTCACTGCTGGATACAGCGGTTGAATCATCAGTGATATCAAGGAAACTGGCAGATGCACTCCAGATACCACATCCGACAATATCGACTCTCTATTTATTGCCAAAGGTTCACAAGCACGCTTCTAGACCACCAGGAAGGCCGATCATTTCGGGCACAGGTAACCTTACTGAAAATATTGCCAGATTTGTGGACAGCAAACTGAACCCCCTGGTTGAAAACCTACCTTCTTTTATACGTGATACCACTGATCTTTTACGTAGGATTGATGGCATTCAATTGGAACCAGACACTCTTCTTGTTACATGTGATGTGGAATCGCTGTATACTAGCATCAACCATACGGACGGATTGTCAGCATCAAGATTCTTTTTAGGTACGAGTAACTACTCTCCTGAAATGTCATCATTTATTTTGCAGTTATTGGAATTTACTCTGGTTCACAACTTTTTCACGTTCAACGGGTCCCTCTACCTGCAGACCCGGGGGACAGCTATGGGGGCGGCTTGCGCGCCCTCGTATGCCTGTCTTTTCCTGGGTCTCTGGGAGAGGGACCTGTTCCTGTCAGATCATGGGGATGTCGCGATTGGTCGCATCCTCTTTTGGGCGCGGTACATCGACTACATCCTCATGATCTGGCAGGGAGACTCCACACAACTTTCACAGTTTATTTCCTGTTTGAATAACAACAGTTATAATATCAAACTTACCTATTCATGCGATGCTAATCAAGTGGAGTTTCTTGATGTTCTTCTACAGCGTGACCCAATGGGATATTTGCACTCGGATGTATTTCGCAAAAGGACCTCAGTCAATTCTTATTTACACGCCACATCATCTCATCCGACACATACTGTGAGAGCTATACCATATGGCCAGTACCTACGTGCTCGACGTATTTGCTCCTCGGAACAAGGATTCAAGAGACAAGCCGACGATTTAAGAGGTAGGTTTCTACAAAGGGGGTACAGTCACAGATCGCTGAAAAAAGCCTATAACAGGGCAAAACAACAATCTCGTGTCCAACTATTATGTCCAAAACCTAAAAATCATGGTGATGATACAGTACGGTTCATTACGAACTACCACTCACACTGGGACAACATGAAATCCTGCATGACTAAATATTGGTCGATTCTGACCACGGACCCGGTCCTGAGACAGTACATTCCATCTAAACCCCAAATCACAGCTCGACGGGCGAAAAACTTAAGAGATCTCCTAGTTAAGAGCGAATACCTACCTGAACCACCTAAAAATATTTTTGGCTCAAGAGGGCCCAGATGGGGATCATCAGCTTGTGGACAGTGCGTTGCCTGCCCTAACATGAAGCGGTCTACTACTTTCACGAACTCCCAGACTACAATTACATACAGGATTAAACATCAGATTACATGCACCACACGCTATGTAGTCTACTACGCAGTGTGTCCCTGCCCAAAAATTTATGTGGGCCTTACCACACGCCCCCTCAAAATTCGCATTCGTGAACATATGAGATATCCGATTGGCGCAGACAATAGGAAGTATTGAGGATTTGAAGACAATACCCAAACACTTTAAGTTGTTCCATGATTGTGATGATAGGCTCCTCCAATTCTGTGGTATTGACAGATTGTATCCTGGGATGCGTGGGGGTGACTTGGGGAAACGATTGGCCCAACGTGAGAGCTTTTGGATTTGGCGCTTGGATACGGTGCAACCCCACGGTTTAAATGAACTGTTGCCATTTGGACCATTTTTATAGTTACAACATATAGACATATATTTTTTGACCATTGAAGCCATTTATGTATTCCTCGTCTGTTCTGTCTGTTTTTAATCCCCCTTTTAATTAATTTTCTTACCTACTTTTAACAGTTATTCTTTTATTTTTGTTTTTTTTCCAGGACACGAAGGCAAATAGGAGATTGCTCTCTATATTGATGTCTACATACTCAAAACTTTGGACTTGGGACTCATAGATGCCATTTCACCATGTTAATTTCCCTTTTTTTCGTACTTTTGGATATGGGTCGGTGTTTTATAAATTTTGAAAAAATATTTTGGTTCTTTTATTAGTTTATATTTCTAGAATGTATGGGCTGGGTACAATATATGATTTTATATACTGTAGTTAGGTGAGCTATATGGGGATTATGTGCACTATGTACACTCTTTACCTCACCAGCACTTATTAGTTTTTCTCACCGCCTCTTCTTCCCCCTCCCTTTTTCACTTTTTTCACGTTTGTATTTTATTTGAGGATTTTTTTACACTTCACACTCCTCCCCCCTTTTTCAGTAAATATTATTATGCTATTTACATTATATTACAATTTTTAATAATTAATATTTTTATGTTTTTTTACTTCCAATATTTTCTTATATATCTCATCACTTCACTTCACTTATCTTCCTTCCACAGCATTTTACATTTTTATATTATTCCCTTTCTATCACATTTTTACTGCCACTTTACTTACATTTCACTCTTCCCTGGTTTGCACATAATTTATTACACTCAGATATCCTCATTTCATATAGAATCCCACTTGACCCTAGGAGATCTCCTCTATTGCCCTTTATAAATTAAATTAAATTATATATACTCCCTACATATAGGTCACTAACATCCACTTCTCTTTACACACACACTGAACCACATACCATTTATATATTCATTTTTTTTTATCTTTATTCAAATCTAAACTTATTATATGGCATCTAGTATACTCTTAATCATTCATTGCAATCCCGTATTTCATATTATGTTATGTTATTGTACACCTGTATGGATATGTTTAATCTCTCAGTGTTCTGCTGATCACAGACACTGCTCCTGTCGCTGGTGCGCCGTATCTGCGCTGCCGGGGTTCCGGGTGAGTCGCGTCTACGTCATGGCACGGTCATGTGATTCTTCGCAGTGCCGTGTCATGTGACGCGGCTCCTTCCGGTTTCCGGGCGGCGACGGGGCCGGCGTTCGCGTGCATTGTAACAGCCACAGGTGAGGATTATACTATTAATCTTCTAATACAATCTGATTGGTGTTCTTGGATATAAATAGACAGTCTGACTGGGATAGAGCCACTCCCAGACGAAGGTTGCGTACCGAAACGTACGTTGGAGTGGTGCTGTCCCGGTCTCTGCTGATTGCTGTTGTACTCTGGTATATCGCCATACTGTTTTGTATCCCTGCAATGTTATGTTTGTTTACATGCACACTGCACTTTATTTTGCATGCCATATATATTTTTTGCTCTCACTGTGAGATTTATATACATGTTTTCTACATGCTGCTAAACATCCTGTTTTTGCAAATTTGTGTGCAAGATTATTGTATCTTTTCTATCTCATTGTGGTGGATCCAGTAATATATACACTAAACCCAGCCTTCATTGCAGAGCCGGTGACACCACCTTTTAGCCTTATTCCTCCTTGAAAAATAATATTTTTTACTGATATATATACAATTTTTATGTACTTACATTCTACGGAATTAATAAAATGATATATGTTTTATAAGCGACTCCGTTTTTCTCTTTCTTGTTATTTGCTAATTCTGTTTGGAGTTCACATACCTATAGCCAACACCAGTACCTGGATTAATCGATAGTGCTTGGTCACTTACATACTGCTTAGTCATAATAATAATTTTTCACTTCCAGGTCTTAGTTGTCCGTTTGGGTATTACAGACAAGAAATTCAAAAAGAAAAGAACCTCCTCTGTATTATACAGCAGCTGATAAGTATTGGAAGGATTAAGATTTTTAAATAGAATTGACAAATCTGTTTAACTTTCTGGCACCAGTGGATTAAAAAAAAAAAAAAAAAATCCGGAGTACCCCTTTAATGCCAATGTATACCTCCAAAAGGACACCAAAATGTGAGCAGAGACCCAAAGAATACTGAAGATTGCAAGCTAAAACTTTTTACATCAAGCATCAAAAATATGTGATTATCCACACTCTTGGTGAAAATAATTGATAAGTGGTTTTCTATTAACATACCGTACATTGATAAAAATGCCCTTTTGCAATATACTTTACAAAGCTTGATGGACATATGTCTTTTTTCGACCGTACTAACTATGTAACTATGTAACTATGTAACATTGGCTGACAAAAAGTAAAGATGACTGTCTTAAACAGGCTGTGCTACTTGAAACACAAATAGAGAATTTGTTTATTTAGTGAAATTGCAGCAAAATCTCATCTTTTATGAACCGAAGCACGTATATAATAGTAAAGCGTTAAGGGCTATTCGCAAATATAATTCTGATACTAAAATCACTCACTTGTCAATCAAAATCCATTAACCCAAGAGGAAAACAATCAAATCAAACTTGTTGTAGCTTCTGTTCTCAACAATCTCTACACAGGTTTGTATTCTGCAAATGGTGCTAGCAAATTTGATTTCTCCTACTACTGGATCCATCGCAGTCTATCATTAACGTGATTTTTAGGAAATTTTGAACCACCTCTATAAATAAAAGGTTCACTTATCAACAATTTCTTAATGTAGGTTTATTACTTAGTCTTGCAATGTTTATCAAAGAGTTGATAAAGGGGGTGGGGGCCTAAAACTTTTAATATCCAAAAATAAGGTACACCAAAATAAATCCAGTACACAAAGGACCACAACCAAATCAAAATAAGTATGGCCGATTAAATACCAGAGGTGAATCGGTTGTATGCATATTCGTGGAAGTATCCAACAATTTACAAATCCCAACACACTTTTGCCAACTTTGGTTGGCTTCATCAGGGGATAATAAAATGCAGTTGTATATTCTCATGGATATGTCAATCCGCCAAGTAACTTGAGTTACTATAATAACAATAAATGTGCCAAATGATAGACAGCAACCCTCAGGTTAAACAGATTTGCAGCAATACACATACATTTCTTAGAGATAATATATATGTGGTCAGAAGTGGGGTACCCTTGGGGTATGGCAGCCCCTATCTATACCCCTCATACGGCAGTGAAGATGGCCTCTGGTACCTATAAATATAAAACACAAGAGAATAGAGGGCTATAAATCACACATCTCCAGATTCCTTCCTATAGATATATTGTATCTTGTCACACTCATGGCCATAGGAAATAAAATACCTGTAAAAGAAAATGCCCCATCACTTTGATTGCTCCAAGGTACCTAGGGAAAAAGGAGCCACCGCACACAATGCTGCTTGGTGGCTTACTCATGATTACAACTGCCAATCAGAAAGTCTACACGGTGGAGCGTTTACCCACAGTGGCAGGGAGCTGTGTGTTACTAACAGCTACTCAGTGCTCACACTCGTGGAGTCCTACCTGCCTAACACTTTATGATATAACATCATATATTATGTTCTTAAAGGACAACTATAGTGGAACACATTTATATATGCCCTTGCCCGGGCCTTAAAAATAAACAAAATAAACGTATACATACCTTCCTACGAGCCCCCTTTGGTCCGGCACAGGCCTTATGGTCCGGCAGTGCTGACCTCATTCCACTTCTTGGGGACAGGGACGCCGCAGAGCCGTCGGCGTATCACCGGCCGTAGCGATGTCCCGCCTCGGCCTGTGATAGGCTGAGCCCACTGTCATGTAAGAAGCCGGCCAGAGCTCCTTACCTGACAGTGGGCTCAGCCTATCACAGGCCGGGGCGGGACATCACTGCGGCCGGTGATACGGCGATGGCTCTGCAGCGTCCCCGTCCCCAGGAAGGGGAATGAGGTCAGCACTGCCGGACCGTTAGGCCTGTGCCGGACCAACGGGGGCTGGTAGGAAGGTATGTATACGTTTATTTTGTTTATTTTTGAGGCCCGGGCACAGGCATTGGGATTAACCAACTTCTTTGCCGTTATTTATATTAATCATTACCCTAAACTGGTCATAAGATTTGACATCTATAGCCTAAATGACATTCTGTGCTCAACTTGCACATGCGCAGACTATTGCATTGTGCGCATGCGCAATAATCCAGCCGGAACTTTCGCACTACATACAGCGAAATCCCTTCGTACAGCTGCAAAAGCGGGGTGTGACATGCTGATGTAGTGGACCGGCAGCAGGATATGATGTCAGACGCCGCCTCCACGAGTGTGAGCGCCGAGTAGCTGTTAGTAACACACAGCTCCCTGCCACTGCGGGTAAGTGCTCCACCGTGGAGACTTTCTGATCAGCAGAGTAATCGTGAGTAAGCCGCCAAGCAGCATTGTGTGCGGTGGCTTCTTTTTCCCTAGGTACCTTGGAGCAATCAAAGTGATGGGGCATTTTCTTTTACAGGTATTTGATCTCCTATGGCCCTGAGTGTGACAAGATACACAATATCTATAGGAAGGAATCTGTGTAATTTATAGCCCTCTATTCTCTTGTGCTTTTTATTTATATGTACCGGAGGCCATCGTCACTGCCGTTTGAGGGGTATAAATAAGGGCTGCCATACCCCAAGGGTACCCCACTTCTGACCACATATATATTATCTCTAAGAAATGTATGCGTATTGTTGCAATTCTGTTTAACCTGAGAGTTGCTATCATTTGGCACATTTATTATTAGTATTATACTAACTCAAGTTACTTGGTGGATTGACATATCCATGAGAATATACAACTGCATTTTATTATCCCCTGAGGAAGAAGGTTGGCAGAAATGCGTTGGGCTTTGAAAATTGTTGGATACTTCCACAAATGCATACGACCGATTCACCACTGGTTTTTAATCGCCCATGTTTATTTTGATTTGGTTGTGGTCCTTTGTGCACTGGATTTATTTTGGTGTATCTTATTTTTGGATATTAAAAGTTTTAGGCCCCCACCCCCTGTATCAACTCTTTGATAAACATTGCAAGACTAAGTAATAAACCTACATTAAGAAATTGTTGATAAGAGAACCTTTTATTTATAGAGGTGGTTCAAAATTTCCTAAAAATAAACTGTCACGTTAATGATAGACTGCGATGGATCAGGCTTTCCCAATATTTATACTGAGGATCACTCCTCAGTATATGACCGCATTGGACATATAAAAAGGGATTTTTAAGATTGGAAAACCCCTTTAAGCAAGCACAGACACAAAAACACAAAACAAAAAAAAAAAACACTAACCTTTATGCCAGGTTTCCCCATATTCTCCTCCACCCCGGATATTTGCAATAGCAAGAATGCCGCCTAAGTGCCTTACGAAAATCAATCTGGAAACACTGATAAAAGACAGACAAAAAAGTATGCATGTAGACAAATTAAAATAAATGTATTCAAAATTATTAAGATGAAGTATTTACAATGTAAGTATTTACATCCCTATACTGCTCACATGATCACTATCATACCAGAAGTCATTATCTTGATCTACTGTGCTGGGTTTTCTTGGGAAAAAAGACAGAAGTTTGAGTAGTCCAATTAGCCTGGAGAGGGTAGTCAAATTCACATACATGCAATCAATAGGTTTATATTCTAAATGTGTACTCGATAAGGGCAGAGTTACTAAGCCAAAGACCTTGTTTAGGATTGAAACACATGCTGCAGATTTTCTGCAGCAGAAAATGTGCTGAAGGCAAAAGCAGTTCCAACTGGAAGAGGAAATATCAAGGAAGGAGTCATACTTCCCCCCTTCCAGATGGATCCACTTCTGCCTTTGGCACTTTTTCTGCTGCAAAAAAAATCTGCAGCATATCTATGTTGGTTCCCACCAATAAAGGGGGTTTAAAAGAAAATGTTTAACAAATTCTAAATTGAATAGGATAAACAGAGTAAAAGACAATTTCAAACATACATCATCATCCATTTATCGTCTTGTCATTAAATGGGTATTCCTGCCATAGACATCTTATCCCCCTCCCATAGACATGCATGGAGGAGGTGTGGCATGACATCAAGAGGGGGCGTGGCATTTACACACGCGGCGACACCATATGATGTTTATTTTTTATGACATTTTATTTTAAAAAATTGCGAAAAATGTGGTGATTCTAACTTTTATTAACTCCCTTTATTTCTAGTTTTTGTCCCCATAGGAGGCGATAACATGCATACACTGTTCAATACTGGCCTTTTGCTCAGCATTGATCAGTGCTATCGATGCTCTGCTGCTCTAGCCCGTCATGGCTTGCAGGGGATATCAGAACACCCATCGGATGACAAGGAGGCAGGTAGGGTCCTCCCGCCATCCACTCAGCTGATCAGGACCCTTGATTTCTCTCTGGATGTCCCGATCAGCTCCGCTGAGCTACCGGCGCCCATAGATGCCGCATTTAGACGCAGCAATCAAATTTGATTGCAGCGTCTAAAGGATTAACACTGGCCATCAGCTCGATTGGCAGTGTCCAACGTAAACCACGGGTCCTGACTGCTGATAGCAACTGGACCCACCGGGTATGAAACATGCTTGGCTCGTGCGCACGCTTCAAACTGCAGTATCGGGACAAAGGCAATGTAAGTAACTATATTTTGTACTAAGGACACATTACTTTGCATGTGCTACAATCAAATTAACAGTTCATAAACCAACAGAGATGTTGTGCAGGATGATCATGGGCAGTCTTGTACACTTGTTAATTGTCAACCCAATATATCTTTCAAACTTTACAGGGATTATCCACTATTTTAGAAACGGAGCTGATTTCTCGCAAAAACAGTATCACACCCATCCTCAGGTTGCGTGTAATATTGCAGTTCAGTTCCATTGAAGTGAATGGAGTCAAGCTGTAATATCACAAACAACCAAAAAAGAGCTGTTTTTAGAAAATAATTACTGTTTTCTATTCCTAGAAATCTCCTTTAAAGGGGTACTCTGGTGAAAAACTTTTTTTTTTAAATCAACTAGTGCCAGAACGTTAAACAGATTTGTAATTTACTTCTATTAATCCTTTCTGTCTGACAAAAGTGCTCTCTGCTAACACATCTGTCTGTCTCAGGAACTGTCAAGAGCAGGATAGGTTTTTGCTAAGGGGATTTCCTTCTACTCTGGACAGTTCCTGAGACAGATGAGTACCCCTTTAAGCAGTAATGAGAGCTGATCCACTCTCATGGCAGCCTTCTGAAGGCCTTGGTGCCTGCTCCAATTGATCTGCTATTATAGTCATAAGGCTGTAGCTGTATGTAGCAGATAAATCAATTCAATGCTTTGCAATCATTTGGTTATAGATGCCCCTAAGAGGACATATCCCATCAAAGGTCTGATCAATGCAAAAATGGCATAACTACACATTACAAAATAAAAACTACACATCATGGAGCAAAAACCAGCGCTAACATTTCTTTGTTCAAAGGAAATTTTTAATTTATCTAAGTAGTAACACAATGAAAACAAAATTGTAAAATTACCCTGCCCCCTAATTTGCTAAAGTTTTTTTTTTCAATTTCACCTTCCAAATAATGATATTGCTTCTCTTTTGTAGTGTATTTTATAGTAACATGAAGGATATCAATACAAAGTACAATTAGTACAGCAAAAAACAAACCCTAATATGGCTTTGTAGATGAAAAAAATAAATGTGTTATAGCTCCATATTTGTCATTTTCCTGCCTCATTAAGAGGTTAAAATGCCACCTGTCTGTATTTTTGGTATGGATAATAACTCTTACCAGTACAAAACGCTTACCTGTAATTTGGAGTAATGGATATATTGAAACCACCATAGCCATACAGAAAGGCAGGGTGAGAACCGTCCAATTTAATACCCTTCTTATGGACAATAAACATTGGTATTTGAGTCCCATCTTTACTAGTGTAAAACTCCTATGAGAAAAATAGAAAAATAAACTTGACATACTATGTTGTGTTTGTATAGCAAACAAGACATATTATATTATGAAGGTGCCCATTGCTATTTACTAGAAATACATTCATGTTGCACATCACAATCAGCAAAACAACAAAAATAAAGCAACAAAAAATATATGAATAAAAATTCATAAAGAGGCACAATGGAACAGCTAAATCTGTCCTATAACTCGAGCTCCTGTCTTGGGAAGAATGCATAGTGTATTTACTTGTTGTTAAAGTTTGTTAATTGTTAAAGTTTACCTAAAATCTACCTGAGGAACAAAATGCTTTAGCAAAGATTTTTATTGCTTGTTTCTTCACTTGACCTCAGATACCCTAAATAGAATATAAGCTTTCCTACGATCCAGCCAAAAGTTAAGTTGCAGTGATTATCTTGCTGTATGCTGATACATAGGCTGATCAATTATGGTTTAGCAATGAAACATTAGGCTTTTAAGAAGACTTCAATGCAGGGGTCGTTTGACAGCAAATTCAATCGTGTCTGGAACTGGTGCATTTGGGCAACCAGTTTGTTAAATGAACAATAAGCAATAATGGGAAATGTTTCCATTTCAACAGCTATAGCAGGGCTCCCAATTGAAACAAACTTTACATAAAATAGAATGAAGCAAACAACTTGTGCTTGTTTACACAAATTTGACATGCCTTTTCCAATTCTCATAAATTATAAAACCACTGCCCTAATTAAACCAAGGGCCGAAGAGTATAAACAAGGAACACAAAGTCAAACACTACAATTTACAATATCCCGTTGTTTCCAATAGCTTGTATTTGATAAAGTGTGGGCCCATCAGATAAACAACTATACAAAGAAAGGCCACAAAAAAGTCATTGTACTATTGTGCACAGGCATCAATAAAGTTGTACTCAGGGCTTCACACTCGCGCTTGTGACTGCAACCATGGCATACCTACCTGTGAGAAATACAATAACCTTAGCAAAGCAGTCAGAGGTGTGCCATAAACTGCGTCCGAGGGCACGCCTTTAGTGGGCATACCCTATAAGGAATGAATAAATATAAGGGAGGGATCGGCGGGTTTTGCAAAACACCACATACACCCCGCCTTATGGTACAGAGGACGTTATATACTCACGCCCTCCTGCACTAACTCCTGTAAACTCCGCCTAGAAAGAAGGGTGCTCAATACTTACGCCCCTCACACAAATACAGCCTTAACAGGCTTAATACTTGAACTCAGGGCTTTACACTCGTGCTTGTGGTTGCAACCGTTGCTTACCTACCAGTGAGAAATACAATAACCTTTGCAAAGCGGTGCCATAAACCGCTTCCGAGAGCACGACTTTAATGGGCAAAAAGTCAACCTGGTAGGATGAATAACAATGATAATATAAATCATATATTAACACCTCACACTCTAGCCACCTCACATACCCTATGCTGGGCTATATCTTGCAAAACAGAATGCAGCTATCCATTAATCACCACGTAAGCTGATACCTAGTACTGAGAAGCTGTGTTAATCACGACCACACTGAAATAAAATGAACCGTCACTGAACCAGACCCGCTTCTGTACATATTAACCAACGGCAAGAGGGAAACTGTTAAATGCTTGCCAGGCATTAACATAGTGTTGTCCCTGCCATTAAGAGGCAAAAATATCTTGTTAGACCAATGATAAAACCTGACAACATGATAGACCTCTGAAGATGATGACCTTGTGACACAAGTTCACCTGTAGATTAAACGAGACTCATGTAACAGCTTACTTGAGGATGAGACCTGACTGTACACAGTCAGTCATACCCTTAGCTGTGAGACCTGAAGTAGTGTCAGTAGTAACCTAGGTAGTGAATCCCCCTGCAGATGTGGCAGGTACTATGAATATGTAAGCACTTGATATCGAGAAGTTGTGCTTTGAATCAACGTGTCAGTAACAATACCTATGTGGTGCATCCCCCTGCAAACGTGGCAGGCATAACGGGTAAACAACCACCTATATGTCGGCATGTAATTGCTCTGAAAGGCATGTCAATAACAATAACCTGCGTGGTGTACCCCCCTACTGATGTGGCAGGTATAACGGGTAGACAACCCCTATGTGTAGTAAAGTTAATACTCTGAAGGTGTGTCAGTAACAATAACCTATGTGGTGTATCCTCTGGTGAACGTGGCAGGCATAAAGGGTAAACAACCACCTATGTGTAGTAATGTTATTGCTCTGAAAGCGTGTCAGTAACAATAACCTGCGGTGTGTGTCCCTCTGCCGACGTGACAGGTATAACGGGTAAACAACCACCTGTGTGTCGTAATGTTATTGCTCTGAAGACATGTCAGTAACAATACCTGCGTGGTGTATCCCCCTGCAGACGTGGCAGGCATAATGGGTAAACAACCACCTGTGTGTCATAATGTTATTGCTCTGAAGACATGTCAGTAACAATAAATTGCGTGGTGCCCCCCTGCAGACATGGCAGGCATAACGGGTAAACAACCACCTGTGTGTCTTAATGTTATTGCTCTGAAGGTGTGTCAGCAACAATAACCAGCATGGTGCCTCCCCCTGCAGACGTGGCAGGCATGATGGGTAAACAACCACCTATGTGTCGCAATATTAGTGCTCTGAAGCCGTGTCAGTAACAATAACCTGCGTGTTGCCTCCCCCTGCAGACTTGGCAGACATAACAGCAAAACAACCACCTATGTAAGTATGTCATTGCTTTGTGTCAGTTATAGTGCACCTCCTGCCGCCGAGGCAGACCTGACGGGTACACAACCATCTATGTCTCAGAACCCAATTACTGTGAAATATGTCAGTGACAATAACTATGCAGCGCACCCTCCCCCCTGAGTAGACATGTTAGGCACGAAAGATAACCACCGCCTGTGTGTCATGAAGATATTGCTTGTGCACATGTGTTAGCAACAATAACTAAATAGTCTCATCTCTACTGAGGAAAGGGTCAATATACAAAGCACCCTGATACGCATCTAGAGAATATTACCGCATTGATACCGCAATACAGAAATTACCGCACCAATACCCCAGTTAACAGCAGGACTTTAATCCAACCCATTACTAATCCAGCCACCTGAACTTGGTCATCACTGCTCACATCCACATCACCTATCCGGCGGATCTCCACTTCCATTGAGCTGATGTCACACGCCGAAATTTCCTCCACGAGGCTTCATTCCATCTATCTCCTTGATCGGCGGCATTTCTTGGTCTGTGGCAGGCAGACCAACCGCAAGTGCTCACGCCTGCGCACATCAGCCTCTTCGGGACGGACAGCAAAACAGCTAGAAAACTTTGCTTATCCATCTTTTTGAGCCGGTAATTATAAGTATATGCTGACCATACATATGTGATAGCGGACTGTGATATCAACTGATCCTCTGTTAACGGACTATACATTTGCCAGATTATTGGATCAAAGATCCTCAGCGGTATTGCACTATATTTATAGCAATTTTTATAGCATTTTTCCTCCCCACAAGGGCCCTGCGTAAGGAGTCATTTTTCATATTGTCATATTATATTGCTTATTTTATTAGCGGTTGTTATTTTATATGAATAAATACTTTATTGTATACATCATAAATTTGAAGCAGAGTTCAAATTCTTTATCCTAATTTAAAACCATCATGTATCAGTTTTCTCTGGTATTAGTCTAGAGGTGAATGGTCTCTATTTTGTTTTACTATAAGTTTTTCCATTGTACTATGTGGTGTAAGTACTATCCATTCATACCTCGACTAATTTTTTGTGAGCTTCACTACCAAAATACTTTTTCTCTAATAACTAAATAGTACCTCCCCTGCAGGCATGCTGTGTGTGCTGTAGGATGCCTAAAGCATGGTGAGAACATTATGGAAAGATACTATGAACATCTGCCCCGTATTTAATTCTGTAATGTACATGGGGTAAACTAGACAATACGCCCCAGATGAATACAAAACATACATAAGTAATATGAATAAAGTATTGAATACATGCTATGCACAGATCACCTCCTGCAAGCATGAGAATGGACAAGCACCAGCCGTACGTGTAGAAATAACTACACGTGAGCACAGTGTAAACTATAAGCGTATGAGCTGTATAAATGGTATGAGCGTGTGTATGATCTAAATACATGCACCACATAGAAGCAATCACTATGCACAGTAAATACTATGAGTGTATGCACCGCACAAACACGAGTGCACAAACACCATGAACCTTTGTATGGCACCAACGCCACGAGCATCCAAACAGCACAAATGCCAGGGGCGCATAGAACAAAAGCGAATGAACAGTAAAAGCCAAGAACGTATGAACAGTATAAATACTATGAGCAGTATTAATACTATGAGCGTATGAACAGTACGAATGCCATGAGCGTATGGCCCGTGTAAATGCCATGAGCGTATGATCTGTATAAATGCAATGAGCATATGATCAGTATAAATGCCATTTGCATATGATCAGTATAAATGCCATTAGCTTATGATCAGTATAAATGCCAATAGCGTATGAACAGTATGCATAATGAACGTAGAGATAATGCCATGAACGTATGTAAATGCCATGAGCGTATGACTGAAATAAATGCCATGAGCGACTGAAACAGTATAAAATCCATTACCATATTGGCAGTGTAAATGCCATGAACGTATGTAATGCCATGAGCATATAACCACTATAAATACCATGAGCATATGAACAGTATAAAAGCCATGGGTGTATGAAACAGTATGAATGCCATGAGCGTATGACCAGTTTACAGTCATGGCTGTAAATGTTGGCACACCTGAAATTTTTCAAGAAAATTAAGTATTTCTCACGGAAAAGGATTGAAGTAACAAGTGTTTTGCTATATACATGTTTATCCCCTTTGTGTGTATTGGAACTAAACCAAAAAAGGAGGGAAAAAATGGGCTAGACAAAGTTATTTGCTCCCTTAACTTAATATTTGGATGCACAGCCTCTGGAAAAAATAAGTGAAATCAGTCGCTTCCTATTACCATCAATAAGCTTCTTACACCTCTCAGCCGGAATGTCGGACCACTCTTCCTTTGCAAACTGCTCTAGGTCTCTCTTATTGGAAGGGCAACTTTACCCAACAGCAATTTTAAAATCTCTCCACAGGTGTTCAATTGGAATTAGATCTGGACTGAATGCTGGCCACTTCGGAACTCTTCAGCGCTTTGTTGCCATACATTTCTGGGTGCTTTTTTACGTGTTTATATGTTTGGGGTCATTGTCCTGCTGGAAGAGCCAAGATCTTGGACGCAAACCCAGCTTTCTGACACTGGGCTGTACAGTGTGACCCAAAATCTGTTGGCAATCCTCAGATTTCATGATGCCTTGCACACATTCAAGGCAACCAGTGCCAGAGGCAGCAAAACAGCCCCAAATCATCATTAAACCTCCACCATATTTCACTGTAGGTTCTTTTCTTTGTAGGCCTCATTCTGTTTTCGGTAAACAGTAGAATGATGTGCTTTACCAAAAAGCTCTATCTTGGTCTCATCTGTCCACAAGACATTTTCCCAGAAGGATTTTGGTTTACTCAAGTTCAATTTGGCAAAATGTAGTCTTGCTTTTTTTATGTCTCTGTGTCAGCAGTGGGGTCCTCCTGGGTCTCCTGCCATAGCATTTCATTTAATTTTAATGTCGATAGATAGTTTGCACTGACACTGATGCTCCCTGAGCCTGCAGGACAGCTTGAAGATATTTGGAACTTGTTTGGGGCTGCTCATCCACCATCCGAACTATCCTGCGTTGACACCTTTCATCAATTTTTCTCTTCCATCCATGCCCAGGGAGATTAACTACAAAGCCATGGGTTGCAAACTTCTTGATAATGTTGCACACTGTGGACAAGAGAAAATCTAGATTTCTGGAGATGGACTTGTAACCTCTAGATTGCTGATATTTCCCCACAATTTTGGTTCTCAAATCCTCAGACAGTTCTGTTCTCCTCTTTCTGTTGTCCATGCTTAGTGTGACACACACATACACACAATGCAAAGACTAAGGGAACTTCTCAACTTTTTATCTGCTTTCAGGTGTGATTTTTATATTACCCACACCTGTTACTTGACCCAGGTGAGTTTAAAGGAGCATCAAATGCTTGAAACCATCTTATTTTTCCACAATTTTGAAAGGGTGCCAATTATTTTGTCCAGTCCATTTTTGGAGTTTGGTGTGACATTATGTCAAATTATTTTTTTTGCTCCTTTTTTGGTTTAGTTGCAATACACACAAAGGGAATAAACATGTGTATACCAAAACATGTGTTAGTGCAATACTTTTCTGTGAAAAATATTTAATTTTCTTGAAAAATGTCAGGGGTGCCAACATTTACGGCCATGACTGTATATGTACTGAGCATATGAACAGTAAAAAAATGCCATGGGCATATAGACAGCAAAACCCATGGGCGTATGAACAGTATGAATATTGTGAGCATATGACCAGTATGAATGCCATGAGCGTATGAGCAGTATGAATGCCATGAACGTATACAGAGCATTAATGGCAAGAGCGTAAGAACAGTATAAATACTATGGGCGTATGACCAGTATGAATGCCACAAGCATATAAACAGTATATATTCCATGAGCGAATGAATACCATGAGTACCTAAACAGTATATATGCCATGAACATATGGACAGTATAAATGCAATGAGTGTATGAAAAGTGAAAAAACGCCACGAGTGTATGAACAGTATAAATGCCATGAACGTATGAGCAATATTGATGGCATGAGCGCACAGCATGAATACTATGTGCGTATGACCAGTATAAGTGCCACAAGCACATTAACAATATAAATGTCATGAATGTATGAATAGTATCCATGCCATGAACGTATAAACAGTATGAAACGGTATGGATGTCCTGAGCGTATAAACATTATGGATGTCCTGAGCGTATAAACAGTATGGATGTCCTGAGCGTACGAACAGAATAAATGCCATGAGCATATGAACAATATAAACGCTACAGCGCATGAACAGTGTAACTGCCACAGCGTATGGACAGTGTAAATGCCACAGCATATGAACAGTGTAAATGTGAAAAGCATACGGACAGTATAAATGCCATGAGCATATTAACAGTATGAAAGCCATGAGTGTATGAACGGTATAAATGCCTTTAGCATAAGGACAGTGTAAATTATCAATGGAAATCAAATTTATCAACCCATGGAGGTTTGGATATGGAGTCACACTCAAAATCAAAGTGGAAAACCACACTACAGACTGATCCAACTTTGATGTAATCTATATATATAAAACTCAGCGTGTGTGTGTGTGTGTATGTATGTATGTATGTATGTGTGTGTGATGTGTGTATGTTCCACAAAAACTTTCAAACGGCTAAAGATATTAACATGAAACTTGGCACACATGTTACTTATATGACAACAACAAACATAGGATAGGTGATTTAACCATTACTCACCCCCATTTGCCAGGGGCGGGGCTTGTGTTTTAAGTCCCATGCAAGTCAATGGTAAATATATGTTACTGCATAACTTCCAAACGGCTGGACATATTTCGATAATACTTGGCCACATGTTACTTATATGTCCACTTAAAATATAGGATAGTTAATTTAACCCTTAACTACCCCCGTTTGTGAGGGTCAGGGTTTTTGCTTAAAGTCCCATGCAAATCAATGGGAAATGTATGTTCCCATATAATTTCCGTACGGCTGGAGCCATTTCAATACCTGGTACACATATTACGGGTCGGGATATGAGGACAGGATGGGAGGTCGGGATAGGAGTTTGGGATAGGAGGACGGGATATGAGGTCTAGATAGGAGGTTGGGATAGGAGGACGGGATAGGAGGTCAAGATAGGAGGTTGAGATATGAGGACGAGAAAGGAGGTCGGGATAGGAGGACGGGATAGGTGGACGGGATAGGATGTTGGGATAGGTGGACGGGATAGGATGTTGGGATAGGTGGACGGGATAGGAGGACGGGAAAGGAGGACGGGAAAGGAGGACGGGAAAGGAGGACAGGGAAAGGAGGACGGGAAAGGAGGACGGGATAGGAGGACGGGATAGGAGGACGGGATAGGAGGACGGAAAAGGAGGACGGAAAAGGAGGACGGGATAGATGGACGGGATAGATGGATGGGATAGGAGGACGGGAAAGGAGGTTGAGATAGATAGATCATGCGGAAACGGAATGCCCCCTTTCCTGTACATTGCCATGGCCCCGTACAGGAGGGGATAAAGTTCAGAGCACTACAAATCCCATTCTATACTCTTGCACTATTGTATCTCCCAAATCAGGCTTTTGCAACCTCTCTGGTCTTATAACTGCTCTCATGTGATAGCTCTAGTGGTTTCCTGAATGCATGCTAGAGCTGTCATTACAGGGCAGATGTAAGGGATTATTTCTTTAGTGCCCAAGACACTTAGGGAATTCCCTGGGGACACTTGGGATTATGGCATGAGATGAAATAAAACTTTGTTTTTGAAGAAATGGGCACTTTCAAGATACAAAAACTTTTTATATGTTTTACATCTTGGCAAAACATTAACCTTTATAATATACTTCATAAGAAAATGTTATTTTCTTTTTATAGAAATAGATGGCTTATAAAATCATGGCTTTGTACAAGCTGAAGCACAGGCATGGACAAAGTCCAGTAAGTGAGGGTGGGCTAGCACTCCTCTGTGCTCTCTCCTTTCTTATAGTACTCCTCTGTGCTCTCTCCTGTCTGATAAGAGTATATTGGCAAAACATTAAACTTTCTAAGATGTACAACATGCAAAATGTTTTTGAATCTGACCGTGCCCATTTAAGTAACTAGTATGATATTACTTTAGTATGTTTTAACTGCTTCACACTGCACCCATCTAGCATCATCATTGTTTTGTGTCATATCTATTAAGGTATGTGCTCTGACATAAAAAAAAAAATATTCTATAATCAAAAGAATGGAAATGAACTTACTGCATTTTATCTGGTTTTAGTTTCATTTTCCTATCACATTAATAGATATCATGACTATCAGACAAATAAACCAGGGCTTATCTGTGAGAAGACTTTAAAACCTTCTATATCACAAAACAGAGCAATCAGAAAAATTAAGTTCTGTATTGCACAAGAAAACAAATGTTAAAAAAAATATATAGCATGTACTTTTTATCTGGCTTTTAACAAGACCAATAACTTCTTGAAGGTTTTACAGTAAAATATATACACTGGAAATGCCTTGGGTGTAAAAAACAATCCTGCAAGTCACAAGGAGCTAATTATACTGAACGAAAACCTCAGGAGAGTCTATAAAAAACGGCACATCCGTGTTATGCGCTTGTTCAAGATCACTTGCCGCACACACTGAGGAAAACCTGTACTTGCTTTGTCCTTGCATGTAACAGGAGTCCTGAGCAAAGCTAAGACAGAAAATGTTATCAAAAAGCACATTTTCTTATTTTAACATGTTACACTGTCCACTAGTGACATCTACTTCATGTGTCACTGTAATAAAATATAAATTTATTTTAGCATTTTACCTTTACAGTTATGCAATTGACAGCCTGTGGAAATTGTCAAGATATTGGAGGTCACACATCAAAAATGTATCTTAGGATAAAGTCTTCTTCTTGTGTTACCCCAGAAACTTGTTTGACAGTGTGTTAACAATCTTATCAGGAAAGATGCATATGGGATATGTCTGTTGCCTATGTATCTTTGGAACAATTGTTTTAGAAGAATATTTTTAGAAGTATTTGTGGCAATGTCCATATACATATTGATAAATAATCCTCACATGGTAGAAACTTCCTGCTGAAAATTTATGGCTAATTATGGCTAATCCAAAACATAATCCTGATGTGTTACAGGCTTTAGATGCATGTGGATTTCACCAATGCTGCAAGTGGGGAAATCTGCATACATGACAATTTGCAACATGATATTTTTACAAATCTGCAGGTAAAATCTGCAAGTAAAATCTGCAGTAAGGCTGGTACTTGTGTATTCACCCTTAGGGTAGGTTTTGCAGCATACAGTTGTGCTCATAAGTTTACATACCCTAGCAGAATTGATGATTTCTTAACCATTCAGTAAATATATATGATAACACAAACTTTTCTTTCACTCATGGTTAGTGGTTGGCTAAAACCATTTATTGTAAAAAAAAACAAAAAACTGTTTATTCATTTTAAATCATAATCGCAACACAAACTACCCAAATGACCCCGATCAAACGCTTACATACCCCAGTTCTTAATACTTCTTAATAGTTCTTAATGCATTGCCCCCTTTATCATCAATGCATCAATGACAGCTTGAAGTCTTTTGTGGTAGTTGTGGATGAGGCTCTTTATCTTCCCAGATGGTAAAGCTGTCGATTTTTCCTGGCAAAAAGCCTCCAGTTCCCCTAAATTCTTTGGCTGTCTTGCATGAACTGGACATTTGAGGTCTCCCCAGAGTGGCTCAATGATATTGAGGTCTGGAGACTGAGATGGCCACTCCAGAACCTTCCCTTTATTTTGCTGTAGCCAATGACAGGTCGACTTGGCCTTGTGTTTTGGATCATTGTCACATTGGAATGTCCAAGTACGTCTCATGCGCAGCTTCCTGGACGATGAGTGCAAATTGTCCGCCAGTATTTGTTGATACAGCAAAGAGACAAGCCTCAAACATTCTGGCACAAAGTCATTTGGAGTGATGAGACTAAAATTGACCTGTTGGGACCATAACCGCCACATTTGGAGTGGAGTCAACAAGGCCTTTGATGAAAGGTACACCATTCCTACTGTGATACATGGTGGTGGATCGCTGATGTTTGGGAATGTGTGAGTTACAAAGGCAGAGGAAATTTGGTCAGAATTGATGGCAATATGAAGGCATGTGACGTACTTAGACATACCAACATGATAATGATCCAAAACACAAGGCCAAGTCGACCTGTCATTGGCTACAGCAAAATAAAGTGAAGGTTCTGGAGTGGCCATCTCAGTCTCCAGACCTCAATATCATTGAGCCACTCTGGGGGAGACCTCAAATGTGCAGTTCATGCAAGAAAGCCCAAGAATTTAGGGGAACTGGAGGCTTTTTGTCAGGAAGAATGGACAGCTTTACCATCTGAGAAGATAAAGAGCCTCATCCACACCTACCACAAAAGACTTCAAGCTGTCATTGATATTAAAGGGGGCAGTACACGGTATTAAGAACTGAGGTATGTAAACTTTTCATCAGGGTCCTTTCGCTAGTTTGTGTTGTGATTATGATTTAAAAAGAGAAAACACTTGTTTGACAATAAATGGCGTCAGCCAACCACTAACCATGAGTGAAAGAAAAGTTTTTGTGTTATCATTCATATTCCCTGAACAATGGTTAAGAAATCATAAATTCTGTAAGGGTATGTAAACTTATGAGTCGTTTTTCTGCAGAAAAGAAGCACTACAAAGAGGATACAAAATATCTACATAATGAATAAATGTTGGCTAACAAAATAATATGCATGTTTAATGGTTTCAAAAATCTACACCATTTTTGTTAGACAGGTTCAGAATAAACACTGTATGGCTGTATCAATGAAGATATGCTGTAAATAGTGTGGCCTGTGGTTCTCCAAGTCTTGCACCCTTCCCATCCCAAATCCCCCACTCACTCCCAGAACATGGACCATGTGATTCCTGTCACTACAAAAGAGCCTGGCTGATCTAGCATTTGCTCCCAAGCAGGCTCCTTGCACACGTCAAAGCACAAGACGAACAGGATAGAGTGCAGGGAATGGGCAAGTTTGGACCTGACATGAGAGCAAAGATTGCTGAAAAAATATAGTTCAGGAGTGGTGTGCTCTACAATAAAGCTGCTGTACCAACCAGGGAGATCAGGGCACCATGTGGTCCCTGATGAGTGTAACTACCAGCATTTGATCAAAATCTTTAAATATGTTAAAGGATAAAATAACATTCAGGAGATAAATTTTTTTTTTTTTTTTTTTATAAATAAGCAACTAAACGAATGAACATGGAGGCACAACATGGAGAAAATTTTAACCAAGAAAGTAAAACCCCTGCTACTCAAAGGGCCCCCTGTGTTATATATACCACATACGCGGTGCTCACTTACGACCCCTGGACTACAAGAACTGTGCTTTAACCACTGAGCGATTGCGGTGTGCACTGACAACATTCATGTCTCATATAGACAAAAGATTGTGTTAAATTAATCCAAGTGTAAATATAACAGTAGACTTTTATCCCAATCTTAAAGCATGGACATTTGCCCATAGCAACGAATCACAGTTCAGCTTTAATTTCTAAAATGTTTTGGTAAAATGAAAACAGAGCTGTGATTGGTTGATATGGGCAACTAAGACGTTTTTTGTCTCAACGTTTTAGTAAATCAAGGCCAAGTATCAATGGTAACAAAGATAAAACACATAGTATATAGTGCTATCCTGCAGTATTATGCTTTTTATAATTTGTCGTCTACTTTACCATTGGTACATTATCCACAAGAAGAGGACAGACAGAAGAGAATATTGTTTCAGAATTAAGTATCACTGTTTAACCCATTAAGGACCACGGGTGTCCTGGACCTGTATGCCCGTCGGAATTTTGGTCCCCGCTGCTCGCCGGGCAGGGACTGGACAGGGAAATCATTCAGCAGGCATCCTGTGACAATGTCTCCCCCCATGTTGGCAATCGCGGTCATATTGGTCACGTGTGTACCAATGACCCGGAATTAGAAGTTGATCGGCGGTGTATGATACACTGCCAATCACCTCCTGTTGCTGGGGGGAGGTGGCGATCACATCAACTCCCCAGATGAGCTGCTAATGGTCGGACGATCTATCGATCTGATGCGACCAATAGCAGCCGGCAGAGGAAGGGTTAATGTTCCCCTTCTCTCAGCTCTGCTAGCCCACCAAGTTCAGCCAGCGGGTAGAGGTGAGAGAAAGAGCCAGGGACCCCCCCCCCCCCCGCCTCTGACGAGATCTGTGCCCCTCAGGGCTATAGAAGTGGTCTCCTACCACTGGTTAGTGCAGGGTGAGTTTTGTATGAAGGGACAGGTAGGAGTTAAAAATAAAACTAAAATAAAAAATCCCCTGACCCTCTAATAGGTCCTCCGATGATAGTGACCCAGAGGCCAACACTAGTATGAGCATCCATGCCACTCGTAATAGAAGTCCGACCCCCCAGACAAGCGTACCGGAGCTCCCTTCCAATGAACCTGTCTGGAGACCCCCAGAGGGATATCAGCCACAGATTCCTGACTTTGTTGGTGACTCAGGAATCTGGACTGACCCAGCCGGATACACTGAAAGACTTTTTTTGTTATTGTTATTTCAGTGACGACTTTGTCAATCATATAGTGGAGCAGACGAATCTGTACGCCCAACAGTTCATCGCCCACCACCCACATTCGCTTTTGGCTA
This sequence comes from Hyla sarda, assembly GCF_029499605.1. Classification (NCBI taxonomy): domain Eukaryota; kingdom Metazoa; phylum Chordata; class Amphibia; order Anura; family Hylidae; genus Hyla; species Hyla sarda. The sequence goes on from NC_079191.1 coordinate 232,996,925, forward strand.
GGCCCAATGAATGGTATGCCATCAATGCAGCCGAAATGAGGACATTTTCGGGTCTCGTGCTAGTCAAAAAACCCAGTGTCAGGCAGTACTGCAGTGGGGATGTCCTCTACCAGACCCCACTCTACGGTATGGTCATGGCACGGAGGCGGTTCAAGGCCATACGGATATGCCTGCATTACATTGATAATGCGGCATGTCCCCCTGAAGCGATCCTACCTATGACCGGCTTTACAAAGTGAGGCCAGTCATACATCACTTTGGGGGGAAACTTAGGGAGGCTTACGTACCCCTCAGGGAGCTCTCTGCAGATGAATCCCTTATCAGTTTTAAGGGGAGACTTATCTTCCGCCAGTATATTACCTCGAAGCGGGCGCGGTATGGCATGAAACTCTACAAACTTTACAAGAGTACCTCAGGGTAGTTTAGAGTATATGAGGGACGGGATTCCCATCTTGAACCCCTAGAATGTCCCCCCACTCTGGGTGTTAGCGGGAAACTCGTTTGGGACCTTGTTCACCCATTGCTGGATAAAGGTTACCACGTGTACGTGGACAACTTTTATACCAGCATCCCTCTGTTCACATCCCTTGCCACCAGATCCACGTCCGCTTGTGGGACCGTGCGGAAGAACCAGAGAGGCCTCCCTCTAAATTTTGTTCAGACACCTATGCCCAAGGGTGAGTCCCGTGCCCTTACCCATGAAAATATGTTGCTGGTCACGTAAAAGGATAAGAGGGATGTCCTTATGCTGTCCACAATTCATGGTAACGGCAGCTCACCTGTTCCTGTGCAAGGTACCACAACACCGGTCCTCAAGCCTGATTGTTTTCTGGACTACAATCAGTATATTGGTGGAGTTGATCTCTTTGATCAAGTCCTTAAGCCATATAACACCATGCGGAAAACACTGGTATAGTACAAAAAAGTTGGGATCTACTTGGTACAGGTTGCCATGTACAACTCTTTTGTACTGTCCCAGGACGCTGGCAACAAAGGGACATTCCTCCAGTTCCAAGAATAAGTCATAAGGGCCCTGATCTTTGGCGACTGGGAAAGAGCAGGCCGGAGTTCCCAAGGAACAGGAAATATAGGTGCCAGGATCATCCCAAGCCAGCACTTTCCAGGTGAGGTCCCCCACACTGGAAAGAAGGGATGACCCCCCCCCAAAAAATGCAGAATGTGTCACAAGAGGGGGATACGGAAGGACACCACCACTCAATGACACATGCCCTGATTATCCGGGCCTCTGCATTAAAAATTGCTTCAGGGAGTATCACACTTCCATGGAGTACTATATTTTCCTTTTTCATTTTAATTTAAATTTTCCATAATTTGACCCCAACGTACCAAGTCCAGGGTACATTCCAAATATTAACCCCATAAACCACTAAATAGCCCAAAAAAACTCTTTCATCAAAAAAAAAAAAAAGAAAAAAAAAAACCTGTTAAGACCTCTGGGGGTATTTTTTCCAAAAATAGGTCATGGGTCACTGAGCCACTAGCATCAGGGTCTTTTTTATGTTGCCTCAAATGCGCAGTACTCTCTCCACCTGTGCCCTGTACGCATTTGAGGCAACAGGTTAGAGGATGGCCACACACATCACATTCTCAGAATGATGATTCAGAGCATAGGGTCTGGGGCGGGCATATTTTTTACCTTTGGCTATGGTGTGGGTCATGATTCTGGGAACATAATTGGCACATCAGTAGTAAAACTGTAATAAAAAAAAACTTAATTGTAAAAAAAATAAAATTCATTTACACATCCAACTTTAACAAAAAGTCGTCAAACACCTGTAGGGTGTTAAGGCTCACTGTACCTCTTGTTATGTTCCTTGAGGGGTGTAGTTTCCAAAATAGTATGCCACGTGGGTTTTTTCGTTGCTGTTCGTTGCTTCCTAAATGTGACATGCCCCCCAAAAACCATTTCAGCTAAATTTGCTTTCCAAAAGCCAAATGTGACTCCTTCTCTTCTGAGCATTGTAGTGTGCCTGCAGTGCACTTGATGTCCACACATGGGGTATTTCCATATTCAGAAGAGATGGGGTTACAAATTTTGGGGGCATTTTCTCCTATTACCCCTTCTAAAAATAAAAAAATTGGAGAAAAATCTGCATTTTAGTGGAAAACACATCCAACTTAAACGAAAAGTTGTCAAACACCTGTGGGGTGTTAAAGGACATCTGTAGTGCAATATAACTTTGGATAGGGGATAAGTTATAGATCGCGGGGGTCCGAGCGCTGCCCCCCCCCAAGGATCTCCTGGATGGGGCCACGGAAGTATGCTGGAAAGGGGGCATTCTGTCCACGCATGACACGGTGGCCAACACGCCTCCTCCATGTACCCCATAGACATCCATGAAGGGGGCATGTCTGCCACGGATTTCTGCTGGGGTTGAAACTGCACTTCCTGCAGACTGACGGACTGATGTGGCCCCATCCAGGACATCCCGGCTCTATAACTTATCCCCTATCCTTTGGAGGACTCTATTAAGGCTCCCTGTACCCCTACTGCACTCGCAGGACACTTAACATACACATATGGAGGTATTTCCTTACTCGTGAGAAATTGAGTTGCAAATTATGGGGGTGGGGGATTTCTCTCCTTTTACCCCTTGTAAAAATTCAAAAACTGGGTCTACAAGAACATGTGAGTGTAAAAAAATGAAGATTTAGAATTTTCTCCTTCACTTTTCTGCTCTTCCTGTGAAACACCTAAAGGATTAACAAACTTTCTGAATGTCATTTTGAATACTTTGAGGGGTGCAGTTTTTATAATGGGGTCATTTATGGGGTATTTCTGATATGAAGACCCTTCAAATCCACTTCAAAAGTGAACTGGTCGCTGAAAAATTCCGATTTTGAAAACTGTGAAAAATTGGAAAATTGCTGCCGAACTTTGAAGCCCTCTGATGTCTTCCAAAAGTAAAAACATGTCAACTTTATGATGCCAACATACAGTAGACATGTTGTATATGTGAATTGATATATAATGTATTTGGTATGTCTATTTTCCTTACAAGCAGAGAGCTTCAAAGTAAAAAACAAAAGATACATTTTCTAATTTTTCATGAAATTTTGGAATTTTTCACCACGAAATGAGGCAAGTTACGACAAAAATTTACCAATATGTTGAAAAAAAACTATCTCTGAATCAAATTCATAAGTAAAAGCATCCCAGAGTCATTAATGCTAAAAGTGAGTGATCAGATGTGCAAAAAAATGCTCTGGTCCTTAAGGTGAAAATGGGCTTGGTCCTTAAGGGGTTAATTGGAGATGCAGAAAAAAACAACTGAATTTTGTGTTAATTAACACCAATTACACATTTTAGTTTTATATGCATTAAAAAAAAGTTTAAGGTAGAAAGCGACTAATTTTCTCTTACTTGAATCCAATTTTGTATCTTATAACGTAACAACTAAGAATTTTTTATTTGTGTTTACCTGTAGTAAATTCCTTAGACAATATCTTTGCCTTATTTGAACAGTTTTACAAAGGAGATTTAAGTGAATTTGCTTTCAACAAAAACCAAAATGGCTCTACTGTCTGTCTGTTTATCTTCAAAACTTGATTCCTCTAACAACAAAGCAAAACACTAAAAAATATTTATATTCCCTGCAAAGGAGAAATATGGAGCAACCCAAAAAATGTGAAGCACGCCAAACCCAACAGCAGTGTCACATCAGGATGACAAATGTGCAAAATGGATTTGAACAAAATTCCTGAAAAATAATTAATATTTAGCTAAAAGGATCAGCACTTCCTGCTACAATTTTACCTTTATTAGGAAGATGCTGCTCGTGGCTGAAAGCCTTTTTTTTTAAACACATAACCAAAGACAAATCTACAACTTCTATGATAAAGAAAGCCTGAGATCTTATGGCCTGGCCACCATGTTGTAATAGGCCCTGCCAGCATACTGGCAGCATTACAGAGCTCAGATGATAAATTCAGAGAACCATCTAGGATTTTCACCTGTTAATTCACAGGGTTTAGATAATATTGGTACCTCTACAGAGGTTTCTCAGGGACCAACTGTTTTAGTTTCTACTGACTGACTGTTTTTCTCATCTAGTTGTGCACACACAGCAAACTCACAGATAAAGGGAAACCACCTAATAACATTTGCCCTACATTAAAGGGCATCTTACAGCATGGTCACCCGCACTAACACGAATATACAGATAGATAGTGTGGGTAACCATGTTGCTAACTCTCCTTACTGGGTGAAAACTGGTGCAGCCATTTAGGAGAAAACCATCTTTTGTTAATGTGGTAATTTCTTTCTCTGCGAAAAGGAGGTGGGCTGCTGCTGTACGTGTAATGCTTTTACTGCCCGATAACTCAATCCCTTTCTACCACCACCATCACAATTATTTATCCCCCCTTCTTCAGCATGTCTGTGAAAGGGATTGAGTTATGGACACGGGGCAGACTTATCAGCCTGAGCGGTCGGGAGAAAGCATTGCACATACAGCAGCAGCCCGTCTCCATTACACAGAAGAAGAAATGACCATATTAGCAACAAGATGTATTTCTCCTGAACACGTGCACAAATATTTGCCCAGGAAGAAGTGTTAGAATCAGGGTCACCTGCACTACTTGTATATTCAGGCTAGTGCCTGATGTCAGGTTCCCTTTAAGGATCCCTTCCACATAGAATGGGTACAGATCTGAAATTTGAATGAATAAGCTCTATATGCATGAATATATTATGGCACAATATTGGTACAGTACATTTAGTGCCAAGGGCAGAGTCTGATACCATTCTTTGCATGTTTGAGTGAAACAGTATAATAATCTCTAGATACTGATGCAAAATAGATGAAAGCAACATGACCTCTTAAGCTGGCTATCCTTCTTAGGGTTCTGTTCTGGGCTTTCTTCAATATATAAGAGAGGAACAGAAAATAGTACGGAAGAGATGACCTGCAAAACGTTCATATCTTATAGAGGGTTTTCTCTTAGGAGAATAAGCTGGTGTTTATCCTTTAGTAGAATTGACATATCCAGACCAAGAACATGAAAGCAGTTGAAATGTTCATATAAAGGGAAATGTATTTTGTCCTATTCAATAAAACAGATTAAAAGCTTATCTGAGCTGCAACGTGATAACAATACTTTCTGCAAGAACAATTTCCATTTAAACTGGCATCTTCAAACCAAGCAAGGGAATACAATGTATATGTTTGGTATCAAACAAAGCGGTTCATACATTTTCATCCTTTTCAAAAAACACTGTTCAGCTTCAAAACTGGGCATAGATTCAGTTGTCCCATGCTGAATGTTTCAAAGAAACTATTTATATTCAGGATGGTAAAATGAATGAAAAGAAAAGCTTCATTCACACACAAACAGTATTCATCTTCTGGAGTTGGCAATAAACTTACAGGAAGAGTTCATTATATGCAAGGTTCACTCTAAAGAAATGTCCTCTGTGCATTATAAACATGAATTTCACTTGACCAAAATATTATTTAAAGGAATACTATTACCGTAGGAGCAGATTATACATCTCTCTCTCCTCTCTATATCCCCACAAACTGGCCACTTTATTAGGTACACCTTGCTAGTACCAGGCTGGACCCCATTTTGCATTCATTCTTCATGGCATACTTTTCACGTGGTGTTGGTAATATTCCTCAGAGATTTTCGTCCATTTGGACATGGTAGAATCACAAAGTTGCTGCACATTCATGATGAAATCTCCCATTCCCTCACATACCAAAGGTGTTCTATTAAATTGAGATCTGGTGACATTGGGGGCCATTGGAGTACAGTGAAGTTAAACCAGTTTAGGAGATTACGTGAGCTTTGTGACATGGAACATTATCCTGCTGGAAGTAGCCATCAGAAGATGGGTACACTGGGATCATAAAGGGATGGACATGGTCAGCAACAATACTTGGGTTGGCCGTCACATCTAAATAATATTCAATTTGTACTAGGGGGGCCAAAATGTGCCATATGTAATGTTAGGCTCGAGTTTCTAAAATGGAAGAAAATAACAAACCAGTTTAACTTTGACACCAGTTTGCTTCATTCCCCCCCCCCCCCCCCCCCAGAGTACCCCTTTAGGGGAGACTTTCCAACAGTCTCCTCATTATCATCACATGCGAAAGTACAGTAAAAGGTGACACCAGTATAAAGATAGCACTTGGTCCACCACCATTCATAACTGCTGAAGCTCAAAGCTCCCCCTCCCTAACATATGACCTGTTCACAGAACATGCCTAGTAAACTATCCCATTCATGTCAATAGGGTACGGGTATTATATTGTCTTTGGGCTTACTGTGAAACATATCTCTAAATGCTTTAAAAAAAAAAAAAAAAAAAAAAAAACAGTTTAGGCAAGATGGCAGCCCTCATAATAATATACAAAAAATTTAATAAAAAAATTACTACCAGAAAACAGAAACAAGTTATAATTAAAAAAAATTCTAGTATCTAGCTTTAAACAGCAAAAATAAAAATCTACACAATATATTTAGTTTAAAGTATATTTTTATATAATTTGCTGAGATCTTAGAAATGAAGTGCTAGCAAACTACTTCAGATTTTCACCTTACTGCAGACTCCTGCTAGCATGGGTTACAAGCCATAGTGGAAGTCATTTTCTTCTGACATTAATTCATTGATCTATTAGCTCAGAGATGACTTCTAAGCTGACAGGTGTCGTTATAGAACCATTATCACATTGTGTTCCTCGGAAATGACAGGACTTGAGAGAGTGGCGTGTCCAAGTAAAATGAAGTAGAGGTGCAGGTTATACAGTCAGCTGTCTGCCTACTTTGAGACCGATTATGCCCCTCTCACCATGGCACATATTAATCAAAGCGGAGCTGCTAAAGCTTTCAAGAACTAAAAGAAAGAAAGTAGAAGCAATAGTCTACGCAAATATCCAACATATTTTCGCTTTTAATCACCTGCACTGTCTGGTAGTCCGTGGGATTAAATCCTTTGACTGTCACTTCCCGGAAAACCCTTGGCTCCTGTGTGCCTTTGGTCAGGTCACAGTGATAAATAATACCTAAAACAAGAGTTCCGGAACATCAAATGAGTACACATAGATCATGAGAGGAACAATGGATCTGTAAGCACTATGGACTGTAATGAATGACAAATGCTGTGCACTGCTACAAAACAGCCTAGGGTACATTTTTGCAGTGAATAATTTATAAGCACTTACTCAGAAGCAAATGAAGCCCTTTATAAAGACTGCTCAATTATTCCTTATAAGATTCCAAGCTAAAGACAGCAATTGAACAATGTAAATGTTTGCACCTGTCAAACTACAATCAATGTAAACCATACAAAAAGGAAAATTTCAATATCACCACTTTTCATAATACAAGGTTTAATGTGTGCTGACATATCTGTGCACAGACAGGCACAGGGCCCAATAATTTCAGTAGCAAATGTAGTTAACTAGTGAATATGTTTAGGTGATTCAAGTATTGTCTTCTGATCATCGTGCTCTCACGAGAGCTGGGACAGGATGAATGCGACATGAATGATAAGATCAGGGAGGAGGCTGTGGAGATAGAAGGAGTATAGTGCTTGAGACACAAACAGGTACTGTCTTGGACTAAAAAGTGATACAATCTACTTTTTCCTGATTATCATAAATAACAGCAAATATGTCATAGCAGTTATCATTTTGTTGCCCTGCTCACCTATTTGTTGCTTCATTGCAATGGCTAATTTCTTTTAATACACAGTTTTAAATAAAGACAACATTTAGTCCAGCAGTTTTCTTTTTTTTATCTTTACACTAGTCTAATAATGTGCAGCAAAAACATCCTTGACATATCAAAGCTTGGACTCCACATGACCTCTGAAGCGGTCCTTGGTATCTGGTACCAAGATTTTAGCAGTACATACTTTAAAGTGTACCTGTCGCTTTAAAAAAAAAAAATAATAATAATAATAATTAATAAAAAAAAATAAAAAAAAGGTCCTAGAGAAATGTCAAAAGTTTTGATCCATCAGGATTTTAGTGTCTAGACCCCAACTAGAACAAGTGGGGAAGGATGCATGCAGCTCTACTTTGGGCTGAGTGAGTTGGGCTGTTTACATTAGGGCATATACATGGACATGTTAGGAATCGAATATGCTATCACTTTGAGGGATAGTCCAGTAAGAAGTGAGGAGGGGCCTATATGGATCAGAACTGCATGAATGTGTTAAATGACCCAGTTTCTAGTTCCGCAGTTATTCTTTTTTGAACCACCATTGGTAGGCTCTAACTACTATACCTTAGGAACATTAGACCTACCATTTTGGAGAGTCTTTCCCCAGTCATCTAAGCATTACAATTTGGACCTTGTCATTAAGATCTTTAAAGGAAAACTGATACAACGATATAACCTGATACACCGGGTTATAGTACGGGTGAACAGGAGACTGATGCGGGCCTCGGACTGTTATACCTACCTGCAGTCCGGAGCCCAGATCCTCCAAAGGTCCCCCTCTTCCAGCGCTGTCTTGCGCTTTGAGGTGGGCCGGCCATCTAGATTTAAATATTCATAAGCGCCGGTCACATGAGTGCTCAGTAGGCATCAGTCTCCTATTCACCTGCACTATAACCCGGTGTATCGGGTTATAGTGCGGGTGAACGTTTTCCTTTAAGATTGTTTGACCTAAGACAAATCAATAAGAAGTTGGTGAAATTGGAAAAATGTATTGCCTGTTATTCAATGTTATAGCTAAACAGTGAATCATTTTGCCTGAATAACAAGGAGGACCATCTTTACTTGTTTGAGCCAGTTCCATTTTCTTTTTTTTCATAGGTAGACCATGCTAATGACAGTGACCAGTTTTAAATTTAAAGGGATACTCCGGAGCTTAGACATCTTATCCCCTATCCAAAGGATAGGGGATAAGATGCCTGATCGCGGGAGTCCCGCTGCTGGGGACCCCCCGTGATCTTGCACGCGGCACCCCGTTTGTAATCAGTCCCCAGAGCGTGTTCGCTCCGGGTCTGCTTACCGGCGACCACAGGGCCGACGGCATGTGACGTCACGCCTCCGCCCCCGTGTGACGTCACGCTCCGCCCCTCAATGCAAGCCTACGGGAGGGGGCGTGATAGCTGTCACGCCCCCTCCCATAGACTTGCATTGAGGGGTAGAGCGTGAGGTCACACGGGGGCGGAGGAGTGACGTCACACGCCGCCGGCCCTGTGGTCGCCGGTAAGCAGACCCGGAGCGAACACGCTCTGGGGACTGATTACAAACGGGGTGCCGCGTGCAAGATCACAGGGGGTCCCCAGCAGCGGGACTCCCGCGATCAGGCATCTTATCCCCTATCCTTTGGATAGAGGATAAGATGTCTAAGCACCAGAGAACCCCTTTAAAACATTTGTTTAAGTTTTAAAATTGGTTGCCAAGAAAAGCTTCAGAGGTCATTTTTCCAAACTTTGATATGTCAGATATGTATTTGCAGCATGTAAGGACTGGCGAATTGTTAGGCTAGTGGCACTTATGGCAGATCAAATTACAAAAAACACAGCTGGAGCAAAGAATAACTAATAATCCTTTGTTTTTATTTAAAACTAATGGAAACTGTAATAAGTAAAAATATTAGTCATTGCAAACAAGGAACAAATTAGTGAGCAAAAAAATGATAACTGCTATGCCATATTAGCTGTTATTCATGTTAATCAGAAAAAAAGTAGATTGTAGCACTTTTGAGTCTAAGACAATAGCCCTCATTTACTAAGACTGTTGTGTTGGTTTCTTTGTGGGTTTTAATTCCCTACAATTTATTTTCCACAGTATTTACTAAGCTTTCCCTACAGTTTCCACTTTTCCTACATTTTGCTTTTTTATGCTCTGATCTGTAGGGTTTTCCTCAGCTCAAATCCACCACATTTTATGTGGAAACCTTAGTAAATATGCTGGGTTTTTGTGAAAATGTCGGGAACACACCCCTTTTCGGAGACCACGCCCCTTTCCCCGACGGCCACGCCCCTTTTTCGGGTTTTCTTAGCAAAATGGAGAGTTAGGCTGGGTTCACACTACGGTTTGTCATTACGGTTCCCGTATACGGCTGGGATGAGGGGTGGGCGGGGCTTAATCACTGCGCCCGCACTCAGCCGTATTCGGGAATCGTAGTTAATGTATGTCTATGAGCCGACCGGAGTGAACCGCAGCCTCCGGTCGGCTGCTTTTTCGGCCGTATGCGGTTTCCCGACCGCAAGCAAAAACGTGGTCGACCAAATTCAGGCGCAGACAGAATTTCAGGCGCATATTCTGGCGCAGACAGAATTTCAGGCGCAATGCGCCCGAAAGCGGCGCACAACCCGACAAAACATGTCGTGTTTGCAATAGTAAATGAGGGCCAATACCTCTGTTTGTGTCTCATGCACTATACTCCTTTCTGCTTTCTCCACAGCCTCCTCCCTGATCTAATCATTCATGTTGCCTTCAGTCCCAGCTATGAGAAGAGCACTAGGGTCACAAACATTCAGACAAACAAGAACACCCACATATTAGGCTCAGTATGTTCCTTAGTTGGTTTCCTTAAATAGGCACTGACACTTATAAAACAGTTGATATGTTGTTGAGTCATGTCAAAAGTTTTGATTGATCAGGGTCTGAGTGTTCAGACACTGACCGATAGCTAAGATGAGCCAGTAGAAGGGCGCAGTAAGAGAGACAAACTTACAGTGTAAGTCTTTAGGATTGTCTCATCAGTGCGTTCTTCTCTCACCACTCCTTCTAGTGATTGGCTGGGGTCTAAACACTCAGACCCTGACCGGTCAAAACTTTTCACAGGTACACTTTAAGTGCTGGCAACTAATAATAATCATCATATATAGAGACAAGAAATTAAGCAGCACTTTACAATTTTGAGAGTACAAATAAGACAACTATTCGACATTACAATATTACACACTATTCAGACAAGGGGACTAAGGGACTGCTCGCTAGAGCTTACAGCTCATGAGGGATGGGGTGTAGACAAAAGGTAGCAAGTGCTTTGAATATACAAAGATCCAGCAATGTTTTATAAATAGGGTACATTACATAAAGGAGGGTAAACCAGTCACCAGCCAATCTCTGGGTGTTTATAGAGCATTAGAGATGAGCGAACTTACAGTAAATTCGATTCGTCACGAACTTCTCGGCTTGGCAGTTGATGGCTTATTCTGCGTAAATTAGTTCAGCCTTCAGGTGCTCCGGGGGGCTGGAAAAGGTGGATACATTCCTAGGAAAGAGTCTCCTAGGACTGTATCCACCTTTTCCAGCCCACCGGAGCACCTGAAAGCTGAACTAATTTATGCAGGAAAAGTCATCAACTGCCGAGCCGAGAAGTTTGTGACGAATCAAATTTACTGTAAGTTCGCTCATCTCTATAGAGCATGAGTGTTTAAAGAGCATGGGAAGACTTCTAGTATATAAAAAAAAAAAAATGGAATTTTATATAGGAAATTAGTAAAATAATTTTGCATGTAATATTAAATAAAAGAACAACTACTCACCGGGTGATAAAAACGAAGTGAACTGGTAGAATATTTCAGAGTCTTTTTTTTGGCCACTGTACCCTACAATACTACCAACATCCAGAGGGAAAGTTTTAAGATGGCTGCCTGTGGCAAGATCACGTAGTTGCAAGACATTCTTCACATCATGGAGGTAGCATAGCACCAGGAACTTGGAATGAACACAGGCTACCCATTCTAGGCAAAAAAGTGCAATAAAAATATTGTTTTAATGTTTTACCAAATCTAACCATTTTTAACATGAGACATTTTGTTATTCGAAACAAATAAATATACTCATTGCCTGCAAAGAAAATGTGTATATATATATATATATATATATATATATATATGTAGATTTAAACCCAGCTCTCTACCTCCAACACCATGCGCACGGACTGTCATGGGCACTGCCAAAGGTACAAATGGAAGAAATTGGAATGTCCAGCGCCAAATTAATCCAACGGAGCACTTTATTGATTAAAAACCTCAGTACATGTATAGAGTAGGCACAGGTGACGTGTTTCAGCTCGTTCCATGAGCCGAAACACATCACCTGTGCCTACTCTATCCATGTACTGAGGTTTTTAATCAATAAAGTGCTCCATTGGATTCATTTGGCGCTGGACATTCCAATTTCTTCCATATTATATATATATATATATATATATATATATATATATATATATATCTCATGTGCTTTGAGTGTAATATTAAGGGGTCTTATTTATTGTTTTTTTTTTTTTTTTTTTTAATTGGTCCATCTTGAAGTATACACAACTTGGCATAAAAAGTTAATGTCATTTAAAACAACTCTGGCTTTGGCATAAAAAGTTAATGTCATTTAAAACAACTCTGGCTTAACAAACATGTAATATAGTTTAATTAAAAGGTTCTGTCTTTCAATTTAAAAAAATAATATAAGGCTGCCCACCAAGGCAAACAGCATCCTCTGCAGGCTGCTGTGGCTGTGATTACTAATGCTTAGTTTTGGACAAAATGGTTAGTGCGCGCTTTCGTCTCTCATATCATATAACCACAAAGAGCCAGGGTGGCATGTGCCTGCACAGACAATGCTCATGAACGAGGTCTGAGTAAGCACAGAAGATAACCTGCGCCTGCATCAATTACAAAAGGTGAGTATTCGATAAATATCTTTTATAGAATTTATTTAATAAATTGGTTAAGATGGGCCTGGTAAATGGCTAACACTAACCCCCTCTTTTTTATCCCATTACCCCCAGTACCAGGGGTACTGGATAGAGCCAGGTAGAAGCAGGTCCAGACGGTTAAAAACAAAACTCTGATTCATTACAGACTGGTATTATTAGGTGGGAAATGTTCAAAATAAAATGGCCCTTCCCACCCTGGAAATATCAGGCTGCTACCACTTTGTTTGTACCTGCTTGATTATAGAAAATAAATTATTTATGAAAAGAAATATGCAAGGGTCCTCACAAATTTCCAAATACAGCCATGTACAAAACAAAGTAGTAGCAGTCTGACGTTATCTGGGTAGAAAGACATTTATTTTGGCAATTCTACTGCTGTCAATCACCTAACTGAGGAAAAGGAAGTTAGCAGACATGATCACTGCCTGGGAACACCCAAAGCATTAAGCAGGAATGCAGGTGAAATGAGTCGGGGAACAGAGCAGATTGCTGGGAAAGTAGGTGATAAACACAAACAACTGTAAAGAATCACATTCCCTAACAAAGCAAGGATGCAGGTTTTTTCTTTTCTATTACAGGAGACTACAGGTACGCTTTATAAAACCTTAAACAAGTTTAAGCGAACATGTCAAAGGTTTTGATCAGTGGTTGTTTAGGTGCTGACACCCTATCCATAAACCTTGGTCACTTCAAAATGAAAAAGCTAAGGCCCAGCTCATCCAGGGCTTCAATAAAAATTCCAGGCCACACTGGCTTATTGCATAATTTATTTCTTCTAGTGCAAGAAACAAACCCTGTGGTTAGAAATTGCATTTAGATTACAATACCTGTGAGGGCTCTTTTAGAAATCCTGTAATGTATGCTGGATAAGGAACTGCTGACTAGTACCAGTAATAGCATCAATTTTGAATGCACTAAGCATTGGCTTTCTAGGTGTAAATATACCATTTGCATGCATTACTGTAAAGATTACGAAAAGCTGCATAACTGGGAGTACTGCTGTGGAAACCAAAGTCTCTACCAGAAATTATGTTCTCGGGACACAACTCTGACATAATAAATTATTCATTAGCATATTTTCTGCACTGTAAACAATACAAATTGTAGAAATCCTTTTAAATGAAACAAAAATTTTTTTTTGTAAGACAGTGACCGGAATGGTGGACAGGGATTGCTTTATTTTCCTAAGGAACATGTCATGCGCATTTTCCAGGAAGTTCATATCTCATCCAGGGAAAACTGGGTGAAATATGAGAAATAGCGGAATAGATTTGAAATTCCAGCAGACCATAGCTGCTTAGGGACTTGGGGTAAAGTGTTTTCAGCCCTTGATTTTTAAGGAATGACCAGTAGGTCAGGAGTGGGGCCTGTCATGCCCTTCTTGGCCAGTCCAGGTTTTTAGTTCAGCCCAAGTCAGCACAAGTGCCGGAAGCAAAAAAGTCTAGCACAGTCTGCTGGCTAAGGCTGTGAGGAAACGATCTCTGGTAGCCTCATGTGAAATTAGGACATTTTTTTATAAGTAAATTTTGGTCGGAAACCAAAAATTTAGGCTGTGCTTGGCCGAAAATGCATTGCCCCGCCCACTTTTTTTTTAAAAAAAAGGGGTACTCCGGCTCTAATACACCTTAACCCTTATCCAAAGGGGCTGTCCCATAAACTTGCATTGAGGGGGCAAGGCGTGATGTCACACGGGGGGCGAGTCATGATGTCAAGATACTCAGGCCCCGTAGTCATCACGCTTCACACTCTGAGCCTCCAGAGCTGCGGAGAGCTCAAAAAGGTGGGTGCGGAATGATAGATTGTGGGGGTCCCCAGCAATCATACATCTTATCCCCTATCCTTTGGATAGGGGATAACATGTTTTAGGGCTGTAGTACCCCTTTAACATAGTTTTTGCAAAATTGTATTATCAGAATTTTTTTACTTAAATAACTTTGTGAATTTAAGTAATCTAAAAATAAACTCCAGGCTAATAATGATAAAATAAACATCACACCCTGTACACTAAACTGGCCAAGGCCCCCTTATAAACTATGGCCCGTTGTGGGAAATATGCAGAAAGCATTACGTGCTGGGCCTGCTTCAGATGTGCCGATCCTGGGGGAGATGTGATCCTGATGGTACTTGGCGCCAACTACACTTTTGCTGGACTTGCTGAAGTTCTAAGCCACTCCCCTTCTTTAACCCCTTAAAGGACAAAGCTCCTATTGGACTTTAGGACACAGGAAAATTCCAATTTAGCATTTTGGCTATTTCCTCCTTGCCTTCTAAGAGCCCAAACTTCTTTTATTTTCCCATTACAGACCAATGTAAGGGCTTGTTTTTTGCGTGACCAATTGTACTTTGTAATGACATCTTTAATTTTACCATAAAATGTACAACAAAAAAAACAAAAAAAGTATTATTTGTGGGGGGAAATTGAAGGGAATACCGCAATTCTGTTTTTATGCAGTGCAGGTTATGGTTAAAATGATATGTTCTCTTTATTCTGTAGCTCAATGAAATTAAAATGATACCCAATTTATATAGTTTTTCCTAATATTTTATAAGAAGCCAAACTTTATTGAACAACATTTGTATATTATTAAAATGTATAAAAATTGTACTCTTCAGACCCCTATAACTTTTTATTTTTCCGCCGTGATCTGTAGTTTTTAATGGATATTATTCTTGTTTTGATGTCTTTTTTTTGGACCGCTATTAATTATTTTTCTGATATATGAGGTGATTAAAAATCAATATTTTTGGACTTTGGTATTTCTTAATGTTTACACCTGTTACCATTCAGGATCATTAACAATGTTTTTGTGGATCGTACATTTCCGCACCTGGAAATACCCAGTATGTTGACTTATTAAAATTTTTGACTTTTTTTTTTTTTTAGAGGAAAAGAGGGGAATTTTATCTTTTATTGGGGGAGGGGCATATTCACTTTTATCAAAACTTGATGGCAGACCAGGTAGGACTAAATCATTTTTTTTTTTTTAAGTGACCAAAGGTGGCTTAAAAAAGGAAAAAAATCTACTCACTTGCCTGATCCCCAGCATCAGTCAGTGATTGGCTGATTGGGCATTTCCTGTGTGTTATAACATTCCCCGGAAACCCAGACAACCCCTCCTTCAAAAACATCAACATTTTTGCACTACTTTCCTACATTCTTGTGTGCTGCTTTTATCTCTGCTCAGTTCAGAATATAAATTACTTTATTTTTAACCCCTTAATGAGCCAGCGAATTATTTTTTTCTGGCTCATGTTTTTTCTTCCTTACCTTCTATGGGTACATTCACACTGCGGAATCTCCTTCAGGCGGCCGCTGTCGAAGATACTTCAGCGGTAGGACCATGGGGCCTGTCGCCATACTGGATATGCAGTACTCCCGGAATTCCACGCAAAGAATGAACATGGTCTTTCTTCGCGCGGAACAATTTCAGTGCCGGAATTGTCCGCCACTGAAATTCCGCAGTGTGAACGGGTCTCACGGAAGACCCATTCACACTGATGGTACTGATCTGAATTCTGCAGTGTGAACGTACCCCAAGACCCATAACCTTTTTTATTTTTCGACTGACAACGTTGTATTAGGGATTATTTTCTGCGTGACGAGTTGGACTTTCCACTGATTGATATTTTTTTTTTTATCATACAATGTATTACAAAGCCCCCAAAAAATTATATGCAGGGCCAAATTGAAAAAAAATATGGAATTGCACAATTTTGTAGGACAATTTTTTCGGAGCTTAAAATACGGTAAAAACCGGGTCAGTACGATTCCAATGATACCAAACTTGAACAATTTTGTTTTGTTTTATGGTACAAAATATATATATATATATATATATATATATATATATATATATATATATATATATACACACACACACACACACACATACATACCTTGAAAAATAAAAAATAAAAAAAACTTTGTTCGTTTACCATGTTCTCACCCCTATAACTTTTTTTTTTCCCACTTACGGATTTGCACCATGTGCTGTAGTTTTTAATGGTACCACTTATGTGTAGTTCTGGATAACTAGCCAATAACTTATACCGGAATATTGGTATAAGTTATTGGCTATCGGCCTGAAAGGTCACAGATTATCGGTATCAGCCCTAAAAAATCAATATTGGTCGATCCCTAATTTAAACAGTTAAATGATGGCCATCGGAGCGATCTTCGATGTCTGTCATTACCGGCATATGTCAGCTGTTGATAGCAGCAGACATCTCCTGGTCATGACGCGGACCCGACTTGTCATGTCCGCCCACCCGACCCATGACGTACATGTATGCCATGGGTTGGGAAGGAGTTAATGCAAGTAACATTTGTTCATTTTAAGTGACACTTTCTAACAATGTTTACATTAGAATTAGTATTTTTTGACCAATTGGGGGGACAGGGAGAGAGAGCCCTAAACTGACCCTAAAACCACTCTACCTGCCTACTTGCCCATCCATCCTAAACGATGGATCGACAACTGGGCGCCGTTCCCTTCCTGCGCTTAAGTGCAGTGGCATAAAAACACATAATAAACATAAATTCAGTCACAGGCCAGAACAGAAAACTACTAGACAACAGATATACCAAACAGGATCCAAATACTAACAGGGCAGAATATATACAGGCAAACTGATAAGGAAACATAGGAAACTGTTCACACTGGGACAGAGAACAAACAAACTGGACACCCCACTCCACAAAAGGAGCAGCCATTAATAATAAAGCCAAATAGGCTAATGGCCAGCAGACACACTCCACCGCGTGGACAAGATGCTGACCCAGTAGGAAACAAATATAATACATGAAACACTAGACTAGAACCAGAATATAACATCCAGAGCACAGGTAACAAGCAAGACTCAGATAGTGTGAACAGATACATAACAGAAAGGATATACAAATCCTAAAACCGACAAATGTAACACAGACTAAAATCTACAAAGAACAAGACTATTAAACCATGGCTAAAACAGATAAATACAAGGTAAATGCTCAAAAAGACTTAAGGGTGCGTTCACACGCTATTACTAGCAGCGGCTTTCACGCTGCGGGAAACCTGCTGCAAGTTACACTACCATTGATTTGAATGGGTCCACAGACAGTCCACAATAGTGTCAGATTTGTGGACTGTCCGCGGACTTATTTAAATCAACGGTAGCGTAACTCGCAGTGGGTTTCCCGCACCGGGAAACTCGCTACTAGCGTGTGAACGAACCCTAAAAGTGTATTGCACAATAACCCGCACCAGAATGCAGGAGAACTCTGGTTAAATAACTTCACCCGAGTTCTCATTTGTTCAGAGCATTAACTATTTCCTATCCAGGTAGAATAACAAACTGCTCTGAACAAACTAGTGTGTGAATACACACCTAGACAGAAAAATTACAAAAACAAACATTACATTGTTTTTTATATTTGTTTTGTATTTTCAAAAACACACAGTACAAAAAATGAAAAAGCAGATCACTTCTTATAAGGCACAGCTTTTTATTCACCTAAATTCAACACTGAATCTCTTATGCTTAAATGACACATAGAACAAAGCATAGTGGTGCCACAGAGGAATTCAGTTGTTGTTTCATAAAGGACAATCTCCTTGTTGGGAATAATCAAATCTATTTATCTAAGCTGGGATTTATGAAAGAGCAAGAATGAAAAGTTTACAATAGCATCTGCGCAAGCAGAATGAATACACCACAAAAGGCCAAATGTGTGGAACAGTCATTAATAAAACGCACACATTCTTATCTGTTGTCATTATCCTTTCTCTTTGTGATTCCACTCTGACCTGAATGTTGAAGAGAAAGATTCTTATTGTGATAAATACAGAGTAGATTATGAGTTTGTACAGTGAAAATCTTACCACATTGAGAATTGTTGAGAATTCAATATATTATTCTTCCACAGAAACCATTTAACTTAAAACCGCTCTTAGGCTGCATTCACATCTCGTTTTTGCAATACGGTTCCTGAATCAGTTTTTTTGTAAAAAAAACGTATATCTCAAAACCGGACCAAACCGTATAAAACTGTGTACAACCGTATATACCTCTGCACGGTTTTAAACCGTATACGGTTTGAAAACAGTAGACTACGGTTTTGTGTACGGGAAAAAAAACGGATAAAACCGTAAATCATGCAAAATGTACACAACCGGATACTACGTTTGGCATACGGTTTTCAATGACATGTCTATACATACGGTTTGCAATACGGTTCCATACGGTTTTTACACTTAATCCGGATACGGTTTGCAAAAACAAGATGTGAATGCAGCCTAACTATTTTTTTTCAGTGAAATATGTCTGAAACGGAAAGTCAGTTAAAACCTAACATATAAAAGTATGGAGGTCATTCAGTTGTTCTCACAAGATTCATCATAGACACCCTCATTTGGGAACTGCTGATCAAAGAAGGTCCAACACCTGAGACCCCCGATCACTGCAGGAAAATGTAGCATTTTAAAGGCAACCATTCAGATACATGGCTATCCAAGTAATACATGAACAGTTCATGTCCACTAGACTTCATGCATGAAGGTCACAGAGAAGAGGAGGAATCATACAAAGTGGTGTTCTGAGGTGATTGATTGTTTTTTGCTTACATGGGCCAAATGTTTCAACTAGAGATGAGCGAACTTACAGTAAATTCGATTCGTCACGAACTTCTCGGCTCGGCAGTTGATGACTTTTCCTGCATAAATTAGTTCAGCCTTCAGGTGCTCCGGTGGGCTGGAAAAGGTGGATACAGTCTTAGGAAAGCGTCTCCTAGGACTGTATCCACCTTTTCCAGCCCACGGGAGCACCTAAAAGCTGAACTAATTTATGCAGGATAAGTCATCAATTACCGCGCCGAGAAGTTCGTAACGAATCGAATTTACTGTAAGTTCGCTCATCTCTAGTTTCAACCTTCCTGTGATAGTATGATAAATATGTTGCACGTAAGCAAAACAAAGCAAAAAACAAAACATACTTAAAAACACCCTTTCCAAAGACACCAGTGATAAATCCCCCCCATTGTTTTTTAATGTATTGAAGTAAAGCGTGATGCTCTTAACCTCGGTGCTAGATTTAAAGGGGTACTCTCGCCAATAGACATCTTATCCCCTATCCAAAGGATACCTGACACCCACATGTCACCAGCTGCACGGAGCAAAGATTGCTCCGTGTCTGATTACTCACGATGCAGACGGCAACCACGCCCCCTCCCATAGACTTGCATTGAGGGGGTGGGGCATGACGTCACGAGGGGGCGGATACGTGATGTCACAATACTCTGGCCCCTGTATCGTGAGTAATCAGACACGGAGCGATCTTCGCTCCCTGCAGCTGGTAACAAGTGGGTGCTGCAGGAGAGATTGCGGGGGTCCCCAGTGGTGGGACCCCCGGGATAAGATGTCTTAAGATGGAGTACCCCTTTAACTATAGTTAAAAGGTCCTCTTTAAAGGGGAACTCCAGTTTATAAAAACTTATCCCCTATCCTAAGTATAGGGATAAGTGTCAGATCGCTGTGGGTCTGAATGCTGGGGTTCACATGTAAAACACACCATATACTACAGCGTTGTTGGGAAAAGCGGCAGAGGCGGAGCATAGCGTACCTCAGGCCTCGTCTCTCAACTGTACTGAATGGCTTTTATATAAAAAAAAAAAAATCACCCTTAAGTCCCACTAAAGGTATGGCTATATTATACATGTAAAACCGTACTGCAATGGATGAACAGCTGCACATGCCTTTCGTATGTGACAGACTCATATTAACCACTAAAGGACTTACAGCTACGCCCATGCATCCTGGGACTTGGGGACAAATGGCATACCTGTATGCCCTCTGTTTTTCCAGTCATCACCACACACAGACAGTGATCAGAACAGGATGACTGCTGATATCTATCAGCATGATCGGCGGTGAGCGTGCGGTCGGAGCGGCGATCATTGGTGAGTGACTGCCTTCAAAAAGGCAGGGACAGATAGATCTGCAAGCCCTGGTCCTCTAGATCTTACAAAACTACAAATCCCAGCATGCCCAGTCTGCCAATGGCTGTCTGGGCATACTAGGAGTTGTAGTTTTGCAACAACTGGAGGGCCACAGTGTGGCCATCCATTTGTTGCAAAATTACAACTCCCAGCATGCACGGGCAGCCAAAGGGCATGCTGGGAGTTGCAGTTATGTGGCTCCAGCTTGCATAACTACAACTTCCAGCATGCCCTTTGGCTACTGATGCATGCTGGGAGTTGTAGTTATGCAACAGCTGGAGGCACACTTTTCTCCCTCTAGATCAGCACTGCAGATGTTTTGGACTACATCTCCCATGAAGCTCTTACAGCCAAAATGTCATGGGAGACATAGTCCAAAATATTTGCAGTGCCGAAGGTTGCTTATGCCTGTTTTAGATGTTGCATAACTACAACTCAATCAAAATATGGCTCCAGCTATTGATTAACTACAACTCCCAGCATGCAGTTATGCAACAGCTAAAGGCACATGCCCAACTCCCAGAATGCCCTTTGGCTGTCCGTGCATGCTGGGAGTTGAAGTTATTCAACAGCTAGTGCCACTATTTTCCCTCTAGATGTTGCATAACTACAACTCCAAGCATGCACCGACAGCCAAAGAGCATGCTGGGAGTTATAGTTGTGTGCCTCCAACTCTTAAATAACTACAACTCACCGCCCCCCTTCGGCTGTCAGGGCATGCTGGGGGTTGTAGTTATGCACACAGGCAGCTTTACGGTAAGTTTCCCACTCCAAGTTTGAGTTGCGGAAAGTCTGCCATGGCTCAAACTTGTACCGGTAAACATTGTAAACTTGACTGTGTTTACGTACTATAATAATGCAGCGCTACACTACACTATCACAAAATAAAGAGTATAACACCACATATATACACACACCCTTACACAGTTTCAAAAACGGAGCCTCCAGCTGTTGCAGAGCAACAACTCTTACAGTATTTTTGGTGGAGGAGGCAAACGCTATGCTTGCTTCCGGGTCCTTATGCAAATCCCTAATTTAGGCCTCAAATGCGCATGGCGCGCTGTCACTCCGGAGCACTGTCGTATTCCAAGGCAACAGTTTAGTGCCACATATGGGGTTTTCCATACTTGAGAGAAATTGTGTTTTACATATTTTGGGGGACATTTGTTCCTTTTACCCCTTATAAAAAGGACAGTTGGGGGCAAGACCAGAATGCTAGTGTAAAAACATAAATTTTTTTACATTAAGATGCTGGTGTTGCCCGATACTTTTTTAGCAAGAGGTAAAAAGATCAAACGCCCCCCAAAATTCATAACACAATTTCTCCTGAGTATGGAAATATCCCATATGTGGGCGCAAAGCGATCTTCGGGCGCATAACATGGCTCAGGATTGAGAGTGCACCATGTACAGTACATTTGAGGCCTATATTGGTGATTTGCACAGGGGTGGCTGATAGTTGCAGCGGTCCTGGCATAAACCATGTTGCCTTTACACAGCCCCCATGGTGCCATATTAGCAGAAACCCCCCTCACAATTACCTTATTTTGGAAACTACACCCATCAAGGAATGTAATAAGGGGTGCAGTGAGCATTTACACCCCACATATGTCTGAAAGATATTTGGAACAGTGGTCAGTGAAAATGAAATTTTTTATTTTATGCACAGCCCACTGTTACAAAATTCTGTCAAATGCCAGTGGGGTGTAAATGCTCACTGCACCCCTTGTTCCATTTCTTCAGGGGTGTACTTTCTAAAATGGGGTCACTTGTTTAATCTGGCACCATGGGGCTGTGTAAAGGTGACTTGGCCTCAGACTTCAATTCCAGCCAAATCCTCTCTCCAAAATCCCCAAGTTACCCCTTCCCTTCTGCGCCCTGTTGTGCGCCCGCATAAAACTTTATGTTCAATTGGGCCACAATTTTTTGGGCAATTTCTTTCCGTTAACCCCTTGTTAAAATGAAAAATTAGAGGTTACACCAGCATTTTAGTTTAAAAATTAAAAATGTTAATTTTTACAACCCACTATCACCTGGGTGGCGTTAATACTCACTGTACCCTTTTGGTACGTTCCTTGAGAGGTGTAGTTTCCAAAATGGGGTCACATGCTTTTCCTCCATTATCCCCTTGTAAAAGTGAAAAATTTGGGGCAACAACATGCTAGTGTAAAAAATTGAGGTTTTGACTTTTTTCCTACAAATTGCTGCTTTTCCTGTGAAACACCTAATGGGTTATCAAACTTTTTTAATATCATTTTAAATACTTTGAGGGGTGCAGTTTTTATAATGGGGTCATTTATGGAGGATTTCTAACAAAAAATGCCCTCCAATCTACTTCAAATGGATCTGGTCCCTGAAAATTTTAGATTTAGAAATGTTCTTAAAAATATGGAAAATTGCTGCTAAACTTTGAAGGTCTTTTTTGTGATGCCAACATTTTGTATATGTGAAACCATATATGCCATTTGGCATGACCATTTACCTTAAAAGCAGAACACTTCAAATTTAGAAAAAATGCTAATTTTTCAATTTTTTCATGTCACGGAAAATTTAGACTGATAAGTAAAAGCATCTCAGAGTTAATGCATAAAGCGGGTCAGATTTGCAAAATTTTGCAATGTCCTTATACCCTTAAGGACTGAGCCCTTTTTTGCAATTCTGACCACTGTCACTTTATGCATTAATAACTCTGGGATGCTTTTACCGATTATTTTGATTCCGAGATTGTTGACATATTCTACTTTATGATAGTGGTACATTTTCATCGTTACTTGCATCCTTTCTTGGTGAAAAATCCCCAAATTTCATGAAAATTTAGCATTTTTCTAACTTTGAAACTCTCTGCTTGTAAGGAAAAGGAATATTGCAAATAAATGATATATTGATTCACATATACAATATGTCCACTTTAAATTTGCATCATGAAGTTGACATGTTTTTACTTTTCGAAGACATCAGAGGGCTTCAAAGTTCAGCAGCAATTTTCCACAAACTTTTCAAAATCTAAATTTTTCAGGAACCAGTTCAGTTTTGAAGTGGATTTGAGGGGTTTTCTTATTAGATATACCCAATAAATGACCACATTATAAAAACTCCACCACCCAAAGTATTCAAAATCACAAGTGTGTTAACCCTTTAGGTGTTTCACAGGAATAGCAGCAAGGTAAAGGAGAAAATTCTAAATTTTCATTTTTTACACTCTCATGTTCTTGTAGACCCAGTTTTTGAAATTTTACAAGGGGTAAAAGGAGAAAAAGCCCCCAAAATTTTGTAACCCAATTTCTCTCGAGTAAGGACATACCTCATATGTGGATGTCAAGTGCTCTGTGGGTGCACTACAAAGCCCAGAAGGGAAGGAGCGACAATGGGATTTTGGAGAGTGAGTTTTTCTGAAATGGTTTTTGGGGGGCATGTCACATTTAGGAAGCCCCTATGGTGCCAGAATAGCAGAAAACCCCCCACATAGCATACTATTTTGGAAACTACACCCCCCAAGGAACGTAACAAGGGGTCCACTGAGCCTTAACACCCCACAGGTGTTTGACGACTTTTCGTTAAAGTCGGATGTGTAAATTAATTTTTTTTTGGAAACTACATCCCTCAAGGAACGTAACAAGGGGTACAGTGAGCCTTAACATCTCACAGGTTCTTGACAAAGTTGGATGTGAAAATGAAAAATTAGATATTTTTTTCACTAAAATGCTGGTGTTACCCCAAATTTTTCATTTTCACAAGGGGTAATTGGAGAAAAAGCCTCCCAAAATTTGTAACCCCATTTCTTCTGGAGTATGGAAATACCCCATATGTGGATGTAAAGTGCTCTGCGGGCGAACTACAATGCTCAGAAGAGGAGGAGCGCCATTAAGCGTTTGGTGAGAGAATTCGGTTGGAATAACAGTGGGAGCCCATGTGTGTTTGCAAAGCCCCCCGTGGTGCCAGAACAGTGGACCCCCCCCCCACATGTGACCCCATTTTGGAAACAACACCTCTCACAGAATTTAATAAGGGGTGCAGTGAACATTTACACCCCACTGGAGTTTGACAGATCTTTGGAACAGTGGGCTGTGCAAATGAAACATTTTTTTTTTCATTTTCACAGACAGTTCCAAAAATCTGTCAGACACCTGTGGGGTGTAAATGTTCACTGCACCCCTTATTACATTATGTGAGGGGTGTAGTTTCCAAAATGGGGTCACATGTGGGGGGGGTCCACTGTTCTGGCACTATGGGGGCTTTGTAAACACACACGGCCTTCAATGGCGCTCCTTCTCTTATGAGCATTGTAGTGCAGCCGCAGAGCACTTTACATCCACATATGGGGTATGTTCTTACTCAGAAGAAATGGGGTTACAAATTTTGGGGGGGCTTTTTTTCCAATTCTCCCTTGTGAAAATGTAGGGTAACACCAGCATTTTAGTGAAAACATTTTTTATTTTTTTTATTTTCACATCCAACTTTAACAAAAAATTGTCAAACACCCGTGGGGTGTTAAGGCTCACTATACCCCTTGTTACATTCCGTGAGGGGTTTAGTTTCCAAAATGGGGTCACAATATGGGTATTTATTGTTTTGCGCTTATGTCATAACCGCTGTAAAATCAGCCACCCCTCAAATGTAGATAGTGCGCTCTCACTTCTGAGTCTTGTTGTGCATCCGCAGAGCATTTTACGACCACATATGGGGTATTTCCATACTCAGGAGAAATTGCGTTAAATTATTATTATTTTTTTTCCCTTTTACCGCTTGTGAAAATTAAAAGTATGGGGCAACACCAGCATGTTAGTGTAAAATTTTTTTTTTTTTACACCAACATGCTGGTGTAGACACCAACTTTACCTTTTCATAAGGGGTAAAAGGAGAAAAAGCCCCCCAAAACTTGTAACAATTTCTCCTGAGTACGGAGATACCCCATATGTGGCCCTAAACTCTTTCCTTGAAATACGACAGGGCTCCGAAGTGAGAGAGCGCCATGCGCATTTGAGGACTAAATTGGGGATTTGAATCCGCCACAAAAATACCCTACGGCAGCATTTCCCAAACAGGGTGTCTCCAGCTGTTGCAAAACTCCCAGCATGCCTTGACAGTCAGTGGATGTCCGGCAATACTGTGAATTGTTGTTTTTCAACAGCTGGAGGCTCCGTTTTGGTAACAGTGCCGTTCAATATATATATATATTATATATATATTTATTTTTTTATTTATTTTGGGGGGGGGGAGGTTGCTGTGTAGGGGTATGTAGTGTTTTACTTTTTATAGTGTGGTGTTTTTAGGATACATTCACACGGGCGGAGGTTTACAGTGGGTTTCTTTGCTGGGAGTTTGAGCTGCGGCGGAAAATTTGCCGCATCTCAATCTTGCAGCAGAACTCGCTGTAAACCCACCCGTGTGAATGTACCCGGTACATTCACATGGGGGGGGGGGGGGAGCAAACCTCCATCTGTTGCAAAACCACAACTCCAAGCAAGCACTGACAAACCATACATGCTGGGAGTTTTAGTTATGCAACAGCTGGAGGCACATTGGTTGTGAAACACAGAGTTTGTTACTTAACTCAGTGTTTTGCAACCAGTGTTGCAAAACTAGAACTCCCAGCATGTACAGTCTCTCAGTGCATGCTGGGAGTTGTATTTTTCCAACAGCTGGAGGCACACTGGTTGCAAAACACTGAGTTAGGTAACAAACTCTGTTTCACAACCAATGTGTCTCCAGCTGTTGCAAAACTGCAACAATCAGCATGCATTGACAGCCGAAGGGCATGCTGAGAGTTGTAGTTTTGCAGCAGCTGGAGGCACACTGCTACAACTCCCAGCATACCCTTTGGTAGTCTGTGCATGCTGGGAGTTGTAGTTATGCAACAGCTGGCTGCACAATTTTTCATAGAAAAAAAAGTCCCTCCAGCTGTTGCATAACTACAACCCCCAGCATGCACAGACAAGCAAAGGGTATGCTGGGAGTTGTAGTTGGAACTCCAGCTTTTGCAAAACTACAGCTCCCAGCATGCCCTTTGGCTAAGCAAAAGCAGGAAGTGAAGAGGCCTTACCTCCTGCTGTATCCTGCCCCAGGACGCCGCCGCTGCTGCAGCCGATCCTGCTGCTCCTGTCGCCGCCGCCGATCCTGCTGCTCCTGTTGCCACCACCGATCCTGAGGGGACCCCCGCTGGACCAGGGCAAGGTAGGAGACCCCCGCCGGTGCCGATCTACGCTCCAATCGCTGTCCCCAGCAGGTCTGTGATTGATCGGTCGTTCCGACCGATCAATCATGTGATCGCAAGACGGCACCCGTGCCACCTCACTCCTGCTGAGTAAGAGTGAATGGGGCTGTCTCGGACAGCCCCATTGACCCTTTTTTTTCCCGGGTCAGCGGGTCACCAGAGACCCGATTGACCCGGAATAACCGCAAATCGCACGTCTGAATTGACGCCCGATTTGCGGCGATCGCCGATATGGGGGGGACCTCCCTGGATGATATGCCGGGATGCCTGCTGAACGATATCAGCAGGCATCCTGGTCCGGTCCCTGCCCGGTGAGCGGCAGGGGCCGGAAGAACGCAGGGTGTATCCATACGCCCTGAGTCGTTAAGGTCAAAATGGGCTATGTCCTTAACCCCTTGGGGAAGGAGCCATTTTGACCTTAAGGACGGGAGCATTTTTTGAAAATCTGACCACTGTTACATTATGCATTAATAACTCTGGGATGCTTTTACTTATAAATTTGCTTCCAAGACTGTTTTTTGTGACATATTCTACTTTATGTTAGTGGTAAATTTTCGTCGATACTTGCTATATTTCTTGGTGAAAAATTCCAAAATTTCAGGAAAAATTTTAAAATGATGCATTTTTCTAACACTCTGCTAGTAAGGAAAATGGACATGCCAAATAAATTATATATTGATTCACATATACAATATGTCTACTTTATGTTGGCATTATAAAGTTGACATTTTATTACTTTTTGAAGACATTAGGGCTTCAAAGTATAGCAGCAATTAAATTTTCACTAAAATTTCAAAATCTGAATTTTTCAGGGACCAGTACAGTTTTGAAGTGAATTTGAGGTTAGAAATCCCCTACAATGGATGCCATTATGAAAACTGTACCACTCAAAGTATTCAAAATGACATTCAGAAAGTTTGTTAGCAGTTATATGAGGGAGAAAATTCAAAATCAAAATTTTTTACACTAACATTTTTGTTATTGTAGCGCCATTTTTTTCATTTTTACAAGGGGTAAAAGGTTAAAAAGCCCCCCAAAATTTGTAATTCAATGTCTCTCAAGTAAGAAAACGCCTCATATGTGGATGTTAAATGCTCCCGAGCGCACTACAGGGCTCAGCAGGGGAGGAGCGACAATGGGATTTTGGAGAGTGAATTTTGCCGTTATGGTTTTTGGGGGGGGGATTTAGGAAGCCCCCATGATGCCAGAACAGCTATATAAAAAAAAAAAGAAAAAAAAAAAAAAAAAACACAGCACGCTATTTTGGAAACTACCCCCCTCAAAGAACATAAAAAGGGGTAAAGTGAGCCTTATTACCCTATTAAATATCCGAACTATTAAAATATGATGTTAATTATTCCGTACGGTGAACGGTGTGAACATAAAAAAAAAAAGGCCAAAATTGCTGCTTTTTTAAAACATTTTATACATTTTCTTTTTTATAAATGTATTAAAAGATTTATATATGCAAATGTGGTATAAAAAAAAAAAGTACAGATCAAGGCGCAAAGAAATTAGCCCTCACCCGGCTGCTTATGTGGAAAAATTAAAAAGTTATAGGTGAGCAAATCAGAGGGATTTTAAACGCGCTAATTTGGTTAAAAAGTTTACAATTTTTTTTAAGTGGTACAGTAATAGAAAAGTATGCAATCATGAATATCATTTTAATCGTATTGACCCACAGAATAAAAAAACATGTCTATTTTACCATAAAGTGTACAGCATGAAAACAAAACGAACCAAAATTAGCTAAATTGTGGTTTTCTTATCAATTTCCCCACACAAATAGTATTTTTTGGGTTGCATCATACATTTTATGGTAAAGTGAGTGATGTCATTACGCAGGACAACTGGTCGGGCAAAATACAAGCCCTCATACTAGTCTGTGGATGAAAATATAAAAGAGTTAAGGCCCAAATGGACTGATTCCTTAAGGGGTTAAAGGGGTACTCTGGTGAATTTTTTTATTTTATTTTTTTTACAAATCAACTGGTGCCAGAAAGTTAGACAGATTTGTAAATTACTTCTATTTAAAAAACGTAATCCTTCCAGTACTTATCAGCTGCTGTATGCTCCAGAGGAAGTGCTCTCTGCTGACACCTGTCAGATTGCACTGTGGTCAGACAGAAAAGAAATTAAAAAGAAAAGAACTTCCTGTGGAGCACACAGCAGCTGATAAGTACTGGAAGGATTAAGAATTTTAAATAAAAGTAATTTACAAATCTCTTTAACGTTCTGGCACCAGTTGATTAAAATAAAAAATGTTTTTCAGTGGAGTACCCATTTAAGGGGTTAAAGGGGTACTCTGGAGGAAAAAAAATGTTTTCAACTGGCGGCAGAAAGTCAAACAAATTTGTAAATTACTTCTATTTAAAAACTTATTAAACCTTACAGTACTTATCAGCTGTATACTACAGAGAAAGTTGTATAGTTCTTTCCAGTCTTACCACAGTGTTGTGCTGAGGTAATTGCTGCATGGCCAATGACCACATGGTAAACATAAAAACGCAGTTTACCACTGATTGTAATGTTCAGCTAAAGCACTTAAAACCATGTGGTTTGCCAGTACCTACGAAACAGAGCCAATGGGGAAATTGTGTGGTATTCTAATCCAGGGCAAATACTAAGGGATAATGACCCCACATGCTGACATCATTTGTGTTTTTTAAAATCCCCAAATACAGCAATGCACACTAGGGCTGCACGATATGGGGAAAATGTGCGATTACGATTTTGGGCCTAAATATTGCGATTTCAATATGCGATATAATAAATAAACGGTGAAATCCCGCCATTTCATGTCCAATCTCCTCCATTTTACAACTATACACCCATTTCATGCACACCGCCCATTGCACATCTCCCCATTAAATTTTTATCTCCCCGTCACAATCTTTCTTCCATGTCACATTCCTCCATCACATTCTCCCCCCCATATCACATCTCACCCAGTCCCATCCCCCACATCACATTCCCCCCCCCTTGTCACATTCCCCCCCATGTCACATTCTCCCCCTCCCCCTTGTCACATTCTCCCCCTCCCCACCCTGTCACATTCTCCCCCTCCCCACCCTGTCACATTCTCCCCCTCCCCACCCTGTCACATTCTCCCCCTCCCCACCCTGTCACATTCTCCCCCTCCCCACCCTGTCACATTCTCCCCCTCCCCACCCTGTCACATTCCCCTTCCCTGAAAAGTGGTGGATAAAATCCAGGAAAACAGGAATTACCATACGGCGCTTTTACTCCTTGGACAGATGCAGGCAACAGTCCATATGACAGGTTAGTTCTTTATTGTGCAACTTCAAGTTTCGAGCTCGTGCTGAGCTCTTCGTCAGGCATATGAAGTGGCATATGCCTGACGAAGAGCTCAACACGAGCTCGAAACTTGAAGTTGCACAATAAAGAACTAACCTGTCATATGGACTGTTGCCTGCATCTGTCCAAGGAGTAAAAGCGCCGTATGGTAATTCCTGTTTTCCTGGATTTTATCCACCACTTTTCATTGCCCATCCAGCGACCGAGAGGAACCTGGAAAGGAAACCGTGGCTGCTGACCTCCATTTCTTCCTGCAAGTCTATATGCCTGCTGAGGTGTTGTGCTCTTAGCACAACACGATGTGGTAAGCCTTCAATTTTTGTGCACATTGAAGCCACTCTGCTATACCGTCCACACTAGGAGCGCACCTTGTTGTTTTTTGTCTTTTTCACATTCCCCTTCCCTGTCTCATTTTGTACTGCAGCAATAAACTGGGTTTCCCGGGCGGTTTTCAAATCTCCCACCACAGGTGAGCAGAAGGATTTTTATTTTTCTCCCTGCGCCCTTTTATTTAGCTCAGTGTTTTTATACCAGGGTGCCTTCAGCTGTTGTTAAACTACAACTACCAGCATGCCCAGACAGCCTTTGCCGGTCTATGCATGCTGGAAGTTATAGTTTTGCAACAACTGGAGGCACCCTGGTTGGGAAACACTGACTTTTAGTATTTAAATTAGTTTTTACCTGCTCTGGCCAGCCCCCGCCCGCAGCAGCACATGTGAGCCGGCCCGAGCAGATAATCGCAAGTTTTCCCAGGGGCCGTATCGCTATATCGCAAAAAGCAAAAATCGCGATTCGATTGCGTTTGCGATATATCGTGCAGCCCTAATGCACACTAGTTATGGCTAAGTTTCTACTTGTTTTTTTTGTCCTGTGTTTTTTGGTTTGAAAAAGAAGAACCACAAGAAAAAACGCCAGTGCAATTTCCTGCGTCTGGCGTTTTTTCTGTCTTTTTTGACATTTTTTTAGGTAGTACTACTACTCCCAGCATGGAACACACTGTTCCCTGATGGGAGTAGTAGTACCTGTACTAATAGACCTATTGCCCAATGCGATCTTCCATAATATAGCACATCTCTGCTCACATCTCTGCACTATACTCCGGCCAGTGATGTGAATAGAACATCACTCATTCATATTTTCCGCTCAGAGTAGGGAATGGCCGGATGGTGGCAGCAAATCACTGCTCTGAAGGAAATATGAATGAGTGATGTTCTATTCACATCACTGGCCGGAGTTGAGAGCAGAGATGTGAGCGTTGTATAGAACTGCTCCGCATCTCTGCAACAGAAAGGACGATCACAGTGGATGTCAGGAGTGATACCCGCTGTGATCTGTCAGTAACTGCAGGTACTACTACTCCCATCATAGAGCATACTCTGTTCCATGATTAGAGCTGTAGTACCTGCAGTTAAGGAAAGATCACAGCGAATGTCACTTCTGACACCCGCTGTGATCCTCCTCTATAATTTATAGATGCGGCCGGCCGCTCCTCTATGGTCCCCTGCACTGACGTATATATACACCTATTAATATTTCCCACAGAGAGTTGTGATTGGCTGGAACCATCTGACCAATCACAGCTCTCAGTGGGAAATATGAATAGGTGTATATATAGTGCAGTGCAGGGGACCATAAAAGAGCGGCCGGCCGAATCTATACATTATACAGGACGATTGCAACAGACCCAGGACGATCTGTCAATTAGTACAGGAACTACTACTCCCACCATGGAACAGTGTGTGTTCCATGCTGGGAGTAGTAGTACATCCTAAAAAATTAAGAATAAAAAGTGAAAAACACACACACACACCACATTTTTATTATTGTCGGCTATATTTTCAGTGCCCTGCCAGCCCACATAAATTGATCCCTGTTTAAAAATTAATAAAAATGTTGTTATAAAAAAGATAAATTTCATTAAATACAATTTTTTCCATAACTACTGTATCTTTATTATTTATTTTTTATGGTACCCTATGAAATTTTTTTTATTAAAAAAGGTATTTCCATCACTTTTTTGGATTGCTAAAGTCCAAAAGAGAATAAAAACCGCCTGAAAAAACGCCAAAGTTAAAACCCACATGGCGTTTTTCTTGGCGTCTTTTTATTCCCATAGACTTCTATGGGTGAAAACCGCCACGATTTCAGGGTGAAAAACACCACGATTTCAGGGGAAAAAAACGCCAGTGGCTCAACATGCTGTGATTTTGCAAAACCACCAAGGAGTTGAAAAACTCCAAAAAAGAATGAAAAAACGCCAAAAGGATAAAAAAAATAAAAATAAAAAAAAAGCCAAACTGAAAAACGCGAAGTGGAAAAAGTATTTAGCAATTTCTCATTGATTTACAGCTAACATCTGGCCGCAGCGTTTTTTAGTCGAAAAAACACCATGCGGCAGAATTGGCATTTTTCAAAAAATAAATAAACAAGTAGAAATTTAGCCTATCACCTTTATTGCCAGGTAGGTTTTTGTGTTTTAGGTTTACGTATGTTCTCAATGACAATATGGCACTTGCCAAAAGTAACAGGTCATAATCTTCCTGCAGACCAGCTTTATGCCTTGGGCCTGTAACTTCAAGTGATACATGCCTACACATTGCCGTTATTAAACAGTTATTCATATTTTTTATGTACACTATAGGGTCTTTTCTTAATTTTCAGCTATAGTCATGGCTGTAAATGTTGGCACCCCTGAAATTTTTCAAGAAAATGAAGTATTTCTCACAGAAAAGGATGCAGTAACACATGTTTTGCTATACACATGTTTATTCCCTTTGTGTGTATTAGAACTAAACCAAAAAAAGGAAGGAAAAAAAGCAAATTGGACATAATGTCACACCAAACTCCAAAAATGGGCTGGACAAAATGATTGGCACCCTTTCAAAATTGTAGAAAAATAATATTGTTTCAAGCATGTGATGCTCCTTTAAACTCACCTGGGGCAAGTAACAGGTGTGGGCAATATAAAAATCACACCTGAAAGCAGATAAAAAGGAGAGAAGTTCACTTTGCATTGTTTGTCTGTGTGTGACACGCTAAGCATGGACAACAGAAAGAGGAGAAGAGTGTCTGAGGACTTGAGAACCAAAATTGTGAAAAAATATCAACACTCTCAAGGTTACAAGTCCATCTCCAGAGATATAGATTTGCCTTTGTCCACAGTGCACAACATTATCAAGAAGTTTGCAACCCATGGCACTGTAGCTAATCTCCCTGGGCCTGGACGGAAGAGAAAAATTGATTAAAGGTGTCAAGACAGGATAGTTCGGATGGTGGATAAGCAGCCCCAAACAAGTTCCAAAGATATTCAAGCTGTTCTGCAGGCTCAGGGAGCATCAGTGTCAGTGCAAACTCTCTGTCGACATTTAAATGAAATGAAACGCTATGGCAGGAGACTCAGGAGGACCCCACTGCTGACACAGAGATATAAAAAAAGCAAGGCTGCATTTTGCCAAAATGAACATGAGTAAGCCAAAATCCTTCTGGGAAAATATCTTGTGGACAGATGAGACCAAGAGAGAGCTTTTTGGTAAAGCACCTAATTCTACTGTTTACCGAAAACAGAATGAGGCCTACAAAGAAAAGAACATAGTACCTACAGTGAAATATGTTGGAGGTTCAATGATGTTTTAGGGTTGTTTTGCTTCCTCTGGCACTGGATGCCTTGAATGTGTGCAAGGCATCATGAAATCTGATGATTACCAATGGATTTTGGGTCGCACTGTACAGCCCAGTGTCAGAAAGCTGGGTTTGCGTCCGAGATCTTGGGTCTTCCAGCAGGACAATGACCCCAAACATCTGTTAAAAAGCACCCAGAAACGGATGGCAACAAAGCGCTGGAGAGTTCTGAAGTGGCAAACAATGAGTCCAGATCTAAATCCCATTGAACACCTGTGGAGAGATCTTAAAATTGATGTTGGGAAAAGGCACCCTTCCAATAAGAGCGAGACCTGAAGCAGTTTGCAAAGGAAGAGGGGTCCAACATTCCGGCTGAGAGGTGTAAGAAGCTTATTAATGGTTATAGGAAGCGACTAATTTCAGTTATTTCCAAAGGGTGTGCAACCAAATATTAAAGTTAAGGGTGCCAATAATTTTGTCCAGACCATTTTTTGGAGTTTGGTATGACATTATGTCCAATTTGCATTTTTTATTCCTTTTTTGGTTTAGATCCAATACACACAATGGGAATAAACATGTGTATAGCAAAATATGTGTTACTGCAATCCTTTTCTGTGAGAAATATCGTACTTCATTTTCTTGAAAAATTTCAGGGATGCCAACAATTACGACCATGACTGTATGTTTCCTTTAAATGAAGCCTGTTATTGCAAATAAATAATTAAAAAACACAGTCTGATCTGTTCTATGAAAAAGATTCAGTAAAAGTAGTATTTTATTTACTTAAATCTCTGCATATTTTGGGCTTAAGTGTCCAGTGTAGTCCTACTGAGTGACGGACAGCTAGCGAATTAATGAGACTGCTGAACTCCTTAAACAAGAATGGACAGGGATTTTATTCAACAATTTCCAGGTTATCCTGAATCCTTTTACACAAAACTATATATCGATCTGCTCAATGTCTTCTGCTCTATAACAAGATGCTGGTAGACTGGACAGCACTTTCATGGTGCAGGTTCACTTTAAATGATAGTTGCTGATACACATTAGGGATGCTCTCAGCACGGCTACACACACATAGATGCTAAAAATCTTAAGACTTAACACTGGCATGGAGTTTCCTCTGAACTCTATTTCTGAATAACACTATATTTAGCCCAAGTCTCAGATGAATTAATTAACCCCGACTGTTCTGATTGCTGTGGAAAGGCTGATTCACCATAGTAAGAATACAAATGATTAGTCCCTTGATTAACCTTGAAAAGAAGCTGTTAATGAGGTGAGATTGTTGTGCCCCGCAGTAAACAGCAGAAAATGAGAAAAAATAAGCATTTTACCATTTCTGCTGTATGTTCATGGAAAGTGTCACACTATTCTCTATGGTAATTAAAATATCTATATATAGAGCAGACACTGAGGAAACCAGACCATTCTAAGGAAAAAAGGAAATGTAAAATATCTGCATCCAAAGATAATTCTTCAAAAATGCTTGTTCAACATTTTATGGGACAGGCTGCAACCACACAGTATATGCACGACTTATCTGATATTATAGCATTATAGAGAGATTTCTGTTCCCGATAACTTACCCACTATTTACATGGGCTAAGTATCTGATCACAGGTGTCCAACCTCTGGGACCCCCTCCCCCCTTGATCTCAAAACCAAACCGTGACCTGACTCTGCCAGGTTAGTGGAGCAACTAGAGGAGAATGTGTACTGTGGCTTCATTCACTGTCTATAAAACCGTTGGAGATAGCAGAGTGCTGTAGTTTGGTGTACATTGGCTACATCTCCAGTGACTCCATTTAGAATGAATAGAGAAGTCGTGCGGATACTCTTCTCGTAGCTCTATTCAGCTGGTCAAGTCCCCATTAAGAAGTGTTACAGTTGCGGGCCCCAGTGTTTAGGCCAGCCATGGTCAAATATTTATTCTGAAGGCGTAGAGTTTTGGGTAGATATTGACTCCTGTCCGCTCATATTTGCCCCGTATCAGGTTTTGTGACCGGATCTAAAACCGTGGCATTGCAGCAGTCCCAGTCTGAATTTGTTTAACAAAGATCTTTTACAAATCTCATATTTCAAATATGCTATCTCCTACTGTCATGGCAGTGAGAACCTCCTGGTGAGGCTGCAACTGAAGGCAGGATCCAGCCTCTACTGGAGACTTTAACTGTTCCTGTTAACTGGACATTATCCATAGTAACTGTCAAGGATTCCACAAGTGGAAGTTATATCTCGCTGTACACCTATTACAATTAAGCAGAAAACTCCTATACTCTTCTCACTTCATTACTGCCACTGCTGTGTTGGTCCCTGTTGCAAAGCAGCACATGTACTTGACCACTCTGACAAGTCTCATGCCATCACCATGCTTCACTATAGTGAAGATATTGGGTATAATGCTTGCTTCTCACAGGAAAATCCTTTAGGTGTTTTCTTTTTGCAAACTCCAAGTTGGCTTTCATGTGAGGCTTCTTTCTGGCCACTCTGCTATAAAAGCCCAGATT
The DNA here is from genome assembly GCF_029499605.1 of Hyla sarda. Taxonomy (NCBI): domain Eukaryota; kingdom Metazoa; phylum Chordata; class Amphibia; order Anura; family Hylidae; genus Hyla; species Hyla sarda. The sequence goes on from NC_079191.1 coordinate 233,033,214, forward strand.
GGTGGAGTGCTAAAGTGATGGCTGACCTTCTGGAATTTCTTCCCATGTGCACACAGGATCTTTGGAGCTCAGCCAGAGTCACCGCTGGGTTCATGGTCAGCTCTCTTACCAATGCTCTTCTGCCATCACTTACCTAGTTTGTTAGGAAGGCCAGGTCTTGGAAGAAGCACCATAGGTGTTTTTTGTTTTGTTTTCACGTTTTTAACCCATTAAGGACCCAGCCCATTTCCCCCTTAAAGTGGTACTCCGTCCCTAGACATCTTATCCCCTATTGAAAGAACCTGCGGGATCTCGGCTGCAGACCCCCTCTGTCATTACTGCACAAAGAAAACTCGCTCTGTTCGTAATGGCGGGCAATACAGAGGCCGGAGCATCGTGACATCATGGCTCCACCCCCTTGTTAGGTTATGGCCCGCCCCCTCAATACAAGTCTATGGGAGGGTGTGTGGCAGCCGTTACTCCCCCTCCCATAGACTTTCATTGTCCCTGTATTGCCCGTCATTAAGGACGGAGCGAGTTAGCTCTGTGCAGTAATGACAGCGGGGTGCTGCAACCGAGATCCCGGGGGTCCCCAGCAGCGGGACCCCGGGGATAAGATGTCTGTGGGCGGAGTACCCCTTTAAGGACCCAAGCATTTTTTCACATCTGACCACTGTCACTAAGTACTTATAACTCTGGGATGCTTTTACTTTTCATTCTGATTCAAAGATCGCTTTTTCATTACATATTCTACTTTATGTTAGTGGTAAATTTTCGTCGATACTTGCATCATTTCTTGGTAAAAAAATAAAAATAAAATTGATGAAAAATTTGTACATTTAGCTTTTCTTTTTTTTTTTAACTTTGAAGCTCTCTGCTTGTAAGGAAAATAGACATACCAAATAAATTATATATTGATTCACATATAGAATATGTCTACTTTATATTTGCATCATAAAGTTGACATGTTTTTAATTTTGGAAGACATCAGAGGGCTTCAAAGTTCAGTAGCAATTTTCAAATTTTTCAGGGACCAGTTCAGTTTTGAAGTGGATTTGAGGGGCCTTCATATTAGAAATATGGGGGGGGGGGGGGTCTGGACACAGGATGGAATGGCCGCACATTAAGTCAGCTCCCGCTGGTCTGAATTCGGCTACTAAAGCACCCTAGTTACCCTGCCTTCTCATGGGACAGAGCTCCCGTAAACCCAGGAACCCATCTACACCCGCCAGGCTTCCTTCCCCTGCGCCGGGAAGCATACGGAGGTTTTTGCTGGGACCCCCGGTCTACGCATCATCCTCCCTGTCTGCCATTTCTTGGCCTGCGCTGGGACTGTGCTCCCACTCGGGCAGCTGCCCCTCCTTGTGGGTTGCCGACCCTGATCACTGCTCCCTGCTGCCGCCGGTGCCTGGGGAGAGTCTGCTGCCCCCTCTGCTGCCTACCTCCGCTGCCGTTCCTGTGCTGGACATCCTGATCCCTCCATCGACGTGCCGCACTCGTTTGAGCGCTCAGACGCCGGCACCTGCAGCTCCTGCTTCAGAGGAAGTTTCCCCTCCGGAGTACCGCTCTGCTCAGCCTCCCCTGCAGGCGGTGTCCCCGGCCTCTGGGTTGGATACTGCACCCCCTATGGCCCCTTTTGTGGGGGACTGGACTGCATCACCACACTGTTTGCAACGTCTAGCTGCTCCTCACAGCTCAGGCCCCCCCTACCCCGTGACTCCCGGTGTGGATACTGTACTCTCCCCTCTCTGGACTGCCTTCCCTTAGAGGACCTGCTCCTCTGGAGCAAATGAATCCCCCCCTGCTCCCTTGGACCCTCTGGCTGTCTGCTATACACCATCTTCTCTGCCTCTGTCGCTCTCCTTCAGGGGTGGGGAAGCCTGCTATGCCACCATTGGTTCCAGTGTCCAATTCATGGGATGCCCTCTCCAACACGGAGGTTCCCTGCTCAGGCTTGTCTCTGCCCTCCTCGGGGTTTCCTGACCTGAGCCAGCTTAATTCTCTTATTCCAACTAAGGAAGATTTCCGCTCGCTGATCGCTGAAGTTAGGGTGGCCTGTCGGACTGAGAATGCCGATATGCGTAAGGATCTCCAGCTTGTCTCAGACCGAGTGGGTGATCTGAAGGATGCCCATGATGCCACCAGGGGATATATTACCCAGCTTCACTCTACAATTGCCTCCCAAAGGGACTTCCTCTGTGATCTTAATGCCCATGTTAAGGACTAATAACATATGGCTACCCATGGTGAAGATTTATCCATTACCTTAAAAGCCATCTTCAATCTAATTCTTGGAGAACCTTCTTCCCATAAAATTACATTGGACAGGGCTCACAGGGCTCTTTGTCCCAAGTCTGCTACGGAAGTGGTGCGAGATGTAAATTGTTGTGTACATGATTTCCAGATCAAGGAAGCTATTATGACCAAGGCCCGTTCTCTGAGGAATTTTAATTTTGATGGGGCTCCTATCCAGCTTTATCAGGACTTGTCTTGGCTGACTCTCCAGAAGAGGCGCTTGCTTCAACCTCTCCTGGCTGTTCTTCGCTCTCATCAGGTGCCTTACAGATGCACTTTTCCGTTTGGGTTGAATGCACGCAGGGACTGATGGTCTGCAGTCTTGCACACCTTCTCAGACCTTCCCGATTTTTGCTCCACGTTGAATCTGCAAACACCTCAGTTGATGGACTTGGACTTGATGTCACCTCCTCCTCCATTGCCTTCTGTCTGGCATGCAGTCCTGCCCCGCCAGGCTGGTTCCCAGAGGAAAAAGTCATCCCCTCGAGCCCTGGGGGATCCCTCCAGGGCTCCCCCTTGAGATGATGGTCATGGTTTGAGTTCCTTTTTATTCGTGAGGTTCCTCTCCCAGGGCTGGCTCAGTCCCTGATAGCTCCCTGATGGCGGGGTATCTGACCTGCGTGCTTTTCAGCCATTTTTCGCTTCATTAGGAATGGGAGGAGGCATTGATTTCCCATGTTGGTTATGATGGCTAGTCGGGAGCTGGGTGGTTTGGCAGTCCCGGACATAGTCAAGTATTATTGGCCTGCTCACCTATGCCACCTTGCAGCCTGGCCCTCCTATCATGCATACAGCCACTGGATGCAAATTGAAAGACTTTGACTGGCACCCTATCACCCTAATACGCTTTTGTGGTCTCCTCCGGCCTCCATTACTACTCTCCTTTGCTGGGCCCTATGGCTTTCTCTAAGTATGTCTGGGATTATTGCTCTGTGAAATTCCATCTGTCCTCTTTTCCCTCTCCTCTTAGGTCTTTTCTCTATCACCCTGACTTTCCTTCTGGTCTGTCAGTGATGGTGCGGGAGTGGGGTTCCATGGGACTTTTTTGTTGGGCTGATGTTGTTGATCCTCTTACACGCTCTCTCTTGTCTTTTGAACAGTTGAAGTGCCATTGGGATCTCCCCTTGTCTAAACACTTCCTTTATCTACAACTGAAGCCCTTTATGTCGACTATAGTGGGCTGTATGACGGTCCCCTTGGCGACTGGATTTGAACGGCTTTGCCGCGGAGGGCCTCAGACAAGGGGCCTCTTCTCTGCTATCTATTCTCTTCTCCTCCAACCTCCTGAGGGTGTACCTGTGTCACCTGGTTACATGGGGCGCTGGGAGACTGCTCAATACTTCTATTTCTCTCCCTCAATGGAAGATCATTTGGGAAAGGGTGTCTAAGGCCTCTGTTTCTACTGCTTACAAGGAAACCCAATACAAGCTACTTATGGGTTGGTATCACACTCCGGAGTTATTGAACAGACTGAAACCTGACATCCCCCCTCAGTGCTGGCGCTGTGGAGTGGGATTGGGCACGGTGTTGCATATATTTTGGTCGTGCCCTTTTATAGGGACATATTGGGCTGTGGTTCAGAGATTGGTGCGTGAGGCTTTGGGTGTGCTGGTTCCTCTAGATCCGCTTGTCTATCTTCTTCACCTCTCATCCCCTACTCTGGCTAAGAAACCTTTTAGGCTGTTTATGCATATAGTTTTGGCTGCTAAAACCCTTACTGCAAGATGTTGGAAGAAAACTCTTCCTCCCTCCGAGTCGTATCTGCTCATTCGGATACGTGAGATTAGGTCATTGGAGTTTCTTACGGCTTCCTTGAATAACACTATCCCCCAATTTTTATCGGGTTGGGAACCCTGGGATCGCTTTACTGATAGACAACCACCTTGATCCTTCGCTTTCATTTCCTTCCTTTCTTCTCCTCTCTCCCTTTTCCTTACATTCCTCCCCACTTTCCTTCTGTGGATAGTCCGTCTCTGTCTGGTATGTAATTTGTTTGTCTCTCCCGCCTCACCCCTCCTTTGTCTGTGGTAATATGCACTTTTAGCTACGCCAGCCGGCGGTTGGATGTTCGTGGGCTCTCTCTCCTCCCTGGATACTGCTTGGGGAGGGGGTTCTCCTGCCTTTTGGTTTAATTTGACTTATTGTCTCCCTGTTATTGCTCTGTATTTTTTTTCTCTACTTCTGGGCTTATGCCCTTATGACACGTATTATAATGCTACTTCACATGTTTGGATTGTATCTGTGCAAAACCTTAATAAATATTAATACCCCATAAATGACCCCATTATAAAAACTGCACCCCTCAAAGTATTCAAAATGACATTCAGTAAGTGTGTTAACCCTTTAGGTGTTTTACAGGAATAGCAGCAAAGTGAAGCAGAAAATTCTAAATCTTCATTTTTTACACCTGCATGTTCTTGTAGACCCAGTTTTTTAATTTTTACAAGGGGTATGAGGAGAGATATCACTCTAAAATTTGTAACCCAATTTCTCCGGAGTAAGGAAATATCTCATATGTGTTTGTGAAGTGCTCTGTGGGTGCAAGGAACGTAACAAAGGGTACAGTGAGCCTTAACACCCCACAGGTGTTTGACGACTTTTCCATAACCCCTTAAGGACTCCGCCAATTTGGACCTTAAGGGCTCAGACAATTTTAAAAATAAAAAGTATGGGGCAACAACAGCATGTTAGTGTAACATTTTTTATTTTCTTACACTAACCGGCTGGTGTAGACCCCAACTTTTCCTTTTCATAAGGGGTAAAAGGAGAAAAAGCCCCCCAAAATTTGTAATGCAATTGCTCCCGAGTATGGAGATACCCCATACGTGGCCCTAAACTGTTTCCTTGAAATACGACAGGGCTCTGAAGTGAGATAGCACCATGTGCATTTGAGGACTAAATTAGGGATTGTATAGGGGTGGACATAGGGGTATTCTACGCTATTCTACACTTTTTGTACCGTCTTTCAGATCTATGGCTCCAAACAATCCTGTCTCTGAGCTTTACAGCACAGTTATTTCCCCCCTCATGGCTTGTTTTTTTTCCTCTGATATACATTGGTCAGCTGTAAGACTTTATATTGACTGGGTATTCATCAATAGTGATGTAGATGGACATCTTTTTTACCCAATTACTTGATGTGGTGGAAACGGTGTACCTGCACCAAATTACACGGTGCAGGGTAAGGGATAAATCTGGTGCTGATAAAAATTTTGACACCACTTTATATAATGCTTCCTCTGCGACTTTTCGTGTGAGCTTTTTATCCCGTGCGACAAAATGTGTGACTGTTTGCAATTTGTTTTGTAAGCCAAGTCAGTGCTGGTGTAGATTTGCGCCTCAGTAGGGGCACTTGCGACAAAAGATGCGACAAACTGAAAAGTCGCAAATGATAAATTCCTGACCACTGCATAATATCAACTGAAATCACCGCTTGGTATGTCCTTTTTGAAAAACCTTTTAAAACAAAAGTCGCAATGAAAAGTTTTTAAACAGCATCTGAGACGAACTGTGCAACAAATGTACACAACAAAACCAGGGTAAAACCAATAATACATTCTGCCCGGTGTGTCCAAACCATGTCCAGTGAATAGAATTTACCACATGTAAACTCTGTTTAGGGCGTAGAAACATCTCAAAGATGATCTAGAGAAATGGGAGGCCAAGAGCTAAATTTCAAGTGTTATAACAAAGGATCTATATACCATGCACAATTTTAGTTTTACAGCACAAAGCCACAACTTAAATGTGCAAAAAAGTTAAAGGTTTTGAAATCTTTCCAAATGCATCATATAACTGCACCCTAAACATACTTGGATAGCTAAATTCTGCAGTTGCATGCCTTCTACAATAGGTCAAAGATCCAAAATATAGTAAATTACATAGTTAAAAGGAGTATTGGTCAAAACCTATTGATTGCCTACCCACAGGACAGGTCATCAATTTCTGATCAATGGGGTGCTGACCAGTGTTAAATTCGATTAATCTTTTCATCACAGTTTAAGTCAACAAAACTTTTTCAAGTAAAATCAATCAACATTTTAGTCAGCTGACTAAAACTAGATTGGAATGTTAGATTTGGGAAGACATACTATCAGAACTTTTTTTTATTTTTAAATCTGTATTCAATGTTCAAACCTAAATACCATATGTAATAACAGGCTAATAGCTAGCAGTATAAAATCAGCTTGCTTTATATAAAAAAAGTACCTGCCCTTTGCAAAAACCTTTTTGTATAAAAACATTATATTTATATTTGTAATACACATTGGTTAAAAATGTTACCTATCACCTGTGTGTCTCTAAAGGGACCACACAGAAGTATGGGTAATCAGGCAGGGCTCTTAACATGGCTGTGTGACACGCTCCTGGCTCATAAAGCAGGATAATTGACAAACCACGAGCCTGCACAGAGCTCTACTTGTCCTGCCCTTACTTCCTGTATTTTGTTTCTACACAGACACATACAAGCAACAGCTGCAGGGACAGCATTTTTTCACCCAAAAATATACATATTTTTTAACATTATATATATACACATATACACACACATTCAGTCCGGTCCATAAATATTGGGACATTGACACAATTCAAACGTTTTTGGCTCTATACACCACCACAATGGATTTGAAATGAAACAAAACAAGATGTGCTGTGACTGCAGATTGTCAGCTTTAATTTGAGGGTATTTAGATCCAAACCAGGAGAACAGTGTAGGAATTCAACAGTTTGCATATGTGCCTCCCACTTGTTAAGGGACCAAAAGTAATGGAACAGAATAATAATCATAAATCAAACTTTCACTTTTTAATACTTGGTTGCAAATCCTTTGCAGTCAATTAGAACCTGAAGTCTGGAACACATAGACATCAGCAGACATTGCTGGGTTTCATCCCTGGGGATGCTCTACCAGGCCTCTACTGCAACTATCTTCAGTTCCTGCTTGTTCTTGGGGCATTTTCCCTACAGTTTTGTCTTCAGCAAGTGAAATGCATGCTCAATCTGATTCAGGTCAGGTGGTGTTATTGCATAACATTCCACTTCTTTCCCTTAAAAAACTCTTTGGTTGCTTTTCCAGTATGCTTTGGGTTATTGTCCATCTGCACTGTGAAGCACCGTCCAATGAGTTCTGAAGCATTTTGCTGAATATGAGCAGATAATATTGCCCGAAACACTTCAGAATTTATCCTGCTGCTTTTGTCAGCAGTCACATCATCCATAAATACAAGAGAAGCAGTTCCATTGGCAGCCATAAATGCCCATACCATGACACTACCACTACCATGTTCACTGATGAGGTGGTATGCTTAGGATCATGTTCCTTTCCTTCTCCATACACTTCTCTTCCCATTACTCTAGTACAAGTTGATCTTGGTCTCATCTGTCCACAGGATGTTGTTCCAGAACTGTGAAGGCTTTTTTTTAGATGTCGTTTGGCAAACTCTAAACTGGCCTTCCTGTTTTTGAGGCTCACCAATGGTTTCCATCTTGTGGTGAATCCTCTGTATTCACTCTGGAGAAGTCTTCTCTTGACTGTTGACTTTGACACACATACACCTACCTCCTGGAGAGTGCTCTTGATTTGGCCAACTGTTGAGAAGGGTATTTTTTTTTAACCAGGGAAAGAATTCTTCAGTCATTCACTTCAGTTGTTTTCCTTGGTTTTCCAGATCTTTTGGTGCTGCTGAGCTCACTGGTGCATTCCTTCTTTTTAAGAATGTTCAAAACAGTTGTTTTGGCCACGCCTAATGTTTTGGCTATCTCTCTGATGGGTTTGTTTTGTTTTTTCAGCCAAATGATGGCTTGCTTCACTGATAGTGACAGCTTTTTGGATCTCATCTTGAGAGTTTACAGCAACAGATTCCAAATGGAAATAGCACACTTGAAACAAACTCTGGACCTTTTATCTGCTCATTGTAATTGGGATAATGAGGAAATAACGCACACCTGGCCATGGAACAGCTGAGAAGCCAATTGTCCCATTACTTTTGGTCCCTTAACAAGTAGGAGGCACATGTACAAACTGTTGTAATTCCTATACCGTCACCTGATTTGGATGTAAATACCCTCAAATCAAAGCTGACAGTCTGCAGTTAAAGCACATCTTGTTCTTTTAATTTCAAATCCATTTTGGTGGTGTGATATATATCTATTACAACCATACAAATGATGGTATTCTCTATATGAAAAGTTTTTGCAAATGACAAGTACACTTTAAAAGGGTACTGCTCCCCAAGACATCTTCTCCCTATCCAAGGTATAGGGGATAAGAGGTCTAAATCGGCTGCTAGGACCCCCAGCAGGGGATCTCCGGGATGGCGCCACAGCATTTTGAACACGGAAGCTTGGAGCTTCCGTGTTGGTCACACCACGTCCCCTCTATACATGTCCATGGGAGGGGGCGTGACGGTCGTCATGCCACCTCTCATAGACATGAATGGAGGGGAGTGACTGCTGTAGTCGCCTGTCATCTGGCACGGAGCGGAGTTGAGTGAGGTGCTTCGCTGGAGAAGGGAGGGGACCCTGCAGCGACCCCACCAATGGTTAACCATCTTATCCCTAGGGGATAAGATGTCTAGGGGCAGAGTGCCCCTTTAAGCATGTCTCTAAAATTTGCATTACACTTTAATAAAAATTAGATTTTATTCGACTAAGTCTACTTTACATTTAGTCGACTAAAACCTGACAGTTATTCCAAAAAACTAGACAAAAACAATTCAGATGACTAAAATATGACTATAACTAAATCATAATTTGCTTTCAAAGTTAACTGCTTTTGGGCCCCCTATGATCAGATCAGAGTTATCCTCAATCCTGAATATAGGGGATAACTAGTGTTCTTGGGCAAACCCTTTAAAGGAATGTGAATTATGTAGAAAAAAAATAATGCTTCTACTATTTATTTTTTCATTCTAAAATAAAAAGATAATGATAATTTTCACACTATTTTATGGAAAGGTTTTATATCCAGCCTGTGGGTAAACTCCATGGACTGTAAATAAATGATTGAGGTATTTGTAGCCAGGTTTGCTGCCTTTAGTTTCATGTCTAAGTCTGAAATGTTGGACTCCGCTTTTCAACACATTTGTATTCAGAAAGCAATTACCTATTTTTTTGGTAGCTAATTGGAACATCTTGTGGAGCTTTTGAAGTGTAATGGAAATTTTGCTCTGCATACCAATGTTTTATTAATATATTTAAAAGTATAGCACATTCTTTAGCAACACATATAAAATGCAACCACCATTCTGTATATTTTGTTTCCAGTCAAAACAGCTATTAACTACAAAAAAAATATATTCTTCAATATGAGAAAAAACTAATTACACAAAATTCCTGGACCATGTTTACACACAGTTCTTTTTGGCTGTTATGTAAAAAGCTTTTTTTTTTTTTTTACTGTTTTAAAGGGGTATATGTGATTTTTGTTATTTGACTGTGCTAAGGGGGCTGTAAAGTTAGTGTAGTTCATAATACAGTAATCCCTCAACATATGATGGTAATTTGTTCCAAATGAACCATCATTACTTGAATCCATCGTATGTTGAGGGATCCGTGCAATAGTAATACAGTACAGTATAGAAAGTTATGCTCACGTGTCCCCGCCGCTTCGGACCATCACCGTGGCCCTGGATCATTGCTATCAACACGTCTCCGGGGTGTCCTCGCTGCTCCGGACCATCACCGTTGCCCTGGATCGTCGCTCTCCATCGCCGTCATCACGTCGCTACGCACGCCGCTCCTATTGGATGATGGGACGGAGTGTGTGGCGATGTGATGACGGCCAAAGGAGATCGACGGCCATGCAGAGGAGCCCGAAGAGGACGGTCCGGAACGTCGGGGACAGGTGAGTGACACTCACCGGACCACATGGGGCACCTTAAATGGCTATCTGGCAGCAGCTGAAGCAGGCTGCGCTGCCGGGTAGCCATTTCTGCGATGGCACCAACATAAAAATACATGGTATTTTGATGCTACCTCTGCGAGGCCATCGTACGTTGAAATTATCATGTCGGGGCCATTGTAGGTCGGGGGATCACTTTATAGTGTCTGTATCAGGGTTTAATGGCCGGCCTCGCAATTCCTATGGGATCTTTGCCTTTGCCAAAATGTGTTGTCTTGGGCCTTTCCCAGGTGCAGTGCGGCCCGAGACAATGCTAGTTGAAAGAGTGCGTGTCTGTGCTTTAATGGGTGGAGCGACCACTGGGTGAGAGGCAGATCATTCTCCACAAGGCTGCAGGGAATTGTAGTTTCTCACATAGCACGCATGGAAGGGAGCCTAGCTGAGCTGTAATGGGTGGAGTGGCTGATGTGTGGTAGGGAAATAAATCAGCTCCCACCTGGAAACAAGGATTCTGGGAATAGTAGTTGAAGGGAGGGGCACAGAAACAGGAAAGCCAGTTCAGACAAACTAGCCAGCAGCGTGATGAGAACCCAGGACATGACCATTTACCACCAACAAGCATGGATTCATGGTAAGCAGGTCAATTACTGGCTGTCAGGTAATTACAAAGTCACCTTATGTTATATAACCCCTTTAAGCCCATGTTTTAATACTCTATATTAAAATAACACAATGTTAGTGAACCGGGACAGAACCAGTGCTCAAGGTATAAAAATTACCTAGTTGTAGTGATCCGTGGTGTGCATTCCAAAAACAGAAGCCAGCAATAAAACACAGAGGAAAGAGTGGCAGGGCAAGCATATGAAGAAATAATCACTGAAATTCCCTGCGTGTAGAGTAGTGTGAGCTAAAGCTTACTCGCACAGGGAATCAGCAGAGCCCCCGCCCTAATAAGGGTGACCCCTACCCCAATCTACCACTTGGATGTAACCCTAGAAAACCCTATTCAGTAGAACCCCAAAAGTATGTTGGATATAGGATATTAGTGAAAAAAATTGTTGGGTAGAGTAAGTAGGGTAGTTCACAAAATAATAGGAAAACACCTAAAACATTTCATGCGTACCAGGGCACACTTTCAAATGTAACAGGTGCTCACAGACGTCCTGTCCGAAGTATAGGAGACCAGGCGTCAGGCTGGAGGTCACGGACAGTGGATCAAAAGGCAAGAGAATCCGTGGCTAATTGCGCGCGGCAATGATCGCGGTGCCGCACGCTATTAACCCTTTAGATATGGCGTTCAAAGTTGAATGCCAAGTCTAAAGTGAAAGTAAAACCGTGGTAGTTAGCTCAGGGGGCTGTTCGGGATGTCTGTGGCGAAATCGCGGCATCCCGAACAGCTGTGGGACACGAGGAGGGTCTCCTACTTGCCTCCTGGTGTCCGATAGCCGAATGACTGCTCATTGCCTGAGATCCAGGCATGAGCAGTCAAGCGGCAGAATTGATCACTGGTTTCCTATGAGAAACCAGTGATCAATGTAAAAGATCAGTGTGTGCAGTGTTATAGGTCCCTATAACATTGCAAAAAAAAAGTGAATAAAGATCATTTAACACCTCCCCTAATAAAAGTTTGAATCACCCCCCTTTTCCCATTTAAAAAAAAAACACAACAGTGTAAATAAAAATAAACATATGTGGTATCGCCGCGTACGGAAATGTCCGAATTATAAAAAATATATAATTAATTAAACTGCACGGTCAATGGCGTATGCGCAAAAAAATTCCAAAGTCCAAAATAGTGCATTTTTGGTCACTTTTTATATCGTGAAAAAATGAATAAAAAGCGATCAACAAGTCCGATCAATACAAAAAGGGTACCGCTAAAAACTTCAGATCAGGGCGCAAAAAATGAGCCCTCATACCGCCCCATATTCGGTAAAGTTATAGGGGTCAGAAGATGACAATTTTAAATGTATACATTTTCCTGCATGTAGTTATGATTTTTTTCAGAAGTACGACAAAATCAAACCTATATAAGTAGGGTATCATTTTAACCTTATGGACCTACAGAATAAAGAGAATGTGTAATTTTTACCGAAAAAATGTACTGAGTAGAAACAGAAGCCCCCAAAAGTTACAAAATGGCGTTTTTTTTTTTTTTTCAATTTCGGCTCACAATGATTTTTTTTTCAGTTTCACTGTAGATTTTTGGGTAAAATGACTGATGTCATTACAAAGTAGAATTGGTGGCGCAAAAAATAAGCTATCATATGGATTTTTAGGTGCAAAATTGAAAGGGTTATGATTTTTTAAAGGTGAGGAGGAAAAAACGAAAGTGCAAAAACTGAAAAACCCTGAGTCCTTAAGGGGTTAAAGGGGTACTCCGGTGGAAATTTTTTTTTTTTTTTTTTAAATGAACTGGTGTCAGAAAGTTAAACAGATTTGTAAATTACTACTATTAAAAAAATCTTAATCCTTTTAGTACTTTTTAGCAGCTGTATGCTACAGAGGAAATTCTTTACCTTTTGAATTTTTTTTTGTGCTGTCCACAGTGCTCTCTGCTGACACCTCTGTCCGTGTAAGGAACTGTCCAGAGTAGCATAGGTTTGCTATGGGGATTTTCTCCTGCTCTGGACAGTTCCTGATACAGGCATCAGGTGTCAGCAGAGAGCACTGTAGACAACACAAAAAAAATCAAAAAAATTAAGATTTTCCTCTGTAGCAAATAGCTGCTAAAAAGTACTGAAAGGATTAAGATTTTTTTTTTAATAGAAGTAATTTACAAATCGGTTTTACTTTCTGGCACCAGTTCATAAAATTTTTTATAAAAAAACATTAAAAAAAAAAAAAAAAAAAAGAGTTCCCCTTTAATAGTAAATAGGTCTGGTTGTGAAACCATGCCCCTTTTTGAGCCGATCATGCCCCCTTTTCAACTTTTCACAATGCAATGTCGGGTCTGTTGGGTTTTCCTAGCGCACACTGTCACAGACACTATGCGCCAAAACAGTCAGTTTTAGCTTAGTAAATGAGGGTCTATATGTATCTTTATAGTCCTTATCCAGTCCAACTTTTCTAGGTTTCAATATGTGATGTCATGATCACACAACTTCTAAAACTAGTGTGTTCGCTTTTGTTTGCTAGTAGTCACATCATATGCAATGAATAAGGGTATATAACCTGAAATGCATCAGATTCTGTGGTGGTTTTATGAAATTTGAATTATTTCTTTTCTCCGTACCTCCTGGTCTTTTCTGCTGTTTAGAATCCTTAACAGCGTTCTTCTGTGCCAGTGCCATTCTCACTGCTCAGAGGTTATTGCTTTTAACTCTGACACTTAGTAAATGCCCAGTAAATAACTGGCCATAGCATGGCCCCCGCCTTAGCCAGTTATTGGCTGTGCAGGCATTTTTGATGTGTTGGGTAACAGAACAGGAAGTCCTGAGCAGTGGGGATGGAAGCAGTGAGGAAACTGGCAGCAGATGAATGCTTGTGTATTTCTTTTCATGGTAATAAATAGATTAAAGGAAATCGGTCATCAATTTCAAACTACACTAACCTGTCGATACAGACAGGTAGTGCAGGTGACAATGATAACAACCATACTTACCCCTGATCCCACTCCGTGCTGCGGTTCTCTGTTAATCCTCTTCGGTATCTTCTGCTCTGGGCCAGACTTGGAGCATGGGCAGAGCTTTGTGACATCACTACTGCTGTTTTCTAGCAGCGGGACGCAGCAGAGAACAGTGGTGGTGACATCACTAAGTTCCACCCATGTTCCAAGTCAGGCCTGGAGCAGAAGGTATCAAAGAGGATAGCCGGAGAACCGCAGCACGGAGCGGGATCAGGTAAGTAACTTAGTCTTCAGTGTAACTAGCAATACCTGTCTGTACCGATAGGTTAGTGCAGGTGAAGCGGATGATAGATTTCCTTTAAACAGTCCACCTCACCTTCCAAATAGACATGCACGGATTTGCACCTAGCTCAATGCATGACAATGACTTGAACAACACGATGATCCAGTACATCAAACGAATGCAGTTTTATTATGGATTCCAACAGAACAATACACAGGTAAAATCGGCTAGTCCAGCAAACGCGTTTCGAGCGCATGCACACACGGTACTTAAGTGTGAATATTATATCACTCTGCTATTGATGCTAGAGAAAATACACTGAACTTAAGATGAAAAATAAATGGCACCTGCCATTCCAGACCAATATCACTTGAAAAAGGTTCTAGGTTGGACAGAAACAGTAAGTATTCCTTTACTGCTGGCATATATAAAAAAAAAAAAAAAAAAAAAGAACATTTAACTAAACAGTCACTCCTACTGAGTGTGGTACTATTTCTTCTAGCTACAACATAATAAGTATAGAGCCAAGTTGCTGGTCAAGGAGGCACAGTAAGGCCGCTTTCACACTATAAAATTCATCCGTTATAAACATCCGTTATAAACGTTCGTTAGTAAAGTCTTAATAACGGATGTTAAACGTCCGTTACAAAATCCCATTCAAGTCTATGGGATTTTTTGATTATCCGTTATGTCCCGTTATAGTCCTTCATGAATAACGGCCGTTAGTTGTGATGGAAGAATTAATGGAACATGCACTAAATTTTTTTCCGTCACAAGAAACAGATAAATTAACAGACGTTATTTTTAACATTGAAGTCCATGGCCGACAGACGTTAGTAAATACACCCGTTAATGCCAGTTATTATAACGGACGTTATTATTACTGAGCATGCTCAGAAGAAGTGATATCAGCAGACTCCTGCAGTGCTGAGGGACTACTACTACTCCCATCATGGAACAGACTTGTTTCCATGATGGAAGTAGTAATTCTTTGGCTGCGGGAGTCTGCAGACAGCTAGGGAGGCTACATTAGTGTTTGTACTACTACCCCCATCATTGAACAGTCTGTTCCATGATGGGGGTTGTAGTACAGGGGCTGAGGGATTGATCGCACTGGGTTTCACTTCTGAGACCCAATGCGATCTGAAGTTATTAAGCAGGGGAGCGGGCGGCATGGTCCGCAACCCTGCGATGTATCAGTGTGTTTTAACCAGGGCTGTGGAGTCGGTAGATAAATGTTCCGACTCCGGAGTTTTCTGTACTTCCAACTCCGACTCAGACTCCGACTCCCGACGCCGACTCCTCTGTATTAATATGCGAATGTATTTTATACATTCCTTGAAGGAAAGAAAGGTAACATACCTGTCATTACCACAGGACTACTGGCTGGGAAGCCAACAGTCTACTGTATTGAACAGTTTGTGTGCTGATCTGCTGCTGAAGATAGGGCAGCGGGAGGATCAAGGAAGGGGTATTTATTATAAAACATGATTTCCCTAGTAGAATCCCATAGTCATGTTTAAAGTTTAAAGGGGTACTCCGCCCCTAGACATCTTATCCCCGGGGTCCCGCTGCTGGCAGCCCCCGGGATCGCCGCTGCGGCACCGCGCTTTCATTACTACACAGAGCGATTTCGGGGGACGGAGAGCGTAATGTCATAGCTCCGCCCCTCGTGACATCACGGCCCACCCCCTTAATGCAAGTCTATGGCAGGGGGCGTGAAGACCGCCACGCCCCCTCCCATAGACTTGTATTGAGGGGGCTGGCCATGACATCACGAGGGGGCAGAGCCATGACGTAACGGTGCTCCAACCCCTGTATCGCCAGTCATTACGCACAGAGCGAACTCGCTCTGTGCAGTAATGATAGCGCAGTGCCGCAGCGGCAATCCCGGGGGTCCCCAGCAGCAGGACCCTGGCGATCTGACATCTTGTCCCCTATCCTTTGCGGAGTACCCCTTTAAGCTAACAATCGAGTTTACAAGTTTTTATAGCCTTAGCTGAATGGCAGCAGTTTTTCCAATGGTTTACAGCTTCAGTCTTGAACTATTGACCCTCCATTCCCTTCACTTATACAAGACTCTCTATTCCTGCAAAAAACATATTTCCTTAACCCCTTATCAGTGATAGGCTAGGTTACCCATGGGTTCCATGTAAAAGCAGAACACAACACTATGGAAAGTATAAGTATTGCCGCTCCTAATTATGCGTTGTGTGCCATATAGTAAAGCACATGAAAAGCATGCTTCTTCACGGTCACTTAACGTGTTCGCTTTGCGGGCTCTCAGCGGGAGATTTAAAAATGAACATTGTGACTAGCAGGGAGGCCATATGTATATTAAAAGCACTGTGGGCAGCAAGATATATAGCGCTGCGGGGGGGGGGGGGGGGGGGGCAGACATATACCCTATATATCTAGTCCCCCAGCAGCGCATGTATAATGTAGCCTCACAGCGCTACTATATACCTATACCACTGCAGCGCTATATGTAAAAAGCATTCTGCTAGAATGCTTTTCACATATAGCGCTGCAGTGGCATAGGTATATAGAAGCGCTGCGAGGCTACATTATACATGCACTGCTGGGGGTATATTTAAATGCGCTGGCGGGGGTATATATTTATTAATGCACTGGCAGGGGTCATATCTAATGCACTGCTGGGGGGCTAGATATATAGGCTATATATCTGCCCCTCCCTGCAGCGCTATATATCTTGCCCCCCACAGTGCTTTTAATATACATATGGCCCCCCTGCTAGTCACAATGTTCATTTTTATATCTCCCGCTGAGAGCCCTGATTGGCTCCTCGGTACCGGCCATTCAGGGCTCCCTGTGGGGGATTCAAAAATGAAAGTTAAAACACACTGATACATCGCAGGGTTGCGGAGCTTGCCGCCCGCTTAATAACTTCAGATTGCATGGGGTCTCAGAAGTGAAACCCAGTGCGATCTATCCCCCAGCCCCTGTACTACAAACCCCATCATGAAACAGACTCTGTTCCATGATGGGGGTTGTAGTATAAACACTAATGTAGCCTCCCCAGCTGTCTGCAGACTCCCGCAGCTGGGGAATTACTACTCCCATCATGGAAACAAGTCTGTTCCATGATGGGAGTAGTAGTAGTCCTGGCTGTGGGAGTCTATAGGCAGAGGTGTTTGGCCATACATGAGCGATAACGGGTCTTTTAACGGATGAATATTTATTCATCCGTTAGCGCCCGTTATTTCATCCGTTCTTAAAAGTCTGTTATTACACAGAAAAAGGACGTTTAATAACGGATGAATGCTCAGTGTGAAAGCAGCCTAAGCATACCTTTCTGTGTCAATATTGCCACTGCCATCTTTGTGTTTTAATTGGGGCCACCTGCCCACATATACCACGACATTAATGTTGGAACTGCGATCCTACCAATTTGACTGAAAATGGGCTATACAGAGCACCCAAAATCTGGGCATCAAATTGCAATGTGTTTACCTCTGTCCTTGTAGGGGGGGGTTAAGAGTGAAATGTTACTTTAACCTCTCCTAGTTTAGCTAGTGCCAACTTAGGCTGTGATTTTCAAATCCCGCGGGGGCATAAAAACATAAAACTGGTGAATTGGTTGTTATGTTATGTTCCTAAGACTAGAAAAATAACGTAGCTTTGATATACACTTACCTAAAACATCTTTTTCATGCTCTGGCACAAGCTCTTTCCAGTTAGACTCTCCAGGATTACTGAAGTCTATGTTGATCAGCTTGTAGTTTGGGGCATTGCGATTAGTTTTAAACGAGAAGATCGTCCCTTCATTTGTGATGTATTCATATTCTGCATCAAAATTATCTATCAGTTTTATCCAAGGAAGAATTCCTGCAAAAAAAGAAATAAACAGTTAAATAAATATGAAGAAAACGTTTTATACGGCAGGGGATTTCAATATGAGTGACATCTCCCCAGCCATAAGCAGGGGTGCATCAGGACTATAACAGGGAAGCTGGAGGGAAACACGACTTCTGCCCAGAATGCAAATTACAAATCTTCATGAACAGGTTGTCAATGCCCCCAAAAAATAAAAGAGAGTCTCTAGAAAATAAAATGCCCTGCGGCTGTTCTTACTGCACTTCATGTCCCAGGTACATTAAAACCAAAGCTATGCTGTGAGATGCCATAAAAGAGCATATGTTTCTGTTTCCACACGTTGACATTGTTCTTACACATCAAAGTCTCTCTTATCTGCTAGTAAAAAAGAAAAAGAAAAAAAACTGAATATGACACAAAGTCTTCTACAGCAGAACTGACGTGAAACTTTTTTTCCCAGTTCAGTTTATAAAAAGTATAAAACTTGTAATTTAATATGATGTTTTCAATTTGCTACTTTGTTAACATATTAACCCCTTTGTGTCCACTATCTGCATATGCATTTCCTGTCAATCCATCTTGCAGCTATGATGCATATAAAACATCCACCATTTAAAGAGCACTTTTCACATTCAAAATGCAGCCAAAACTATAGACATTATGTTATAGAGAGATGTCAATCACCACCCACTTAACTAATTTGCTTATTCTGAGCCAAGCAGTCAAGTGGGGGGTCTAATTGACAGCATTTTCTACATGCTCATTTATATGCATAGATCCAAATCCATGAGAGAAGTCCAACAGCACTCCAGAGGTAAGTGAAATAAACATGGTTTTATTGACCCATGGTCAGCAGTTTCGACTTGAGAAAGACAGCGTGATGCTGTCAAAATGTTGCATCCACTGCTGACCATGGGTCAGTAAAACATGTTTATTTCACTTACCTCTGGCGTGCTGTTGGACTGCTCTCGTGGATTTGCATCTAAACATTCAGTCTGCGACTGTGATTGAGCTTGTGTCTGCATGCACCCTGCACTTTGATCCACTTCTGTAATTTATCTGGTTGAGCTGCTCCTGCTGTTGATATCCCCTTATATACATAGCTGTTAGTCTCTGGTTATGTAGCCCAGAATGAGGAGGTCTTTACATGAATAAATTATGAATTATCCAAAAACTTTTCCCACAAATCTATATATCATCCTGGTCAGGTTATCCTAATCCTAATCTGTAACAGGCTGCCTGTAACATGCTGAAAATCAAAAGGGATTAATAAATTAAACTTACACACATTTTAAAAGTGAAACCATTCACCCCCTAAATTGATATACAATGCTGTGATATTATGCAATAAATAGGTACTATTTTTATGTATACAGTGACCCCCCGACCTACGATGGCCGAGACATATGATGAAATCGACATACGATGGCCTCTCAGAGGCCATCGCATGTCGATGTCAGCATCGACATACAATGCTTTTTTATGTCGGGGCCATCGCATTAAGTGCTATCCGGCAGCGCCAAATGCTTAAGCTGCTGCCGGATAGCAGCTTAATGTTCCCCGTGTGGTGCGGTAAGTATTACTTACCCCTCCACTATGCTCCGGGGTGCCCTCCGGGTCCAGCGGTGGTCTTCCGGCATCTTCTCGGCCCTCTCCGATGACGTCAATACGCTGCTGCGCACGCCATCCAATAGGAATGGCGTACGCAGCGGCGTAATGACGTCGCTACGCAGGCCCAGTAAGGCCTTGCGGAAGACAGAAGAGGACCGGAGAAGACAGAAGAGGACCGGAGAAGACAGAAGAGGACCGGAGAAGACAGAGGAGGACCGGAGAAGACAGCGGAGGACCGGAGAAGACAGCGGAGAGCCCAGCGGAGGCCCGGGATCACCATCGGGAGCGGCGGGGACACCATCTCGAGCAGCGGGGACAGGTGAGTACAGCTTCCTATACTTTATGTTGCACGGATCCCTCAACATACGATGGATTCGACAAACGATGGCTCATTTGGAACGAATTACCATCGTATGTTGAGGGACCACTGTATTTACTTTGGCCCTGCCAGCTTGAGAACAGTCCATTGTGGTAAGCACAAAAAAAGTTAAATCCATCAATATATGGTAGTTACAAGCAAATTTGCTAGCAAGCTATGGAAAGAGACTATTAATACACTGCAGGTTTACCATGAAATTACCATTTCAATCAATTCAAATTCCGGAAGATGGAAATTGTGTTTAAATAGGGAAATATCTGGACAGAGATCAAAAGTTTCTTTTTCTTGCCAATTAAGTAGTCACGGTTGGCATTTTAGAGCCAATTAAAACTGTACAACTTTGTCTTCATAAAGTAAATACTGGATGCATTTTCTGGCAACTATGCTGTATAGTTTTTAAAACAGCACAGGAAACAAGTTCGTGGCCTATGGACATTGTAAATTAATTCACACAGATAGAACTGTCAGGGGACTACTTTCTTCTACTTGCAAGGCTGGTGTAGGGAGTCTTAAAGACACTGCTCACCCTTGGAAAAAGTTATGCAATTTAGCCAATTTTCCAGAGCAAAGAAACCAGTCTATAGTGCCAACTATTGGAGGTAGCATCCTGACAAGCAACTAATGGTGTGTGTGTGTGTGTGTGTGAGAGAGAGAGAGAGAGTAGGGATCAGAAGGATAACTGTGCACAATGGACCTGATTTACTATTGTAAACCGAACCTATTTCGTCGGGTTGTGCGCCAGAATTTCTGTTTTCACCAAAAAAAAAAAAAACCCAACCAAATCTTCATTTTACTGAGAAAACCCAAAAAAGGGATGTGGTCCCCTGGAAAAGAAGGTGTGGTTGCTGAAAAGGGGGGCATGTCCTAAACATTTTTAAAAATCCCAACATACCGTATATACTCTAGTATAAACCACGGCACTCGATCCGGATGCAATTAAAAGTCTTTATTCCCGCTGGAGGTACATAGACACGTCAGGAGGGGGAGAAGAGACGGGACTATGTCTGTTTCACCAAACGGAAACGGACGTAGTCCCGTCTCTTCTCCCACTCCTGACGTGTCTATGTACCTCCAGCAGGAATAAAGACTTTTAATTGCATCCGGATCGAATGCCGTGGTTTCTTTTTACACAAGGTATCTACTTGAAGCTATGTCTTTTTACCACTGAACACCGATAGGAGCAAGGAATTCATGAGCACTGGCAAGCCTGCATCCATCCTGCGTGTCATAGAGAAAGAGAGGCAGTGCCGACTGTACTTCTCTTGTGGACACACTAGTATAAGCAGAGTTTTTCAGCACCATTTTTCCTGCCGAAAACTTCTCCCTTGGCTTATATTCCAGTTGATGGAAAAAAATAAAAATAAATTGCAGGCATACCGGTGGGGGTGGCAAGGGGATCTGTGCTGCAGGGACCGTCCGACTTCTAGTGGGGAGGGTGAGCCAGTCCGGGCCGTCCATCTTGACCAGGAGGCCCTCTTCTCTGCTCCGGGCCAGCCCTGGACTAGTGACGTTGCATTGACGCCGCCGTGCAGGGACGTCCGTGGCGTCAGGGGCATCCCTATGCAGCAGAGTCAATGCAGCATCACTAGTCTGGGGCCAGCCTGCAGCAGAGAAGAGGGCCTCGGTCAAGATGGATGGCCCGAACCGTCTCACCCTCCCCACTAGAAGTTGGACGGTCCCTGCAGTGACGTTGGACGGCTGCTAGGGAAGGACCGACAGAGCTGCAACTGGGGAGGTGAGTAGAGAACAAGAGAGGGGGGGGTCTGGATGATGACAGGGGGGTATGAGCGGGATCTGGATAATGATATAGGGGGCAAGAGGGATCTGTATGATGGGGGGGATCTGGATGATGACAGGAGGGATGAGGGGGGGGGGGGAATGATGTATTTCCCACCCTAGGCTTATACTCGAGTCAATAGGTTTTCCTGGGTTTTTAGGGTGAAATTAGGGGCCTCGGCTTATATTCGGAACCACTAATACTCGAGTATATACAGTATTTATTAAAGGGGTACTCCACTGGAAAATACATTTTTTAATCAACTGGTGCCAGAAAGTTAAACAGATTTGTAAATTACTTCTATTTAACCCCTTAAGGACCGAGCGTTTTTCTGTTTTGCACTTTCATTTTTTCCTCCTTACCTTTTAAAATTCATAACCCTATAAATTTTGCACCTAAAAATCCATATAATGGCTTATTTTTGCACCATCAAATCTACTTTGTAAAGTTATTTTACCCAAAAATCTACGCAGTACATTTTTCGGCAAAAATTATACCGTATCGTTTTTCTGGAGGTCCATACGATTAAAATGATACCCTACTTTTATAGGTTTGATTTTGTATTACTTCTGGAAAAAATCATAACTACATGAACGAAAATTTATATGTTTAAAATAGTCATATTCTGACCCCTATTACGTTTTTATTTTTCCACGTCGGGGCAGTATGAGGGCTCATTTTTTGCGCCATGATCTGAAGTTTTTAGCGATACAATTTTTGTATTGATCGGACTTTTTGATCACTTTTTATTCATATACATTTATACATTTTTATAGTTCGGACATTAAAGTAAAGTTACCACATATGTTTATTTTTATTTACACTTTTTTTTTATGGGAAAAGGGGGGTGATTCAAACTTATCAGGGGAGGGGTTAAATTATCTTTATTTACTTTTTTTCCACTTTTTTTTTGCAATGTTATAGGGGACTATAACATGCATTACATTGATCTCTCATACTGTTCAATGCTATGCCAAAGCACTGATCAGTGTTTCTGCCGATTGACTGCTCCTGCCTGGATCTCAGGCACGGAGCAGTCATACGGCGATCGGACAGCGAGGAGGCAGGTAGGTATCCTCCTCGCTTCCTGCAAGCTGTTTGGGACACCGCGATTTCACGGTGGCACCCGGAGCAGCACCACTGAGCTAACCGGCAATGTTTACTTCCGTTTTAGACACGGTGATCAAGTTTGATCGCTGCATCTAAAGGGTTAATGCCAGACATCAGCCCGATCGGCGATGTCCAGCATTAGCCGTGGGTCCCGGTTGCTTATAGCAAACGGGACCCCACCTGGTATGATGCGCGCTCACCTACTGAGCGCGCGTCATACCTCGGGAGCCGCAGATGGACGTTAATGAACGTCCATTTGCGGCAAGGGGTTAAAAATCTTAATCCCTCCAGTACTTAGCAGCTGCTGTTATGATCCACGGGAACTTCTTTTCTTTTTTAATTTCCTTTCTGCCTGACCACAGTGCTCTCTGCTGACACCTCTGTCCATAGCAGGATAGGTTTTCTAGGGGGATTTGCTCCTACTCTGAACAGCTCCTAAAATGGACATAGGTGTCAGCAGAGAGCACTGTGGTCAGCAGAAAGGAAATTCAAAAAGAAAAGAACTTCCTGTGGATCATAACAGCAGCTGATAAGTACTGAAAGGATTATTATTTTTAAATAGAAGTAATTTACAAATCTGTTTAACTTTCTGGCACCAGTTGATTTAAAAAAAAATAGCTCAGCGCTGCGGAATCTGTAGTCGCTATATAAATAATTATTAATTATTATTATGAGTAAAAAAATTAAAAAAAAAGGCAAAACGTAGGGGAAAAGTGCAAAATGTAGGGAAACCTTAGTAAATACTGTGGAAAAATATCTGCAGGGAAATATAACCCACAAAGAAAAGTAAACTCCACTCTTAGTAAATCAGGGCCAATAAGTTACTTAAAATAAAAATGAAGGTAAA
Source organism: Hyla sarda (assembly GCF_029499605.1). Taxonomy (NCBI): domain Eukaryota; kingdom Metazoa; phylum Chordata; class Amphibia; order Anura; family Hylidae; genus Hyla; species Hyla sarda. Next base: position 233,056,743 of record NC_079191.1, read on the forward strand.
AGCACAGAATGTGCCACTAGTATCCAGAAAAATGTGTAATGAAATGTCCACACCAAAATGTTAGTCGCAGTGGTGCACACATTCTGGCAGACTTGGTCAATCTCATCCATGACTTACTGCACAGACTGCTCAAACAAATCAACCAAAAATGGATTGTAACAGTGCAGAAGTGAACCTGTTGCATAAGTGTACCAAAATGTAATTCAGTACTGCGATATTTAATGTTTTCAGTAAATAAGTTATATTTGCTTCAAAATAATAACCCCAACCCCCCTAAAAAAAAAAAAAAAAAATCATTGCTTTGAGAATACAGAAGTGCTAGGATAAAAGTAACATTATTATAAATTATATATACGTGCTACATTGCCGGCAATGGGTTACACTTGTGGTTGTTTGAGTAGCCAGACCCCTGATGTCTAATTGTAATAGCAAGCATTGACAAAAGGTGAAGCCATATTGGTTTTAATTTGTAAATTGGATTCTCAGGCACGCATTGTAAAATGGTTATTTTACTACTGATCAATAGTTATTAGGGAGCTAATTCTCAAAGTGCCAACCAATGTGCCTATACTTCCAGTTAGCAGACATATGAAGTTTTGCCGACACTAATAAAGGAATGGAACACTAAAGGAATTCAATGGCCCTCCAAGTATTCTAAAATTCAACAAGAATATTTTATTCAACACACAATCCTAACAAATTTATTTTAATAATTGTAACATCACACAACATTCAAAGCATAAACAGACGTTTAGAAGATCTGGCGCCTTTATTAGTACTATATATACTTTGATACTGCACTTTTCTTAATGGGATGTCATGTGCCTGAAAGTAGGAGTGTTGTGAATGGTAACATTAGTAAGGTAACGATACAGTGGCCGGCAGGGCGTGATGTCAAGAGGGGGCGGGGCCATGACTTCACAAACTGCCGGCCCCTGTAGCGTGAGTCAACAGGCACGGAGCAAGGTTTGGCGGAGTACCCCTTTAAGGCTTGGCATATGGGATGTTGTCATGGTTACACAGTATGGTGGGGGGGGGGAAGAAGACATATCCCTCAAATTCAACCAAGGGGAGGTGAAAAGATGGATGAAGGGATATGGTTGGATGATGGAAGAGGGGATTTAGGCAATGACAGACATGAATTTTATACTTCTATATACATACAGTCATGGCAGTAAATGTTGGCACCCCTGAAATTTTTCTAGAAAATTAAGTATCTCTCACAGAAAAGGATTGCAGTAACCCATGTTTTGCTATACACATGTTTATTCCCTTTGTGTGTATTTGAACTAAACCAAAAAAGGGAGGAAAAAAAGCAAATTGGACATAATGTCACACCAAACTCCAAAAATGGGCTGGACAAAATTATTGCCACCCTTTCAAAATTGTGGAAAAATAAGATTGTTTCAAGCATGTGATGCTCCTTTAAACTCACCTGGGAGAAGTAACAGGTGTGGGCAATATAAAAAAATCACACATGAAAGCAGATAAAAAGGAGAGAAGTTCACTCAGTCTTTGCATTGTGTGTCTGTGTGTGACACACTAAGCATGGACAACAGAAAAAGAAGAGAACTGTCTGAGGACTTGAGAACCAAATCTCAAGGTTACAAGTCCATCTCCAGAGGTCTAGATTTGCCTTTGTCCACAGTGCGCAACATTAATCAAGAAGTTTGCAACCCATGGCACAATAGCTAATCTCCCTGGGAGTAGACGGAAGAGAAAAATTGACTAAAGGTGTCAACGCAGGATAGTCCGGATGGTGGATAAGCAGCCCCAAACAAGTTCCAAAGATATTCAAGCTGTCCTGCGAGCTAAGGGAGCATCAGTGTCAGCTTGAACTATCAGTCAACATTTAAATGAAATGAAACGGTATGACAGGAGACCCAGGAGGACCCCACTGCTGACACAGAGACATAAAAACTACACAGCAAGACTACATTTTGCCAAAATGAACTTGAGTAAGCCAAAATTCTTCTTGGAAAATGTCTCATGGACAGAAGAGACCAAGATAGCGCTTTTTGGTAAAGCACATCATTCTACTGTTTACCGAAAATGGAATGAGGCCTACAAAGGAAAGAACACAGTACCTATAGCGAAATATGGTGGAGGTTCAATTATGTTTTGGGGCTGTTTTGCTGCCTCTGGCACTGGGTGCCTTGAATGTGTACAAGGCATCATGAAATTTGAAAATTACCAACGGATTTTGGGTCGCACTGTACAGCCCAGTGTCAAAAAGCTGGGTGTGCGTCCGAGATCTTGGGTCTTCCAGCAGGACAATGACACCAAACATACATCAAAAAGCACCCAGAAATGGATGGCAACAAAGCGCTGCAGAGTTCGGAAGTGGCCAGCAATGAGTCCAGATCTAAATCCCATTGATCACCTGTGGAGAGATCTTAAAATTGCTGCTGGGAAAAAGGCGCCCTTCCAATAAGAGAGACCTGGAGAAGTTTGCAAAGGAAGAGTGGTCCAACATTCCGGCTGAGAGGTGTAAGAAGTTTATTGATGGTTATAAGAAGCGACTGATTTCAGTAATTTTTTTCCAAAGGGTTGTGCAACCAAATATTTAGTTAAGGGTGCCAATAATTTTGTCCAGCCCATTTTTGGAGTGTGGTGTGACATTATGTACAATTAGCTTTTTTTCCTCCTTTTCTTGGTTTAGTTCCAATACATACAAAGGGAATAAACATGTGTATAGCAAAAAGTGTTAATGCAATCCTTTTCTGTGAGAAATACTTCATTTTCTTGAAAAGTTTCAGGGGTGCCAACATTTGCGACCATGACTATATTAATGTTGTATATATTTCTCTAAGCCTGTTTTGAAGCCCTCAACTGTTTTTGTGGTCTTGTCGCTTCTGGAGATTGAACCTTTTCTCCTCCAGTTGGATAGAATGTCACATGTCCTTTAATAGGGGTATTCCAGGATTTTTTTATTTGACTGTGCTACAGGGGCTGTAAAGTGTACAAAAAAAGAAGGTGGCAGCAGCATTCGTGATCAAAAAATGGAGGCTCTTAGCGCACTTTTTGATCAAAACGTGTCCCCCATCCGCCACACGGAGGTGGCCTCATTTCGGATAGAACCCTAACACTAATTCCACTCACCTTTGCTGGGCATGTAGCCTCTGACTGTGTGACATGCTGGATCCACTATCAATTTATAAAACCTCCTGTGAATAGGGAGTTAGTGTAGTTCATAACATAGAGTATGTACCTGTGTTTGATGGATAGTCTTGCAATTCTTATGTGATCTTTGTCCCAATTTTTATTATTAACAGCATACAAAATGAGTGTCCTCTCTGGTTTTCCCAGGCTGCAGTGCAGCCCAAGACATTACATCACTAGGCAGGTGTTGAAAGGGAGCCTGTCTGCTTCATTGGGTGGAGCAACTGATGGGTAGGAGAGGATCATTCTCCACACGGCTGCAGGGGAATTGTTACATGAACACCATGCATAGCTCAGGTGTGCTGCAAAGGGTGGGGCAACTGATGTGTGGGAGGAAAAAAGTAAACTCACACTTACAAACAAGGGATCCTGGGACTTCATTGGAGAGAGGGAACTCCAACAAGAAATAACCATTTCCCAAAAACACAGCAATAGCATTATGGCAAACTCACAACACAGCCATTTAGCTCCAAGACAGCCTAGATCCTTCCTAAGAATGTCCATTACTGTCAGGCAGGTCCTCCCTTAAATGTCTATTTTAAAGACTAAATTTGATTCATGTAATCTTTCCTTTAAACTAAAATGCTCCATTCCCCTTATTAGTTTGGATATGTCTTTGAATCTTTTCTAGCTCCAGTGCATTCTTTTCATCAACCGATGCCCAGAAATGAAGAGCATCTCTAGATGAGCCAGTGACAATGCTAGTTGCTCCTTAAATTATTATTATTATTATTTTTTTTTTTCCTCTGAGGCAATCTTATTGGTTGTTATGGGCAGCTACTCCACTTTTCCTTTTGCACAGGTATCCATATCTTTCATAGACTGTATGGACTGTATAGGCTGTATATCCCAACCTCTATATTAAACAAAAGCTGGCCCAGTACTAAGCCTTGGGGGACACTATTTAAAATTGGAGACCAGTAACAAAAAGGAAAATTCATTGGGATTGGTTGTTCAATAACACATGCTTGTGAATTCCCTTGCATGCATGTCACGTGGTCAGGTTTAGAACAAAACAGAAATAAAGAATTTTTAAGTCAAAAACAAAAATGACCAAACCTTGGTTGGTGCTTTAACTTCAGTTTTACTAAAAATCTAACAAGTTGTATTTATTTCTGCATATCGATGAAAACTTTAAAGGGTACCTCTCATCAAAAAAACTTTTGATATATTATAGATGAATGTATGCAGAATAACTTTACAATTGCATGTTATTAAAAATATGCTTCTTTCTTTTTAATTTTCCACTTTGAAGAAATGACCACTAGGGGTCTCCCTACCAGTCCTGGCAGCAAGCATTTCTGACTCATGCTGGAGTCCAAAACACTACGAGCTGCCAGTCTGCTTTGTTCACAAAGGAGAACTCACAGAGCTGCCAGCCTGCTTTGTTCACAGCCTGTTTGGCTGTGAACAATGCAGTCTGGCAGCTCTGAGTGTTTAGGACTCCAGCATGAGTCAGAAATGCTTGCTGACAGGACTGATTGGGAAAAATACAATAGAAAGAAGCATATTTTTCATTAACATGCTATTGGAAAGTTATTCAACATTCATTAATCCAAAATATATCAAAAGTTTATTTGATGAGAGGTACCCTTTAAATCTCAGCTGCTATAGCGTTACATACTAAAAGTACAAACAGCAAGTGTCACTTGCTTGGTTATACAGAAACAAAAATCAAAATACTTAAAAAGGCTCGGTGACTGACAGGAAAATAAGTATACTAGAACACATGATGCCCCAATGCCACATCTTTAAAGAGGTCATTTGATGTTGACAGAATATTCTTACTGCTCCTGACATTTGGTTAGAAAAATGTCAAATCATTTCAGCAGCGCTCTGACACGTAAGTCTTATTGACCTTCAGGTGCCCATTTCAAAGGCTCATAAAAAAGCACAAACTCAAAATGAAGAATTCATCCAGCAAAGATAAAAAACATTCTGCAATTCCTATATGGGGGACATTTTACTGCCGTAGACCTTGTATTAAATGATTACATATTATAGGGTTCAACGCTTCATTTTTCACTACAAAAAATAAATTAATGAAATTTCTTACTGCTCTATACACGGGGTCATTTTTATTCTCTTCGTTACTCTTTATAAACATTTTATGCAATGTGAGTTCTATGCTCTGTGCTCTAACCATTCAGATGTATTCCACCTGCTGCCCCTTCACTGACTAAAGTTTGGTGATAATGCTATGGGGTTGTTTTTGAGGAGTTTGCCCAGGCTCCTTAGTTTTAGTGAAGGGAATTCTTAATCCTTTAGCATTCCAAAACATTTTGGGCAATTGTATGCTTCCAACTTTATGAGAATAGTTTAGGAAAGGCTCTTTTCCGACCCAACAAAATTTTGTCCCACTGCACAAAGCAACATCCATAAAAAGGTATGGTTGGGTGGGTTTGGTGTAGAAGAGTGAGTGGCTCACACAGAGACCTCAGCTCATCCCCATCAAATATCCTTGGTATGAACAAGAATGGAGGCTGCATGTCAGGCCCACTCATTGAACAATCTTACAAATGCTTTTCTAGGATGAATGGGCCGCAATTCATACAGATAAAAAAAAAAAAAGTTACAGTTTTTGCAGTGTAAGACAAACTTCTTAATTTGTATGAATTTAGAATGGGATGTTCTAAAAGCATTTGTAGACGCAAATCCTTTTGTGCACACATGTACACATGATTAAAGGGGTTATCTAAGAAAAAATAACTTTTTTATATATCAACTGGTTCCAGAAAGTTAAACAGATTTGTAAATTACTTCTATTAAAAAATCTTAATCCTTTCAGTACTTATGAGCTGCTGAAGTTGAGTTATTTTCTGTCTAAGTGCTCTCTGATGACACCTGTCTCGGGAACTGTCCGGAGTAGAAGCAAATCCCCATAGCAAAACTCTTCTACTCTGTGCAGTTCCCGAGACAAGCAGAGATGTCAGCAGAGAGCACTGTTGACAGACAGAAAAGAACAACTCAACTTCAGCAGCTGATAATTATTGGAAGGATTAAGATTTTTTTTAATAGAAGTTATGTACAAATCTGTTTAACTTTCTGGAGCCAGTTGATATATAAAAAAAAAAATAGTTTTTTCCTGGAATACCCATTTAACACCTTAACCACCAGGCCATTTTACACCTTAGGACCAGAGCGTTTTTTGCACATCTGACCACTGTCACTTTAAACATTAATAACTCTGGAATGCTTTTAGTTATCAGTCTGATTCCGAGATAGTTTTTTCGTGACATATTCTACTTTAACATAGTGGTAAAATTTGTGGTAACTTGCATCCTTTCTTGGTGAAAAATCCCAAAATTTGATGAAAAATTTGAAAATTTTGCATTTTTGTAACTTTGAAGCTCTCTGCTTGTAAGGAAAATGGATATTCAAAATATTTTTTTATTTTATTCACATTTCCAATATGTCTACTTTATGTTTGCATCATAAAATTGATGTGTTTTTACTTTTGGAAGACACCAGAGGGCTTCAAAGTTCAGCAGCACTTTTCCAATTTTTCACAAAATTTTGAACCTCGCTTTTTTTCAGAGACCAGTTCAGGTTTGAAGTGGATTTGAAGGGTCTTCCCATTAGAAATACCCCACAAATGACCCCATTATAAAAACTGCACCCCCCAAAAAATTCAAAATGACAATCAGTAAGTGTTTTAACCCTTTAGGTGTTTCACAGGAATAGCAGCAAAGTGAAGGAGAAAATTCACAATCTTTATTTTTTACATTCGAATGTTCTTGTAAACCCAATTTTTGAATTTTTACAAGGGGTAAAAGGAGAAAATGTATACTTATATTTGTAGCCCAATTTCTCTCGAGTAAGCACATACCTCATATGTCTATGTAAAGTGTTCGGCGGGCGCAGCAGAGGGCTCAGAAGCGAAGGAGCGACAAGGGGATTTTGGAGAGTACGTTTTTCAGAAATGGTTTTTGGGGGGCATGTTGCATTTAGGAAGCCCCTATGGTGCCAGAACAGCAAAAATAACCCACATGGCATACCATTTTGGAAACTAGACCCCTTGGGGAACGTAACAAGGAATAAAGTGAGCCTTAATACCCCACAGGTGTTTCACGACTTTTGCATATGTAAAAAAAATAAAAAATAAATTCACTAAAATGTGTGTTTCCCCCAAAATTTCGCATTTTTGCAAGGGTTAATAGCAGAAAATACCCCCCAAAATTTGTAACCCCATCTCTTCTGAGTATGGAGGCACCCCATAAGTTGGCATGAAGTGCATTACGGGCGAACTACAATGCTCCGAAGAGAAGGAGTGATATTTGACTTTTTGAGAGCAAATTTTGCTCGGGGGGCATGTCGCATTTAGGAAGCCCCTATGGTGCCAGAACAGCAAAAAAAAAACACATGGCATACCATTTTGGAAACTAGACCCCTTGAGGAACGTAACAAGGAATAAAGTGAGCCTTAATACCCCACACGGGTTTCACGACTTTTGCATATGTAAAAAAATATATTTTTTTTTCACTAAAATGTGTGTTTCCCCCCAAATTTCACATTTTTGCAAGGGTTAATAGCAGAAAATACCCCCCAAAATTTGTAACCCCATCTCTTCTGAGTATGGAGGTACCCCATAAGTGGACCTGAAGTGCACTACGGGCGAACTACAATGCTCAGAAGAGGAGGAGCACCATTGAGCTTTTGGAAAGAGAATTCGTTTGGAATGGTAGTCAGGGGCCATGTGCATTTACAAAGCCCCCCGTGGTGCCAGAACAGTGGACCCCCCCCACATGTGACCCCATTTTGGAAACTACACCCCTCACAGAGTTTAATAAGTGGTGCAGTGAGCATTTACACCCCACTGGCGTTTGACAGATTTTTGGGACAGTGGGCTGTGCAAATGGAAAATTACATTTTTCATTTTCACGGATCACTGTTCCAAACATCTGTCAGACACCTGTGGGGCGTAAATGCTCACTGCGCCCCTTATTACATTACATGAGGGGTGTAGTTTCCAAAATGGGGTCACATATGGGGGGGTCCATTGTTCTGGTACCATGGGGGCTTTGTAAACACAAGTGGCCTTCAATTCCGGACAAATTTTCTCTTCAAAATCCCAATGGCGCTCCTTCTCTTCTGAGCATTGTAGTGCACCCATAGAGCACTTTACATCCACATATGGGGTATGCTCTTACTCAGAAGAAATTGGGTTACAAATTTGGGGGGGCTTTTTTTTATTTTCCCTTGTGAAAATGAAAAATTTAGGGTGACACCAGCATTTTAGTGAAAAAATTTTTTTTTTTCATTTTCCCATCCAACTTTAATGAAAATTTGTCAAACACCTGTGGGGTGTTCAGGCTCACTATACCCCTTGTTACGTTCCGTGAGGGGTGTCGTTTCCAAAATGGGGTCACATGTCTGTATTTATTGTTTTGTGTTTATGTCAGAACCACTGTAAAATCAGCCACCCCTGTGCAAATCACCAATTTAGGCCTCAAATGTACATGGTGCGCTCTCACTCCTGAGCCTTGTTGTGGGTCCGCAGAGCATTTTACACCCACATATGGGGTATCTCCGTACTCAGGAGAAATTGCGTTACAAATTTTGGGGGTCTTTTTTTCCTTTTACCTCCCGTGAAAATAAAAAGTAAAGGATAACACCAGCATGTTAGTGTAAAAAAAAAAATTTTTTTTTACACTAACAGGCTGGTGTAGACCCCAACTTTTCTTTTTCATACGGGGTAAAAGGAAAAAAAGCCCCCAAAATTAGTAACGCAATTTCTCCCGAGTACGGAGATACCCCATATGTGGCACTAAACTGTTTCCTTGAAATACGACAGGGCTCCGAAGTGAGAGAGCGCCATGCGTATTTGAGGACTAAATCAGGGATTGCACAGGGGTGGACATAGGGGTATTCTACGCCAGTGATTCCCAAACAGGGTGCCTCCAGCTGTTGCTAAACTCCCAGCATGCCTGGACAGTCAGTGGCTGTCCAGAAATGCTGGGAGTTGTTGTTTTGCAACAGCTGGAGGCTCTGTTTTGGAAACACTGCCGTACAATAAGTTTTTTATTTTTTATTAGGGGGACAGTGTAAGGGGGTGTATATGTAGTGTTTTACTCTTTATTATGTGTAAGTGTAGTGTTTTTAGGGTACATTCACACTGGCGGGTTTACAGTGAATTTACCGCTAGGAGTTTGCGCTGCGGTGAAAAATTTGCCACAGCCCAAACTTGAAGCAGAAAACTTACTGTAAACCCGCCAGTGTGAATGTACCCTGTGCGTTCACATGGGGGGGCAAACCTCCAGCTTCAAAACTACAACTCCCAGCATGTACTGACAGACCGTGCATGCTGGGAGTTGTACTTTTGCAACAGCTGGAGGCACACTGGTTGGAAAACCTTCAGTTAGGTTCTGTTACCTAACTCAGTATTTTCCAACCAGTGTGCCTCCAGCTGTTGCAAAACTTCAACTCCCAGCATGTACTGATCGTCGGAAGGCATGCTGGGAGATGTAGTTATGCAACAGCTGGAGGGATCGCAACTACAACTCCCAGCATGCAGAGACAGCTGTTTGCTGTTTAGGCTTGCTGGGAGTTGCAGTTTTGCAACATCTGTAGAGCTATAGTTTAGAGACCACTGCATAGTGGTCTCCAAACTGTGGACCTCCAGATGTTGCAAAACTACAACTCCCAGCATGCCCAGACAGCAAACTGCTGTCTGGGCATGCTGGGAGTTGTAGTTTTGCAAGATCTGGAGGTGCACAGTATAGAGATCACTTTGCAGTGGTCTCAAACTGTAGACCTCCAGCTGTTGCAAAACTGCAACTCCCAGCAAGCCTAAACAGCTCTCTGGGCATGCTGAGAGTTGTAGTTTTGCAACATCTGGAGGGTTACAGTTTAGAGACCAATATAGTGGTCTCAGACTGTAGCCCTCCAGATGTTGCTAAGTAACTCACCGGCTTCCGTTGGATCCAGGGAGCTGCGTCGCGGTCCTCTTCTTCCGCCGATCGTCGCCCGCTGCCGCCGCTGATCGTCGCCGCTGCCGTCGCCGATGGGTAAGTGGATCTTCGGCGCCAGTCCCTGTCGGTTTCCCCGTCCTGCCCCGCCTATTGTGGGAGGGCAGGACGGGGAAACCGAAAGTAAACCCCTCCGCCCCCGATCTGCTATTGGTGGTCGCGTCTAGACCACCAATAGCAGAGATAGGAGGGGTGGCAACCCTGCCACCTCACTCCTATCGCTACAGGGGGATCGTGGGTGTCTAGGACACCCGCGATCCCCCTTCTATTCCGGGTCACCGGGTCACCATAGACCCGTATGACCCGGAATCGGCGCAAATCGCAAGTGTGAATTCACTTGCGATTTGCGACGATCGCCGACATGGGGGGGTCTAATGACCCCCCTGGGCATTTGCGCGGGGTGCCTGCTGATAGATATCAGCAGTCACCCCGGCGCGATCCCCGCCCGGCGCGCGGCGGGGACCGAAATTCCCACGGGCGTACAGGTACGCCCTTGGTCCTTAAGTACCAGGGAGCAAAGGCGTACCTGTACGCCCTTGGTCCTTAAGGGGTTAAGGACTCAGCATTTTCCGTTTATGCATTTTCATTTGCAATTTCATTTTGTAACTTTTGGGGGCTTCCGTTTCTACGTAGTACATTTTTCTGTAAAAATGACACCTTATCTTTATTCTGTAGGTCTATACGGTAAAAATGATATCCCACTTTTATAGGTTTGATTTTGTCGTACTTCTGAAAAAAAATCATAACTACATGCAGGAAAATTTATACGTTTAAAATTGTCATCTTCTGACCCCTATAACTTTTTTATTTTTCTGCGTACGGGCCAGTATGAGGGCTCATTTTTTGCGCCGTATTTTGAAGTTTTTATCGGTGCCATTTTTGTATTGATTGGACTTTTTGATCGCTTTTTATTCATTTTTTTATGATATAAAAAGTGACCAAAAACACGCCATTTTGGACTTTGGGATTTTTTTGCACGTACGCCATTGACCGTGCGGTTTAATTAACAATATATTTTTATAGTTTGGACATTTACGCACGTGGCGATACCACATATGTTTATTTTTATTTACACAGTTTTTTCTTTATGGGAAAAGGGGGGTGATTCAAACTTTTATTAGGGAAGGGGTTAAATGGCCTTTATTAACCCCTTAAGGACCAAGGACGTATGAGTACGTCCATGGTCCGGCTCCTGTGATATAACGCGGAGTCCCACGGTGACCCCGCATCATATCACGGCAGGCCCGGCGTCATAGTGAAGCCGGGACCCGCCGCTAATAGCTGAGCCACGCGGCTAAAAGTGAAAGTAAAAAGTGCCGATTAGCTCAGGGAGCTGTTCGGGATCGCCGCGGTGTAATCGCGGCATCCCGAACAGCTGTAGCACAGGAGGAAGGTCTCTTACCTTCCTTCCTGCAGTCCAATCGCCGATTTAATGCTTCAAGCCTGAGATCCAGGCTTGAGCAATCAATCGCCGAAAACACTGATTAAAGATCAGTAAATGCAATGTTATAGCCCCCTATGGGGGCTATATTGTTGCAAAAGAAAAGTGTAAAAAAATAATCAACCCTTTGAATTATCCCTTCCCCTAATAAAAGTTTGAATCACCCGGCATTTCCAATAATAAAAAAAAAAAACTGTGTAAATAAAAACAAAAATAAACATAAGTTGTATCGCCACGTGTGGAAATGTCCGAATTAAAAAAATATACTACTAATTAAACCGCACGGTCAATGGCGTATGCGCAAAAAAAATCAAAAGTCCAAAATAGCGTATTTTTGGTCACTTTTTATATCATGAAAAGATGAATAAAAAGCGATCAAAAAGTCAAATCAATGCAAAAATGGTACCGACAAAAACTTCAGATCACGGCGAAAAAAATGAACCTTCATAGCGCCATGAACACAGAAAAATAAAAAAGTTATAGGGGTCAGAAGATGACTATTTGAAACATATAAATTTTCATGCACGTAGTTATGATTTTTTTCTGAAGTAATACTAAATAAACCCTATGGACCTAGAGAATAATGATAAGGTGCCATTTTACCGAAATATTTACTACGTAGAAACAGAAGCCCCCAAAAGTTACAAAATGGCTGTATTTTTTCAATTTTGTCGCACAATGATTTTTTTCCCGTTTCGCCATAGATTTTTGGGTAAAATGACTGATATCATTACAAATTAGAATTGTTGCCGCAAAAAATAAGCCATAATACAGATTTTTAGGTGCAAAATTTAAAGAGTTATGATTTTTTAAAGGTAAGGAGGAAAAAACGAAAGAGCAAAAACCGAAAAACGCCGGTCCTTAAGGGGTTAAAGGAGAACTCCAGACCATCAAAATTGTGTGCAGTGTTTTAGCCCCCTATGTGCCAGCAGTAAAAAAAATAAAGATGTACATACCTTCCTCTGCTCCACCGGGGCCTCCGGTAACCGGCTCCGGTCTCCGCCGCAATCCACTTCCTGGTTGCCGGTGGTCGGATGAATCAGCCAATCACCAGCCGCAGCGCAGTCCGACTCGGCCGGCGATAGGCTGAGCGGCAGTGTGAGAACACTTCAGGACACAAAATGCTTCACTACACCGGCACCTGCGGCTGGGGACAAAAACGTCACACTGCCGCTCAGGCTTGGAGCAATCAAACGCTGATCAGACGTGACGGAGCAAGGTAAGGGAGCCTCCACTCGCATCCTAGCTGATCGGGACAACGCGATTTTATCGCAATAGTCCTGATCAGCCGGACTGAGCTGCCGGGAAGCTTTTACTTTCGTTTTCGACAGGACGATCAACTTTGATCGCCGCGTCTGAAGGGTTAAAAACGTGCGGCACAACAATCTGTGCCACGCGCTATTAGCCCAGGGTCCTGGTTTTAAACACCGGGACCGGGCGCAGGGCATACAGGTGCGCCCTGCGTCCTTAAGGGGTTAAAATCTTCAGGTTACAGACAATTTACATTTTGTGTTTTCATTTTTTCCTCTTTGCCTTCTATGAGCAGTAACTCTTATTTTTCTTATTAACAACACCCTTTATTTTAGCATAAAATGTATTGCAATGTCATTCTCTCTGCTGTTTAACTGACACGTTAAGGTGCCTGCACACCACGTTTTTGCACCGTATCAGGTTTTTGATGAAAAACGGATTCCTCAAAACCTGACTAAACTGTATCAAAATGTGTGTACAAATTTTAAAAAATGTATACATTATTAACTTTTCACTCCTTTTTGAATAAAATTTCACTTGTTTGATTGACATTCAGAGAAAAAAAAACTGTAAAGTTAAAAACCGTATGGTGAAAACCGGATGGAACCGGATGCACATACAGTCCTGTATGGTTCCCATTGACTCCCATGTTAAAAAAAAAAAAACACATACAGTTTAATACGTTTTTTCACCTGGACCAAATAACGTGGTACAGGTTAAAAAAAAAAACAGACAGAACCGTATAAGACGCAAAACGGATTAAACCGGATGATGAGTTTGACATACAGTTTACAATGTTAAGTCAATGAATACGGTTTTCTATACGGTTCCGTACGGTTTTTAACTTGAAACCGTATACAGGAACTGTATAGCAAAAACGTGGTGTGCACGCACCCTTACCTTTATTTTGCAGGTCTGTATGAATACAGTAATATCCAGTTTATTATTTTTTTGTTTTTCTAATGAAAGGAGTAGCACAGTGAAAATTATCTTCATCCTATTGTGCCCGGGCTGCAAAAAAAAAACCCAAAAACAATTAACTCACCTTCTTCCGTTCAGCCGCTATAGCTCTTCGGTCTTCTTCCGTGTGCATGGATCTTCACACTACAGTCAGCGCTTCGCCGGCTGCAGCCCTGTCCTGCCTTGGCCGGTGATAGGGTGAATGCCGTGTCTTGTAAAAAGCATTGGCCCTACCTTTTCCTTGCTGACCAGGCTTCTTACATGACACTGCGCTCGTCCCATCACTGGCCAAGGTGGGATAACGCTGACTGCTGACTGCAGTGTGATGATCCATGCACACGGAAGAAGAAAGAAGACCAGACTGGAGGAGGAGATATAGTGGCGCAACAGGGGGGAACGTAGGAAGGTGAATACATTTTTTTTTTTTTTTATGTTTTTCAGAATGGGCACAACAGGATGAAGATAATTTTCGCTATACTACTTTAAAAAAATGAAAAAACCTTCATGTAACCATTTTTTTTATTTTTATTTGTAAAACACGTCCAATCGAAACCATTTTGTATAACCAGAATACCACCCTAAAATGGGCAGTTTTAGTCCCTATTCATTATTCACAGACCATAGAGCTGTTCACTATTGTTCACATTGGCAAAGACTATCTCCAAAGACCATGGCATTCCAGCTTTAACAGTTCCAACGGATATAAAAAAAATTACTAAGAAAGTCGATAAAAGCCATCAATTTCACATATGACACTACTGTATTGATCCAGGGGAAGGCAAAAAAAAACACAAAAACCCTTATGGAGGCAATTGCTACATACTAGAGGAAAAAGTATTTTCTGGATTATATTTTTTCAAGGAAGGCATCCAGGCCCCTGTTGAACTTGTTCAATGAACCAACTATCATATGTGGCAGATAGTTCCATAGTCTCACTGTTCTTACAGCAAATAATCCTCAGCTATGTTGATGGTTAAAACTTTTTTTCCTCTATATATAGAAAAAGCCTTCTTGTCATGGTTAAAGGCCTAGGTAAAAAGAGATCACAACAAAGCCGTTTGTACTGTCCATTTATATATATTTGTACATTGTTCCATTTGGTTGGAAACATAAAGAAACCACATCCAACACCCATGTCTTTTGCCTGAACAAGAGACATCTTAAAGTGAGTTTCCAACTCCACAATAAGTCATACACTGAACAAAAAAAAAAATATGCAAAGGCCAAGGAGTACACAGATCCTAAAGAAAGACATGAAGAGAAAGCAAAATTTAACAAAAGTTAGAACAATTCAGACATTTTTCTGGAAAAACGTATGGACTAACAAAAAGGCAATGCAGTGCATACTAGTATTCTGGTTATACATGACAAACTGAACCTATAAAGAAAATTGCACCCAGAGTGACACATGGTGGAGGATCAATAATGCTGTGGGGCTGCTTTGCTGCCTCTGGGACTGGAGTCCTTGAATGAGTTACAGGGACAATGAAATCGGAGGAGGATCAGAGCATTTTAGAAAGAAATGTGCTCCCAAGTGTAAAAGAAACTGAGTTGAGATGTGAGTTTCAAAAAGTGGTCCCTAAAGCAAGTTTATGACCCAATGTACACAAAACTGGTTAATAAGGAAAGAAGGGGCTGTTTTAAACTGGCCAGCAATGAATCCTGATCTTAGCTTAACTTAAGATCTTTATAGTCAGCTGAAATTAGCAGTTTTTCTCTTATGGAGCATCAAGCCACATGTTCCCTTTTACACAGTTAAACATTCTAACAGTGAATTATTTGCAGCAAACTTGACCCATAATCCTCAGGTAAATATGCCAGAAGACTAGCAGAATTCTCTCTAAACCATATTTTATAGGGAATCTGTCAATGGATTTCACTTAATAAACTGCTGACACTTAAAACATTACTTTTCACACGTCAAAAGTTTCAGTTGGGGTCTCATTTCAGAGACTTCCATTGATCTCTCGATATAGCCTAGAGAAGCGTGCAAATGTGTGCTTCTCTCCCTGGCTTGCTACACATTCAGAGTCATTTCAGGAGACTAGATCTGCGGAACTAAGCAGTAGGTAATGGCACAGCCAGGTGATCGGTGCCGCTTGTGCTGCACTAAGGAGGAAGGCAGTTCTTCCACGTTATGTGCTGGCAATCATTGCCTTTGCTGAAGGGAACAACCTCCTATGCCTCCTCAGTGAACTGCAAAGGATCGAGTGCCTGAGTGGAGGGGATAACATAGGAAAGAAGAAAACAATTGAGGCATAGGAAGTTGAGCTGTGAGTTAGAAAAGGTAAGTATGTAGGTTTTTGTTTTATTATTGTTTTTTTTATTACTGACAAGTATGCTTTATTATAACAGCAATTAAGGTGTTAAAAGAGAAATTATTTTTCTTGTCTTTTATTTACAAAAGGGGTAAAAAATCTTTACTATTTTATAAAGTATAATTCTCACAAAAAAGTGAAAGAATGACATAGGATAAATCTCTTCGCTACAATGGTTGAACATTCATAGTTCTTTTAAGATCTGATTAGGTGTCTTTAAAGGGGTGCTCCGGTGCTTACACATCTTATCCCCTATCCAAAGGATAGGGGATAAGATGCCTGATCGCGGGAGTCCCGCAGCTGGGGACGCGCGTGATCATGCACGCGGCACCCCGTTTGTAATCAGTCCCCAGAGCGTGTTCGCTCCGGGTCTGATTACGCTCAACCGCAGGGCCGGCGGCGTGTGATGTCACGCCTCCGCCCCCGTGTGACGTCACGCTCCGCCCCTCAATGCAAGCTTATGGGAGGGGGCGTGATAGCTATCATGCCCCCTCCCGTAGGCTTGCATTGAGGGGCGGAGCGTGACGTCACACGCCGCCGGCCCTGTGGTCGACCATAATCAGACACGAAGCGAACAAACTCCGGGGACTGATTACAAACGGGGTGCTGCGTGCATGATCACGGGCATCCCCAGCTGCGGGACTCCCGCGATCAGGCATCTTATCCCCTATCCTTTGTATAGGGGATAAGATGTGTAAGTACCGGAGTACCCCTTTAACCCCTTAAGGACGCAGCCCATTTGGGCCTTAAGGACGCAGAAAATTATATTTTTACGTTTTCATTTTTTCCTCGCCTTCAAAAAATCATAACTTTTATATTTTCATCCACAGACTAGTATGAGGCTTGTTTTTTGCACGACCAGTTGTCCTTTGTAATGCCATCACTCATTTTACCATAAAATGTATGGCGCAACCATAAAAATACTATTTGTGTGGGGAAATTAAAAAGAAAACCGCAATTTTACTAATTTTGGAAGGTTTCGTTTTTACGCCGTACAATTTACGGTAAAAGTGACGTGTTCTTTATTCTCTGGGTCAATACGATTAAAATGATACCCATGATAACATACTTTTCTATTACTGTTGCGCTAAAAAAAAAAATCAAACTTTTTAACCAAATTAGTACGTTTAAGATCCCCCTATTTTGAAGACCTATAACTTTTTCATTTTACCATATAAGCGGCGGTATGAGGGCTCATTTTTTGCGCCGTGATCTGTGATACCATATTTGCTTATATAAAACTTTTAATACATTTTTTATAAACATTTTTTGGAATAAAATGTTATAAAAAAAACTGCTATTTTGGACTTTTTTACGTTCACACCATTCCCCGTACGGTATCATTAACATTTTATTTTAATAGTTCAGATATTTACACACGCGGCGATACCAAATATGTATATAAAATATTTTTTTTAACACTTTTTGGTGAAATAGGGAAAATGGGGCAATTTACGTTTTTATTGGGGGAGGGGGTTTTCACATTTTTTTTACTTTTATTTTTACACTTTAATAGTCCCCATAGGGGACTATTTAAAGCAATCATTCGATTGCGAATCCTGTTCAGTGCTATGTATAGGACATAGCACTGATCAGGGTTATAGGTCATGCGGGAAGGCAGATCAGAGCAGAAGACTCCCGGAAGACAGCGGAGGCAGGTGAGGGGACCTCCGGCTGCCGTGCTGAATGATCGAATCGGCGCGGCAGCGCTGCGGGCGATCCGATCATCCAATTAAGTGACCGCGATGCTGCAGATGCCGTGATCTGTATTGATCACGGCATCTGAGGGGTTTTCTAGGTCTGGTGGGGAGGACCGCGCATACGCTGCGTTCCGTACACCCGGAAGCGGCGTTCTCCCCCCGTCTTTTCACTCATGCAGCCGTCTTCTTACTTGTATTGGGCCACAGCTCGAGTGAAGCCGGGGGGAGAACGCCGCTTCCAGGTGTACGGAACGCGGCGCATGCGCGGTCCTCCCCACCAGACCTAGAAAAAGGAGTTAGACTACGAGGATAAGGTCATGAATATTCATGAGCCGGGCGGCCGCTCCGCCCAGCTAGAATGACGTATAGCCGAGTCCGCGCTGATAACACCTCCCACCGAGTCCCAAGCCAGGGAATAACAGAAAACTAAAGATAAAGATATCTCAAGAACTGCTGAACCATTTTTAACCAGGTAAGGAGCGTTTTAATCAGGATCACCCGCACTACAAGCCTGTGTAACAGGTTTAGTGCGGGTGATTCTGATGACAGATTTCCTTTAAGGACTCAGCCCTTTTATACAATTCTGACCACTGTCACTTTATGCATTAATAACTCTGGGATGCTTTTACCTTTTATTTCAATTCCGAGATTGTTTTTTGGGGGCGTATATCATTAACCCCCTAAGGACCCGTTTTTTTTCTGTTTTTGCATTTTCGTTTTTTTCCTCCTTACCTTTAAAAAATCATAACTCTTTCAAATTTGCACCTAAAAATCAATATGATGGATAATTTTTTGCGCCACCAATTCTAAATTGTAATGACGTCAGTCGTTTTACCCAAAAATCTACGGTGAAACAGAGAAAAAAATTATTGTGAGACAAAACTGAAAAAAGAACGCCATTTTGTAATTTTGGGGGCTTCCGTTTCTACACAGTAAATTTTTCGGTCAAAATAACACCTTCTCTTTATTCTGTAGGTCCATACGATTATAATGATACCCTACTTATGTAGGTTTGATTTTGTCGTACTTCTGGAGAAATCATAACTACATGCAGGAAAATTTATACGTTTAAAATTGTCATATTCTGACCCCTGTAACTTTTTTATTTTTCCGCGTATGGGGTGGTATGAGGGCTCATTTTATGCGCCACGATCTGAAGTTTTTAGCAGTACCATATTTGCATTGATAGGACTTATTGATCTATACACTATTTTGGACTTTGGAATTTTTTTGCGTGTACACCTTTGACCGTGCGGTTTAATTAACGATTTATTTTTATAATTCGGACATTTCCGCACGCGGCGAAACCACATATGTTTATTTTTAGTTACTCTTTTTTAAATGGGAAAAGGGTGGTGATTCAAACTTTTATTAGGGAAGGGGTTAAATGCTAACCCCTCCCTAAGGGGTTAAATGCTAAAGAGCTAACCCGCAATGATTTGCTTTCACTTTAGACGCAGCGTTCAACTTTGAACACCACGTCTAAAGGGTTAATAGCGCGCGGCACCGCGATCAGTGCTACGCGCTATTAGCCACGGGTCACGGCCGTTGTTATAGGCAAGCCCCGACCCGCTATGACTAGCCCTGCGTTATAGAACGGGAGCGGACTCATGACATACCGGTATGTCATGGGTCCTTGAGGGGTTAAATACTGTGGAAACGCCATAACTTATAAAAATACCGTGATATGCATTTTTTGTCATACCGCCCAGTACTACTTTTAGCCCCATTTTTCATTTTTAAAAGTGGTATAAGGAGAAAAAGCACCCCTAAATTTGTAGTCCAATTTCTCTTGAGTATGGAAATACCTCATATGTTGACATAAAGTGCTCTGCGGACTCACAACATGGCTCAAGAGGGAAAGAGCAACTGTGGGATTTTGGAGGGCGAATTTTGCAGTCATGGTTTTTGGGGCCATGTTGCATTTAGGAAGCCCCCATGGTGCCATAACAGCAAATAAAAATAAAAATAAAACACATGGCATACTATTTGGGAAACTACACCCCTCAAGGAACGTAACAAGGGGTATAGTGAGCCTTAACACCTCACAGGTGTTTGACCAGTTTTGCGTTGAACTTGGGCAAGAAAATGAAAAGTTAGATTTTTAACACTAAAATGACGGTGTTACTCAAAATTTTTCATTTTCACATGGGGTAATAGGGGAAAAGCCCCCCCCCCCCCCCCCCCCCCAAAAAAAAAAAAATCTGTAGTGTAATTTCGCCTGAGAAAGAAAATATCCCATATGTGAATGTAAAGTGCTCTGCAATGCTCAGAACAGAAAGAGCGCTATTTGTTGGAAATGAAGTCAGGGGCCATGTGCATTTACAAAGGCCCCATTGTGCAAGCACAGCAGAACCCCACACATGTGATACAATTTTAGAAACTACACCCCTCAAGGAACGTAACAAGGGTTATAATGAGTACTTAAACCTCACATGTTTTTTGAACAGTGGGCCGTAAAAGTTAAAAGATAGATTTTTTTCACAAGTCGTAAAAGAAAAAACAGCTCCACAAAATTTGTAGCCCAATTTCTCCAGAATAAGGAAATACCCCATATATGGCAGTAAAGCATTATGCGGGTGCAAAACAGGGCTTAGGAGTGAGACAGCACCGATGAGATTTGAGGCCTAAAGTGGTGCTTTGCACTGCAATGGTTGAGGTTCTGACATTAAATAAAAAATAAAAAAAAACCCTGGCAAGTGACTACAATTTTGAAGCTACACCCCTCAAGGAAGGTAACAAGGGGTACAGTGAGTACTTACAAGTCACAGGTTTTTTGAACAGTGGGCCATAAACTGAAAAATGTGTTTTATACTAAAATGCTGGGTTTACCCAATTTTTAACATTTTCACAAGGAGTAATGGGAGAAATTGGGTTACAAATTTTGGGCTAACGTGCTGGGCAGGTGCACAACAAGGCTCAGAAGTCAGGTCTGTTTGCATTTGAGACCTATGGCATACCAGTAGCTGACTGCTACATACATTCAGAGGAAAATACAAAAATGAAACCCCCACATGTGACTCCATTACTGAAAGTACCTCCCCAGACGAATGGGTATAGGGGTAAAGAGGACACTTTGAACGCACGGGTGTTTCCTAAATTTTTTTCCAGGAATGGATGAAGGGTAGCTTTTGAAAATTGCAATTTTAAACCTATACTCTGCTTCACCATTTTGTGAAAAACTAACACGTGACTCCGAATTGTCGCCTGGAAATACGACAGAGCTCATGAACTCTTCGCATATGAGGCCGATGTTTCTTACAGACCTGACAGTTACACACATTCAGAGGAAAATACAAGACAGGAACACCCACATGTGAGCCTATTACAAACAGAACACCCCCTAAGGAAGGTGTAAAGGGAGAAGTGGACATTTGGAACAGACGGTGTTCCCTCAATTTATTTTCCAGGAATGGATGAAGTGTAGTATGGGGAAAATGCGCACCCCGCTCAGGTGGGGAGGGAGCGCTGCACAAATGTCCCTGTGTTGCCAACATACTGAGACAGTACAAAAAGAGTTGTACATGGCAACCTGTACCATGTAGACCGCAACTTATTTGTACCATGCCCGTGTTTTCTGCATGGCATTATACGGCTTGAGGACTTGATCAGAGCGATCAACTCCACCAATATACTGATTGTAGCCCAGAATACAATCATGCTTGAGGACCGATCCTGCGGTACCTCACACAGGGACAGGGTGCTGCCGTTTCCTTGAGGTACTCTCGCAAAGTTTATACATCTTCATGCCATATCGGTTGGATGGGATGTATTGCCGGAAGCAGAGTCTCCCCTTAACCCCTTAATGACCAAGCCCATTTTCACCTTAAGGACATGGCCAATTAAATTTTTCCGTTTTAGTTTTTTCCTCCTCGCCTTCTAAAATCCATAACGCTTTTAGATTTACATCTAAAGTTGTTTTTTTGCGTGACCAATTGTACTTTGTAATGAAACCTCTCATTTTACCAAAAAATGTACGGCAAATCCCGGCAAAAAAAATTTTAGGGAGGAAATTTTAATGAAAACAAAAATTTGGCAAATTTTGGAGGGTTTTGTTTTCACACTGTACACTTTACGGTAAAAATGACATGTGTTCTTTATTCTGTGGGTCAATACGATTAAAATGATACCCATGGCTAGATACTTTGATTTTTTTTAAGCGGTTCAAAAATATAAAACTTTTTGTACAAAATGAGTAACCTAACATCGCCCTATTTTGACCACCTATAATTTTTTCATTTTTCCGTATATATAGGACAGTATGAGGGCTCATTTTTTGCGCCGTCATCTGTACTTTTTATAGATACTACATTTGCATATATAAAACTTTTAGATCATTTTTTATTAATTTTTTTTGAATAAAATGTGACAAAAAAGCAGCATTTTTGGACTTTGAAATTTTTTACATTTACGCCATTCACCGTACGGGATCATTAACATTATATTTTGATAGTTTGGACATTTACACACGCGACAATACCAAATACGTTTATTATATATTAAATATATTTTAAAAAATTACGCTTTTTGGGGGTAAAATGGGAAAAACGGGGGGGATTTTTCACTTTTTTTCTATATTTTTTTTTTACACTTTATGTCCCCATAGGGGACTATCTATAGCAATCATTTGATTGCTAATACTGTGCAGTGCTATGCATATGACACAGCACTGCTCAGTATTATTGAAGATCTTCTGCTCTGGTCTGCTCGATCGCAGACCAGAGCAGAAGTCCCCAGGAGAAGGCCGGAGCTAGTTAAGGGGACCTCCGACTGTCATGCTAGATGATCGCTGCGGGCGATCCGATCATCCAATCAAAGTATCGCAATGCCGCAAATGCCATGATCTGTATTGATCACGACATCGGAGGGGTTAATAGCGGACATCTGCGCGATCGCGGATGTCGGCCATTACGGGCGGGTCCCCGGCTGCTGCTAGCAGCCGGAACCTGCCATGTATCACGCGAGCACCCTTCCGATGCTCGCGGTCATACACAGGACGTAAATGTACGTCCTGGTGCGGGAAGTCCCGCCAAACCAGGACGTACATTTACATCCGTGGTCGTTAAGGGGTTAAAGCTTATGAGAGACTCATCAATAGAGACCTCCCTTCCAGGGACATAGGCCTTCCAAAATTTGGTCCTGAAGTGATTGATGACCGGCCTGACGGACATGCCGCATTAGCAGCACAATGCAAACATTTCCGAATGGCCTCGAATGGGGGATGGGTCATGGCCATACTGTAGAGTGGGGTCTGTTAGAGGACGTTCCCACTCCCGTATTGCTTAACTTATGTTTTTTTTAACTAGGCCCATATGCAGCACAAGGCCCCAAAAGGTCCTCATTTTGGCTACATCGACTGGGAACCAGCCACTGGGCCTAGCTAAAAAGGAGCCCAGGTTTGCGGGGGACTCGTGCTAGCATGGGGCACAGGGTCAGGAGCAGAGGAGGTTTGCGTCTGCACTGCCTTTGTGGCTCATCATCAGATGATGAGGATGACGAGAAAATAAGGAAGGTGGGGTCTTCCTCGTCCTCCGTGGCGCTTTCAGTGTCAGAGGCAAGTATGGCATATGCCTCCTCCACTGAAAACGGCCTGCGGGCCATTTCCCTGCTCTGTGTGTATGTGTGGGGGGAAAACTTTTTTTGTGTATGTGCTGTGTGTAGTTTGGTGCTCAACTACCTGCCCTACCCCAACTTGCCTTAACCGTCCCTTACCCACCACCTAACAGAAAAAAAAGCAAAAAGCCCCACGCCCCCCAAAAATATGTTTACCTAATCAGTAGTGTGCACACTGATTAGCGCTTGGTGGCGGCAGTGGGCGCAGAAGTCAGTGGGGGTCCGGCCACAAAAACAGTGGCTGGTGGCACGTACACAGACCCCCACACAAAAAACCCGAAAAATAAAATAAACCAATAAAACCTGAAAAAAGCACCTGCCTGAACCGTCCCCCCCCCCCCCCCCCCCCCAAAAAAAAGAAAATGCTGATCAGCGATACACAGGTACGGTCCGACCACACAGCACAGGCCTGCTACTGGTGGCATGGACCGCCTATAGGTGCAAAAAAAAAAAAAAAAGTTGCTATAATCCCCAAAAAGTGCCTCCACCAGAAAAAACGCTGATCAGTACTACGGGACAGATCAGTGGTGGGTGGGCTTTAGCTAACGGTGGCAGGCCACTCTTTTATATGAAAGCTCTGTCCCTGCCTACCTAAAGATGTCGCTACCTAGAGCGGTCCCTAAACGCAACATGCTCCTGCTCTCCTCCCCCTATACTGTGATTGGTGCGGTCACTACGACTGCCCAATCACAGCTGTCCTGGGGGGGGGGGGTGGCAACACTGCCACCTCCCAGGACAGTACGGAGGATGATTGGTGGTGCATATTGCACCACTGATCATCCTCCTATTCCGGGTCATCAGGTCACATGTGACCCCAATGACCCGGAACCGACTGTCTGAATTGAACGGCAATCGTATGACCCCCCTCACAGCAGGCATCCTGGTCCGATCCACACACGGCGAGCGGTGGGGACCGAAATTCCCATGGGCGTACCTGTACACCCTGGGTCCTTAAGGATTCGGGATGCAGGTTGTACCTGTACGCCCTACGTCCCCAAGTGGTTGAAATTAGGAGGTTAAATATACAGTTACTTATGAGTTGCTATAATATTTGTTGGGTTATGACAGCATTCTGTCTCTCAACGGGAACACTGATTTCTTTTGTTATACATGTTTTAAACAGGTTCTCCGGTGCTTAGACATCTTATCCCCTATCCAAAGGATAGGGGATAAGATGCCTGATCGCGGGAGTCCCGCCGCTGGGGACCCCCGGAATCTTGCACGCGGCACCCCGTTTGTAATCAGTCCCCGGAGCGTGTTCGCTCTGGGTCTGATTACCGATGACCACAAGGCCGGCGGCGTGTGACGTCACGCTCCGCCCCTCCCGTAGGCTTGCATGGAGGGGCGGGGCGCGACGTCACACGGGGGCGGAGGCATGACGTCACACGCCGCCGGCTTCGTGGTCGTCGGTAATCAGACCCAGAGCAAACACGCTCCGTGGACTGAATACAAACGGGGTCCCCAGCGGCGGGACTCCCGCGATCAGGCATCTTATCCCCTATCCTTTGGATAGGGGATAAGATGTCTAAGCACCGGAGAACCCCTTTAAAAAAATAATCTATTCTATTCACTTAGTGAGCAAGACAGATGTACAATTCCTCAATTTTATTCGGGCTGCTTGTTTTGTACATGTCCGTTGAGCACAACTTTTAAAGGTCTTAAGTGTATTCCTTCTGCCAAGATTTTTATGTGCTGGTTGTCAACAAAATGCATTTAGACATAAACACCATACCATCTTAAGGCCAGTTTCAAAGCAAGAAATATTCAGCAAAGTACTTTATAATACAATTAAACAAATACAAGAATGATTACATCAGTTCCCAATAATTCTTAAAGGGGTAGTCCAGTGCTGAAAAACATATCCCCTATCCTAAGGCCAGATAGCGGGTGTCGACCACCGCACGAAGTGGCGGCTGACACGCCCCCTCAATACATTGCTATGGCAGAACCGGAGATTGCCGAAGGCAGCGCTCCAGTTCTGCCATAGGGTTGTATTCAGGGGGGGGTGTCAGCCGCCGCTTTGTGCGGTGGTCAACACGCCCCCTTCCCGCCGGCTGCCGGGGCCCCAGCGGTCGGACCCTGCGCGATCTGAAACTTATCCCCTATCCTTAGGATAGGGGCTAAGTTTTTCAGCACTGGATATCTCCTTTAAGCTGTGATAAAACAAAAATCTCCAAATGCTAAAGCTTTTCAAACGTCACAAACAACCTAAGATAAAAGCCCAATATGCCTTGGGTATAGAACTACTTAAATGTCAACAAACTGGTAGACTGAATTTGCAAAGAAACCACATAATCAATATATGGGATAAACAAACATTGGTAAAAGCTATGTAAAGGTCAAAATTACAATAGCATTAGCAAATTGTATGTGGAATCTAATGTCTTCTGTCTTTCTTCTCCAGCCCTGCTGACAAAGCAGATTTAAATACTGACCCATAGTAGTGTTCTAGCAGCTGAGCGATGTCATTAAAATGAAGTTATCTAGCAACTCTTCATTCTTATAAATCAGCATTGCAGCCAAGAAGAAAATGAAAACTGGAACTACATATCAATATATAGACCATAAAGTGTAAACTGGAGATAAATCTGCCTCTGCAATCTAGAAAACACATCTTAAGAAGTGCAGGTATAGATCACTGTTGGTATGTCAGAAAAGCAATAGAACTATGCTGCTGTAGTGCGGCAATAACAAAAAAAAAAAAAAAAAAAAACACACACTGGCAACAGCATCAACTGAACAAAGATTCTATAATAGAAATGTCTCATGGCACAATAGCGTATATTTAGTAGTGACATAAAGCCAACCAATGACCAAATCCAATCGTGGTTTGTAGGTTATATCAGTGCTTGTGTGAGATTTAAACAAAATCCCAAACTGGGCTTAACCTATAAGGACCAAAGCCATTCTGGCCCTTAAGGACCAGGCCATTTTACACCTTAGGACCAGAGCGTTTTTTGCACATCTGACCACTGTCACTTTAACCCCTTGGGGACGGAGCCCATTATGACCCTAAGGACTGGAGCATTTTTTGCAAATCTGACCACTGTCACTTTAAGCATTAATAACTCTGGGATGCTTTTACATATAAATTTGATTCCGAGATTGTTTTTTCGTGACATATTCTACTTTATGTTAGTGGTAAATTTTCGGCGATACTTGCATCCTTTCTTGGTGAAAAATTCAAAAATTTCATGAAAAATGTGAAAATTTTGCATTTTTCTAACTTTGAAGCTCTCTGCTTATAAGGAATATGGATATTCCAAATAAATTATTTATTGATTCACATATACAATATGTCTACTTTATGTTTGCATCATAAAATTGATGAGTTTTTACTTTTGGAAAACATCAGAGGGCTTCAAAGTCCAGCAACAATTTTCCAATTTTTCGCAAAATTTTCAAAATCGGAATTTTTCAGGGACCAGTTCAGGTTTGAAGTGGATTTGAAGGGTCTTCTGGTTACAAATACCCCATAAATGACCCCATTATAAAAACTGCACCCCTCAAAGTATTCAAAATGACATACAGTAAGTGTGTTAACCCTTTAGGTGTTTCACAGGAATAGCAGCAAAGTGAAGGAGAAAATTCAAAATCTTCATTTTTTACACTGGAATGTTCTTGTAGACCCAGTTTTTGAATTTTTACAAGGGGTAAAAGGAAAAAAATCCTCTGAAAATTTGTAACCCAATTTCTCTCGAGTAAGAAAATACCTCATATGTGTATGTCAAGTGTTCGGCGGGCGCAGTAGAGGGCTCAGAAGGGAAGGAGCAACAATGGGATTTAGGAGAGTGAGTTTTTCTGAAATGGTTTTTGGGGGGTATGTCCCATTTAGGAAGCCCCTATGGTGCCAGGACAGCAAAAAAAAAAACCACATCGCACACTATTATGGAAACGACACCCCTCAAGGAACGTAACAAGGGGTCCGCTGAGCCTTAACACCCCACAGGTGTTTGACAACTTTTTGTTAAAGTCGGATGTGTAAATGAAAAAAAAAAAAAATTTCCACTAAAATGCTGGTTTTTCCCCAAATTTTACTTTTTTACAAAGGGTAATAGGAGAAAATGCCCCCCAAAATTTGTAGCCCCATTTCTTCTGAGTATGGAAATACCCCATGTTTGGACGTCAAGTGCACTGCGAGCGAACTACAACGCTCAGATGAGAAGGAGCGCCATTGAGCTTTTAGAGAGATAATTTGTTTGGAATGGAAGTCGGGGGCCATGTGCATTTACAAAGCCCCCCGTGGTGCCAGAACAGTGGACCCACCCACATGTGACCCCATTTTGGAAACTACACCCCTCACGGAATGTAATAAGGGGTGAAGTGAGCATTTACACCCTACTGGCGTTTGACAGATCTTTGGAACAGTGGGCTGTGCAAACAAAAAAATTACATTTTTCATTTTCACGGACCACTGTTCCAAAAATCTGTCAGACACTTGTGGGACGTAAATGCTCACTGCACCCCTTATTACATTCCGTGAGGGGTGTAGTTTCCAAAATGGGATCACATGTGGGTATTTATTTTTTTGGGTTTATGTCAGAACCGCTGTAAAATCAGCCACCCCTGTGCAAATCACCAATTTAGACCTCAAATGTACATGAGGCACTCTCACTCCTGAGCCTTGTTGTGCATCCGCAGAGCATTTTACGCCCACATATGGGGTATTTCCGTACTCAGGAGAAATTGCGTCACAAATTTTGGGGGTCTTTTTTTCCTTTTACCACTTGTGAAAATAAAAAGTAAAGGGCAACACCAGCATGTTAGTGTAAAAAAAATTTACAGGCTGGTGTAGACCCCAACTTTTCCTTTTCATAAGGGGTAAAAGGAGAAAAAGCCCCCAAAATTTGTAGTGCAATTTCCCCCGAGTACGGAGATACCCCATATGTGTCCCTAAACTGTTTCCTTGAAATACGACAGGGCTCCAAAGTGAGACAGCACCATGCGCATTTGAGGACTAAATTAGGGATTGCATAGGGGTATTCTACGCCAGTGATTCCCAAACAGGGTGCCTCCAGCTGTTGCTAAACTCCCAGCATGCCTGGACAGTCAGTGGCTGTCCGGAAATGCTGGGAGTTGTTGTTTTGCAACAGCTGGAGGCTCCGTTTTGGAAACACTGCCGTACAATACGTTTTTCATTTTTATTGGGGGGGGGGGGGGGAGGGACAGTGTAAGGGGGTGTTTATGTAGTGTTTAACTCTTTATTAGGTGTTAGTGTAGTGTTTTTTAGGGTACATTCACACTGGCGGGTTACGGTGAGTTTCCCGCTAGGAATTTGCGCTGTGGCGAAAAATTTGCCGCAGCTCATACTTGGCGCAGGAAACTTGCTGTAAACCCGCCCGTGTGAATGTACCCTGTACGTTCTCATGGGGGGGGGGGGGGGGGGGGGGGAACCTCCAGCTGTTTCAAAACTACAACTCCCAGCATGCACGGTCTGACAGTACATGCTGGGAGTTGTAGTTTTGCAACAGCTGGAGGCACACTGGTTGGAAAACCTTCAGTTAGGTTCTGTTACCTAACTCAGTATTTTCCAACCAGTTAGCCTCCAGCTGTTGCAAAACTACAACTCCCAGCATGCACGGTCTGTCAGTACATGCTGGGAGTTGTAGTTTTGAAACAGCTGGAGGCACACTGGTTGGAGAATACGGAGTTAGGTTCTGTTACCTAACTCAGTATTTTCCAACCAGTGTGCCTCCAGCTGTTGCAAAACTACAATTCCCAGCATGACTGATCACAGAAGGGCATGCTGGGAGATGTAGTTATGCAACAGCTGGAGGTACGCAACTACAACTCCCAGCATGCCGAGACAGCTGTTTACTGTGTGGGCATGCTGGAATTTGTAGTTTTGCAACACCTGGAGTGCTACAATTTAGAGACCACTGAACAGTGATCTCCAAACTGTGGACCTCCAGATGTTGCAAAACTACAACTCCCAGCATGCCCAGACAGCAAACAGCTGTGTGGGCATGCTAGGAGTTGTAGTTTTGCAAGATCTAGAGGGCAGTATAGGGATCACTGTGCAGTGGTCTCTAAACTGCAGACCTCCAGCTGTTGCAAAACTACAAATTCCAGCATGCCCACACAGCAAACAGCTGTCTGGGCATGCTGGGAGTTGTAGTTTTGCAACATCCGGAGGGCTACAGTCTAGAGACCACTATAGTGGTCTCAGACTGTAGCCCTCTAGATGTTGCTAGGCAACTACTCACCGGCTTCCGTCGCATCCGGGAGCCGTCCTCTTTTGCCGCACGCCGCCGTAGATCTCCGTCGCCGCCCGCCGATCCCCGTCGCTCCGCTGCCTCCGAAGGGGTAAGTGGACTCCGGCGCCGATCCTCTTCGTTTTCCCCGTTCTGCCCCGCCTATTGTGGGTGGGCAGGACGGGGAAAACGAAAGTAAACCCCTCCGCCCCTGATCTGCTATTGGTGGTCGCGTCTAGACCACCAATAGCAGGGATAGGAGGGGTGCATGTTTTTAGGATTTATTTTTATTTTTTTAAGTAGTTAAATAAAAAAATAAAAATAAAAAAACACACAACATAGATTGGGTATCCTTGTAATTGTATGGCCCTACAGAATAAAGATAAGGTGTCCTTTTTACCGAAAAGTCCAGTGGGTAGAAACTGAAGCCCTAAAATTTACAAAATTGTGTTTTTTCCATTTTACCCCACAAATTATTTTTTTAATGCTCTGCCACAGATTGTTATAAAATAAGTGTTGTCATTACAAAGTACAATTGGTGACACAAAAAACAAGCCCTCATATGGGTCTGTAGGTGCAAAATTGAACGTGTTATGATTTTTAGAAGGTGAGGAGGAAAAAACTAAACTGCAAAAACAAAACTATGCTGAGTCTTTAAGGTGAAAATGGTCTGAGTCCTTAAGTTAAAAGTGATCCCCACGTCTTATCAAAACAACTACAGATCAGGGTGCAAAAAAATGGCCCCTTATTTAGCCCCGTATACAGGAAAATGTTTACCAAAAAGTGCGCTGTGTAGAAACAAAAGCCCCACAAAATTTACAAACTCTTGTGGTAAAATGAGGGCCTTATTACAAGGTGGTGCAAAAAACAAGCTCTCATATGGGTTTGTAGGTGGAAAATTTTAAGCGTTATTTCTATTATAACAGCAAAAAGGAAAAAAATTGCAAGGGGGAAAAAAAAAAATTGATGTCCTTAAAGGAGTCCTTCAGCAGAATTTTTATCACCCACACATACTATAACAGTGATCTTCTCAGTGCTGCCTGTCAGTAATAGCGCCAATATATACTATAACAGTGATCTTCTCTGTGCTGCCCATCAGTAATAGCGCCCACATATACTATAACAGTGATCTTCTCAGTGCTGCCTGTCAGTAATAGCGCCCACATATACTAGAACAGTGGTCTCAGTGCTGCCTTACAGTAATAGCACCCACATATACTATAACAGTGATCTTCTCAGTGCTGCCTATCAGTAATAGTGCCCACATATACAATAACCGTGATCTTCTCAGTGCTGCCAGTCAGGAATAGCATCCACATATACTATAACAGTTATCTTCTCAGTGCTACCTATCAGTAATAGCACTCATTTTATTCTTCACACAGTAATAGTTTTCCTCTTAATGCCCCTTTTGTGTCCCTTACTGTGTAATAATGCCGACCTTCATGCTCCTTACTGTACTATAGATTACGGCGCAAAAAATCAGCCCTCATGTAGCCCTGCATTTAGAAAAATTAGAAAATTATAGGGGTCAGAATAAGGCAATTTTGTTTTGTGAAAAGCATGTAACATGGGTATCATTTTAATCATATTGACCCACAGAATAAAGAGAATCTGTCAGTTACAGAGTACAATTGGTGGTGCAAAAAGAGAAACCCTATATGGGTCTGTGAATGGAAAAATATAAGAGAGTTATGGCAAAAATGAAAATTAGCTGTGTCCTCAAGGGGTTAAAATCTTAAATCATCCCCCACAATATCTGTTACTGGTTCCACACTGGTTAGGCAGCCATATATGTGCTGTAATTGAATATTTTAATCCCCCCCACCTCTCTCCATACTTTCCTCTATTGCCTTCTCCTTTCTTTGTCCAATGCACAGAGCCAATAAACAGCACAGACTTAAAATGTATCTGCCAAGACCTGGAATAACATCATTAGGAGTCCTAGCCTATAGGATTCACCACAGGTCCAAGCAGGTACATAGTAAGTGTGTGACATCTATGGGCTCTGTGCAGCCCAGAGAGCTTTAGGTAAAACTAACACTACTTTATTTTGGCGCGATTTGCTCAAAACCACAACAAAAACGCAGTGATACTGCACAAAATGCAGTAGTGTTACTAAAGACCTAAAGCTTTTCAGGGGGCCCTCTTTTGGATGGGGGCCCCGGGCAACTGCTAAAATATTACATCGATTTTTTTTATTTATTTAAGATTTTGATTACTTTCACAAGTTTAATGTCCCAGGTTCTCGAAGCATTTACTTTGAACTAGTGCTGTATGAACACAAAACCCAACATAACAAGGAGTCACATGGTGGCACAATGACAGAGCCCAAAGGTGGCAGCAGCCCGAGAAGACCATATTTTTGAAAATTTTAATTGAAGATTTAAATAGATTAAGTTTATTTAATGTGCCAGCAGCATGAGGAGACCACATGGCCATGGTGTGTCTGGATCCTCTGTCTCATCTTCCTCATTACCCTGTAGCTCCACAGTCTGCTCCTCCTCTCCTGTCAGAGGACTATAAAAATCACCCATTTTGCAAAACCTTGCCTGTGCTCGTCTGTCCCCCTCCCCCTCCAGTTCAGACTCATGTGGCCATGAGATGTAGGAGCCACATCTCCAGTGCCCTGACCAGCCATCATGTTGTAGGATATGAAGCAGTGGAATGACGTCTTTCATCCCGTAATCCTGGGGACTGACTAATAATGTGGCTTCCTCAAAGGGCCTGAGCAAACACCAGGTGTCACGTATGAGCTGGCACTGGTTGACATTGAAGTTACACAGGAAAGTGCTCCTATCCGCTTGGATCATCAATAAATCGGTGATGGCTTTTCTCTGTTCGTATAGTCAGTCCAACATATGGAGGGTGGAATTCCAACGTGTGGAAACGTCGCAAATCAGACTATGTTTGGGGATGCCGTTCTAACGCTGCAGCTCAAGGAGGGTGTGCTTTGCGGTGTACGAGTGGCTGAAGTGCATGCAAAGATTTCTTCCTATTGTTAGGATGTCTTGCAAATGGAGGTAACTTATAGTTGTCGGTTACCATGGTTCTCATTTCCAGTTTTCATGGAGTAAGCCATGATTCGATTTCTTGATTAATAACTTTTAGCAGTTCCTCCCCTGTGTGACTTCTTTTTCCAAGGCAAACCATGTGAAGAACAGCGTGAAACGCCGTACCCTGCACACATGGTATGCTGGAGGGGCATTTTTATTAAAATGATTAATTAAATAATTTTAATACATTTTAATTAATTTTAATTTAGTTTTTTAAAATTTTTATGTAATGTGCCAGCAGCATGAGGAGACCACATGGCGGCACAATGACACAGTCTGGAGGTGGCAGGAGCATAAAGAGACCATATAGTGGCAGAATGACAAAGCCTGGAGGTGGTGGCAGCAGCAAGAGACCACCATAGGGCCTCACAATTGAAAAGAACAACCACCCCTTAAGGACACAGCCCATTTTGACCTTATTGATCAGAGCATTTTTTTTTGCAAATCTTACCACTGAAACTTTATGACTTAAAGGGGTATTCCAGGCCAAAACTTTTTTTTATATATCAACTGACTCCAGAAAGTTAAACAGATTTGTAAATTACTTCTATTAAAAAATCTTAATCCTTCCAATAGTTATTAGCTTCTGAAGTTGAGTTGTTGTTTTCTGTCTAACTGCTCTCTGATGACTCACGTCCCGGGAGCTGTGCAGTTCCTATGGCGATATTCTACCATCATGCACAGCTCCCGGGACGTGACATCATCATTGAGCAGTTAGACAGAAAACTTCAGAAGCTAATAACTATTGGAAGGATTAAGATTTTTTTAATAGAAGTAATTTACAAATCTGTTTAACTTTCCGGAGCCAGTTGATATATATAAAAAAAAGGTTTTGCCAGGAATACCCCTTTAAAATAGCAAAAAAAATCGTAATTTAAAAAAAAAAAAAAATCACGATTTTTTGCATTGTAAAAAAAAAACTACAAATGATATTGGCTTACTTTTACTATGTACATGAAGGACAATTTGTGACAACAAAACAAAGTCAGAATTATCGTGATTGGCAAAACGTTTCCAGAGTTATTCTCTAATAAAGACAGACATCCCCGATTTGAAAAAACAGGCCTGGTCTTTCAGGGGCATACAGGTTTATTTGGGTTGGTTAAGGGGTTAAGAAAGTTTGTTAACCCTTTAGGTGATTCACAGGAATAGCAGCAAAGTGGAGGAGAAAAATCTAAATCTCCATTTTTTACACTATAAGTGTTAAAAGGAGAAAAAGCCCCCCAAAATTTGTAACCCAATTTCTCTTGAGTATGAAAATACCTCATATGTGGATGTAAAGTGCTCTGCGGGTGCAGTGGGAGGGCTCAGAAAGCAAGGAGTGACCTTGGTCTTTCGGAGAGAGGATTTGGCTGGAATGAAAGTCGTGGGCCATGTTGTGTTTAACAAGCCCCCATGGTACCAGAACAGTGGAAACCCCCACATGTGACCATTTTGGAAACTAAACCCCTCAAGGACCGTAACAAGAGCTTTAGTGACTTTAGTTTACCCCACAGATGTTTGGAACAGTGGTTCGTAAATATGGGAAACTAGATTTTTTTTTCTTAACACTAAAATGCAGTTGTAACCCCAAATTTAGCAATATCAAAGGGGTAAAAGGAGAAAAAAAAAAAACTAACAAACTTTGTAACACAATTTCAATATATGGTCATAAGCAGCATTTTGGCCAAATGGTAGGACTGAAAAGTAGCATCCTGTGGATTTTAGGACATACAGTAATTTTACCTTAAATTATTTTTAGGCCCCACTGCATGTCAGCCAAGGATTTGAACTTGCAAATGATGTAATACAACCATAAGTGAGCTCATTTCTGATTATTAAGATTATAGGGGATTTTGGTTGAATTTGTCCTGAAAAAAACAAGAATCTTTTGTAAAGCACGTCTGTATTTACAGCGCTGTTGATCCTATTTAAGAAATACCGTGAAATACTTTTTGTCTTAAAACACAAAAAAAAAATGGGGATCAAACAGTTGAAATAATGGCACTAACTTCATATTCGTGTAAATAAGACAATATCAGGCTAATTACGCAGCTGACCAAAAACTGTGTCAAGCCATAAAAAAACAACTGTGCTGAAGTGGAGGGCAATACATTTTGGACATGGAGGAAAAACATTTGACCTTGTTCCCTGGATGAAAGAACTGCAACAGGGCTAAATATTTTATTTTTGGTTATACGGGCTTGTTGTATGTGTTTCTGGCCCCATTAATCCATTCCTTCACCGAACCCAGGCCTTTCGGGGACAAGTAACTGTCTACAAACTGCCTAAAGCCGCATAGGAGAGCATCGTAGGGGAAATATACATATCCCTCTATGTATTCATCTAGGGGTGTAGTGAGTATTTCTAATGTATATGTTGTTTTACACATTGTAATTTAACGTGACCAATTGGAAAGGAATATCCCTCTATGTATTCATCTAGGGGTATAGTGAGAATTTTTAATGTGTACATTGTTTTACACATAATAGTCCCACAAGCTACGGTGGGACCTTGCAGCAAGGGACTTGAGGGGAATACAGTTATAAAAATGATGTACATGTGATATCCCTTGTCGAGAAGAGGGTAAATCAAATCCCATACATTTTCCCGTAATGCCCAGGGATGAGGCGCAATCAGGGAGGTTAAGGCATGAATCTTTTCCCTTTAAAGCGGTGTGTGTAGCCACTGTTACTTTCACACACCTTATACATTTTGATCCCGTACCAGGCTCTCTTGTTAGGGAGGAACTGCCGGAACAACAGCCTCCCTTTAAAGCTATATATATAGTTTTTTTTTTTTTTTGGGGGGGGGGGGGGGGGGTAATATACCTCTGCAAATTTAGAATTTAGGTGATCTATTAGGGGCCTAATTTTATATAACCAATCTTAATTGGGGTCTTGGCGGGGCAGGCAGAGGGTATTGTCATTGTAATGGAGACATTTGACAAGGATATCAAAGCGGGTCCTATTCATAACGGATCGGTTAAGGGGGGTACTATACAATACATCAGTGGACCAATAGTCCCTGATGGTTGGCTTCTTAATTATTCCCATATAAAAAAAAAGGCCCCAATTTGTGGGGTGGGAGGCAAGGAGTTACTGGCCATACAAATGAGTTTGGTGACCCATGTTATTCACTAATTCCTCCGTGAAAAATAAATTAAAAAAATCTATTTCTTGTTATAACTTGGACCCCTGAGGCGGCAATAAAGTTGGAAACCTGGGGGGTGTAGTTGGTTGCAGGTACCCACATGCCATACGTGTCCGTAGCTTCAGGCTCTGCAGCTACTCTTCTGTGCTGTGCAATGGGCTCATCACTTTCAGAGGATGAGGGCGAGGATGCAGATGAGAGTATCATTTAATCTTCGCTGTCTGTATCATTGAATATCATAGCGAAGGCCTATGCGCTGTAATACCGTTGCGCCATGTTTTTATACTACTACTACGGATCTGATGACTAAGAACACGGATCAGATAACTTACAGCATAGATCAAACGACTGAAGCTGATCTGATGACTAACAACAATTTAATTTTTTTTTTTTTAAGTGGGAATGGTTAAAACAATTACTACATGAATCTGATGACTGACTTACTGACAGCACGGGACTGAACAAAACAACAAAATTACATTTTTAGGGGGTTTTCTTTTATTAAAAAAAAAATTACTGCAATGACGTAATGACTGACGGCACAAAACTATTGACTGACAGCACAGATTTGATCGCTGACAGCACAGATCTAGTGGCAGGGACTAGACAGGTGATTTTATTTTTTTACACATTAAGTGATTTTTTGTACACTTGGGGGGGGGGGGGGGGAGGATATGTATATGACTAGAAGAGAGAAAAGATGAGATGTAAGGATACCCACAAAGATGAAACAAAGAATATATATACTAACACAATATTAAGTACCCAAATACAAAAATAAAAAAGAATAGATACGGTAAGTATAGTAAGTAGCAAACCACAGACGTAGGAGCAGGAATATGGTGGTGCAGGACAGGACAGCCAGGACCCAACGTGTTCAGTCACTCCATAGTTACTTCCTCAGGGGCGTTGTGACAACGCACCTGAGGAAGCCACTATGGAGTGACAGAACGCGTGGGGTCCTTGCTGTCCTGTCCTGCACCACCATATTCCCGCTTCTTCGTCTGTGGTTTGTCACTTATACTTACCGTATCTATTCTTTTTTATTTTTGTATTTGGGTACTTAATATTGTGTTAGTATATATATTCTTTGATTCATCTTTGTGGGCATCCTTAAAGGGGTATTCCAGGCCAAAACTTTTTTATATATATCAACTGGCTCCGGAAAGTTAAACAGATTTGTAAATTACTTCTATTAAAAAATCTTAATCCTTCCAATAGTTATTAGCTTCTGAAGTTGAGTTGTTTTTTTCTGTCTAACTGCTCTCTGACGACTCACGTCCCGGACGCGACATCATCATTTAGCAGTTAGACAGAAAACTTCCCAAGCTAATAACTATTGGAAGGATTAGGATTTTTTAATAGAAGTTTTGCCTGGAATACCCCTTTAAAGGAGTAATTATCATCTGTGTTATTGTGCAGGACAGGGGGGATAGGGGGTTCATGGCCCCTACCCCAGTTGTGGTTTGCTCACTTTTGTGAGCTTTTAATTGGTTTTAGATGTTTTTGTTGTCTCATCTAATTTCTATGTATATGTTTTGGCTAAAATTATTTTGTATAATAATGTTTTTCATATTTGTGATATTTTTCTAGTGGGTGTGCACTTTGTATGCAGTGATATCTTTTTTTCTTCTGTGTTATCCCCTTCTGCACACGGCTCCCAATTGCGATCGGCTTCATCATCATCGAGTTGTGGCAGCAAGTCACTGATGTCCTCCTCCGGTTCGTCAACAGTGTGTGCTTCAGGAGCCTGAACACTCCCAACACCACCTCCCACACCACTCTCCTCATCACTACTTGGCCGCCTAGCGAAGGAAGTGGGAGATGTCTCATCCACTTCTTGGCTGGGGAGTAGCTGTTGACTGTCCTCTAGTAGATCGTCCTGACTAATTAGTGGAGCTGAACCCACAGAACAGGGTACTTCTATGGGGGAGGGAACAGCATAGAACAGAGGCAATTGGAGGACAGGGACTGCTCTCGTGCCATGCCAACTGATTGGGAGTTGTAGTTTTGCAACATCTGGAGGTCCACAGGTTGAAGACCACTGTCTATGCTATTGTGCCCCTTTCCTTACCTTGCTGCGCTTCGGCTGTCTTGTGGGCTGCGGTCAGTGAAGCAGATGAGTAACGTCCTCTCCCGGCTCCTCTACGCGGCATCAGGGATGTCACTTTTCGGCGGCGACTACAGGAAATGAAAAGTGACGTCACTGATGCCGCGCAGAGAAGCCGGCAGAGGACGTCACTCATCCGCTTCACTGACCGCAGCCCGCAAGACCCCCCCGCCTGACCTGACCTGCCGAAGCGCAGCCAGGTAAGGAAAATAAACAAAACTATGAAAAGCAGGGAATGGGGGAATGATGAGGGAGGGGGGGGGGGGGGTAAGAAAAATGAAAAGTAAAACGGTCACTTGTTTTCTCCCACACTATCCACAGGTACTGGTGGATAGTGTGGAAGACGCTGATTAAAAGGTAGGGCAGATCCGGACAAGGTAGGGCTCATTTTAATCAAATTTAAAGTGGCCGCGGCCGTGCTGCTAATACTTAAGCAGCCGCTGCTGCGGCCGCTTTAAATCATTGACCAGAAGACTTTTCGGCATATAACACGCAGGCAGGCTTTTTGCCTTAAATTTAAGTTTTAAAAGTGTGTGTTATACGCCGATAAATACGGTAATATTAATATAGTATATTGCCCAGTAAATATATTTTACACTGTAAGAAAAAAAAAAAATTGGCCACAGAAAAACTACTCAGGTTGTTTGCATATAGTATATTAAACTAAAATTAAGGCAAATTCAGCATAAATCTTACTATTTAACTCAGCAAATGCGCATTACATTTCCCATATCTTAAATATAATATTAATGAATGTAACTTTTTAATGGATTCTGAGTAAATAATTCATTGAGGTGTTGTGTATTTTTTATCATTTCAATTGGTTATCAGTGGATAAAAGAAACCAACTCCCAACCAAAAATCTCTTCCCAACAGGCACCAAGGAAGTGAAATATTTATTATGTAAAGTATCAGAAGGGCTGAGATCCAATTTTCTCCTTTAATGGATTTCAATTACCAGATTTGCATAAAATGACAGCACCAAAGGAAAGTGTTTAATGGCAAATGCAAAATCTCTAAAACAAGCACATTCTCCAAGTTTCATACACACCCAGGAAATGTCAATTAAATATAGACATACAAGATATTTTAAGAGCTGTGTTTTTCATGTGATATTCTAAAAAGCAAAAGTACCAGAAAATGGTACATAAGTTTAAGAACAATGCAGTACCTGAATTTGGGTCACAGTAAGAATATTAACTTCTTAAAGGAGAATTATTATGGAAGAAAACTTATTCCCTATCCACAGGACAGGGGATAAATGTTAGATCACCGGGGGTCCAAACGCTGCCGCCCACAGCGATCTAAAACTTATCCCCTATACTGCGGATATCCTATGCATAGGGCGGCCGTTTAAAAACCATCAGCTACGACAGTGGCAACTAAAATTTTAAATAGCTGGAAATGGGGAATAGCTCCCTGACTGCTATTAGCAGAAACCACCAGGTATGAAGTGGGTTTGAGTCTCAGCCTGCTCTATACACCCTTAAAAGCCCAATGAAAAATAAACATCATGGGTTATTAAGGGTTAAAGCATACCTTCAATGGTCCACCTCAAAACGGTTAGGTTATGTTTGCAAGTTAAAGGGGTACTCCGGCGAAAAACTTTTTTTTTTTTTTTTAAATCAACTGGTGCCAGAAAGTTAAACAGATTTGTAAATTACTTCTATTAAATTTTTTTAATCCTTCCTGTACTTATTAGCTGCTGAATACTACAGTGGAAATTCTTTTCTGTTTGAAACACAGAGTTGTCTGCTGACATCATGGATACGAATAAGTGAAAAACGACCTTAGCAGGCGCTCAGGATCCCAGCAGCAATAGTCACATTCAGGTCATAAAGTGGCAAAGTGCAGCAACTTTATTGATGTACAGCATTAAAACAGTTACGCGTTTCGGGGTTAAACTATCCCTTCATCAGTTTGGCTGTGATGTACCACAGCCAATCTGATGAAGAGGTAGTTTCACCCTGAAACGAGTCATTGTTTTAATGCTGTACATCAATAAAGTTGCCGCACTTTGCCACTTTATGACCTGAATGTGACTATTTCTGCTGGGATCCTGAGTGCCTGCTAAGGTCGTTTTTCACTTATTCGTATCCAGTTATCCACAGGACACCATCCGGTTACACCTGGGACCTTTGGGCTGCACAGATCCACACCATCTCTATTAACCCCGCACGGGGTGATACGCATATTTCCTATATGCTCAAGGTGAGCTGCTAATTTATAGAGCCTGCATATCACTTCCCACAAGGGAAAAACCCCCTCCCTTATCCAGGGTAACGCACGAGGCGCCGCCTTCCGGTCTCTCTTTTTCTCTCTGCTGACATCATGAGCACAGTGCTCTCTGCTGACATCTCTGTCCATTTTAGGAACTGTCCAGAGTAAAAGGAAATCCCCATAGCAAACATATACTGTTCTGGACAGTTCCTAAAACGGACAGAGATGTCACCAGAGAGCACTGTGCTCATGATGTCAGCAGACAGCTCTGTGTTTCAAAACGATATGAATTTCCGCTGTAGTATTCAGCAGCTAATAAGAACAGGAAGGATTAAGATTTTTTAATTAAGTAATTTACAAATCTAATTTACAACTCTGTTTAACTTTCTGGCACCAGTTGATTCAAAATAAAAAAGTTTTTCACTTGAGTACCCCTTTAAGGACTTTGATGAATAAAGTGCAGATTCTCTGCCCCCATCATGACAGAATGAACTGGAGATGCATGAGTGGGGGATTTTAAATGGTGCAGAATAATGAACTATACAGGGTTAAAAATACACAGAATGCTGATTAATGTAGTGGTTTTTATTCTGAAAAGCTACAGATTTGTTCCACCGAATTAGAATAGGGCGAAACGTGGCCATACACCTTAGACTAATGTCGGCTGGACCTGCCACCTGGAGCGGGTTCAGTTGACTATCAAGAGTCAGGAGGTCACCATACAGCTTAAACAGACAAATGATGTGGCTGGAGAGAAGGGTTGGGCATGTTGGAATTATTCTGGGAGGGAATGACTGACTGCGGTTCCCCCTTCCTCCTCATGGTGGAAACATGAATGTTTGGCCATGCTGAATATTCATGTGTATGGGGAATTTAGGAGTGATACCTGAGATTTTTAAATGAATAGGGTAAGAATTAAAGGGGTTGTGCCATCTTGTAAAGTAATTACCTATTCACAGGACAGGGGATAACTAGCTGATCATGGGGGTCTGATGTTGGGGACACCAGTCTCCTGTAAAAGTGTGCCCCCTCCATTTATTCTCTATGGGAGCCACGAAAACAGCAGAATAAAGTCTACACTGTACATCATGTTTTGTAGCTTCTAACAGGCTCAATAAAAGTAATATTTTGTATAGTTGACATTTTTCAGACATATGTAGTTATTGTTTTACAGTACAGTACTGTACAAGCATTTGTGGCTTAGTGCATTTCATAACATGGACTTATTGAAGATTTTCAAGTTTAGACAAAGATCCCAAAATATATATGTCTTACAATAACCAAGTTCTAAGGAGCTGAAGTGTTCTTAACCCATATAGACAGTGATCTCATAACACAGTGAGACAGGGTGTTCATGGACCTCTGTGAATAAAGCAATGCTGTGTATACACAATTACCAGTGACAAATATATATATGTCCAAAAGGTGTAAAATAGGCTTCGAATGAGGCATGGAAAACAGAGCTAATAGGGAACTACCCTTATTACAACCGGAAGCGTATATAATAAATTGGATCCCATAAAGAAAACAGAATGACAATCAACATTGATATATACAAAAAGCAATAAGGGTATGTTCACACTGAGGAAATTCAATGAGGAAGTTCTACAGTGGATCTGTGTTGTTCACAATGCTTCAGAATCAGTATTTATGGTTGTGGCTGTTTACCATGGACCTAAGTGTCTCTCCACTGAAAAATGAACTTCTCTTGTGGATTTCACCAAAAGATTAAACTTGTTTCAATATAATTCTTAATTGCAAGTTCCGCTATGGAACTTTCTACATTTAAACTAAGCAGCAGAATTCCATTAAGATCAATGTGAGGTTGTTGCAAGTAGAAACCAGACAGAATTTCCTAAGTGTAAACAGTGCATAAGGAGGTCAGTAACTAACAAATCCTGACTCCACTGGACACATCCACATGCCCCTTCTCTCCCATCCCCTATCCAGAAACAAATGCTGCAAAGGATCAGCACGCTACACAGTAAAAATAGTATCCCCTGCGACAGGGTTACTTCCTCCCGCCCTGCCCGGCCCCTGGAAGTCCGGAGAGAACGGGAGGAAGACCGGAGGACGCGGCGGGGGACGGGGGAGTGCTGGGGACCAGCCCCGGTACTTACCTCGTCACTGAAGACCCGGAGACAGGTGAGTGGATCTTCGGCGACGTCACGGGACCTTTGCAGCAGTCCAGACCGCCGTAAAGCGGTCCATCTGGTCCCCTTACACTACAACTCCCAGCATGCCCAGACAGCCCTTGGTGTCCGGGCATGCTGGGAGTTGCAGTTTTGCAACATCTGGAGGTCCGCAGTTTTGGGACCACTGTGCCCTTCCAGATGTTGCAAAACTACACATACTCAGCATGCCCTTACTGTCCAGGCATGCTGGGAGTTGTAGTTCTGTAACATCTGGCCCTTCAGATGTTGCAGAACTACAACTCCCAGCATGCCTGGACAGTTTTGGCATACTGGGAGTTGTAGTTTTGCAACATCTGGAAGGGCACAGATTGGGAACCACTGTATTAGTGGTCTGCAAACTGTAGTCCTCCAGATGTTGCAATACTACAACTCCAAGCATACTGGGAGTTGTAGTTCGGCAACATCTGGCTCTAAAGATGTTGCCGAACTACTACTTCCAGCATGCCTGAGAATGTTTGGGAGTTGTAGTTTTGCAACAGCTGGAGGTCCCCCCCCCCCCCTGTGAATGTACAGGGTACATTCACATGGGCAGGGGGCTTACAGTGAGTATCAGGCTGCAAGTTCGAGATGCAGCAAATTTTGCGCGGCAGCTCAAACTCGCAGCGGGAAACTCGCTGTAATCCCCTGCCCGTGTGACTGTAGCCTAAAAACACTACACTAACACAAAATTAAATAAAAAGTAAAAAACACTACATATACACATCCCCCTACACATCCCCCTCCCCAATAAAAATGAAAAACGTCTGGTACGCCACTGTTTCCAAAATGTAGCCTCCAGCTTTTGCAAAACAACAACTCCCAGTATTGCCGGACAGCCGTTGACTGTCCAAGCATGCTGGGAGTTTTGCAACAGCTGGAGGCACCCTGTTTGGGAATCACTGGCGTAGAATACCCCTATGTCCACCCCTATGCAAATCCCTAATTCAAGCCTCAAATGCGCATGGCACTCTCACTTTGGAGCCCTGTCGTATTTCAAGGCAACAGTTTAGGGCCACATATGGGGTATCGCCGTACTCAGGAGAAATTGCCTAACAAATTTTGGGGGGCTTTTTCTCCTTTCACCCCTTATGAAAAGGTGAAGTTGGGGTCTACACCAGCATGTTAGTGTAAAAAAAGAAATTGTTTACACTAACATGCTGGTGTTGCCCTATACTTTTCATTTTGACAAGAGGTAAAAGGGAAAAAAGCCCCCCAAAATTTG
The DNA here is from genome assembly GCF_029499605.1 of Hyla sarda. NCBI lineage: Eukaryota > Metazoa > Chordata > Amphibia > Anura > Hylidae > Hyla > Hyla sarda. The sequence goes on from NC_079191.1 coordinate 233,100,264, forward strand.
TAATGCAATTTCTCCCGACTACGGAGATACCCCATATGTGGGCGCAAAGTGCTCTGGGGGCGCACAACAAGGCCCAGAAGGGAGAGTGCTACATGTACATTTGAGGTGATTTGCACAGGGGTGACTGATTGTTACAGCGGTTTTGACAAACGCAAAAAAAACAAAACCCCACATGTGACCCCATTTCGGAAACTACACCCCTCACGGAATGTAATAAGGGGTGCAGTGAGAATTTACCCCCCACTGGCGTCTGACAGATCTTTGGAACAGTGGGCTGTGAAAATTAAACATTTTGTACAGCCCATTGTTCCAAAGATCTGACAGACACCAGTGGGGGGGGGGGGGGAAATGCTCACTGTACCCCTTGTTTCGTTCCTCAAGGGGTCTAGTTTCCAAAATGGTATGCCATGTGGGGGTTATTTTGCTGTCCTGGCACCATAGGGGCTTCCTAAATGCGACATGCCCCCCGAGCAAAATTTGCTCTCAGCATTGTAGTTCGCCCGTAGTGCGCTTCAGGTCAACTTATGGGGTACCTCCATACTCAGAAGAGATGGGGTTACAAATTTTGGGGGGTATTTTCTGCTATTAACCCTTGGAAAAATGTGAAATTTGGGGGGGAAACACACATATTAGTGAATTTTTTTTTTTTTAAGTATGCAAAAGTCGTGAAACCCCTGCTGGGTATTAAGGCTCACTTTATTCCTTGTTACGTCCCTCAAGGGGTCTAGTTTCCAAAATGGTATGCCATGTGTTTTTTTTTGCTGTCCTGGCACAATAGGGGCTTCCTAAATGCGACATGCCCCTGAGCAAAATTTGCTCTCAAAAAGCCAAATATGACTCCTTCTCTTCTGAGCATTGTAGGTCGCTCGTAGTGCACTTCAGGTCAACTTATGGGGTACCTCCATACTCAGAAGAGATGGGCTTACAAATTTTGGGGGGGATTTTCTGCTATTAGCCCTTGCAAAAATGTGGAATTTGGGGAAAAACACATTTTTGTGAATTTTTTTAAATTTTTTTTTTACATATGCAAAAGTCGTGAAACACCTGTGGGGTATTAAGGCTCACTTTATTCCTTGTTACGTTCCTCAAGGGGTCTAGTTTCCAAAATGGTATGCCATGTGTTTTTTTATGCTGTTCTGGAACCATAGAGGCTTCCTAAATGTAAAATGCCCCCCAAAAACCATTTCAGAAAAACGTACTCTCCAAAATCCCATTATCGCTCCTTCGCTTCTGAGCCCTCTACTGCGTCCGCCGAACACTTTACAAAGACATATAAGGTATGTGCTTACTCGAGAGAAATTGGACTACAAATATAAGTATACATTTTCTCCTTTTACCCCTTGTAAAAATAAAAAAAAATTGGGTCTACAAGAACATGAGAGTGTAAAAAATGAAGATTGTGAACTTTCTCCTTCACTTTGCTGCTATTCCTGTGAAACACCTAAAGGGTTAAAATGCTGACTGAATTTCATTTTGAATACTCTGGGGGGTGCAGTTTTTATAATGGGGTCATTTGTGGGGTATTTCTAATATGAAGACCCTTCAAATCCACTTCAAACCTGAACTGGTCCCTGAAAAATTGTGAGTTTGGAAATTTTGTGAAAAATTGGAAAATTGCTGCTGAACTTTGAAGCCCTCTGGTGTCTTCCAAAAGTAAAAACACGTAAATTTTATGATGCAAACATAAAGTGGACATATTGGAAATGTGAATAAAAAAAAAAATTATTTGGAATATCCATTTTCCTTACAAGCAGAGAGCTTCAAAGTTAGAAAAATGCAAAATGTTCAAATTTTTCATCAAATTTTGGGATTTTTCACCAAGAAAGGATGCAAGTTACCACAAAATTTTACCACTAGTAGAATATGTCACGAAAAAACAATCTCGGAATCAGAATGATAACTAAAAGCATTCCAGAGTTATTAATGTTTAAAGTGACAGTCGTCAGATGTGCAAAAAAATGGCTGGGTCCTAAGGTGTAAAATGGCTGGGTCCTTAAGGGGTTAAATCAACTGGTGCCAGAAAGTTAAACCGAGTTGTAAATTACTTATATTTAAAAATCTTAACCCTTCCAGTACTTATCAGCTGCTATATGCTCCACAGGAAGTTCATTTCTTTTTTTGAATTTCCTTTCTGTCTGACCACAGTGCTCTCTGCTGACAACTCTGTCCATTTCAGGAATTGTCCTGAGAAGGATAGGTTTGCTGTGGGGATTTGCTCCTACACTGGACAGTTCTGGACAGTGGTGTCAGCAGAGAGCACTGTGGTCAGCCATAAAGGAAATTCAAAACGAAAAGAACTTCCTCTGGAGCAAACAGCAGCTGATAGGTAGTGAAAGGGTTAAGATTTTTAAATAGAAATAATTTACAATTCTGTTTAACTTTCTGGCACCAGTTGATAAAAAAAAAAAGTGTTTTCCAGTGTAGTACTGTTTTTAGCTGCAATTAAATGTATTATATTTAGTTTATTAAAACAACAACTAACCCTCAGAATATGTCTGAAAGAACAGTACTTACCAGTAATACCATTTGGTTGCTTGTGCAAATCACAATACCACAGGCGGTTAACTGGATCACAACCTTCTCGAATAGACAATAGTATGTACTGGCCATCATCTGAAACCTATAGGAATGGAAAATATATTTTGATGAGAATAGAAAAATTAACAAAATAAAATTAGCAATTTAATTGTAGAAATTATTCATAGTAATGTAAAGATTAACAAAGAATTTGTATGCATTCCCATGTACACTAGGAGGCCCCGCAGCACACATATATATGCTGGTTAGGCAGACTGCACCTTTACCAACCTTGGACAAAATTTGGAGAAAGAAACGTCCTGGCATTATTTATTTACAGTAATTATGAGACATATGTCAAAAGAGCCTATTCACAGTATGACAGATTATGTCGCTTTAGGAGAGATTAGTGGAATATATTTACACGAAGAGAAGGAGATGAATGCGTCCCAGTCTAGTTTTTTATTTCCTCTTTTCTTTAGGAGCATTTGCAAACATTTGACTATTTTGTATAGCTTTAGTTCTTAAGAACATTTTTATGAAAGACTCATTTAATTGTCTATACATGCTGTTTTTTTCATGCCAAGTGTAACCCAAGCGTTACATTATGTAGTCAACCCTGTTCCTGATACCGCACTAATACAAATAAGATGTAGCATCATTTTACGGAATCTCCTTGCTTATGTACGGTAAGCAATACAGAGTAATGTATATCAACTGCAACAATCAATAGATTCAAATAAATTCAGCAGGCATGTCCATCACCAATGAGAAATGGTCAATAATAGCACACGCATGGCCACATATGGTTGTGGGCTCATAATTATCAATATTATAAACAAGTGCACAATAAACCTCTAAAAGAGTATTCCTACCTCATACAGTGTGATGAAGTTACTAAGATATGCCACCACTTTATGGTCTGTTGTTCTTCCTGTTGATCCAGAGAATGAAGGGGGCAACAGCGCTTTGTTCAGTTTTTTTTTTTTCCTGCACAGCAATCTAACCAACCATAGATCTGTGCAGAAAGCTGCCCATCTTTTTGAAAAGTGCAGCACTCAAGTTCTTTGTAAAGTAGATGGCAAAGATGCCACTTTTAAGGAGGGAAAAAAAAAAAAAAAAAAAACGCAAAAAAGCCATAGCACTATAGCATCTTCATTCCTATGATTATCCCAGGTGTCAGACCCCTACTGATCAAAATGTGACAACATATTTTAGCAATATGCCAATATGCCATTAGTAGAGACCAGATATTTTGGGCCCTAACAACAAGGCTTTTTTTTCCCTCCAACTTTTAAATTTTTCCTTCGGAATATAATGGTTTGTTTTTTTGCAGGATAAGTTATATTTAAAAATGCCATAATTTCTGGGGTCCATATAATTTTTTGAAAGCCAAGAACAGCAACTAATGCACTGTTTGTGGGGTTTTTTTTGGACCATATTTTGCAGTATTTGAAGAGGACGTGTGGCACACCATAACATTGCATTTGTAATACTATTTATGAAAAGTATTTTATTAGGGTATAACAGCTTGGGCCCAACTCATCACTCTGGACCAAAAGCAGAAGAAACATCCAACAGGTGGTCTTTTTTCTGGTAAAAATGAAACTTTTTCTTTATTTTGTAGGTTTAACGATACACAATTTATGTAAGGAGTGATACCACTGGCAGGGGAGTGAGTGAGGGAGGTAAGTATTTCTTAAAAAAAAAAATTATGAGACAGTTTGGGCACGTTACTTGATTTTTTTTTTTTTTTTTTGCTGGATAACTAAATTTGATTTTTCTCAAAGGAACATAATTCTACAACCACAGTGAGAATAGCCATGACTCACATTAATAAAGAAGAAAAAAAATTACATAGCCTTTCCCATTTTGCACATTTAAAACAAAACAGTCACATAAAAATGGCTTGGCATAATCCAATCTTACAGCAGTACTGCAGCCTTAGACAACTTACCCCCTATCTGCAGCATAGGGGATAAGAGTCTGATCGCGGGGGGTCAGACCGCTGGGACACCCACGATCTCCTGTATGGGCACCCGGAACTGCCGCGGCTCTGCACAGCTAATGCTTGTGTTGTCGACCTCACCAAGAGGTCGACAGACACACCCCTCCATTCAGCTCTATGGAAGAGGCAGGGATGCACAAACGCTGCATCTCGGCCTCTACCATAGAGATACATTGATGGGGCGTGGCGGACAGCCCCCATACAGGAGATTGCAACGGTTTCAGCGTTCGGACTTATCCCCTATCCTGCGGAAAGGGGATAATTTGTCTAAGGCTGCAGTACTCCTTTAAGTAATAATACAATAAGAAACTATAACCTATGCACCTTGTATCTTCGTTAGATCTACTTGACAACTTAAATATGAAATAAAGGTCCTGTGTTTGGCTTGGCGAGATAGTATGCCTCCAAGATGTTAGTGTACTGATGTTATATAGGCTTTAAAACTGGCAAAAAAAACTGTATTTCAGCTATAAAGAAAACAGAAAAGTACACAAAGAATTTATGATGAAGGTAATGTAACCTTGCAGTATAGAAGCCTGGGCTTGAGCAGGAGCAAGCCAGAAATTCTGAATCTCCCAGACATACATAAGCATTTGGAGTAAGATTTCACAAGCTATGCCTGAACATGAATAATTCCAATTTCCCAAGAGTGAGAGGACTTTTTTTTTTTATCTGTCTGATAGATAAAGGTAGGTAGCATTCATCTGAAGATTTCATAAGAAGCAATGAATGCTGCATATATCTCTGCAACAAAAAATGTAGAGCAGGCAGGTGGATTATTTTTTACCTGCTATAAATGATTTCAGTGCCTCAGGATTTCTAAACGGGATAAAGATATACTAGTGCTAGTGCTAGTACTAGGTCAAAATTATGTTGGTATCTCCCAGAGGATGTCACTTGGTAAAGGACAATTAGGAAAATATTCACATCCTTATATGCCAAATGCATTGGGAATTCTATAAAGTTGAAAAAAATTGGTCCAGAACCCAGACTAGACACAATTTTCTTAAATATCTTAATATACCTTTAGAAAGCAGAGCTAACACAGCACACCAACCAGGAAAGCGGCTGTACAGATGAATGTTCTACCCTCGCATCACCATTGATATAAGCACTGTAAACTATAAATCGAGGAAATATAGGTTTTACAGTAAAGAAATTACATTGAACAAAATAAATAAAACAGATTACACAAAATAAAACAGATTACACAGACCATAAGCAAATTATACAAAACACAATTTCAAGCTCCCTCTGCTGGACACACAAACATACTGTAAGCTGTTTTACAGAGGTGTAGTAAACAGATTCCAGAGAAACCAAACTACAGCAAAAGTATGTACCTACAGGTGAGTAATATGAAAACTATTGAAGACATAAAAATAAACATCCCTTACCCCCTTAAAGGAGATATCCAGTGCTGAAAAACATATCCCCTATCCTAAGGATAGGGGATAAGTGTCAGATCACTGGGGGTCCGACCGCTGGGGCCCCCCGCGATCTCCTGTATGGGGCCCCGGGAATGGGCGTGTTGACCACCGCACGAAGCGGAGGCTGACACGCCCCCTCAATACAACTCTATGGCAGAGCCGGAGCGCTGCCTTTGGCAATCTCCAGCTCTGCCATAGCAATGTATTGAGGGGGCGTGTCAGCTGCCGCTTCATGCGGTGGTCAATACCCACTATCTGGCCAGCGAGCCGGGGCCCCATACAGGAGATTGTGGGGGGCCCCAGTGATCGGACCCCCTGCGATCTGAAACTTATCCCCCATGTATGTTCCAGAGGAAGCTCTTTTCTTTTTGAATTTCCTTTCTGTCAGACCACAGTGCTCTCTGCTGACACCTCTGTCCATTTTAGGAATAGTCCGGAGCAGGATAGGTTTGCTATGGGGATTTGGCCAGTTCCTATAATGGACAGAGTTGTCAGCAGAGACATTTTTAATAGAAGTAATTTACATATCTGTTTAACTTTCTGGCACCAGTTGATTTAAAAAAAAATGTTTTCCAGTGGAGTACCCCTTTAAGGACCAGAGCATTTTTTGCACATCTGATCACTGTCACTTTAAGCATTAATAACTCTGGGATGCCTTTATTTATGAATTTTATTCAGAGACAGTTTTTTCGTGACATTTTTTACTTTAACATAGTGGAAAATTTTCGTTGATACATGCATCATTTCTTAGAAAAGGAAAAAAAAATTTCATGAAAAATGTGAAAATGTTGCATTTATCAATATTTTAAGCTCTATGCTTGTAAGTAGAGATGAGCAAACTTCTGAAATATTTGATTCGGCCGATTCGCCGAATTTTTGGAAAAAATTAGGTTTGGTCCTAATTTATTTGCGGTGAATCTATTAAAAACGGCTATTTCTGGCCTACAGAGAGCCTCAATAGGGGTGTAGAAAAGCTTGCTTTGTTCTAACAGGCATAGGGAGTGTGCTGTGTTAGGGAAATACTACTGTTATTCAGTATGACATGCAGATTACAGGCATCGCTATTAGAATCACTGCGGCAGAGCGTCTGAATGAGGCAGCAAGGAGACCATATGGCATCAAAATTGGAATAAATAGATTTGTTTATGTAATTTTTATTTAATTTGAATTTACTTACATTTTTTTTTGAGTATGCATTCTGGTGAGCATCAAGCTGGCAGTTCGCCGTGAGGCAAGCTACCACCTGTTCCAGCCCCTGCCTCTCACCAGCCTTGAGTTGGCGGCAACATGAGAAGACCATATAGTGGCTGAATGGCACAACTTGGAGTTTGCAGCTGCATGAGGAGACCATTTAATGTCTGAATGGCACAGCCTGGAGGTGGCTGAAGCATGAGGATACAATATAGTGGCTGAATGGCACAGCCTGGAGGTGGTGAAGCATGAGGAGACCATATAGTGGCTGAATTGCACCACCTGAAGGTGGCTGAAGCATGAGAAGACCATATAGTGGCTGAATGGCACCACCTGGATGTGGCTGAAGCATGAGGAGACCATATAGTGGCTGAGGCACAGCCTGGAGTTGGTAGCAGCAGTATCAGGAGTCCTGAAAGTGACCCGGTTACAGAGTAGGGCAGTGGGTGGCAATACCAGTACCCAATGATGAAGGTGAATGAAAGAAGGAGAAGTTGGCATCAGGCGAGTGGAAGGATCAAAATAGTAGCTGAGGCAGGTAGGCAGAAGAAAACGGTCTTTTTTGTCAAAGTATTGGTGTGCACAAGTAAGTATTGAGGATATGCATTACGTAAGACTAGAGGTCTTTGCATCGCATAAATACTTGGTGGTATTGGTGGCACATGGTGTTTGTTTATTGATTTTTTACACACCTTTCCTTTTGTTAAATTAAAAAAAAAAAAAAATTGGGTCCATATATTTTATCCTAAGAAAAGGCTGTCTCAGGTGGAAGGGAACAGGTGTGTTACTCGTCCTAAAAAGGGTGGCCCCACACAAAAACCTCTCCCTATTTCAACCTAAAAATACTGCCATTGCCGATGGTTTTTAGTTGGAAATAGGGGGAGGTTCCTGTGTACTTGCCAAGAAGGGAATTAATAGTGCGAGAGTAGGGCCTTACAGGGGAAGTTTTTACCCACACCTGTTACAATGGACCATGTTTTTCCCTTCCTCCTTTTAGAGGTCTTTGCATAGCATAAATACTTGGTGGCATTGGTGGCGCATGGTGTTTTTTGCACACCTTTACTTTTGTTAGATTAAAAAAAATGTTTGGGTCCATATATTTTATCCTAAGAAAAGTTATGTTACGTAATGCATATCCTCAATACTTACTTGTGGTCTAAATGCAGAGGAATTTCTGAAGCTGGGGACCAGCACCTTAATTATATTTTGCAGTATCCATGGCAGCACAACGAGAGAGCCTGGAGGTGGTAGCATCAGCATGAGGAGACCATAGAGCAGCACAATGACAGAGGCTGGAGGTGGAGCAGCAGCAGCATGAGGGCCATGCCAACTGAGGGTTGAATCTGAGGAACCCACCGACTGTTAACTGGGGGTGTCAGATGTCACTTGGGATGAAGTGGATGACCGACTGAACCGATCAATCACAGTTGCTGGGTTGCTGGTCAAGACACGACTGCTAGCTAACACAGGAGCTCAGAACAATCGTTGCGACTCCGGCTGTCACATGCCCCTACTCTGCTCCGACCTCTGATTGCGCCTGATGAAATGAGGCCTCTGCCACTCCTCTGTGCATGTCCTGGCACTACTCTGCCTGACATACTTATTGCGTATATGAGGGGAGTACAATATGCGTCACTATGCTTAAAACAGTATTTGTCTAGAACAGCAGCAGGTGTGTACTATTGGCTGGGTCCTCTAGGCCCTTGACAGATTAACAGGTACAAAATAGTACACTACTTAGATGTAGGTATGTGGTATGCACTTATAAGGGCAGAAAAATGCGCTACAGTAGGCTTAAAAATACGTATTTTTGCACAACACCAGCAGTACACAACAGTGCTGCAGCACACAGTCACTGTGTACTAAACCCAAAATTGCACTCTCTCACAGACTATTAGGAATGGACTACTACCGTCTACTGACTAGTATAACCAGCAGATGATTTGTTGTGGAACAAGGACACAGATTTATGCTGAAAAGTTATTCGTGCCTCCTCTGCTAAGGTTTATGAAGTTGAAATGTATGAGGCAACACAGAGCTCTCTGCCCCTCTCTGTAATACAATGCTGTAGAAAGTGCTGTTGAAAGTAAAAATCCTTTTCATTGAAAAAAAAGCACTGCTCTCTGTCCACCAGAACGCTGATGTGACTAGGAGGTGAAACGCTGCTGAAAAAAGCTTTTCTGTGTAGCGCGCACACACACAGGCTGAGGTCCGTCCTATCTCTCTGCAGTGTAATGAATGAAGTGACTAGCCGGAACATGGCTACCAATTATATAGGGCTGTGGCGATATCGCGGCGATATTCGCATTCGTGGCGAATCGAATTTTTCATGAAATACGTAAAAAATTCGGATTCGTCAGCTTCGATTTGCTCATCTCTACTTTTAAGGAAAATAGACATACCATATAAATTACATATTGATTCACATATACGATGTGTCTACTTTATGTTTGCATCATAAAGTTAACATGTTCTTACTTTTTGAAGACATCAAAGGGCTTCAAAGTTTAGCAGCAATTTTCAAATTTTTCACTAAATTTTCAAAATCTGAATTTTTCAGGGACCAGTTCAGTTTGAAGTGGATTTGAGGGGACTTCAGATTAGAAATACCCCATAATTGACCCCATTATAAAAACTGCACCCCTCAAAGTATTCAAAATTACATTCAGAAAGTTTGTTAACCCTTTAGGTGTTTCACAGGAATAGTAGAAACAGTGAAGGAGAAAATTCTAAATCTTCATTTTTTACACTCACATGTTCCTGTAGACCCATTTTCTGAATTTTTACAAGGGGTAAAAAGGAGAAAAATGCCCCCAAAATTTGTAACCCAATTTCTTTCGAGTAAGGAAATACCTCATATGTGGATGAAAAGTGCTCTGCGTGTGCACTACAAGGCTCAGAAGGGAAGGAGCGACAATGGGATTTTGGAGAGTGAATTTTGCTGAAATGGTTTCTTGGGGCATATCGCATTTAGGAAGCCCCTATGGTGCCAGAACAGCAAAAAAAAAAAAAAAAAAAAAAAAAAAAAAACATGGCATACTATTTTGGAAACTATACCCCTCAAGGCACGTAACAAGGGGTACAGTGAGCCTTAACACCCAACAGGTGTTTGACGACTTTCCGTTAAAGTCGGATGTGTAAATTACATTTTTTTAGCACTAAAATGCAGTTTTTTTCCCCCCAAATTTACCATTTATACAAGAGGTAATAGGAGAGAATGCCCCCCAAAATGTGTAACCCCCATTTCTTCTGAGTATGGAAATACCCCACGTGTGGACGTTAAGTGCTCTGCATGCGCACTACAGTGCTCAGAAGAGAAGGAGCCACATTTGACTTTTGGAGAGCAAATTTAGCCGAAATGGTTTTTGGGAAGAGGTCACATTTAGGAAGCTCCTATGGTGCCAGAAAAGCAAAAAAATGAAAACACATGGCACACTATTTGGGAAACACCACCACTCAAGGAACATAACAAGGAGTACAGTGAGCCTTCACATCCCACAGGTATTCTGTTCACAAAAATGCTGGTGTTACCCCAAATTTTTTTATTTTCACAATGGGCAATAGAAGAAAAAGCCCCCCAAAAATTTAACACCATTTCTTTTGAGCATGGCAATACCCCATATGTTGATGTAAAGTGCTCTGCGGGCACACTACAGGGCTCAGAAGAGAAGGAGCACCATTGGCTTTATGGAAAAATAATTTGGTTGGAATGGAAGTCGGGGGCGATGTGCGTTTACAAAGCCCCTGTGCCACCAGAACAGTGGACCCCCCACATGTGACCCTATTTCATGAAATATAACAATGGGTGCAGTGAGCATTTACTCCCCACTGGTGTTTGACAAACCTTTGGAAAAGTGGGCTGTGCAAATGAAAAATAATATTTTTCATTTTCATGGACCACTGTTCAAAAAGTCAGACAACTGTGGGGTGTAAATGCTCACTGCACCCCCTTACATTCCGTGAGGGGTGTAGTTTTCAAAATGGGGTCACAAGTGGGGGGGACCACTGTTCTGGCACCATGGGGGCTTTGTAAACGCACATGGCCTTCAATTCCAGCCAAATTCTCTCTCCAAAAGCCCAATGGCGGCCCTTCTCTTCTAAGCCCTGTAGTGCAACCGCAGAGCACTTCACGTCCACATGAGATATTTCCATACTCAGAAGAAATGGTGTAACAAATTTTGGTGGGCTTTTTTCCGATTACCCCTTGTGAAGATGAAAAATTTGGGGTAACACCAGCATTTTAGTGAAAAAAAAATGTAATTCTCATGTCCAACTTTAACGAAAATTCATCAAACACCAGTGGGGTGTTAAGGCTCACTATACCCCTTGTCATGTTCCGTGAGGGGTGTTATTTCCAAAATGGGGCGACATGTGGGTGTTTTTATTTTTTTATTTTTATTTTTTTGTGTTTATGTCCGAACTGCTGTAAATAGCAGTCACCTCCGTGCAAATCACCTCAAATGTACATGGTGCGCTCACACTCCTGAGGCTTGTTGTGCGGCCGCAAAGCATTTTAAGTCCACATAATGGGTATTTCTGTACTCCGGAGAAATTGCGTTACAAATTTTGAGTGTCTTTTTTTCCTTTTACCTCTTGTGAAAATTAAAAGTATGGGGCAACACCAGCATGTTCTTGTAAAAAAATTACTTTTAAAAAAAAAAAAATAACATGCTGGTGTAGACCCCAACTTTACCTTTTTTATAAGGGGTAAAAAGGAGAAAAAGCCCCCCAAAATTTGTTAGGCAATTTTTCCTGAGTACCTAAATACCCCATATGTGGCACTAAACTGTTGCCTTGTAATAAGACAGGGCTCCTAAGTGAGAGAACACCATGCACATTTGAAGCCTAAATTAGGGATTTGCATAGGGTTAGACCCGGATTCAAGAATTAAACTTGCCTCCGATATTAAAATTACCCTACGGCAGTGTTTCCCAAGTGTTTGCCTCCAGCTGTTGCAAAACTCCTGGCATGCCTGGGCAGTCAATGGCTATCTGGCAATACTGGAAGTTGTAGTTTTGCAACAGCTGGAGGCTCCGTTTTGGAAACAGTGGCGTACAAGACGTTTTTCATTTTTATTGGGGGCGGGGGATTAACTGTGTAGGGGTGTGTATATGTAGTGTTTTACTTTTTATTTTGTGTAGTGTCGTGTTTTTAGGGTACATTCACACGGGCAGGAGTTCACCGTGAGTTTCCCACTGGGAGTTTGATATGCAGCAGAAAATTTGATGCATCTCAAACTTGCTTTGGCTGTCCGTGCATGCTGGAAGATGTAGTTATGCAACAGCTGGATGCACACTGGTTGCAAATCACAGAGTTTGTTACTTATCTCAGTGTTTCGCAACCAGCTGTTGCAAAACTACAACGCCCAGCATGTACAGTCTATCAGGGCATGCTGGGAGTTGTAGTTTGCAACAGCTGGAGGCACACTAATTGCGGAACACTGAGTTAGGTAACAAACTCTCAGTGTGACAGCCAAAAGCACAATACTACAACTCCCAGCATGCCCTTCGGCTGTCCGTACATGCAACAGTTGGAGGCCTACTTTTTCATAGAAAAAATAGGTCTCAAGCTGTTGCATAACTACAACCCCCAGCATGCACAAACTACCAAAGGGCATGCTGGGAGTTATAGTTGGGCCTTCTGCTATTGCATAACAACAACTCCCAGCATGCCCTTTTGTACATGCTGGGAGTTGCTGCTATGCAACAACAGGAGGCAGCCTTACCTCCTGCTTCTGCAATGGGATCCTCCTTATCGCCACCGCTGGAACTGGGGCCCAGATTCTGCCACAGACGGAATGCAATATTTTCAAATCAACTAATGGCAGAAAGTTAAACAGATTTGTACATTACTTCTATTTAAAAGTCAAATCTTCTAGTACTTATTAACTGCTGCTGCTGTACTTATTAACTGCTGTATGTAGTTCTTTTTAGTGTGACTACAGTGCTCTCTGCTGACTGAAGAGCATGAGCAAATATTCCAATAGTTCCTGATAAGGACCAAGGTGTCAAGGTTTCAGCAGAGTACATTGTTGTCAGACTTGAAAGACTACATCATTTCCTCTGGAGCATACAGCATCTGATGGTACTGAAAGGCTTGAAGATTTTAGCTTAAAATTGTACTGAAAGGCTTAGAAGTAATTTACAAATCTGTTTAACTTTCTGTGACACCAGTTTATTAGATTTTTTTCCCCTTTGGAGTACCCTTTTATGTCTGCAGAATATTGACCTGGGGGGTAATAACGAAAAATCAGGTTGCATTTTTTAATGCTTCCAAAATAGTATGCTGTCTGTTAAATGACGGCTGTCCCGCTGAGCTGCCGGGACAAATTTACGTTTAGATGCTGCAATCTACTTTGATCTCAGCGTCTAAAGGGTTAATGCCGGGCATAGGCCCGATAGGCTGTGTCCGGCATTAGCCCTGGGTCCTAGCTGCTGATAGCAGTCGGGACCCACAGGGGTTGTTCCAACCCCAATAACGGGACCAGAGCATACAGGTACACCCTTGGTCCTAAAGTACAAGGACGCAAGGGCATACCTGTACGCCCTTGGTCCCCAACAGGTTAAAGAAACTGCAGTAGTGATGTCAGTGTGCTCCTGGAGCTCCACCCGCCCATGTACCAAGCCTGCCACCCAAATGAGGAGGATAATGGGCAAACAGGTCCATGGATTGGGGATAGGCAAGTATCATTATCAGTGTCAGCTGCACTACCAGCCTGTACCAACAGGTTAGTGCATGTGACACTGATGACAGATTCCCTATAAAATAGCCCTATACTGACCCCCATATCTTTCTTATTTTTCCATATATTGGGCTGTAGGAGGGCTCATTTTTGCCCTGCGATCTGCAGTTTCTAAGCAATACCACTTCCTTGTATGTGTGACTTTTTAATCACTTTTTATTTTATTTTTTAAATGATGTGACCAAAAAGCAGGAATTTAGTTTTTTGCTTTAAACATTTACACAGTTCAAAGAACAGGACCATTAACATTATATTTTAATAGCTTGCATATTTTAATGGGGGAGGGGCTTATTCACATTTTTTTTAATATTTATTTTAAAAACGTTATGTCGTCCCCATAGGGGACTTTTATAGCAGTCATTAGATTGCTAATACAGTTCAGTGCTATGCAATCAGTATTATCAGCACATAAGTATTATCTGCAATCTGCTAGAAGGCAGACCAGAAAAGAAGACTACAGCAGAGCACGGAAAGCAGGTGAGGGGACCTGTCAACTGCCATCTTGGTGGTCATCCGATGAGTCTTACTAAGCCCCAGTTATGCTTCAGATGCTGTGTTCAGTATTGATCACAGCATCTAAAGGGTTTATTGTGGGCATCAACGTGATCACGGATGCCCACAATAACCAGCCGGTATCTGGCTGCTGAAAGCTCCTGCGCTCCCTTCGTGTGTAGAAAGTAGATGTACGTCCTGGTGTGTTAAGTACTGGGGCCCCAGGACATAAATCTGGGCCAATGAACCTAAATGTATCAAACTGTGTGAGATAAAACAGAGTGATTTTTCTTATAGCAACCAACCAGCTGTAATAGGTTACTGGGGGAAAAATCACTCCATTTTTTCTCTGACACAGTTTGATAAATCTGGTCCATTGTTCTTAAAGGGGTATTCGATAAAGATGTCTGATCGCGGGGGTCCCGCCACTGGGAACCCCTACGACCTCTCCTGCAGCACCCCGTCATCTGGTGCACCGAGTGAACTTCGCTCCGTGCTTGATGACTGGCGATGCAGGAGCCGGAGGCTAGTGACGTCACAGCCCCACCCCCTCATGATACCACGCCCCACCCACTCAATGTAAGTCTGTGGGAGGGGATGTGGCGGCCACCATGCCCCCTCCTATAGACTTGCAATAAAGTTGCAATAAAGATATGTGTATTTTTTACATTTGACTTGGTACTTATTGTTATAGGTTTGCTGTTTACTAGAGGTGTTTTATTTTTTTATCTTGCAGTGTGTAAGAATGTAAAAACATCAATAAGAATTATTCATAATAAGAATGTGAAATCAGAATTTTAGACATTTTTGCTAATTTATTTAGAAGCAAAAACCTTAACCTTTCTAGAGCTGACCACTCACCAAATTAAGTAATCAGTGGAGAAGGGCCTTGGTAAGAGGGGTGACCAAAGCCTAATGGTCACTCTGGTTAACTAGAGTGCTCTGGACCTCAGACTGAGCAAAATTTTACCTTCTAACAAGACAATGACCTCAAGCACACAGTCAAAACATTACAGGAGTGGCTTAGGGGACAACTCTGAATGTCTTTGATTGGCCCATCCAGATCCTTGACTTGAATCCAGCTGAGCTTCTCTAGAGAGAAAATGGCTGTCTACTGATGACCCCCACGCAACCTGACAGAGCTTGGAAGGATCTGCAGGGAAGAATGGCACACTATCCCCAAATTATCCGAAGAAGAGTGTGCATGGGCTCAAAATGCATAATGATGTTGTAGCTCAGTCTTAAAAAGTTCATATCCCCTAACCACAGTAGTTATTAAGAAAACTAGAAGGCTTTATCTTACCTCAGCACCCCCCATCCATTTAGGCTCATCTAAAAATTCAGCACATAAAATGTCCTTTGATTGGTTGGTCCCGAGGACATGATAAAAGAGTTTCTGATGAATATTGGTTGATGTTTCCGTACCTGTTATACAAAATAAAATTTAAAACAAACAGTTGAACAGCAAACTGCTAAATAAATAATGTAAATAAATAAAACAATAATCTTTGTCTTTTCCACTGGGTGACATGCATAACCTTTAGACTCTTATGGACCATTTACCAACCAGAAAAAAAACAAAAAAAACAAACGAAGAAGCTGCCTGTGAGTGCAATTAAGCTTAGTTGCAATGGTAACAAGAGGGCTCTAGAATTCTGATCTTAACACTTTCCATGTCTTGCCCTTGCTGTGTATTCAGATGAATGCAAGGCTTGATGGAACATATAGACCACACCTAAAACTGAACTAAATCACCAGAAATGTAAAGAATTATAGCCAATAACATCATTTCCTGTAAAAAAAAGCTTTGAGGACCAGATAAAAACAAGCAAGTATTGTAGGAAGCTAACTTATTGATATATTTGCCTTGTAATAGTTTTCTTTTTTTTTCCTTTTTTATGTCAAATGCTTTAATTTGCCCCACAGAAATAAAGATCTTGAAAATCAAGTTAGGAGATCTACCAAAGTGACAAACTTGTGCAGCTCGATGTACTATTATGTCTGATACAATGCCAGGCATCATGACCGACCCGGCCAAACCCATTAACATTACTAGGCCCTATTAGGCGTCGTTGGCATCTGGCATTTAGCACATCTGACATGTCTTTTTTTTTCTTGCAGTGCTTGGACAGAGCAGAACAACAGAAATTAAAAAATGTGGACTTAGCCTTAACCCAGGGGTCTCAAACTCAAATTATCTGGGGGCCACTGTAGGTAGAAGATGGGTGAGGCTTGGCCTCACATATAATGCCCCCCATCATGCTCCCCTCACATATATAATGCCCCCATCATGCGCCCCTCACATATATAATGCCCCCATCATGCACCCCTCACATATAAAATGCCCCATCATGCTCCCCTCACATATATAATGCTCCCTTCATGCGCCCCTCACATATATAATGCTCCCATCATGCGCCCCTCACATATATAATGCCCCATCATGCGACCCTCACATATATAATGCCCCCATCATGCGCCCCTCACATATATAATGCCCCCATCATGCGCCCCTCACATATATAATGCCCCATCATGCGACCCTCACATATATAATGCCCCATCATGCGACCCTCACATATATAATGCCCCCATCATGCACCCCTCACATATAAAATTCCCCATCATGCGCCCCTCACATATAAAATGCCCCATCATGCGCCCCTCACATATATAATGCCCCCATCATGCGCCCCTTATGGTACATCTCCCTGCTGCAGCCTAAAACGTGCCTTTTTTGCCGGGATGCGCGCATTAGGTGACGTCTTCACATGCGCCGCACAGACGCACCGTTCCAGGAAGGCTCGTTAAAGGCTGCAGCAAGGAGATATAAGTACAGCAGCAGTGTGTGCCAACGTGTGTGAAGACTTCCGGCATTTAGCGCTGCTTGCCTGAAGCAGGGCTAAATGCCTGAAGAAATCACCTGCCGGGTGCCCGAGCCATAAAATTTGGTTCCGCAGGCCAGGAGTTTGAGACCCCTGCCGGGGTACTCTGATGGAAAACTGTACTGGTGCCAGAAAGTTAACAGATTTGTAAGTTACTTCTATTTAAAAACTTAATCCTTCCAGTACTTATTAGCAGCTGTATGCTACAGAGGAAATTCTTTTCTTTTTGAATTTCTTTTTTGTGTTGCCCACAGTGCTCTCTGCTGACACCTCTGTCTGTGTCAGGAACTGTCCAGAGCAGCATAAGTTTGCTATGGGGATTTTCTACTGCTCTGGATAGTTCCTGATACGGGCATCAGGTGCCTGCAGAGAGCACTGTGGACAAGACAAAAAAGAAAAAAAAGAATTTCCTCTGCAGTATACAGTTGCTAATAAGTACTGGAAGTACAATTTTTTTTTATAGAAATAATTTACAAATCTGTTTAACTTTCTGACACCAGTTGATTTAAAAAATAAAAATAAAAAGTTTTCCCCCGGAGTACCCCTTTAACAACTTCCCGCTATAGGATGTATGCATATGTCCCAGTACCCGACATGTTTGCGCCCTGGGAAGTATACATACGTCCTGACGATCTCCTGCTCTGTCGCGCACAGCTCAGGAGATTTCCGAAGGGACCTGGTTGTCAATCTCAGCTAGGGTCCCACCACAGCTGCCGGGGCTGCAATCGCGTCGGTCCCGGCAGCATTAACCCAATAAATGCTGTGATCAATCCTGATAACGGCATCTATTGCATTGACAGAGGAAGGGTGCTCCCCCGGGGCTGGATCGCACAGGCTGTAGTGTGTGCAGCTCATCAAGGTCATACTGTGCTGCAGTACAAATGTATTGCAGCATAGAATAACTTGTAAAAAGTGGGAAAAAAAATAAAAAAGAAGGTTCTTCAATAAAAGTATGAAGTGTTAAAAAAATAAATAAAATAAAGGCCCCTTTACCAATAAAAGTCCAGTATTATAAAAAAAAAAAAAATCCCGCACGGTGTACTCCGTAGAACAACAACAAAAAGGCGCAAAATTCGTCAATTTTGGTACAAATAGCAGAATAAAAATGCAATGTGCAATGGTAGCTATTACTTAAAGCAAACTCTAAAACTAACTCACCATCACTTTTGCCTTCTTGTTTAGGATATGAGTTGTAAAACATCCCAACACCATCATGTGTCCAAGACATGCAGCTGAATTTCACCCTTTCCAGAATATCTGGGAGCTCTTCTTGGTTGCTGACTTTCATGAACTTGATTGTAACCCAGTCGGAGCCGCTGTTACTTAACCCATAGGCAAAGTACTCCCCATCTTCGGTGAATGCATAGCCTGGACAAAGGAAACATCACCAATTATTACTTCTATAGGGAGAAACATACTAAAAGAGAGTTGCTGTAGTCCACTACCAAATACAGAATGTAGGCCCGTGCCATTAAGAGATAAAGATAAATAAGCTAGTCCTCTCTACTTGGCAAAATCAGGAGTTAAAATGTAGCTCTGGTTTGAAGCCTGTTGAATTCCAATTATACACTTAATATGTGATCTCTATGAGTCTGACCTACAGAACTGTGAAACGACATCATAAATAATTTGAGGAGCAGATGTAAAGGAAAATCTAGCCATTCAAAGAGCAGAAAATCTAGTCATAGACATAAATGGTTAAAAAATGTGCAGCTTCTGCTGTTAGCCTAAACTTTGTACTATATTGTAAGAACTCAATGGCAACTTTTGTAGTAAACTTGTGCCACTTGCACAACTTTTTTCCCTCCCCTCCTGTCTGCTTAGGAAGAGTGCATGGGTAAAAAAAGGGAAGCTCATATTACTGCTCATTAGATTTTAAGACAGCTGAGAAAGCTTTTCTGATCACAGTAGTTTTAGTAAGAACAGGCTCACTGCTGTGTTATCTGAGGAAAGCTTTCAGACATAAAATCTAATAAGCAGTAATGTGACCCCCCCCCTTTCATGCCAATGGTCTCTCCCTGAGCAGACCAGAGGAGGAGGAGGGAGAGGGAAGGTCTGTGCATTTTTCACCCTGTGACAGGATGTCAAAGCTACAAGGGAAACAGTTAAGCTAATAGGGCTGCACGATATGGGGAAAAAAGTGTGATTGCGATTATGGAGGTAAATATTGCAATTTCAATATGAGATTGTGATATAATAAACAAATTATGAAATCCATGAGATTGGATATGAATTGAGGAGAAATGAGCTTAATTCCTCCCCCGCATTTCACGTGCCTGGTCTATTGAGCAGTGCAACCACATGGGAGGCAGCACTGGAAGTGACTTCCCTTAAGACAATGTTTCCCAACCAGGGTGCTTCCAGGTGTTGCAAAACTACAACTCCCAGAACGTGTGCACAGTCAAAGGCTGTCCAGCAATACAGGCATGCCGGGAGTTGTAGTTTTGCAACATCTGGAGGCACCCTTGTTGGGAAACACTGCCTTAAGCACTGGGAAGGAAGGGGGGAGGGGATAATTTATTCCACCTCGCCTTCTAATAGCCATAAAGTTTCAATTTTCCTACAGACCTGTATGAGGCTTATTTTATGCGCCACCAAATGTACTGTGTAATAATGACATCACTCATTTTACCCAAAAATCGACAAAACAAAAAAAAAAAATATTTTTTCAGAAATTGGGAAAGAAAAGCAATTTAGCAACTTTTGGGGGCGAGTTTCTACTACAAAGTGCACTTTTCATTGAAAACGACACATTATCTTTGTTCTGTAGGTCCATACGATCACAGCGATACACAGTTTTTATAGGTTTTGTTTTAATTTACTTCCTAAAAATTACATATTTTTAATGTTTTTTTAATATACAAAATCAGAATGCTTAAACTGTACCCTTCTGACCCCTAAAATTGTATTACTTTTCCGTCTAAGGGGCTGTATGAGGGCAAATTTTTTGTGCCGTGTTCTGTAGTTTTTGATCGGTACTATTTTTGTTTTGATGGGACATTTTGATCACTTTTTATTAATTTTTTTTCTGGTATATGAAGTGACCAAAAATTTGCAATCCTGGTATTTGGTATTTTTTTTATTTTTTATTTTTTTTTAACATCTACGCCATTGACCATGCTGTTTCATTAGTGTTATATTTTAATAGTTTAGACATTTATGCACGCGGCGACACCACATAGGTTTATTTTTGTTTACATTGTTTGATTTAAAAATGGTGGAAAAAAAGGAGGGGCATGATTTAAACTGTTATTAGGGGAGGAGCTTATTAACATTATCTTTTTACAAAATTAATTTTCTTCAATTTTTAGGGCAGTGTTTTCCAAACAGTGGTCCCGATTAAGAGTGGAGAGTAGTTTTTGTTGTGTTTTGTTTGCTGTTCTGACCTTTTTTTCCATTGTAATTACTAATTTACTCCGCTTTCGGAAACGTAATACATGCTTTAAAGTGTAGGGTTTTCTTCCCTGAAAATTCACATGATTTTCAGAGTGGTTTTCAGAAAAGACGAGTGATTCTGAATGAAATGTAGGGGACATGTCCCTTTTCCCAAAAACCACGCCCGTTTTGTATATTTTTTTTTTTACTCTGCGTTTCAGATTCTGTCGGGTTTTTTCTGTCGCACATTCTGTCGCATTCTGCAACAGCTGGAAACACATTGAGGACTATTACTTGCAATCTTGTGATTGCTGACACTAAGTGCTGTGCTATAGGAGCCCATAGCATAGCACTGATCAGTGTTATTGGCACTCCATTACTACAGGCTGCCTGCATTACTGGAGCACTGATCAGACGAGCCAGAGGCACGTAGGGAATCTCCACCCCTCCTCTCAGCTGATTGGCACCCTGTGGGTTTTGCTGCGGGCGTCCCGATCAGCTCCACTGAGCAACCGGCATGTGTTTTCGTCATTTTAGACTCGCAATAAAAGTTTGAATCACCCCCCCTTTTCCCATAAAAATAAATAAAATATAAACATATGTGGTATCGCCGCGTGCATAAGTGTCCAAACTATAAAAATATATTAATTAAACCGCAAGTTCAATGGTGTGCACATAAAAAAAATTCCAAATCAAAAATAGTGTATTTTTGGTCACTTTTTATACCATAAAAAAATGAATAAGCAATCAAAAAGTCCAATCAAAACAAAAAAAGGTACTGATAAAAACTTCAGATGACGGCGCAAAAAAATTAGCACTCAAAAAATCTCTGCATGCGCGGGAAAAAAAAAATTATAGGAGTCAGAAGAGGACATTTTTAAACGTATAATTTTTCTGCATGTAGTTATGATTTTTCCAGAAGTAAGTCTAAATCAAACCTATATAAGTAGGGTATCATTTTAATCGTATGGACCTACAGAATAAAGAGAAGTTGTTATTTTTACCGAAAAATGTACTACGTAGAAACGAAAGCCCTGAAAATTTACAAAATGGAGTTACTTAAAGTACAGTGCATCAAAGACGCCGTGCACTAGTGCGTCAATAACATAACATGGACAGAATAAACAATAATGGTTTCTTTTGAAGGACTGAAAAAGAACAGGTATATAGGAAAGTTCAATAACTTTTCAGCATATAATGAATACCCTGAAGAACGTATCCCCCTTTAAAATGTCAGAACTACACTGCTCAAAAAAAATTAAAGGGAAAAACTAAAGTGAACACAAACAACACAATGTAACTCCAAGTCAATCAAACTTCTGTGAAATCACACTGTCCACTCAGGAAACACCACTGATTGACAATCAATTTCACATGCTGTCGTGCAAATGGAACAGACAACAGGTGGAAATTATAGGCAATTAGCAAGACACCCCCCAATAAAGGAGTGTTTCTACAGGTTGTGACCACAGACCACTTCTCAATTTCTATGCTTCATGGCTGATGTTTTGGTCGCTTTTGAATGCTGGCGGTTCTTTCACTCTAGTGGTATTATGAGACCGAGTCTACAACCCACACAAGTGGCTCAGGTAGTGCAGCTCATCCAGGATGGCACATCAATGCGAGCTGTGGCAAGAAGGTTTGCTGTGTCTGTCAGCGTAGTGACCAGAGCATGGAGGCGCTACCAGGAGACAGGCCAGTACTTCAGGAGACATGGAGGAGGCCGTAGGAGGGCAACAAACTAGCAGCAGGATCACTACCTCCGCCTTTGTGCAAGGAGGAGCAGCACTGCCAGAGCCCTGCAAAATGGCCTCCAGCAGGCCACAAATGTGCATGTGTCCACTCAAACGATAAGAAACAGACTCCAAGAGGGTGGTATGAGGGCCCAACGTCCACAAATGGAGGTTGTGCTTACAGCCCAACATCATGCAGGACGTTTGGCATTTGCCAGAGAACACCAAGATTGGCAAATTCTGGTGCCATGTGCTCTTCACAGATGAAAGCAGGTTCACACTGGGCACATGTGACAGAAGTGACAGAGTCTGGAGACGCCATGGAGAACATTCTGCTGCCTGCAACATCCTCCAGCATGACCGGTTTGGCGTTGGGTCAGTAACGGTGTGGAGTGGCATTTCTTTGCGGGGACGCACAGCCCTCCATGTGCTTGCCAGAGGTAGCCTGACTGCCATTAGGTCCCGAGATGAGATCATCAGACCCCTTGTGAGACCATATGCTGGTGTGGTTGGCCCTGGGTTCCTCCTAATGCAAGACAATGCTAGAACTCATGTGGCTGGAGTGTGTGAGCAGTTCCTGCAAGAGGAAGGCATTGATGCTATGGACTGGCCCGCCCGTTCCCCAGACCTGAATTGGATTGAGCACATCTGGGACATCATGTCTCGCTTCATCCACCAACGCCACGTTGCACCACAGACTGTCCAGGAGTTGGCAGATGCTTTAGTCCAGGTCTGGGAGGACATCCCTCAGGAGACCATCCACCACCTCATCTGGAGCATGCCCAAGTGTTGTAGGGAGGTCATACGGACATGTGGAGGCCACAAACACACTACTGAGCCTCATTTTGACTTGTTTTAAGGACATTACATCAAAGTTGGATCAGCCTATAGTGTGTTTTTCCACTTTGATTTTGAGTGTAACTCAATATCCAGACCTCCATGGATTGACAAATTTGATTTCCATTGATAATTTTTGTGTGATTTTGTTGTCAGCACATTCAACTATGTAAAGACGATAGAATTCCATACGATTAGTTAATTCACTCATTCATATCTAGGATGTTATCTTAGTGTTCCCTTTATTTTTTTGAGTAGTGTATAAATGTACCTAATAATATGGACTTTACACACATGAATTTTTATCAGTTAAACTTTTAAAGTCTAAAGAAAGTTATCCAACCTCGCAATGCAACAGTTCCATCTTCAGAAAAAGTATTAGGATCAAGAAAAACCCGTGGTTCAGCTTCTAGAGAATCTTGGACATACATGACTCTTTGATTCTGAAGGCCAGAATTGTAGAAATAGAAATACCTTAAATGAGAAAGAAAATGGGTGTTATATGGGACACCACTGACAAAAAAACAAGCTTATCAACATATTTTAGTTGTATTTTGTTCACAGATTATGGACAAAAAAAAGATTTTTTTCGTACTTACCGTAAAATCTCTTTCTCGAAGGATCCATTGGGGACACAGACTGCGGGTATACACTGCTGTCTCTAGGAGGTTTGACACTATGGTAACAGAAAAGTTGGCTCCTCCCAGCAGGGTATACCCGCCTCCAGGTCACTGAGCTGATCAGTTTCAGTCCCTGAGCAATAGGAGGAGACCGACAGGTCAAAGAAAAGACCAAGAACTGTCCGAGAACCAGAAAAAAATAACTGAACACACCCTCGGACAGATAACCGAAAAGAAAACCCAGAAAGGGTGGGAGCTGTGTCAACCAATGGATCCTTCGAGAAAGAGATTTTACGGTAAGTACAAAAAAAAATCTCCTTTTCGGCTCCATTGGGGGACACAGACCGTGGGACGTACCAAAGCCATCCCTTGGGTTGGTAGAAAATCAGTCAGGTAGACGGCTGAACCACAGCCGCCTGCAACACTTTGCGGCCCAGACTAGCATCAGCCGATGCAAAGGTATGAATCTGGTAGAACCTCGAGAAAGTATGCAAAGACGACTAGGTGGCCGCCTTAGAGATCTGCGAGGCTGAGGCCCTGTTGCGGAGGGCCCAGGATGCTCCAACAGAACGGGTGGAATGAGCCAAAACCCTAAAGGGTGGGATCTTCCGCTTGCAGCGGTAAGCTTCCGAAATAGCAGATCGGATCCACCGAGAAATGGTGGCCTTGGAAGCAGGTTGTCCCTTACGACGACCTTCCGTAAGGACGAAAAAGGAATCGCACTGACGAAAGGAAGAGGTGACAGATAGGTCCTAACCGCCCGTACAACATCCAGCTTGTGGAGTAAATGCTCCCTGGGATGAGAAGGAGCGGGACAAAAGGACGGAAGGACGATGTCCTCATTGAGATGAAAAGCCGAAACGACCTTTGGCAAAAAGGAAGGATCCGGACGGAAAACAACCTTGTCCTGATGAATCACCAGAAAAGGAGAGCAGCAGGAAAGAGCTCCGAATGGAGGTGATCGCTATAAGGAAAGCCACCTTCCAGGAAAGGAGGTTAAGAGAAATCTCCCTGAGAGGTTCAAAGGGCGAGCCTTGCAGGGCACCTAGGACGAGGTTTAAGTCCCAAGGGGGAGAAGGGGACCGATAAGGAGGGGCAGCATGAGCCACGCCCTGGAGAAAGGTCCGGACATGAAAATTAGATGCCAGGGGGCACTGAAATAGAATAGAAAAGGCCAAAACCTGACCCTTAAGGGAGCTGAGAGCCAGCCCGTTCCAACCCCAACTGCAAAAAAGAAAGATGACGGGGAACAGAAAAAAATCACCAGCGAGAAGGCCTGAGATTCGCACCAACGAAAATAAGACTGCCAAGTAAATTTTTGCAGAAGAGGGCTTGTGAGCCCTGAGCATGGTGCAAATCACCTGCGAGGAGAAACCGCGGGCCCTTAAAACCGCGGTCTCAACCGCCACGCCGTCAAATGCAGCAACTGTAAACTGGGGTGGCAAAGGGGACCTTGTGACAGTAGGTCTGGCCGAAGAGGAAGACTCAACGGGACATCGTCCAGGAGCCTGACCACATTGGTGTACCACGCCCTCCGGGGCCAGTCCGGAGCCACGAGGATGGCGGGGACGCCCTCTGCTTTGAGCTTCCTCAGGACCCTGGGAAGGAGAGGAAGAGGGGAAACAGGTAGGGCAGAGCAAAACCCGACCACGGAATCACCAAGACATCTACTGCTAGGGCCAGGGGATCCACGTCTGGAGTGCCCCAGAGGTCGCAGATCTGCGTGAACACCTCTGGATGCAGAGACCACTCTCCGGGGTTGGCCGAGGACTGGCTGAGAAAGTCCGCTTCCCAGTTGAGTACTCCCGGAATGTGAATCGCCGAAACACTGTGTTCTGCCCAGAGAAGAATCTTCGTCACTTCGGCCATGGCTGCTGAGCTGCGAGTGCCGCCTTGCCGGTTGATGTACGCCACGGCCGTGGCGTTGTCCGACTGGTCCCGGACAGGACGGCCCTGAAGAAGGGACTCCCAATGGAGCAGACAGAGATGAATCACCCTCAGTTCCAGGATGTTTATGGAAAGAAGGGCTTCTTGGGGAGACCAGCGGCCCTGAACCGTCCGGTCCCTGAAAACGCCGCCCCAGCCCGACAGACTGGCACCCATTGTGACCACCTACCAATGGAGGGGAAGGAATGATCTTCAGGGGGACCGGAGCCACCAGAGAAGTGACTGACGAGACCGTAGAGATAGAACAATTTTGCGGTTGAGAAACAGAGGAGACCTGTCCCACCGAGAGAGAATCGCCAGTTGAAGAGGACGGTAATGAAACTGGGCAAAGGGCACAGCCTCCATGGATGCCACCATTTGACCCAGGACTTCCATGCAAAGACGGATGGAAACCGGGACCGGCTTCCGAAGGGAGCGGACTCCCGACAAGAGGGTCAATCATTTGTCCGGCAGAAGGCGAATCCGAGCAGCGGCCGTGTCGAATTGAAGTCCCAGAAAGACCAGGGACTGAGTGGGGGAGAGGACAGACTTGTTCCAGTTGACCATCCAGCCGAAGCGAGGTGGGAGCCTTGATGAGGTCATCCAAGTAGGGAATCACTGAGACCCCTCTTGACCGTAAAAGGGCAATCACTGGCACCAGGATCTTGGTAAAGACCTGAGGAGCAGTGGCCAGGCCGAAGGGGAGGGCTAAAAATTGAAAAAGACCCTACGGAACCGCAAAGCGGAGGAACCGCTGATGGCCGGCAAATATTGGAACATGGAGGTAGGCATCTTTGATGTCAACCGAGGAAAGAAACTCCCCTTGATCCATGGATGCCACCACCGATCGGAGAGATTCCATACGGAAATGACGGATTAGAAGATGTTGGTTGAGACGCTTGAGATCCAAGATTGGCTGCACAGAACCGCCTTTCTTGGCGACCACGAAAACATTGGAATAGAAACCCCGAAACCGTTCCTCGGAAGGAACTGGGATAGTGACCTCCTGGATAAGAAGGGACTGAAGGGCCCCCCCCCCCCCCCCAAACCCTGGATAAGAAGGGACTGAAGGGCCCCCCCCCCCCCAAATTCCTTTGCTAGGGAAAAAAACGATCCCTCGGAAGGGAGGCAAATTCTATCCGGTACCCGTTTGACACAACATCCCTGACCCAGGAGTCCTGAATGTGCGTGATCCAGGCTTCTCGAAAGAACAAGAGACGACCTCCCACCCAAGAAAAATCTGCGGGCGGGAGCATCCCTTCATGCGGAAGTGGGCTTGCGGGTTCCCAAACGGTTATCCGACTTCCAAGAGGGGCGTGCCCGGGAAGTAGGGACCTTTTTGTCCCGCGCAGACGCCTACCCTTTATTGGAACCAAAAGTCCGAAAGGAGTGAAAAGAAGAGGACTTCCTACGGAAAGAAGTGATAGCCTTGTTCTGGGGCAGCAAGGAACTCTGGCCACCTGTCGCCTCTGAGATAATCTCATCAAGGCGCTTGCCAAAAAGCCGTGAACCGGTAAACGGAATTTCAGTGAGAGACTTTTTGGAGGAGGCATCCGCGTTCCATGCTTTAAGCCATATGGAGCGATGAAGGGCTACCAGGTTCCCGGTGGCAGATGCCGCACAACGGGCTGACTGCATGGAAGCAGAAAACAAAAAGTCTCCGGCTTTAGAACATTGAAGAGCTAGAGCTGACAATTCATCCTTAGGGGCTCTTGAAAGAATACCCTGACGGAGTTGGGAATGCCAAACCGAAAGGGCCTTAGATACCCAGGCAGAAGCGAAGATAGGAAGCAGGGAGGAATCGGCTGCTACGAAGGCATGCTTTGCTAAGGTCTCTACCTTCTTGTCTGCCGGATCCTTGAAAGCAGCTGTATCCGCCAGCGGCAGCGTAATAGCCTTGGAAAGGGCGGGAAACCGGTGGGTCCACTGATGGAGGGAAAGTCCACTTAGAGATGAAGTCCTTGGCGAAAGGATATCGCACTTGGATTTTCTTAGGACCCTGAAACTTCCTATCAGGATGCCTCCAGGCCGATTCCAGAATGGCGTCAAATTCAGCATGAGAGCTGAACACCTTGGGTGCCGGTCGGGCACGATGAAAGGAAACTTTTGGAGTCATGTCCGAAGTTTCCTGGTCCTCTAGATGAAAGGTGTCTCTTATGGCCGAAACCAATGAGTTCACCGTGTCCACTGTGTCCGATCGGTCCTCTGAGTCAGATGCCGAATCGGAAACCTCGTCCGCAAGTTCTCCAGGAGAGTGTGAACGAGTGGATGCAGTCCTGGAGGAGGGAGACTTCGACCGGGTGTGCGGCTCTGGAGAGCCAGAGCGGTGACCACGGGAACACCTTCTGGAAGAATGGCGTTTGCGGCCAGAAGGAGCGGTGAGGCGAGACCTACAAGGGGATCGCCCGTGTCTACCAGAAGACCCAGGGGATGAGTCAGAGGAGACACCTCTAGAAGGCTTGTGAGAGCGTGAAGCATGGGGAGAGGGGGAGCGGGTCCCCCTGGAGGGCCGGTGTAAGGTGGACCTCTCCAAGGCAGTCACCACAGAACGGGAGACCTGAGAAAAAATCGGATATGGACTGGGGGAGGGAAGAAACCCAGGCTGGAGGGGCGGCCAAAAACACGGGGTCTACTAAAGCATCCGGGGCAGAAATGGCAGGGGTGTTCAGCAGAACCAGTGGGTTCAGCAGAACCTGGCATTTTTGCATTACAGCTTTTACAGGTGTAATGAGTATTCCAGTTAACTGTTTAGAGGGAGGAACAGTTCTGGGCACGGACATAAAAAATGAACTCTCTCACCCGAGCGAGAGAGAGCGAGAGAGAGCGAACGCCGGCCAATAGTAATGGAGGGCCAGGTGCAAGGGCTCTGTTGATTGGCCCTTGCAGCTCCCATGTGCGCTCACAGCGCTGATTGGTGGCCAGTTCGCTCCTCTGTAGAAGAAATAATAATGGCGCCCGCTCCCGGCCCCGAGCGCACATGAGAAGACATATGCTCTCCGGGGGAACGCAGCTGCCGAAACTAAAGTAAAGTGAAAGTAAAAACGAGCGCTATGCACTCGTAGAGAAAAGTGCCGAGCCGCGGCTGCTGGAGGCAGCCGCGAAGTAACTGTGCCCCAAACACACTGACTGCACAAAAGACTGCTCCCCCATATAATAAAGGTGCTCCTTTCCTGCAGTGAATTTCCCATGGCCAGCCCCATCTCACACTGCTCAAGTATGAGCTAGTGGTCCCAAAACAGGGAGACTCCAGATGTTGCAATCCGACCTAAGGGGAGGAAAATATACTCACCTTAGTCTGAAGAACTTACCTTAAGAAGTCTTTAGAATGTAATCTTCAGTCAGCATTGTCACCTGCAGCAAGCCAAGCGAGGCGAACAAGGAAGTAGGGGGACCCGGACCCATGAGGTACAACCCCAAGCGCTGACCGTTGCCGAGAGGGGGTTAACAGTACATCCCAGATGCCTGCCACCTCTCGCAATGGGGAAACAGTGAACCGCAGTTCCCGAGTCCCCACCTGAAAATGGAAAGAAAAAAGTAATAAAAGAACTAACACATTCCCTAACTAGGAAAATAAAAGACCTGGTCTGAGGAAAACCCCAGACCAGTGTCTATCCTCCTTAGACACTAAGCTGAAACTGATCAGCTCAGTGACCTGGAGGCAGGTATACCCTGCTGGGAGGAGCCGACTTTTCTGTTACCATAGTGTCAAACCTCCTAGAGACAGCAACGTATACCCGCGGTCTGTGCCCCCCAATGGAGCCGATAGAGAAATCTGTATCATTACCAATAATAACACCAAGGAAATATATAAAAATGGTACAGAAATAAAGCCTCAAAGGGGACAAAAAAGTATATATAATTTTTATTTTTTACTATTGTATATTACAAATATACATATAATAGAATTATCTACATTATACCAAAAGTTTGTTAACAACAGATACACTTTAAGCCAAACTCATGTAGTCAAAAATCATGAATGTTTTACTTACCTCTTCCCTTTCTTAAAATGGCAGCTATATTTGGGATAGTCATAAAGCTCTGTCATCCGTTCTTTAAACAGCTGTCTGACTGGGCATTGCTCAAGAAATGGCATTGTAAGTTTGTTCTGAGCCTCAACAAAGGCCTGAGAATGAAGAAAGGCCACATCACACAACTGCAGTTTAGACATTCAATGGCTCATCATTCTGTACAGAATATGAAAGAATAATTCTGAAATTTAACTCCAGTGTGGTCAATGAGAAAGGCCCATATCACACATGAGCCACAAACAGGGCCCAGATGGCATCCATCACAGAAAAAAGCAAAGTGGAGGCGGAATTTTAACATTTTATTTTTTTATTTTTTTTTATTTTAATCAATTTTTTTCTGTAACAGTAGGTGTTTAAAAAGAAATACAACTCAAGATTTATTCCTCGAATTCTGACGTAGTTAGAAATATCCCATATGTTGCCTTTGCTTGGGATCAGTGACAGAGGGAGCTCCCTCCCTCTGTTACCCTAGTAGACGCTGCGGCCTCAGTGACCGCAGCATCTACAGGGTTAACCCAGGATCAGAGTGGCCTTCTCCGATGGGGCCTCCCTCACCACCAATTGCTTCACACAGAAAAGCGACGGAGGAGAAGGGGAAGGATCCCTGCACCAGATCCCTGCTATTGGTCTGTCTGTACTGACTGACCAATCAAAGCGATCGCCGGCCTGGAGACTGCTGCGATTGGTCCCTGGCCGGCTTCAGGCAGGCTCGGCTGTGCAGCACAGCCGAGCTCAATAATCTGTCACAGCGCCCGGCGGCACTGTAACAATTTATTCTTATCAGGTACATGTAAGTGGTGATGCGGGAAGTCACCCCTAATCACCACGTTCACGTACCTGATTTTGCAGGAAGGGGTAAAGGGTTGAATATAGTTCAGAAGGGAAGTATTTTAAATAAGAAACTGAACACAAGAACAGGGTGTACACTCTAAGGTTAGTTGGGAAAAAAATCTAAAGCAATGTCAGAAAATATTAATTTACTTAAATATTAGATGCTTGAAGCGAACTTCAAGCAGATGTGGTTGGTAAATCCATATAGTTAGTATATGTAAGCATGCCTGGAATAAACCTATATCTATCCTGACATGCAGAAATGTTTCAGTACAAGCGATCAGAAAATTGAGATGTCACCTAAAAGTAATATTTCCTGTGGATATGCCCTGCTCCTATCTTGAACAAGAGCCCCCCGGCTTTCCTGCAGCCATTAGAGGAGGCCAGAAAAACAAAAAACAGCCAAGCAGGCAGGCTGTCTTGTGTAAAGAGATATTCACACATGGAAAAATGTGCGGAATGTCCACCTGGAAAAAACACAGGCAGACATTCCACACATTTGCATGTTCCGCCACCGCTAGGACCGTTCAGAAATAAACCACCTCCATAGGCGGCAATGCAGGTTCACTTTCTGCAGAGGCCGGAATCGGGATTTCCATAGCAGAAACATCTGTCGCAGAAATTCTGCCCTGTGCATGGTGCAGCAGAACCCCAATGGAATTATTGCTGCAGCGGACTTTCCAAACTGAATATTTCCACAGAATTTTGCTCAGAATTCTGTGTGAACATAGCCTAACTCCGATAGAGGTTGATGAGTGTTGCTCTGTGAGCTACACTGTTTATTTAACTTGGGGGGGGAGGGGTTCCTTAAACAATATGGCTTGTGGTGCTACAATGTTTATGCAATTTATATTAATCTCTATGGAAATCACATAAAGCAGCCCAGTTGGCAGTTTTCAGCTTTCCAACCATTTTCATGCACCGCAAGCAGGCCAAAGGTGGGGGTCCTTGTTCTCAAGAGGTGGGACCTGCGTCTATTAACCCGTCCAGGACACAGGGCGTAAAGGTAGGCCCTGATGTCCTGGTACTTAAGGACCCAGGGCATACCCGTTAACGTAACCCAGGCCGTACCCGTTAATCCCATGAACGGGGTTTAAACCGTTCTCGCGAGCAGAGAACGGTTTAAACCCATGGGTCCTGGTTGCTATGGGCAGTCAGGGCCCACGGCTAATGCCGTGCATGTTATAGCCCCCTGTGGGGCTAAAAAAAATTAAAATTTAATTTAAGTGAATTAACCCCTTCCCTACTAAAAGTTTAAATCACCCCCTATTCCCATTTTTTAAAATAATCATTAGTGGTACCGTCGGTTGCGTAAACTATTAAAATATAAGGTTAGCTAAACAGCATTACAAGTAAAAAATACCGTACAAGTAAAAAATACCAAAGTCCAAAATTGTGCATTTTTTGTCGCTTCATATAAAAAATAAAAAACTGCCGTATTTATCGGCATATCACACGCCTATTTTTAGGTGGGTTATACGCTGATAAACTATTTTTGACCCTGCAGAAGACGCTGCAGTTCAATGATTTAAAGCTGGCACTTTAAATCATTGAACTGCAGTGGCTTCTGCAGGGCCAGAGTCCCACCACCACACAATGCACTGCGCAATGTCGAGTGATGTCCTAAACGTGACTTTACTCGTCAGTGCGCGGCGCACAGTGACAGCTCAGGACACCGCCGGAGCATGAACGAGCGAGGTTCCCAGGACATGTAACTATGAAACCGGGGATGGGCAGGGAATCAGGCAGCAGTGAGGAGGGAATTTGGCAGCGGCGGCGGGACTCTGGCTCCGCAGAAGCCGCTGCAGTTCAATGATTTAAAGGGCTTCTGCAGGGAGAGAAACAGTTTATCGAGGTTTACCCACACACACACGCACCCTCATTTTAACAAGGATATTTGGGTAAAAAACATTTTTTACCCAAATTTACTTGGAAAAGTGAGGGTGCATGTTATAGACCGGTGTGTGGTATACCACAATTAATACGGTAATAAAAAGCAATCAAAAAGTCCCATAAAAACAAAAATGGTACCGATAAAAACTACAGACCACAGCGCAAAAAATTAGCCCTCATGTAGCCCCGTATGCGGAAAAATAAAAGGGGACGGAAGATAATTTTAAACATGCATGTAGTTAGGATAAAATAAAACCTAAATAAATTGGGTATTCTTGTAACCGTATGGACCTACACAAAAAGGTCAGGTGTCATTTTTACCAGAAATTGCACTGTGTAGAAACGGGAGCCCCCAAAAGGGTCTGTAGGTGCAAAATTGAAAGCGGAATGATTTTTAGAAGGAGGAGGAAAAAAACGAAAGTGCAAAAACGAAAATTGGCTGGTCCTTAAGGTCAAAATGGGCTTGGCCCTTAAGGGGTTCAACATAAGGAATAGGATAGGAATACGCCTTTTAACCTATATATTTATTATATGCCTAGTCAAAGAAATACCTTTGTCTGCTCACTGTCTGGATCTTCCAGCCACCTGTATGGATCAGGCACTTTAACCCCATGGTAGTCATCTATCTGCAAAACACACAAGGGCAATATTTATACAATGTTCACATGTCTAGTGAGGTAGTTAAATGTGTTATCCGGTGGTGGTAGGATTTAGAAAAACTCAGGAACGCAGAGTCTGAAGCCTCGCGGTGAGTGCGGATATCTTTTTTTCTTCAATATTACATAGTATCTGACGCATTTTTGTATCAATTGTTTCCAGCACCTCCGCTGACTCCACACACCAACGTCTCCGCTGCTGCTCCCTCCCTGGACATAGGGTTCTTACTCAGTTAACCCTTGACACTCCTTTATAAGTGGTGCTGTCTTAGAAATCTATTCACACATAGATAGAGATATATATATATATAACACCTTTACTCACCCTTAAGCTGTGCCTCCTGTGTCCTGCTCTGGTCCTCTGTCTGGACTGCCCCGGGCCCAACGTGTTATACTGCTGCTTAGAGAGTCGCTGGCTGAGGGAGCACATCGCTGCGGCCAGAGATTCACTGAGTGGCACTATCACACGTTGGGCCTTGGTGCCTCCTGGGCGCAGCACATCCCGCTGCAGCTCAGGAAGATGATCACACTGGGGGACTGGAGCAGGACACCAGAGGCATCACAGGAACACTGGAGGTAAGTAAAGGTTTTTTTTTTATATCTCACACAACGAGCATAGTTTTAAAATCACCCCCCAACCCACCCCTGCCAGATAACCCCGCTAAGCAGGAAACACTTTAATAAACTATATCATATAGTAATGTGTAACAACCCAAACTAACCCAATAAGGGGGAAGTTGACATGTAGCCAACCAGCCCATAGGCTCAAATATGCCAAATGTAGTCTAATTGGGGGAGACTTATGAAAACCTGTCCAGAGAAAAAGTTGCCAAGTTGCCCATAGCAACCAGATTGCTTCTTTAATTATTCAGAGGTCTTTTCAAAAATGAAAGAAGCAATCTGATTAGTTGCTATGGGCAACAGGCTTGCAGGACACCAGGAGGATCCCTACCTGCCTCCTGCGTGTCCGATCGCCGAATGACTGCTCCGTGCCTGAGATCCAGTTAACACTGATCAATGCCATGCCATCAGATAACACTGATCAATGCCATGTTAACGCATGGCAGTGAACAGGTGTAAGAGATCAATGTGTGCAATGTTATAGTCCCTTAAAGAGTAGCTCCCACCATCCTATAAAAAATTGTTTCTGTCCCTGCCTATTGCACATCTATCCCTAACCCCCTCCCTGCTTTTCATTTTTTTTTTTTTACTATATTAAAAAAAAAAAAAATTTTGGTCTGCCTGGTAGTGTGCTCACTACCAGGCAGACTTGCCCAGCAGGCACCACGTCACTGATGCCTGCTTGGGGGGACTTCTGCCCTTAGTTCATCTACACAGGGTGCCTCCAGCTGTTTCACCACCACAACTCCCAGCTTGCCCTGACATCTATTGGCTGTCAGGGCATGCTGGGAGTTGTAGTATTGAAACAGCTGGAGGCACCCAGTGTAGATGAACTATAACTTAGTGCCATGCGGCGCTACGCCCGCCGCCGCCGCATACCCCGTTCCCTCCGTCACCCCCCCTCCCTCCGCATACCCTGTTCCCTCCGTCACAGCCCCCCCCCCCCCCCCCCCCCGCATACCCAGTTCCCCCTGTCACAGCCCCCCCCCCCTCCCCTCCCGCATACCCAGTTCCCCCTGTCACAAACACCCCCCTCCTTCTGATGCTTACTGATACTGCAGAGTCCGGCTGCGGGCGTGCAGGGGCAGCGGCGGAGACGACGTGTGCGGGAGGAGTGGCCTCCCAGCCAGTGGCCGGGGAGCCAATGCGCTCACTCCCGCCAGTCTGATTGACAGGCAGGGAGCGAGCGCAGTGTAAATGAATTAGGACCGATTGCCCGGCCACAATCAGTCCGAATTCAGGCGTGACGTCACGCCGTGCTGCAGCCGGCCACTAGGAGGGAGACCCCTAGTGGACGGTTTTCATAGGTAAAATTCACCCTCAAAAATAAATAATGAAAATATATTACAGATATGTTGTAGTACATAAGTACTACAACATATCAAAAAATAAAGTTGGTGACAGTGCCCATTTAATGGCGTACACGTAAAAAATTCAAAAGTCCAAAATAGCGCATTTTTGGTCACATTTTATACCATTAAAAAAAAAGTATAAAAAGTGATCAAAAAGTCCAATCAAAACAAAAATGGTACCGATAAAGGCAAAAATTAGTTATAGGGGTCAGAAGATGACATTTTTAAACGTATACATTTCCCTGCATGTAGTTATGATTTTTTCAGAAGTACGACAAAATCAAACCTATATAAGTAGGGTATCATTTTAACCGTATGGACCTACAGAATAAATATCAGGTGTCATTATTACCTTAAATTGTACTGCGTAGAAACGGAAGCCCCCAAAATTTTCAAAATGGCATTTTTTCTTCAATTTTGTCACACAATTATTTTTTTTCCCGTTTCGCGGTGGAGTTTTGGGTAAAATGACTAAGGTCACTGCAAACTAGAATTGGTGGCGCAAAAAATAAGCCATAATATGGATTTTTAGGTGGACAATTTAAAGGGTTATGATTTTTAAAAGATTAGGAGGAAAAAAAAGAAAATGCAAAAACTGAAAAACGCTGGGGGTTAAAACATGGATAAGGCTGGGTTCACATCACGTTTTTTGCCATACTGTTTTCAATCCTTTTTTCTAAAGAGAACCGTATGGCAAAAAAACGGATGGAACAGTATGGGAAAAAGTAAACCGTACACTGTTTGTAAAAGTGCATACAGTTCCGTCCGTTCTTATTTTTTTTTTTTTAAAACATAAGTTTTTGAAAATTTTGTCCATTTTTAATGGGAGGGGTCTTGGGTGGGGACTTTTGGATGCAAATGCGCATGTGCAAAGTAAAAACCGTATACATGTGCATTTCCCATTTACGTCCATGTTTAAAAAAAACATATGCAGTTGCAGTAGTTTTTGAACCGGAGACAAAACCGTGGTCAACCACGCTTTTGAGTACGGGAGAAAACCATATTGCAAGCAAACCGTACGCAACCGGGTGCGTACGGTTTTCGATTATTTGTCTATGTATATGGTTTTCAATACGGTTTCATACGTTTTCAATAATGAAAACGTACACGGGAAATGTACTTGAAAAACGTGCTGTGAACACACCCTAACCCCTTTATCCATTTGTGGTGTGCATTATCAAAATGTGGGTCAGAAAAAACTGGAAAGCTTTTCCCCATAACAACCAATCACAGCTCATCTTTCACTTTACCAGAGCTCATTGAGATACAAAACCTGAGCTGTGATTGGTTGTTAGATAGACCAGGGAATGTGTCTTATGTTAATAGACTAGTGCTCAGCTATCATTCTGCCCTGTCCTCGCTGAATGTCCCTGTATATGGTAGGTGTATGTAAAGACAGGCGCCGCAGTATGTGAGGAACCGGCTGGTGACAAAGCACTCTCCGCCATGTACACATACACCGGCCGGGGGCCATGCACTCACTGCGCTCTGGTCTCGGAGGACTTCCGGGTAGCTGAAGGTCCGGGGCTGCTGCATCTTCTCTAAGGGGCTGAGGACCAGACAAAGACCGCGCTGCTAGACACACGCCGGGGAGAGCTTACTCTACAGCCGGCGCCTCCTTTCGGCCTGACTGGGGAGAGCTGTGGTCGCTGAGTAATGACGACATGTAGTAGTGAGGAGTCAGTCATGTGTGTGCCGGGCAAAGGGAGCCAGGAGGGGGCGCTCTTCCCGGGAACTAGTACATATATAATACCTTCGGACATTGTAAGCCAGTGTTTCCCAACTAGTGTGCCTTCTGCTGTTGCAAAACTACAACAACCGGTCAGCCTTTGTCACAAAACTACAACTCCCAGCATGCCTGGACAGCCAAAGGCTGTCCGGGCATGCTGGGAGTTGTAGTTTTGCAACAGCTGGTTGGGAAACACAGGTGTTAGCATACAGGTGTATATGTATATCTAACACAAAGGCCCTTATTTACTGAGGGTATGTTCACACTACGTAATTCCAGCGGAATTCCGCAAACGGAATTCCGTGCTGTGAACGTAAACATCAGTGTGAATGGGTTTCCCCGAGACCCGTTCACACTGCGGAATTTCAGCGGCAGACAATTCTGCCACTGAAATTGTTCCGTGCAAAGGGTGCGTTCACATGGATCAAGAGTAATTCACGCCAAAATAATTTTATTTTCACGCGCAATTTGCAAGGAATTGCACACGGAAATGGCGGAGAAAGAAGTGAAGGGTTTTTCAGCCATTTCCGCACGAAAACGATGTTGGGCGGAATTTTTTTTTTACCATTGATTTCTGCTAGCGGATTCCGCTTGAAGAATGAACATGCTCATTCTTCAAGTGGAACGGAATTCAGCGTCGGAATTCCGCTAGCAGAATTTCCGCAGTGTGAACAGGACAGCGGAAAAAACATTAAACATCAATGGGCAGAGGAGATGTGCATTAATTTGGAGCGGAGAATTCAAGAGGAATTATTCGAGTAAATTCCTCTTGAATTACTCTGTGTGAACGCACCCAAAGAAAGAACATGTTCATTCTTTGCGCGGAAGTCCGCGAACACTAAATAGCCGTTAACGGTGACGGTGCAGTGCCACGCGGTCCTACCGAAGTATTGCGGCAGCGGGCGCCAGAATGGAATCTCTGCGATTGGAGATTCCGTTCATAATCCGTAGTCTGAACATACCCTAAGACTGTTGTGTAGGTTTCTTTGTGGGTTTTATTTTCCTA
Source organism: Hyla sarda (assembly GCF_029499605.1). Taxonomy (NCBI): domain Eukaryota; kingdom Metazoa; phylum Chordata; class Amphibia; order Anura; family Hylidae; genus Hyla; species Hyla sarda. The sequence goes on from NC_079191.1 coordinate 233,138,139, forward strand.
CAATTTATTTTCCACGGTATTTACTAAGATTTCCCTACATTTTCCACTTTCCCTACATTTTGCTTTTTTACACCTGCTCTGATCTGTCTGGTTTTCCTTAAATCAAATCCACCACATTTTCTGTGGAAACCTTAGTAAATATGTTGATTTGTTGTGAAAATGTCGGGAATACGCCCCTTTTCCAAGATCACGCCCCCTTTTTCGGGTTTTCTTAGCAAAATGGAGAGTTAGTCAGGGTTTTTTTTAATTCTGGTGCAAAATCTGTCGCAGACAGAATTTCTGGCGCAATGCAACAAAATCTGGTGCACACCCCAACAAAACATGTCGGGTTTGCAATAGTAAATGAGGGCCAAAGGGTATGAATATTTACACAGTGCACAATTCCATATATTATTGCATACATATTCCTTTGAGGCTATGTTCACACGTGGAAATTTAAAGCATATTGGGGGAGATTTATCAAAATCTGCATAGAGGAAAAGTGGCGCAGTTGTCCATAGCAACCAATCAGATTGCTTCTTTAATAAAAATAAAAAGGCCGCTGGTAACTGTAAGAAGCGATCTGATTGGTCGCTCTGGTCTACTGCACCAATTTTTCACAGGTTTTGATAAATCTCCCCCATTACGTTTAACCCCTTATTGCTTTTTCCATTTTTGCACTTTGGTATTTTCCTCCTCACCATCTAAAAATCTTTCAGTTTTCCAACAACAGACCCATATGATGACTTGTTTTATGTGCTACCAATTGTTCTTTGTATTGACATCAGTCATTTCACCCCAAAATCTACAGCGAAGCCCAAAAAAAAATATTTGTGGGACAAAATTGAAAAAAAAACTGACATTTTGTAATTTTTTGCGGCTTCCGTTTCAACACAATGCACTTTTCGGTAAAAAATTACACCTTTTATTTATTCTGTAGGTCCATACGATTAAAATGATACCCAACTTATATATATATAATAAAAAATTATTGCTTTGTGCACGAAAATTTGTACATTTAAAGGGGTACTCCACTGGAAAACATTTTTATTATTTTTTAAATAAACTGGTGCCAGAAAGTTAAACAGATTTGTAAATTACTTATCAGTACTTATCTTATTAGTACTTATCAGCTGCTGTATGTTCCAGAGGAAGTTCTTTTCTTTTTGAATTTCCCTTCTGTCTGACCACAATGCTCTCTGCTGACACCTCTGTCCATGTCAGGAACTGTCCAGAGCAGGATGGGTTTGCTATGGGGATTTGTTCCTGCTCTGAACAGTTCCTAAAATGGACAGAGATTTTTTAATAGAAGTAATTTACAAATCTGTTTGACTTTCTGGCACTAGTTGATTTAAAAAATGTTTTCCAGTGGAGTACCCCTTTAAAATTGTCCTCTTCTGACCCCTATAACTTTTTACTGTATTCGGGGATGAGTGAGGGCTCATTTTTTGCACCGTGATCTTTAGTTCTTATTGGTACCATTTATGTTTAGATGGGACTTTTTGATCGCTTTTTATAAAAAATGTTTAAGGTATACAAAATGACCAAAAATATGCAATTTTGGACTTTGATAATTTTTTTAACCTATACACTATTGACCGTGCAGTTTAATTAACATTATATTTTTATAGTTCGGACATTTACGCACACGGCGATATCACATATGTTTATTTTTGATTACCTTTTTTATTTTTTTAATGAAAATAAATAATTATATTCCAGCCCTCTAGGTTATATATATATATATATATAAATATATATATATATATATATATATATATATATATATATATATATTAAAAATGTTATTTCAGATAAGTAAAATGTATATCACATATAATGTTTTAGCTTCTGTATATTTGCAGGGCCCTTGCGTCCTACAATAGCCTAGATATCGTACATTAAAAGGTATAAATGTGTGATGTATTCAGCATATTATAAAATCAAACATATTATAGTAAAATATTCTAGTAAAACTATACGATACCACTTCAAATAGTAGTCGGAAGTAAACTTGACTTGAAATGGCAGATTATGTGCTTAATGGTCTGCTCTGACTTCTAGTCCACCAAATTCTGGTACCAGATAAAAAATAGTTTGTGTCAACAGGGTTTTGAGAAAAAAGGTTAGGTGTTAAACACCTCTTTCCCTTTCGTTGTCCGGAATATGTAGCCAATAGTGTATGGTATAGGAGTTCTGTTCAGAGCGAACAAATTAGCCGGTAGATGCTGGTAATAGTAAGCTGTATGCGCTCAGGGTGTCCTGTGAATGGAGCTCTGATCTGCGTCAGTAGTGTAGATGTACAGATGTAAGAAGTGCAGGGATGAATTCCTGCTTTTGGTTTCGGCCCGACAGTGATGTCAGTGTGGTCTGCGGAGATCGGGTCTGCGCAATGGCAAGCGGTCTCCCTGTCCCTATCTCCGGTATGCTCCGCTTTGTTAGCGTTGGAGGATCACCTCCTCGTGGTTCCGTGGCGGGAATCCAAGTTGTCAATCACTGGCTGGGTGATATTGGTACAGTATTATACTGTATTTAACCCTAAGCTGGACGCGTTTCAGGATAATTATCCTTTCTTCAGCAGCCTCAAGTGGATTTAAAAGTAATAATGGTGGTACCATAGTTCCACACCTTATATAATCAGAATGGGTCTGATAAATGGTTGCATTTTGGTATCGTTCATTGATAAACTCCGTACTGGACTTTTTTATTAGACTCCTTTCAATGTATAAAATCACATAGCATAATCATTTTTCTAAAATATGGTAGGATTTTTATGACTGGTCAGATGGTGTAGAAAAGATGGAAAGTATAATAATCATAAATAAGTGGCAAAATGAAGGCCAATAATACAGTATTTCCTCTTATTCTAAAAATGGAAATACTGTATTATTGGCCCTCCTTTTGAAACTTTTATTTATGATTATTATACTTTTCATCTTTTCTACACCATCTGACCAGTCATAATATCCTACCATATTTTAGATAAATGCTTATGCTATGTGATTTTATATATTGAAAGAAGTCTAATAAAAAAGTCCAGTTTATCAATCACTCATTCTATGATTATATAAGGTGTGGAACTATGGTACCGCCATTATTACTTTTAAATCCTGAAATTACTTTTTTATCCTGAAACGCGTCCAGCTAGGGGTTAACTACAGTATAATAATGTACCAAAATCACCCAGCCAGTGATTGACAACTTACACTACTGGCTAAATATTCCGGACAACAAAAGGGTAGGAGGTGTTTAACACCTAACTAGGGATCGACCGATATGGATTTTTTAGAGCCGATGCTGATAACCTGTGAACTTTCAGGCCGATGGCCGATAACTTATACCTATATTCAGTGCATTTTAAATCAATGAACTGCAGTGGCTTTTGCGGGGCCAGAGACCGCCACTGCCACCCGCTTCTCTCCCCCTGCCCGTCCTGGGGTCCTGAGTCCAACCACCGACACTGCCAGAGACCGCCGGTGGCGGCGTCCTGAGCTGTCCAGTGCGCCGGGCCACTGACTGTGACATTGCGTTGAGGACATCACTCGTCATTGCGCAGCAACAGCGCAGGATGCCGCAGGAGCCAGAAGTAGTGTGGACCCCGGGAACAGGTCATTATAAAACCGGGATGGGGGAGTCAATGGGGCACCAGCGGCGGCAGTGGTTGGACTCAGTACAGGCAGGGGGAGAGAAGCGGGTGGCGGCGGCGGTCTCTGGCAGCGGCGGTGGTTGGACACAGGACCCCAGGCAGGCAGGGGGAGAGAAGCGGGCAGCGGCGGCGGTCTCTGGCCCCGCAAAAACCGCTGCAGTTCATTGATTTAATGCGCCCGCGTTATCGGCAAGGAAATTGCCGATACCGGTAACTTAGAAAATTGTGAATATCGGACGATAATATCGGTCGATCCCTACACCTAACCTTTTTTCTCAAAACCCTGTTGACACAAACTATTTTTTATCTGGTACCAGAATTTGGTGGACTAGAAGTCACAGCAGACCAGAAAGTACATAATCTGCCATATCAAGTCAAGTTTACTTATGGGCTAGTATTTGAAGTGGTATCATATAGTTTTACTAGAATATTTTACTATAATATGTTTAATTTTATAATATGCTGCATACATCACATATTTATACCTTTTAATGTACGATATCTAGGCTATTGTAGGACGCAAGGGCCCTGCAAATCTACACAAGCCAAAACATTATATGTGATATACATTTTACTTAATCTTAAATAAATGTATATATAACCTAAAGGACTGGAATATAATTATTTATTTTCATTTATTTAAATCCTGGGGTATTGGAGTACAACTTTCTAGTAACCTCGGTAATATAACTTTTAAAACCTATACATAACTCTGGTTTGAATTTCTATGTATATATATTTTTTTTTATGGGAAAAGGGGGGTGGTTCGGTCTTTTATTAGGGAAGGAGTTAATTCACATTTATTATCATATATATATTTTTTTTACTTTTTAACCCCCTCCCGCTACAGGACGTATGTATATGTCCCAGCACCCGAAGCGTTCGCGTTCTGGGACGTATGCATACGTACTAGCGATCTCCGGCACTGCCGCGGGCAGTGCAAGAGATCGGCGGCGGGACCTGTCTGTCAATCACATACGATGCGATTGCGGGTCGCCTTTGGTTGCTATGGAAGCAGGAGGTCAGATCATGACCTCCTGTCTGCCTGCTACGGAAGCCTGTGAGATCCAGCCAGAGGCTAGATCACACAGGCTGTACTGTGTGCAGCTGATCGGGTCATACTTTGTACAAAAAAAAACCTGCAACATTTTGGTACAAATAGCGGAATGAAAAAGATCAAAAGGTAGCATGTATCTAAAAAATTATACCAATAAAAAGTACAGCTCATCCCGCAAAAAATAAGCCCTCACTCAATGGCGTCGGGCAAAAATTTAAAAAGTTACGGCTGTTGGAAAATTAATGGTAGAAAAAGAATTTTGCTCAGAAATGGAAAAAGAACATAGAAAGCTATATAAAATGGGCATCGCCATAATCGTACTAACCCACAGAATAAATATAACATCACTTTTCCCGCACATTGTACACCAATGAAAAAAAACGCCATATAATTATAATAATATAAAGTACAATATGTCACGAAAAAAAACAATCTCAGAATCGCTCTGCTCAGAAAAAGCGTTCTAAAGTTATTACCATTTAAAGAGACATGTCAAATAAAGGATAGGGGATAAGATGCCTGATCGCGGGAGTCCCGCCGCTGGGGACCCCTGAGATCATGCATGCGGCACCCCGTTTGTAATCAGTCCCCAGAGCGTGTTCGCTCCGGGTCTGATTACGGGCGACTACAGGGCGGGCGGCGTGTGCCCCCTCCCGTAGGCTTGCATTGAGAGGCGGAGCGTGACGTCACACGCCGCCCTGTAGTCGCCAGTAATCGATCCTGGAGCAAACACGCTCCGTGGACTGATTACAAATGGGGTGCCGCGTGCATGGTCCCGGGGGTCCCCAGCGGCGGGACTCCCGCGATCAGGCATCTTATCCCCTATCCTTTGGATAGGGGATAAGATGTTTAAGCACCGGAGAACCCCTTTAACCCTTCAGACCCGGCAATCAAAGCTGACCGCCGCGTCTGAAGCGAAAGTGAAAGTATCCCGGCTGCTCAGTCGGGCTGTTCAGGACAGCCGTGGTGATATCGCGGCGTCCCGAACAGCTTACAGGACACTGGGAGGGACCTTACCTGCCTCCTCGGTGTCTGATCTGCGAATGACCGCTCCGTGCCTGAGATCCAGGCAGGAGCAGTCAAGCGCCGATAACACTGATCACAGGCGTGTTAATACACGCCAGTGATCTGTGTAAAAGATCAGTGTGTGCAGTGTTATAGGTCCCTATGGAAGCTATTACATTGTAAAAAAAAAAGTGTTAATAAAGATCATTTAACCCCTTCCCTAATAAAAGTTTGAATCACCCCCCTTTTCCCATAAAAAAAAAACTGTGTAAATAAAAATAAACATATGTGGTATTGCCGCGTGCGGAAATGTCCGAACTATAAAAATATATTGTTGATTAAATCGTACGGTCAATGGCGTACGCACAAAAAAATTCCAAAGTCCAAAATAGTGTATTTTTGGTCACTTTTTATATAATGAAAAAATTTATAAAAAGCGATCAAAAAGTCAGATCAATACAAAAATGGTACCGATAAAAACTTCAGAACAGGGCACAAAAAAATAAGTCCTCATACGCGGAAAACTATAAAAGTTATAGGGGTTAGAAGATGAGAATTTTTTTCATATAAATTTTCCTGCATGTAGTTATAATTTTTTTTCCGAAGTACGACAATATCCAACCTATATAAGTAGGGTATCATTTTAACCGTATGGACCTACAGAATAAAGATATTGGCCCTCATTTGTGGAGTGTCGGTTTGTGTTTTTGCAAGTCCTTTACTCCTTTTTTTCTGATGCTATTTACCAATCTGTCGCCCAATTTCCCTTTCTTTCTGTCGCAGGTTTTTTTTCTGTTACACAAAATGTATTCTGTGCGACAGAAAAAAGTCTCTGCAAATTCTGACTACATTAGTGCTTGTACTACTACCCCCATCATGGAACAGGGTCTGTTCCATGTTGAGGGTAGTAGTAGAGGGGCTGAGGGATTGATCGCACCGGGTCTCACTTCTGAGACCCGATCCGATCAGATGTTATTAAGCAGGGTAGCAGGCGGCATGTTCCGATCCCCTGCAATGTACAGTAAACTTTCATTTTTAAATTCCCCACGAGGAGCCAATCAGGGCTCCTGGCAGGGTTTTAATATAGAAGCGCTGTGGTAGGCAAAGATGTATAGAATCGCTGGGGGGGGTATATATCTGGCCCCTCCAGTGTTTCTATATATCTTTCCCCCTGCTGCACTATATCAAACTTAGTGCCCGCTGTGCTTGAATAAATGTACTGCCCCCCCAGCGCTATTATATATCTATACTGACCCCCGCTGCGCATATACGGACCCCACGATGCGCATATTTATATATATATACTGCCCCCCCCCCCCCCCAGCTGTGCATATTAATATTCATATTTTCTCCCTCCCCTGGCTGCCAATGAATGAAAACTCTATTAGCGGCGGAGCGGAAGGCTGCTGCCCGCTCATGCTGCTAAGAGTTTGTCTTTCATAGCGGGCAGCAGCTGCATATCATGCTGTGGGGGTCAGACATATGGATATATGTCTGACCCTCACATCATACATATACAAATGCCGGCTCACCGCTATAAATGACAAGTAAGCTATTAGGAGCAGCAACGCAAGCCTCCCTACACTGCTTTACTTGTCATTCATAGCGGTGAGCCGTCATTTCTATATGTATGATGTGAGGGTCAGACATATATCCATATGTCTGACCCCCACAGCATGATATGCAGCAGCCTTCCGCTCCGCCGCTAATAGAGTTTTCATTCATTGACAGTCAGGGGAGGGAGAAAATATGAATATTAATATGCGCAGCTGGGGGGGGAGTCAGTATATATATAAATATGCGCAGCGAGGGGTCAGTATATGCGCAGCAGGGGTCAGTATAGATATATAATAGTGCTGGGGGGGGCAGTACATTTATTCAAGCACAGCGGGCACTAAGTTTCATATAGCACAGCAGGGGGAAAGATATATAGAAACACTGGAGGGGCCAGCTATATACCCCCCCCCAGCGATTCTATACATCTTTGCCCACCACAGCGCTTCTATATTAAAACCCTGCCAGGAGCCCTGATTGGCTCCTTGGTGGGGAATTTAAAAATGAAAGTTTACTGTACATTGCAGGGGATCGGAACATGCCGCCCGCTCCCCTGCTTAATAACATCTGATCGGATCGGGTCTCAGAAGTGAGACCCGGTGCGATCAATCCCTCAGCCCCTCTACTACTACCCCCAACATGGAACAGACCCTGTTCCATGCTGGGGGTAGCAGGATTCACTCTGTTTTGAGGAATTTACCGACAGCTCTGAGCTGTCGGTTTTCTGTGAAGCAAAACTCACAGGTTTTCCTGTGAGTTTTCTTCACATTCAGAGTGTTTTTTCTCTTTTTGTCGGGAACACGCCCCTTTTGTCAAGAAAAACACCCCTTTTGTTGTTTTTTTTTAAACTCTGAGTGATTTCGATTTTTTCGGGTTGTGCGCCAGATTCTGGCGCAAAACCCGACAATAAGTGTCGGGATCCTGTTAGTGAATGAGGGCCAATGTGTTATTTTTACCGAAAAATGCACTGCGTAGAAACGGAAGCCCCCAAAAGTTACAAAATGAAATTTTTTTCTTCAATTTTGTCGTACAATTAATTTTTTTTCGGTTTCGCTGTGGATTTTTGGGTAAAATGACTTATGTCACTGCAAAGTAGAATTGGTGGCGCAAAAAATAAGCCATCATATTAATTTTATGTGCAAAATTGAAAGCGTTATGATTTTTAGCAGTTGATGAGGAAAAAATGAAAATACAAAAACGGAAAAACCCTGCGTCCTTAAGGGGTTAACATGGGAGTCAATGGGAGCCATACAGAACCGTATGTGCATGCGATTCCATATGGTTTTTGACTTTGCACAGTTTGTTTTATTGGAATTTCAACCAAACAAATGAAACTATATTCAAAATGAAGTGAAAAGTTAAAAACGCATACGTTTTTTCATAAAAAAATGGATGCCACTGGACATCATTTTTCAAACCTTATACGGTTTTTAACCGCATACGGGTTGAAATTTGTACACATTTTGATACAGTTTAGTTCGGTTTTGAGGAATCCGTTTTTCATCAAAAACCTGATACGGGAACTGTATTGCAAAAACGTGGTGTGCATGCACCCTAACAGAGCCTGTTATAGTACAGTGGTTTTCATTGGTGACCTTCCAGTCTAACAGACTGATGCAGCATGACTTCTCATAAACAGACAGAATATAAAACAGAGCCTTAGGCCATGTTCACACAGGCAAAACAAAAACTATGCGACTTTCGAATTGGAAACTGATCTCCCACTAATTTTAATGTAATCGGTGGTATTGTGCATGCAGTCCCATCTTGATGCTCTCATTGAAGTCAATGGGATCTTCATGACAGGTCACACCATCACTAACTGCGGCTCAGAGAGGACCGCAGCACACAAGTGACCTTTTTGCCTGTGTGTATGTAGTGCCAGGGGAGTAACGGTGACTGCGGTGTTGCAGTGTAGTTTAGGGTCTGGTGGTATTAACCCTTGAATGTCGTGACGCCAGGGTGGGTTTCCTCAATAGTAGTGTTCCTACCGCCAACTGTCCCACAAACGGCAGGGAGAAATAACGGAATGTCCACAGCAGATTTACTTTACTTGCAGCTTTTATGCAACGGTATTGAACATAACAGTCTCTTAACCCCTTAAGGACTGAGCCCTTTTTCACCTTAAGGACGCAGACCTTTTTTGCAATTCTGACCACTATCACTTTATGCATTAATAACTCTGTGATGCTTTTACCGATTATTCGAGTCTGTGATTGTTTTTTCGTGACATATTCTACTTTAACACAGTGGTAAATTTTTGTCATTACTTGCATCCTTTCTTGGTGAAAAATCTCAAAATTTCATGAGAATGTTTGCATCATAAAGTTGCCATGTTTTTACTTTTGGAAGACATCAGAGGGCTTCAAATTTCAGCAGCAATTTTTAACAAAATTTTCAAAATCTGAATTTTTCAGGGACCAGTTCAGTTTTGAAGTGGATTTGAGGGGTCTTAATATTAGAAATACACCATAAATGACCCCATTATAAAAACTGCACCAAATGACATTCAGAAAGTGTTTTAACCCTTTAGGTGTTTCATAGGAATAGCAGCAAAATGAAGGAGAAAATTCAAAATCTTCATTTTTTACACTTGCATGTTCTTGTAGACCCAGTTTTTGAAATTTTACAAGGGGTAAATGGAGAAAAAGCCCCCCAAAATTTGTAACCCAATTTCTCTCGAGTAAGGAAATACCTCATAAGTGGATGTCAAGTGCTCTGTGGGTGCACTACAAAGCTCAGAAGGGAAGGAGCGACAATGGGATTTTGGAGAGTAAGTCAAATAAAAAACAACATGGCATACTATTTTGGAAACTACACCCCTCAAGGAACATATCAAGGGGTCCAGTGAGCCTTAACACCCCACAGGTGTTTGACGACTTTTCGTTAAAGTCGGATGTGTAAATTAAAAAAATGTTTCACAAAAATGCTGGTTTGTCACCCAAATTTAACATTTTTGGAAGGGGTTATAGGAGAAAATGCCACCCAAAATTTGTAACCCCATCTCTTCTGAGTATGGAAATACGCCATGTGTGAACGTCAAGTGCACTGCTGGTGCACTACAATGCTCTGAAGAGAAGAAGTCACATTTGGCTTTTGGAAAGCAAATTTAGCTGAAATGGATTTTGGGGGGCATGTGGCATTTAGGAAGCCCCTATGGTGCCAGAACAGCAATTTTGGAAACTACACCTCTCAAGGAACATAACAAGGGGTACGATGAGCCTTCCCCCCCCCCCCCCCCCCCACAGGTGTTTGACAAATTTCTGCCAAAGTTGGACAGAAAAATGAAAAATTAGATGCTAATGTTACCCCAGATTTTTCATTTTCACAAGGGGTAATTGGAGAAAAAGCCTCTCAAAAGGTGTAACCATATTTCTTCTTAGTATGGAAATATCCCGTATGTGGATGTAAATTTCTCTGCGGGCGAACTACAATGCTCAGAAGAGAAGGAGCACCATTGAGCGTTTGGTGAGAGAATTAGGTTGGAATAGAAGTCGGGGCAATGTGCGTTTACAAAGCCCCCGAGGTGCCAGAACAGTGGACCCACCCCCCACATGTGACCCCATTTTGGAAACTACACCCCTCACAGAATTTAATAAGGGGTGCAGTGAACATTTACACCCCACTGGAGTTTGACAGATCTTTGAAACATTGGGCTGTGCAAATAAAAAATTACATTTTTCATTTTCACGGACCACTGTTCCAAAAATCTGTCGGACACCTGTGGGATGTAAATGCTCACTTTGCCCCTAATTACGTGAGGGGTGTAGTTTCCAAAATGGAGTCACATGTGGGGGGTCTACTGTTCTGGCACTATGGGGGCTTTTTAAACACACATGGCCTTCAATTTTGGACACATTCGCCAAATTCCCAATGACGCTCCTTCTCTTCTGAGCATTGTAGTTCGCCCGCAGAGCACTTTACATCCAGATATGGGGTATGTTCATACTAATGGGGTTACATGTTTTGGGGGGATTTTTTCCTATTCTCCCTTGTGAAAATGAAAAATATAGGGTAACACCAGCATTATAGTGAAAAAAAAAAAGTTTTTTTCATTTTCACATCCAACGTTAACGAAAATTTGTCAAACACCCGTGGGGTGTTAAGGCTCACTATACCCCTTGTTACGTTCTGTGAGGAGTGTAGTTTCCAAAATGTGGTCACATCTGGGTATTTATTGTTTTGCGTTTATGTCAGAACCGCTGTAAAATCAGCCACCCCTGTGCAAATCACCAATTTAGACCTCAAATGTACATAGTGCGCTCTCACTCCTGAGCCTTGTTGTGCGTCCGCAGAACATTTTACGCCCACATATGGGGCATTTCCGTATTCAGGAGAAATTGTGTTACAAATTTGGGGGGTCTTTTTTTCCTTTTACCGCTTGTGAAAATTAATAGTAGGGGGCAACACCAGCATGTTAATGTAAAAAAAATTTTTTTTTACACTAACATGCTGGTGTAGACCCCAACTTTACCTTTTCATAAGGGGTGAAAGGAGAAAAAGCCCCCCAAAATTTGTAACGCAATTTATCCCGAGTACGGAGATACCCCATATGTGGCCCTAAACTGTTTCCTTGAAATACGACAGGGCTCCAAAGCAAGAGAGCGCCATGCGCATTTGAGGCCTAAATTGGGGATTTGAATCCGCCACAAAAATTCCCCACGGCCATGTTTCCCAAACAGGGTGTCTCCAGCTGTTGCAAAACTCACAGCATGCCTGGACAGTCAGTGGCTGTCCGGCAATACCGGGAGTTGTTGTTTTTCAACAGCTGGAGGCTCCGTTTTGGAAACAGTGCCGTACAAGACGTTTTTCTTTATTGGGGGGGGGGGCGGACTGTGTAGGGGTATGTGTAAATGTAGTGTTTTCCTTCTTATTTTGTGTAGTATAGTATATTTAGGGTACATTTACACAGTTGAGTTTACAGTGAGTTTGAGCTGTGGCTGAAAATTTGCCGCATCTCAAACTTGCAGCAGAAAACTTGCTGTAAACCAGCCCGTGTGAATGTATCCTGTACATTCACATGGGGGGGGGGGGGGGGGGGGCAAACCTCCAGCTGTTGCAAAACTACAACTCCCAGGATGCACTGACAGACCATACATGCTGGGAGTTGTAGTTATGCAACAGCTGGAGGCACATTGGTTGCGAAATACTGAGCGTTTGTTACTTAACTCAGTGTTTCGCAACCAGTGTGCCTCCAGCTGTTGCAAAACTACAACTTCCTGCATGCTGGGAGTTGTATTTTTGCAACAGCTGGAGGCAAACTGGTTGCGAAACACTGAGTTAGGTAACAAACTCGGTTTCACAACCAATGTGTCACCAGCTGTTGCAAAACTGCAACAATCAACATGCATTGACAGTAGAAGGGCATGCTGAGAGTTGTAGTTTTGCAACAGCTGGAGGCACACTGCTACAACTCCCAGCATGCCCTTTGGTAGTCTGTGCATGCTGGGAGTTGTAGTTATGCAACAGTTGAATGCACACTTTTTCATAGAAAAAATGTGCCACCAGCTGTTGCATAACTACAACCCAGTATGCACAGACTACCAAAGGGCATGCTGGGAGTTGTAGTTGGAACTCCAGCTGTTCCAAAACTACAACTCAAAGCATGCCCTTTGGCTTTGCATTCTGCGAGTTGTTGCTAAGCAGCAGTAGGAGGTGAACAGGCCTCACCTCTTGCTGTATCCTGCCGCCGGGACCGCCGCCGCTGTATCCTGCCGCCGGGACCGATCCTGCTGCTCCTGTCGCCGCCACTGCACACGAGGGGACCCCCACCAGACCAGGGCAAGGTAGGAGGCCCCCACCGGCGCCGATCCCTGCTCCGATCGCCGTCCCCAGCAGGTCCGTGATTTGTCGGTCGTTCCGACCGATCAATCACGTGATCGTGAGGCGGCACTCGCCTGCTGGGTAAGGGTAAATGAGCCCCATTCACCCTTTTTTTTCCGGGTCACCTGAGATCCGACTGACCAGAATAGCGGCAAATCGTCGGTCTGAATTGACCGGCGATTTTCCGCGATCGCCGACATGGGGGGGGGGGACCCCCCTGGGCGATATGCCGGGATTGCTGCTGATAGATATCAGCAGTCATCCCATTCCGATCACCGCTTCCAGAGACGCGGTGATCAAGGAAAGCTGCGCCGTAAATGCGCTGTGCGCTAAGTACTTCTTAGGCTAAGTCTCCGCTTTTTTGCACTGCGTTTTTAGGGATTAAAAAAACGCCTGAAAAATCGCCAGTGCAAGTGACGTCATCATGCGTATTTTCCGGCGTTTTTTTCATTTGTTTGGAAATTGCACCTTGGCGTTTTTTTTTTTGGTACCCAAAATCTCTTGGGTACCAAAAAAAAAAAAAAAAAGGATGCAGCAGTGATGGATTTTTTTTTATTAACCTCTTCAGGACACAGGCGTATGGATACGCCCTGCATTCCGAGTCCTTAAGGACTGAGGGCGTATCCATACGCCCGTGGGAAATCCGGTCCCCACCGCTAGCCGGTTGGGGACCGGAGCCGGATGCCTGCTGAAATCATTCAGCAGGCACCCTGGCACGTCGCCCAGGGGGTCCTGAGACTCCCCCATGTCGCGATCGGAGAAAATCGCATGTCAATTCAGACATGTGATTTTCTCCAATTCCGGGCTGATCGGGTCACAGTGTTTTTCTTGGCGTTTTCTCACTCCCATAGACTTCTATTGGAGCAAAACGCCATGATTTTGACAAAAAAACGCTGGTTTAAGGGAACTACAGCGTTTCTTTTCAAAACGCCAAAGAACGGAATAAAACGCAGAAAAAGTAAAAAAAAAAAAACGCCAAAATGATAAAAAAAAACGCCAAAGTGAAAAAACACAAAGTGGAATTTGAAATTTGCGATTTCTCATTGACTTACAGCTAACATCTGGCCTCAGCGTTTTTTGACCAAAAAAACGCCATGCGGCAGGATTGGCGTTTTTCTTTGCGTTTTGCAAAAAAAAAAAAAAACAAGTGGAGACTTAGCCTTAGCAACGATGTACATTTACGGCACTCGTCCTTAAGGAGTTAAGAGTGAAATGGTATACAGGTTCCTCACAGGTTTGCTGGTACTTGGAAGTAATGAGCTTTTGATGCTAGCCACTGTGCTACTAATTACGGTATAATATTTGAGCTTGTAGTGGTCACACAGGATTTGATAGATGGAGCTTTGAGTAACTCACGTTTAGTGGCTGCAGGTTAGTGAGCTTTACATGAGGCGACCAAGGGTAAGCCCAGCAGGAGAGCCCTATAGGAATGGAGGGACTCTGACGGGACTTTAGACAAGGGACAGGACAAGGTCCTGTACCGGGAGACCACATGTATATAACCTTGTTCTTTCAGCATGATAGATTTTCATCGCCACCTTCTACTTCTTTTTTTACAGTGGCCCTCATTGTAGTCCAAGAAGCGAAAAAACTGAAGCATGAGGGATCTGGCCTGGTGCTGTAACCAAAATAGGGGAACCTCAATATTTACTGCCATTTACGTATTAACAAACCAGAATATGCGAACTCGTCCTGCAAGGATTTGTACCTGTTTCTGATGTCACCATTCATAGCTGAATAAAAATGCAATGGTGCCCTCTGGTGGGTTTCTTGAAGAAGGCGCTTTCATTGTCAACTTGTATAGCAAGAAGTTTTACAAGTTTTGTTTTTGCTGTCTTTAAGTTATCTGCTTTGAGAGAAAGGTATACATCAATGTGGGGGTTTCAGTGTCTTAAAGGGTTATTATCTTTTTCTTAGTCTTTCTTACTATAACAGCAGTGCCCAGTCAAGTTATATAAAGTTAAAACGGAATTGTTGTCCGTTAAAGGGGTATTCCAGGCAAAAACTTTTTTTTATATATCAACTGGCTCCGGAAAGTTAAACAGATTTGTAAATTACTTCTATTAAAAAATCTTAATCCTTCCAATAGTTATTAGCTTCTGAAGTTGAGTTGCTGTTTTCTGTCTAACTGCTTTCTGATGACTCACGTCCCGGGAGCTGTCCAGCTCCTATGGGGATATTCTCCCATCATGCAAGGGATATTCTCCCATCATGCACAGCTCCCGTGACGTGACCTCATCATTGAGCAGTTAGACAGAAAACTTCAGAAGCTAATAACTATTGGAAGGATTAAGATTTTTAATAGAAGTAATTTACAAATCTGTTTAACTTTCCGGAGCCAGTTGATATATATATAAAAAAAAGTTTTTGCCTGGAATACCCCTTTAACCTCTTAAGGACATAGGACGTTCTCTAAGTCCCCACTACCTGGGCTTTAATAGAACGTCCTGTTGTATTTCCGGTCTCTGCCGCTCGGCGGGCAGAGATCGGAAGCGGATGCCTGCTGAAATCCTTCAGCAGGCATCCAGGGCAAACGCCGAGGGGGGCCATGTAGGCCCCCCATGTCGGCGATCGCCGCAAATCGCAAGGGAAATCGCCCTTGCGATCTGCGGCGATACCGGGCTGATCGGGTCTCTGGGACCCGACCGCCCGGTAATTTTGCATGATCCCGGCTGTCACAGACAGCCAGGACCATGCTGAAGTATAGGAGCGAGGTGGCAGGCCTGCCACCTCCTCCGATCCCCTGCGATCCGTCGGTTAACTAACCGACCAATCGCAAGGGGGGGGCGGTTACTTCCTCCTGTCCTGCCCGGCCCCTTGAAGTCCGGAGAGGACGGGAGGAAGACTGGAGGACGCGACGGGGGAGTGCTGCGGCCCGACCCCGGTACTTATCTTGTCCCTGAAGACCCGGATCCCGACGGCGGCAGCGGCGACAGGTGAGTTGATCTTCAGCCGCGGTCGGGCCCTTTACAGCAATGCACGTCGCCATAAAGCGACATGCATTGTTGTAATGGGACCCTGTAAACTACAACTCCCAGCATGCCCAGACAGCCCTTGGCGTCTGGGCATGCTGGGAGTTGCAGTTTTGCAACATCTGGAGGTCCACAGTTTGGAGACCACTGTGCCCTTCCAGATGTTGCAAAACTACACATCCTCAGCATGCCCTTACTGTCCAGGCATGCTGGGAGTTGTAGTTCTGTAACATCTGGCCCTTCAGATGTTGCAGAACTACAACTCCCAGCATGCCTGGACAGTTTTGGCATACTGGGAGTTGTAGTTTTGCAACATCTGGAAGGGCACAGATTGGGAACCACTGTATTAGTGGTCTGCAAACTGTAGTCCTCCAGATGTTGCAAAACTACAACACCAAGCATGCTGGGAGTTGTAGTTCGGCAACATCTGGCTCTAAAGATGTTGCCGAACTACTACTCCCAGCATGCCTGAGAATGCTGGGAGCTGTGGTTTTGCAACAACTGGAGGCACACTGGTTGGGAAACATTGTCTGTTTCCTAACTCAGTGTTTCCCAACCCGTGTGCCTCCAGCTGTTGCAAAACTATAACTACCAGCATGCACTGATAAACTGTGCATGCTGGGAGTTGTAGTTTTGCAACAGCTGGAGCTCCCCCCTGTGAATGTACAGGGTACATTCACATGGGCAGGTGCTTACAGTGAGTATCAGGCTGCAAGTTTGCGATGCAGCAAATTTTGCGCAGCAGCTCAAACTCGCAGCGGGAAACTCGCTGTAATCCCCCGCCCGTGTGACTGTACCCTAAAAACACTACACTACACTAACACAAAATAAAATAAAAAGTAGAAAAACACTACATATACACATACCCCTACACAGCCCCCCTCCCCTCCCAATAAAAATGAAAAATGTCTGGTACGCCACTGTTTCCAAAATGGAGCCTCCAGCTGTTGCAAAACGACAACTCACAGTATTGCCGGACAGCCGTTGACTGTCCAAGCATGCTGGGAGTTTTGCAACAGCTGGAGGCACCCTGTTTGGGAATCACTGGCGTAGAATACCCCTATGTCCACCTCTATGCAAATCCCTAATCCAGGCCTCAAATGCGCATGGCGCTCTCACTTTGGAGCCCTGTCATATTTCAAGGCAACAGTTTAGGGTCACATATGAGGTATTGCCGTACTCGGGAGAAATTGCCTAACAAATTTTGGGGGACTTTTTCTCCTTTAACCCCTTATGAAAAGGTGAAGTTGGGGTCTACAACAGCATGTTAGTGTAAAAAAAAATGTTTTACACTAACACGCTGGTGTTGCCCTATACTGTTCATTTTGACAAGAGATAAAAGGGAAAAATGACCCCCAAAATTTGTAATGCAACTTCTCCCGACTACGGAGATATCCCATAAGTGGGCGCAAAGTGCTCTGGGGGTGCACAACAAGGCCCAGAAGGGAGAGTGCACCATGTACATTTGAGGTGATTTACACAGGGGTGGCTGATTGTTACAGCGGTTTTGACAAACTCAACAAAAAAAAAACCACATGTGACCCCATTTTGGAAACTACACCCCTCACAGAATGTAATGAGGGGTGCAGTGAGAATTTACACCCCACTGGTGTCTGACAGATCTTTGGAACAGTGGGCTGTGCAAATTAAACATTTTGTACAGCCCACTGTTCCAAAGATCTGACAGACACCAGTGGGGGGTAAATGCTCTCTGTACCCTTTGTTACGTTCCTCAAGGGGTCTAGTTTCCAAAATGGTATGCCATTTTGGGGTTATTTTGCTGTCCTGGCACCATAGGGGCTTCCTAAATGCAACATGCCCCCCGAGCAAAATTTGCTCTCCAAAAGCCAAATATGACTCCTTCTCTTCTGAGCATTGTAGTTCGCCTGTAGTGCACTTCAGGTCCACTTATGGGGTACCTTCATACTCAGAAGAGATGAGGTTACAAATTTTGGGGGGTCTTTTCTGCTATTAACCCTTGCAGAAATGTGAAATTTGGGGGGAAACACACATTTAAGTGAAATTATTATTATTTTTTTTACATATGCAAAAGTCGTGAAACCCCTGTGGGGTATTAAGGCTCACTTTATTCCTTGTTATGTTCCTCAAGGGGTCTAGTTTCCAAAATGATATGCAATTTGAGGGTTTTTTGCTGTTGTGGCACCATAGGGGCTTCCTAAATGCGACATGCCCCCCGACCAAAATTTGCTCTCCAAAAGCCAAATATGACTCCTTCTCTTCTGAGCATTGTAGTTCGCCCGTAGTGAACTTCAGGTCCACTTATAGGGTACCTTCATACTCAGAAGAGATGGGGTTACAAATTTTGGGGGGTATTTTCTGCTATTAACCCTTGCAAAAATGTGAAATTTGGGGGGAAACACACATTTTAGTGAAAAAAAATATATATTTTTTTACATATGCAAAAGTCGTGAAACACCTGTGGGGTATTAAGGTTCACTTTACCCCTTGTTACGTTCCCCAAGGGGTCTTGTTTCTAAAATGGTATGCCATGTGGGGATTTTTTGCTGTTCTGGTACCATAGGGGCTTCCTAAATGCAACATGCCCCCCAAAAACCATTTCAGAAAAACGTACTCTCCAAAATCCCCTTGTCGCTCCTTCCCTTCTGAGCCCTCTACTGCGCCCGCCGAACACTTTACATGGACATATTAGGTATGTGCTTACTCGAGAGAAATTGGGCTACAAATATAGGTATAAATGTTCTCCTTCTACCCCTTGAAAAAATAAAAAAATTGGGTCTACAAGAACATGCGAGTGTAAAAAATGAAGATTGTGAATTTTCTCCTTCACTTTGCTGCTATTCCTGTGAAACACCTAAAGGGTTAAAACGCTGACTGAATGTCATTTTGAATACTTTGGGGGTGCAGTTTTTATAATGGGGTCATTTGTGGGTGATTTCTAATATGAGGACCCTTCAAATCCACTTCAAACCTGAACTGGTCCCTGAAAAATAGTGAGTTTGAAAATTTTGTGAAAAATTATAAAATTGCTGCTGAACTTTGAAGCCCTCTGGTGTCTTCCAAAAGTAAAATCACGTCAATTTTATAATGCAAACATAAAGTAGACATATTGTATTTGTGAATAAAAATTTTTTTTTTATTTGGAATATCCATTTTCCTTACAAGCAGAGAGCTTCAAAGTTAGAAAAACTTTTTCATCAAATTTTTCATCAATTTTTTCATCAAATTCTGGAATTTTTCACTAAGAAACGATGCAAGTATCGACAAAATTTTACCAATAACATAAAGGAGAATATGTCACGAAAAAACAATCTCGGAATCAGAATGATAGGTAAAAGCATCCCAGAGTTATTAATGTTTAAAGTGACAGTGGTCAGATGTTCAAAAAACGCTCCGGTCCTAAGGTGTAAAATGGCCTGGTCCTTAAGGGGTTAATGACTACCTGGCATTTTGCTTCATGGTTGCCACAGCATTCTTCAGCTATACTGTCCTATATGGTCATCTGGTTTATGTTTAGTGGCCTATAGGATATTGCATTGACTCAAAAGATGCCTGAAGGTTGTTATACATTATGGCCGGCATTTATCATTGTAGGTGTAAGTGAAGCATTTTTATACACCATTTTTTGTGTGTGCTGGTAATGTGTAATAGAACCAAATTTATTAAAAGGTAGCAGAGCATTTGATAAATTTTGTGCAGGTCACATTTTCTTAAACATGTCCCTCTTCACATACAACAAAAAGCTAAGCTAAGTCTGGGCTGGTGTAGTTTTAGTGGCTTTGCGCCTTTTTTGCGCCTTTTCATAAAAAGGAACTTCAGAGAAAAAAGAGACAGGAGGACAGCGCCTAGCGTAATTCTGTGAGAACCAGACAATTTACCAAGGATCCGCAATATAGGTGTTGTGCTCAACTGGCAGGACACTTGGGTTCATGCATGTAACCCCTCCATATGGTGTACAGACGTATGGATCTCGAGCTGCAGCCTGCAACTTGTGGGACCGGTCACCTTCCAGGGGTGGGGGTCGGTATTGTAGACAAATGTATATAACAAGGAAAAACTCAGTTGCTCTGGCGCTGCTTTCATACGATCCACTTCAGACTCCGTGACACGGGATATGGTATAACCAAAGTGTTTTTATTTCTCCATAAAAATGGTTAAAACATATGACAAATGGCAAAACGCGTTTCGGGAATATAATTTCCCTTTCTCAATTGCTTAAAAATGGCTGTCATGACAGCCATTTTTAAGCAATTGAGAAAGGGAAATTATATTCCCGAAACGTGTTTTGCCATTTGTCATATGTATTAACCGTTTTTATGGAGAAATAAAAACACTTTGGTTATACCATATCCCGTGTCACGGAGTCTGAAGTGGATCGTATGAAAGCAGCGCCAGAGCAACAGAGTTTTTCCTCGTTATATACAGTTTTCATAAAAAGGGGCAGTTGATAAAACTTTTCCATATCATGTGTATTGCCAAAATCAGTGGATTGAAACTCAAAATCAGCAGAAATGTGTAAACCAAAAGGCGCTAAAAAGTCACAAATAAACCCTGCTTCCGCCTTTTTTGCACCTTTTCTAGACTTAAAAAAACAGTCCAAAGACAATGATAAATGTTGGCCTATATGTTAAGGAGAGTGATAGAGAAATGCATTAGATAGCCTGGTCTCAGTCCCCTGAAATAAATATATTACAGATGGTTTGGGTTAAGTTCAACCAGACAATAAAGGAAAAGAAGCTGAGAGGTGCTCTGCTTAAGAGACAGACTACGGCTTTAACCCGGCCAGGACGAAAGGCGTACAGGTACGCCCTTGCGTCCCAGGACTTAAGGACCTAAGGCGTACCTGTACACACTGGTACCGTTAACAGGGTTTGTTAGCCATGCCCAGCATTAACCCTTTAGACACTGCAATCAAAGTTTATTGCGGCATCTAAAATGTGGGTAAACAGTGCTGATTAGCTCAGTGGAGCTTATCGGGACATCTGCGGCAACATCGCGGGTCCCGATCAGCTAAGTGGACAGTGGGAGAGCCCTTACCTGCCTCCATCCAATCCGTCTTCTGCTGCTCCCAGCCTGCTATGCAGGCTGGAGCAGCAGAGCACCGATAAGACTGATCAATGCTGTCTAGAGCAAATTACTTCTATTAAAAAATCTTAATCCTTCCAGTACTTATCAGCTGCTGTATGCTGCAGAGGAAGTTGAGTTGTTCTTTTCTGTCTGCCACACTGCTCTCTGCTGGCACCTCTGTCTGTGTCAGGAACTGTCCAGAGTAGGAGAAAATCCCCATAACAAACCTCTACTGCTCTGGACAGATTCTGATATGGACAGAGGGGTCAGCAGAGAGCACTGTGGTTAGGACATAAAGGAACTTCAAAGAGAAAATAATTTCCTCTCTAGTATACAGCAGCTGATAAGAACTGGAAGGATTGCGATTTTTTTATAGAAGTAATTTACAAATCTGTATAACTTTCTGGCACCAGTTGATTTAAAAAAAAATGTTTTCCACTAGAGTAACCCTTTAACTCCTTAAGGACGGAGCGTTTTTCTGTTTTTGCACTTTTGTTTTCTCTTCCTTACCTTTTAAAAATCATAACCCTTTCAATTTTGCACCTAAAAATCCATATGATGGCTTATTTTTTGCGCCACCAATGACATCAGTCATTTTACCCAAACATCTACAGCGAAACGGAAAAAAAATCATTGTGCGACAAAATGGAAGAAAAAAACGCCATTTTGTAAATTTTGGGGTCTTCCGCTTCTACACAGTAAATGACACCTTATCTTTATTCTGTAGGTCCATACGATTAAATTGATACCCTACTTAAATAGGTTTGATTTTGTCGTACTTCTGGAAAAAAATCATAACTACAGGCAGGAAAATGTATATGTTTAAAATTTTTTATTTTTCCGCATATGGGGCGGTATGAGGGCTAATTTTTTGCGCCGTGAACTTAAGTTTTTAGCGGTACCATTTTTGTATTGATCTGACTTTTTGATTGCTTTTTATTCATATTTTGTCATGATATAAAAAGTGACCAAAAATACACTATTTTGGACTTTGGAATTTGTTTGCGCATACACATTGACCGTGCGGTTTAATTAATGATATATTTTTATAATTCTGACATTTCCGCACGCTGCGATACCACATATGTTTATTTTTACTTACACTGGGTTTTTTTTTAAATGGGAAAAGGGGGGTGATTCAAACTTTTATTAGGAAAGGGGTTAAATGATCTTTATTCACTTTATTCACTCCCCCATAGGGGGCTATAACACTGCACACACTGATCTTTACATTGATGAATGGTTTCTCATAGGAAACCATTGATAAATGATTCTGCCGCTTGAGTGCTCATGCCTGGATCTCAGGCACTGAGCAGTCATTCGGAGATCGGACAGCAAGGAGGCAGGTAGAGACCCTCCGGCTGTCCTGTAAGCTGTTCGGGATGCCGTGATTTTGCCGCAGCAATCCCGAACAGCTCCCTGAGCTAACCGGCAACGTTTTAGTTTCACTTTAGACGCGGCGATCAACTTTGAACGCTGCATCTAAAGGGTTAATAGTGCGTGGCATCACAACCCGCTATGACGTTATAGAACGGGAGCGGACTCATGACATACATGTACGTCTTGGGTCCTGTAGGAGTTAAGGTAAAAACAGGCAGTGTGGTTAAATAGAAAGTTATACAGATCTGTATAACTTTCTGGCACCAGTTGATTAACCCCTTAAGGACTCAGGGTTTTTCCGTTTTTGCACTTTCGTTTTTTCCTCCTTACATTTTAAAAATCATAACCCTTTCAATTTTCCACCTAAAAATCCATATTATGGCTTATTTTTTGCGTCGCCAATTCTACTTTGCAGTGACATTAGTCATTTTACCCAAAAATGGGTGGTATGAGGACTCTTTTTTTGCGCCGTGATCTGAAGTTTTTATCGGTATGATTTTTGTTTTGATCGGACTTTTTGATCACTTTTTATTCATTTTTTAATGATATAAAAAGTGACCAAAATACGCTTTTTTGGACTTTGGAATTTTTTTGTGCGTACGCCATTGACCGTACGGCTTAATTAATGATATATTTTTATAGTTCGGACATTTACGCACGCGGCGATACCACATATGTTTATTTTTTATTTTTTTTACACTGTTTTATTTTTTTTATGGGAAAAGGGGGGTGATTCAAACTTTTATTAGGGAAGGGGTTAAATGACCTTTATTAACACTTTTTTTAAAAAAAATTTTTGCAGTGTTATAGGTCCCATAGGGACCTATAACACTGCACACACTGATCTCTAATGCTGATCACTGGCGTGCATTAACACGCCTGTGATCAGCATTATCGGCGCTTGACTGCTCCTGCCTGGATCTCAGGCACGGAGCAGTCATTCGTCGATCGGACACCGGGGAGGCAGGTAAGAGCCCTCCCGGTGTCCGATCAGCTGTTCGGGACGCCGCGATTTCACCGCGGCGGTCCCGAACAGCCCGACTGAGCAGCCGGGTCACTTTCACTTTAGAAGCGGCGGTCAGCTTTGACCGCCGCTTCTAAAGGGTTAATACCGCACATCACCGCGATCGGCGATGTGTGGTATTAGCCGCGGGTCCCGCCCGTTGATTAGCGCCGAGACCGACGCGATATGATGCGGGATCGCGGCGCGATCCCGCTTCATATCGCGGGAGCCGGCGCAGGACGTAAATATACGTCCTGCGTCGTTAAGGGGTTAAAAAAAATGTTTTACATCCAGGGTACCCCTTTAATGGTCAGCATGAGCATGATCGTTGATGTCCACCAATCTGGGCTTGGTAAAAGAAGCATGAATGCCAGCTGGAGTTTGCAAAAAAGCACCTAAAGGACTATTGGCCTGTGATAAATAAGATTTTGTGGTCTGACAAAACAAAGATTGAATGTTTTGGCTTCAATTATATGTGTCAATCATGGTTATGGCAGCATCATACTATGAGGGTGTTATTCAGTCACTGGGACAGGGAGACTGGTTAGGGATGAGAGAAAGCTGAATGGAGCAAAGTACAGAGATGTTTTTAATGAAAACCTGACCCAGATGCTCTGAACCTCAGACTGGGCCAATGGTTTGCCTTCCAACAAGACAATGACCCTAAGCACAAAGCCAAGACACAGGAGTGAATGCCCTTGAGCGGTCCAGCCAGAGCCCTAACTTAAACCCAGTAAAACATCTCTGGAGAGACCTGAAAATGGCTTCCTCCAATGCTCCCAGCCAAACCTGAGCTTAACATAATAAAATAGTTCATAAGGTTGAAAGAAAACCAGAGTCCATCAAGTTCAACCTATAACTCTAATGAGTCCCTACTGAGTTGATCCAGAGGAAGGTAAAAAACCCTCATACTAGAGGTAAAAATTCCTTCCCGACTCCAAAAATGGCAAAGCTTGAGAGGATCGTAATCGCTGCCAAAAATGATTCAACTAAATAGTGAGTAAAGGGTCTGAATACTTACTGTATGTCAATGCATTTTTTTTCCTTTTCAATAAATCAGCAACAATTCTTCTTTTATGGTCTGTTCACACGTACAGTATTCTATGCAGATTTGATGCGCAGATTTGACCCACAGGATTGACTGAACAAACTGAACACAGCTTGAAATCCTGCGCATCAAATCTGCGCAGAATACTATACGTGTGAATAGACCCTTAAAGTCAATTCACATGTACAGTATCCTGTGCATATTTGATGTTCAAGATTAAAAGCTGCAGATTTAAATGTAAACTGAACACAGCATCACATCTGGAGCCTTAAATCCTGCACATCAAATATGAATGTGAATACACCCTTAAAGGGTTGTACAACAACAAAAAAATACATGTTTTATTGTTCATACAGATAAATACTCCATACACCTTACCACAGTTTTTCAAATTTTTTGACTTTTAATCCTAGTGCACATTTCCAATGGTTCAATCCCCTAGTTTACATACAAGTGGTTAGTATTTGGTAACATTAGGGGAGATTTATCAAAACCTGTCCAGTGGAAAAGTTGCTAAGTTGCCCATAGCAACCAGATTGCTTATTTCATTTTTGAAAAGGCCTCTGAAAAATGTGATCTGATTGGTTGCTATGGGTAACTGGTCAACTTTACCTCTGGACAGGTTTTGATAAATATCCCCCATTGTTTTTAAATTGTCTAGCACAAGCTTAACAAAATAGGCTATGGGAGAACTGGTGTCACTGAGTCAGATTTGGAAGCTTCCTTGTCTGCGCAAGTTTTTAGGGTCTGAACGGCATTTTTTTTTTTTTTTTTGGAGCCAATCGGACCCTGAAACGAGTCGGATAAAACAGCTGCTGCCGGGTCCAGACGGCCCCCATTCAATTGCATGGGGTCTGCCGGTGATCCGGTAATTTTACAGGATTTTAGCAGAGGAAAAACCCGCAACTCTGGTTAAATTTTTTATTCATCTTCTGGATACTCGCAGTGCCACTCCAAGGGTCTTCTTTCTGTCTTCTACACCATGTTGCATTTATCAGGACTGGTTCTCCTCCTGGGACCCCAGGCACAGCAGCGGTACCACCATATGCAACCCACTATTTGGGTTGATATGCTGGTTTTTCACTTGTTCCAGCCACTACCTAG
Organism: Hyla sarda; assembly: GCF_029499605.1. Taxonomy (NCBI): domain Eukaryota; kingdom Metazoa; phylum Chordata; class Amphibia; order Anura; family Hylidae; genus Hyla; species Hyla sarda. The sequence goes on from NC_079191.1 coordinate 233,163,756, forward strand.
GGGAGCTTTAAACCTCCCAACACCTTTACCTTCCAAGAGGCTAAACAATATCACACAAGGCGCCTTGGAGTGGGTCTCTCTTTTTTTTGTAAATGGGATCCATCAGGACCTGTTATTGCCCATTGTGCCCTGTCCCAAAAACAGCTGTTAAGGGCTTGAAAAAAATATAACTTCTATCCTTTGTTCTCATGTGCAGCTGCAAACCATAGTCTGGATATTTTATAGCAGTTTTGGAGTAGTGACTTCTTCCTTGCTGAGCAACCTTTTAGGTCATGTCAATATAGGACAAATCTTTCTGTTGATATAGATACATTTGTATCTGTTTCCTCCAGTATCTTGATAACGGCTGTTTTTCTAGTTGTTAGTTGTATTTTCCACACCAAAAGCCATTCATCTCTACGAGACTGAACACGTCCACAATACTTTTTCTTTTAAATAGTTTTTTATTGGATTTTAAAGATACAACATTAAATTTTACAGCATAGAGAAGAATGTAAATACGTTTTATTGAACTTTGCATCTTAATATGTATCACTCCTATTTTGATACAAAGACAAATAATAATAATAATAAAAAAGAAAATAAAAGGGTAATAGGGATACAAAAAAAGTAAACTTAAGAACTGGTATGGCATCAGTGAATTTATGATGAAGAAGCCGTTTTAGTTGTGATTATATTAATAATACAGTACTTTTTCTAATGTCTTGGCTGATTTCTTATCATTTTGCCACTAAGTGCAGCAGGATGGAAGCTTTCTGCCTGTGACAGAGCAAATGTGGAAAAGGTACCAGGAGAGGGCCGCTGAAATTGTGAAATTGCTGCCACAAAAGTCCCTTTTTCAATGCATCAGTGGGAGCCCAGTGTTGCATTGAAAAAGGGATTTTAGGTCCCAAAACACGTTTGTTTAAGTGGCAATAAAGAATATCCAGTGATTTTACTTTTCACCTGCCTGATGTGTCTGAGTGGAAGTGCTATCTAATCCATTCTTTGTACATATTTGCATTGCTGTATACATTGACCAAGACACTTCTAAGGCACCGATCACCAGGAGGCTGCACCACTGGGAACTGAAACCCATCCAGACCTCACAGCGGATTTTTCAAAAAGCAATCCAAGGTGAGCAGTTTTATATTGAAACTCTCACCTTCACCTATTTGCCTGACGGTACTTATTCTATGAGGCGCTCTGCTCAATTTTTTTGTTCAGTTAGATTTGCAAAGATCTTGAGAAGTCAATATCAGGTCAGAGCTGTTTTGGCGGAATGAGGAAGACCTACACAATATTAATCAGTTGATTTCTATTTTATCTTTTATCATCCAATACCATTTCATCCCATCTGGCTAGCCTTAGCTTGTTGTTAAGTGAAACCAACTTGTACGTCTTCACACTTCTACTCTAGTTACTTATTGATCTAAAGTGACCTTCAGTTAATTGCTGTTAGGAAAGGAGCATGTTTTCATTGTATGTAGGTAAAGATTTTATTTACTGTTTGACAATGTATAATGTGCAAGGACATCATTTTATCAAGAATACAAAATTTTAGAGCAGGTCATATAGTTTATGAATTAGACAGGAAGACATAAGCCGCTTAACCCTAGTTAAAAAAAATTGTAAAGCAAACAGGATAAGGTTTTCAATAGTTAATATGTCTCATGCCTTACAAAATACCAAACCAATTACAAAAATAATATAACACTGCAAATACATCCCTCTAAATATATTTGAAAGCTTTATAAGGTTTTTGTTTCTAATTATTTGCCTTTACAATTAATATCAATATAAAATATGTCACCATATGAAGTAGTAGTAGATGTTATTATATACTTTAGGACCTTCTATGACATTGTTTAAAGTGCATTTGTCTCCATACTATCACCCCATTAAACCCTATTTAGGGCAGCATAGTATGAGGACAGGTACACTGCACTATTAGCCTAAAATGGCACAAAATATTCAGGAGCCTTCTTGTTGCTCTCATACAAGTGATAAACAACATGTACACAAAGTATACCCTTCTAAATTCTATGGTTTAAGAATAAGGGGAATTCAACCTTAGCTGAACAACAAAACACGCATAAAAAAAAAACCACTAGGCCAAAATAGAAAAGCAGTGTATGGAGAGTTTGTTCCTCACAAAGAAAAATGACTGTGTGTAAACACTTACTCTTCAATAGTATATGTCTTTAAATGGCTGACACAACTAAACTTCAAGAAATCGTACAGTGTAAACCTGGCCTCAGGTCTGGACAAACAAGATTTCAAAAGTGGACAATGTAGCACACTACATTGCTGTGGCTGGAAAACAATGTGGGTGGAAACTAAAATATTTTTTTGACAGATATCAGAATTATTTGACTACTGTACGACTGTACGACTACTGGAATAAAAAAATAACTTCATATGTCTTCCTACTATTGCGTCTAATATTTACTTTATGGCGACCAATGCATTTCTATGCAGATCCATATGTCATGTTAAAAATACACAGCTGCACCCACAAGGCCCCCTTTCTTCATTCTTCAATACGTTTGCCTTTTTTCTCACTCCTTTTCTTCTTCATGAATATCTCTGTTTGTTTCTTTGCCTATGAGCTACAAACAAATAAACCATTTCTTTGTGTATACATGGTATTCAATATCACTTTTTGTTTCAACTTCGGGTTATTTTATTATACTGAAGTAACTTGTTCAACCATGTCATTTGTCACCTTCTCCTCCCCTAGGGTTAGAAATGATCTGCCTTGAAACATAGAATATAAACAAGGTCCTTTCTCTTCTCTTTTTGTTATGCACATCATATTAATGGCTATCTACCTGCAATAAGGCAAGGGGCTCAGTTTACAGACTTGAAAGGGTCATCTGTATCTTCAAGCCTAATTAGGTTGTCTCAAAAAGCAGAGGTTATAGAGAGGCCACATCTCTCCACATACCTGGGGAAACTGTTCCGGTGCACAGGGGTGATCAAAGCAGACAACATTTACAACCACAAATAAAGGGGATAGTTACCTGCTGGTGAGTATGCTATTGAGTATAATAAAATCATTCAGTATGTAGTGATGCATTTACATTCATAACCTGCATTATTATTGCTCCAGTGATTTATTATACAGTATGTAACTACTGACTGATTGATTAAACAACATAGTCAATTTTAGTGCTCAGATTCAAAGGCAAATAAGCAAGAACTAAAACTTATATTTCTTGAAATGTATAAGATTTACCCTTACACCTCAATTATTTAATGAATTTGTGGTAGGCTGGGTTCACACCTGCATAGCATGTTCCACTGTTCAGCTCCATCATCACAGCAGGACAACTAAATAAAAAAAATGCGCCTGCATATCGGTTAGGCTGCATTCACATCACGATTTCTCCAATTTCTCCATCCGACCTGAGTACGCGATTTTTATAACTTAAAATCGTATGAAATTGTATATAAAGTCGGACCCATTAACCTCCATTAAAAAATCGGATCCATTACACACATCCGATTTGATCCGCATCCGATTTCACACGATTTTTGTTCAGGTCTGTAATCGTGGTCGACCCCGATTTCAGACCCGAACAAAAATCGTGTGAAATTGGATGCGGATAAAATCGGATGTGTGTAGTGGATCCGATTTTTTAATGGAGGTCAATGGATCCGACTTTATATATGATTTCATATGATTTTAAGTTATAAAAATCGTGTACTCAGGTCGGATGGAGAAATCGTGATGTGAATGCAGCCTTACAAGCCAAACATGATTACATTGACTTTAATGCTGTCCATTGGGTTTCCAACATGGTTCCTGGCATTTCACTGGAAAAAAAAACAGTGCAGCATGGTGTGTACTTTCTCCAGTATTTTTGAGGGAACCTGTTGCAGTGGCTTCCAATAGATCAGCCAAGGCAGGTGTCAGCCCAGATCTATAGAGGGTTTTCCAGGTAGGTACCAAGTCGTGATTATTGCATGTGGGCAATTAGGGAATGTCTTTTCTCCTCCCCAGACAAGCCCCTTTAAAGGGGTACTCCGCTGCTTAGCGTTTGGAAACTATTTTATAGACTACCCCCAATAATCATGGACAACCTAGCTGACAGTCAATATAATAATAAGTCCCATCACTTTTGTTTATTAAAAATCTTGTCACTTAAAGGGGTACTCCGCTGCTCAGTGTTTGGAGTAAACTGTTCCGAACGCTGGAGCCGGTGCCAGGAGCTTATGATGTCATAGTCCCACCCCCTCATGATGTCATGCCCCGCCTTCTCAATGCAAGTCTATAGACTTGCATTGAGGGGGTGGGGCGTGATGTCATGAGGGGGTGAGGCTATGACATCACAGGCTCCTAGTACCGGCTCTAGCGTTCGGAACAGTTTACTCCAAACACTGAGCAGCGGAGTACCCCTTTAAGTGACAAGATTTTTAATAAACAAAAGTGATGGGACTTATGGCCCGGTGCCACAATCTACTGCTATGGCCTATGGAGAAGCGGTGACCGGAACACTGAAGACTACGCGCCGCCGGTCACTCACCAGGCCCCGGCCAGCGCGTGTCTTCCTCCGGTCCTCCTGCGCCTCTATGGTTGTACGCACGGGACGTCACTGAGGTCCTGTGCGTACAACCATAGAGAGGCGGAGGGTCGCAGGAAGACCACAGGAGGACCGGAGGAGGACGCGCATCGGCCGGGGAATGGTTAGTGACCCGCGGACATCCTTATGTCCCAAAAAGATTTTTCGGGACACAGGGATGTCCGGTATAGGAAAACCTATGATTATCTGCCCGGGCCGGCTCCTGTGTGTGGCTGCAGGCGGGGGCCGGCCAGAGCAGGTAAAAACTAATTCATGTATACTAAAAACCAGGGTGCCTCCAGCTGTTGTGAAACTACAAATACCAGCATGCCCGGATAGCCTTTGCTGGTCCGGGCTTGCTGGGAGTTGTAGTTTCACAACTGCTGGAGGTACCCTGGTTTTTAGTATACAGTTATTAGTAATTCACTTGCCCGGCGCCCGGAACTGTATGTTCCAGGTGTAGGGCAATAAACATAGCCGGTGTGAGGTGAAAAATTCACCAGCGGTCATGAGGCTGCTGCGGGCGGGGAGCAGGTAGTCAGCGCTGTACCGCACCGCCGCAGCCTCTGTACTTACCGCCGACTTCCCACTCTCGCCCGCAGCAGCCTCGGGCGTATATTCGCCGTATAAGACGCACCAACGTTTCCCCTCCCCCGTTTGGGGAAGAAAAAGTGAGTCTTATACGGCGAAAAATACGGTATTCAGTCTATTTTAGAGACATAATATAAGGTTCAGCAATTCCACCTGATTTGACAGCATCTTTACATTCAGCTCTATTTGTGCTGTCAAAAACCATGATAGGGCCAAACAGAACAACTATTCTGGTACAGATTGATAGCTTCAGGAAAGAAAGCCACAAGTTAGATGGGAACATAGCCTTATAGCAGAGATAGAAAAAAAAAAAAAAAAACAAGCATGTTTATGCCCAAAGTATATAAGAAGGTACTACATTCATCATGTACAACAAATAGCCCAGAAGGGTTAATGAGATTCTCATGTACCATATATCTAAAACCTAACTTTTATTAGTATATTTTATTAGGACCAATACCAGTTACCGAATCAGTGTATATATTTATTTCCTCGATGTCAACTGGAGCTATGGTCTAGTAAGAAGGACATGACCTAGGTGAGCTTCTCCTCGATGACCCAGTATATCATTGGTGAAACACGTAGTGGTTCAATTAGATCTGGCGTAAAAGTAACACAGCATTTCAGAAAAATAACATCTTACAAAGAATCATATATGATGGTGGTAATATTATGGCCCGGGGCTGCTTTGCTGTTTCAGGACCTGAACACTGTGTTTGATATCACCATGAATCCTGATCCTGAAGAAGAAGGTTCACCCATCAGTTTGTGACAACAAGCTATAGTGCTTGTGGTTTCTGCAGCAAGACAGGGATCCAAAACACACCCGTAAACACTCATTGCCAGTTTTCACTGTGGTGAAGAACTGTGTGGAAAAGCCTTGTGGGGTGTAGGTTAGTGTGGGTGTTGCGGTTCTAGATACTGAAAGGGCGCTGTTAACCCTTGTCACTTGTGACGCCAGGGTGAGGGTTAAAACTCTGTAGTGATGCTGGGCCTATATCGCCACCCTTCCCAAGAGCGATAGGTGAGTGTGAAATAAATAGAATGTCCACAGCAGTGCTGAACTTAAAACTTGCGGAATCTTTACTGAAGATTTTCTGTATTTGCAATAACGGTAACAGTCCAGATAACAGAGTCTATTGAAACAGCACAGCAGTGATTGACAGATGCTTAGGACCGGAAAGTTCGCTTTAGCTTTGGAGGATTGTATTTGCATAGATCTGCCGGATTTAGGGGTTTGATTAGGTCCGGAGATCTTGCTGAGGTAGCAGGGAATTGTATGAACAGCGCAGGCTTAGGCTTAGGCCGCAAGGCTTAGGCCTAGTAATTTGTCTTGTAAGCTGCGGAGGTCCTACCTCGTCCAGAGTCAGCAACCCAAGAGAGCGATCAAGATGGCGCAGCTCCCTTATATGGGCAGGGGCTGGCCGGTTTGGATTGGTCCAATCAGCTGTCACTCACCGTTACATTACATTGTGATTGATCACATGTCATGAGAACCACCAAAGGTCCTTCAGCAAACCATAGAGTTCTGAACTAAGTCACATGACCCGCAGGTCCTGCGACGCAAACAAGGTAACAATCTTTAATAGACATATTTACATACTTATTTGCATAAATATTAACTAACTATGGGGTGACGAGGGGCTAGCTAAGGTAGAGGAACCCCCACTGTTCCTAGGGACTCTGTCTTTGGGGACTTCACCACAAGGTAACGTATGAAATACGGTACCGGGACACCACATCACAAAGGATTGATTTCAGGTGTTGCTGCTTAGAGTGTCACAACCAGGTATTAGGTTTGGGGAGCAATTACTTTTTCACATAGGCCATGAAGGACTGGACAGCGTTTTGTGTTTACTTGGAATAACTTTGTGTAATATTAAAATTCTAAAACATTTAAGTGTGACAAATTTCCAAATGAATAAGAAATCAGAAAAGAATACCTACTCATATATGATAGAGGTATACAGTAGAAGTGTAGGTGTAACTGTGGTTTAAGTTCACAGTACACAGGAGCCATCCTGGTACTGTTCTTACATTTGCAGGGTTTCTGATATTCTCTTAAATCAGGCTGACTTTTTTCAGCACAGAATTGTACATACATCTAGAACCCCTACACTCTCCAGCGGTATACTAGTGGAGTGATCCCAAATTCAAAGCATGAGCAGTGAATTAAAGGGGAACTCTGCCCCTAGACACCTTATCCCCTATCCAAAGGGGACAACCCCCCCCCCCCCCCCCCCCGTTTTCTCCCTGCAGCACCTGGCATGCGTTTAGAACGTCGTCTGTGGCTCCAGAGGCTCATGACATCATAACCACGCCCCTCATGATGTCACAGCCACTCCCTCTCAATGCAAGTCTATGGGAGGGGGCGTGGTCATGACATTAGCGCCGCATCGCTAGTCATCAGGTATGGAACGACGTTCGCACTGTGCACTGGATGACTGTGGTGCCACAGCAGAGATTGCGGGGGGTTACCAGTGCCAGGACCCCCTCGAGCAGACATCTCATGCTCTATCCTTTGGATAGGGGATAAGATGTCTAGGGGTGGAGTAACCCTTTAAAATACATTTTACAGTCAAGTGGCCTATAATACGTGATCTATAAATACATTTATAATCTTGTTACTGGCCCACACCTCTAATTGCCATCCAGGAAATAAATATATACTTTGATAGGGTTGTGATGTTAACCACAAGATTCTTTATCTGGTGTTGGTCCTTGGTCCTAAAAAATAATACACAATGAATTTTATAGTTTTGGGTATATGGAAAATTAGGGTATAAATAGTAGAGATGTGCACGAACTTTTAACAGTGATACCAGTTTTTAGTGCACTTTCTGGCGATCACCAATCATTTATGTGTACAACCTTTACATTTATAAATGTGTACTGTATTTGTATGCTGTATAGTTATAATGTATTTAGTTTATTGCAGGTGAATTTCTATTTTGCTTTGTATCACTATTGCATGAAACAAGCCTCAGACACACAAAAGACCTGTGTGGCTACGGCTTGTATGGCTGCACATGTAGGACTTGTATGTACCTATATGGCCATGTGCCTTAGTTTTTAGCAGACAGACCAAAAGTAGTTATTTGAGTTTGTATTGAAAATTAATCTCATTTGCAATTGGAATAAAATAATTTTGATGGCATCTGTACTATAGATTTGGCAAAATTGCACAATAGATCATTCCTACATCACATTACCTACTGTACGTCAACCTCCAGGGGCGGACTGACCTGCCGGTCTGATCAGACATCGTTCCAGATCCCCAGCAGACAGTGCTGCCTTCTCCGGTATGTGCGATACACGCACATACAGGAGAAGGCATCCCCTCCGTTTGAGCCGCATCTGCAGCTTACACAGAGGAGACGTGACCTCCGCCCCCATGCTGCACGCAGTACAGGCGCCGATGATGTCACTCATCAGCACCGGTACTGTGGAGGGGAGAAGACACGGGCCCCTGCTGCTGAGTTGATCGCTGTGTGGGACAGGTGAGCATAATTTTTATTTAATTTTTTACTCAGCACTATGGGGAAGAGGGGGGTGGGGGGTAACTCTGCCTATACCTATGGGGAAGAGTGGGTGGGGGGTAACTATGCCTATACCTATGGGGAAGAGGGTGGTGGGGGGTAAATCTGCCTATACCTATGGGGAAAGGGGGGGTAACTATGTCTATACCTATGGGGAAGGGGGGTAATTCCGCCTATACATATGGGGAAAGAGGGGCAACTCTGCCTATACCTATGGGGAAAAGGGGGTTTAACTCTGCCTATACCTATGGGGAATGGGGGTGTTTAACTCTGCCTATACCTATGGGGAAAGGGGGGGGGGGACTCTGCTGCCTATACCTAAGGAGAAAGGGGGGTTAACTCTGCTCCTATACCTATTGGGAAGGGGGGGGGGGTTAAGTCTGCTGCCTATACCTATGGGGAAGGGTGGGGGGCTAACTCTGCTGCCTATACCTTTGGGGAAGGGGAGTTAACTCTGCTGCCTATACCTACAGGGAAGGGGAGGGGTTAACTCTGTTGTCTATACCTACAGGGAAGGGGGGTTAACTCTGCTGCCTATACCTACAAGGAAGGGGGAGTTAACTCTGTTGCCTATACCTATAGGGAAAGGGGGCTACCTAACTTTATACCCGGATGCCTAACTACTTACCTACATACCCAGCTACCTTACTATGTACATACCTGGCCTTCATGCATGGTTTCCTAACTACCTAGATAGCCCTCTACCTACCTGGCTTGTCACCTACCTACATATCTGGCTTCCTGATCTACCTACCTATTTAACCTATTTACCTTTCTACTTACCTACCTGCCCTTTTACTGTGCAGGACACCAAGGAGGGCATTATCACAGTTTGTGGGCCTAAAGATTGTGTAGATGAGGGGAGGGCACTGGAAAAATGCAGAGTCTGACATGTTTGTCCTGCAGATGTTAAGAGATCCACATGGCGGTCTTATCCGGACAGAGAAGAAAAGGAAATAGGATGCTGCTGAACAGAAAATACATAATTGTGAATCCCAAAATGTAACTGCAATCACTTATATGGTAAACACATCCTGTGTACAGCTGTTCTCTACTTCCATATGGTCCTGAATATAATCACATATTGTATACAGATCCTGTATAGTATACTGGTCTGTGTATAGGGGTTTTATTCAGTACAGTATGGCGGTATTATATAGTTATTGTGTGGTGGTATATATTTACTCCTTGTATACCAGTATGATTGGTCATGGAAATGTACCTACGTTAAAGTGTTTCTTACATATATAAATTTTTGTTTATTGTGTGTGGGATTTGGGTGGAATAGGGGCGTGAAAGAAGATTGACGAGCTGCAGAGCCTAGCAGGGGCCCTTGCCTTTTTTTGGTCTGGGAGCCCCGAGTGTTGTCATTCCGCCCCTGCCAACCTCTAAATACATGGACTGTAACCAAAGGGGAATTCGATTGTAGTGAATGAAGTCTCAGAGAGTCCATATTGGGAAAGCACAACTGAGTTGTCAATAGGATTCTTTAGCTCTAAACACAACCTTATTACCATGTCATTGGTATACATAGACACACACACATTCTGATTCATATACAATCATGAAACCTCGTTTGGTGGTTGTATGTGACTAAATTCCAACACTGTTTATGGTTCAGTTTGAGTAATTTGATTCTTGTTGAAAAGCAATGCTGACCCCCACAAAATTTACTAATTGCAAAGAACAGTTTAAATATATTTTTTTCTTTTGGAATAGTGCCACCAGTCACTTGTGTCCCTAACCTATTTCTATAGTTATCATTGCCTGAAAATACATCCTTCACCACCACAGTGCATCACTGGTGCAATAGAAACTGTAGCAAATTTTAACCCCTTAACGACCACAGACGTAAATATACCTCCTGGTTTGGAGGGACTTCGCGCACCAGGACGTACATTTACGTCCTGTGTATGACCGCGAGCATCAGAACGGTGCTCGTGTCATACACGGCAGGTTCTGGCTGCTAGCAGCAGCCGGGGAGCCGCCGGTAATGGCCGACATCCGCAATTGCGCGGATGTCCGCCATTACCCCCTCACATGCCGTGATCAATTCAGATCACGGCATCTGCGGCAGTGCGGTACTTTGGATGATCGGATCACCCGCAAAAAAAAAGTTGAAAAATGTAAAATTAAAAAAAGGAAAAAAAAGTGAAAAATCCCCTCCCCCAATAAGAATGAAAATTGTCAGTTTTTCCCATTTTACCCCCAAAAAGCGTAATTTTTTTAAATAAACATATTTGGTATCGCCGCATGCATAACTGTCCAATCTATCAAAATATAATGTTAATGATCCCATACGGTGAATGGCGTAAACGTAAAAAATAAAAAAGTCCAAAAATGCAGCTTTTTTGTCACATTTTATACAAAAAAAAATTCATAAAAAATTATCCAAAAGTTTTATATATGCAAATGTGGTATCGATAAAAAGTACAGGTGACGGCGCAAAAAATGAGTCCTCATACCGTCGCTTATACGGAAAAATGAAAAAGTTATAGGTGGTCAAAATAGGGCGATTTAAAAAGTTTAGATTTTTTCAAGCGGTACAAAAAAATATTAAAGTATCTAGCCATGGGTATCATTTTAATCGTATTGACCCACAGAATAAAGAACACATGTCATTTTTACCGTAAAGTGTACAGTGTGAAAACGAAACCCTCCAAAATGTGCAAAATTGTGGTTCTCATTTAAATTTTCTCCCTAAATTTTTTTTTGGGGGGTTCGCCATAAATTTTATGGTAAAATGAGAGGTTTCATTACAAAGTACAATTGATCACGCAAAAAACAAGCCCTTATATGGGTCTGTAGATGGAAATATAAAAGAGTTAAGGATTTTAGAAGGCGAGGAGGAAAAAACAAAAACGCAAAGATAAAATTGGCCTGGTCCTTAAAGGGGTACTCCGGCGAAAACCTTTTTTCTTTTAAATCAACTGGTGGCAGAAATTTAAACATATTTGTAAATTACTTCTATTAAAAAAATCTTAATCCTTCCAGTACTTATTAGCTGCTGAATGCTACAGAGGAAATTCCTTTATTTTTGGAACACTGATGATATCACGAGCACAGTGCTCTCTGCTGACATCTCTGTCCATTTTAGCAACCATGCATAGCAGATGTATGCTAAGAGCAGCATGGTGGCTCAGTAGTTAGCACTGCAGCCTTGCAGTGCTTGGGACTTTGGTTCAAATCCCACTATGGACAACAATAAATAAAGTGTTATTATTATTATAATGTCAGCAGAGAGAACTGTGCTCGTGATGTCATCAGAGAGCATTCCAAAAAGAAAAGAATTTCCTCTGTAGTATTCAGCAGCTAATAAGTACAGGAAGGATTAAGATTTTTTAATAGAAGTAATTTACAAATATAAAGTAATAGAAGTAATTTACAAATATAAAAATAATTGGAGGCCGGAAGAAGGACGTTCCTACGTCCGAAACAGCCGGCGTAGCCTCTGAGCGCCCCTTACCGTCTCCGTCTATGCCGTGGTGATCCCGGACCTCGGGCCTGCAGCTGTTTACCCGCGGTGAGTGCACGCTACCTCTCTTTCATTGTATTGTTTGATACTTTATCTAGTGTGTGCACCCCGCAGGTGCTGCGTTGTTACTTATCGGGTCCGGAGGCCGCCAGTGTACACCAGCGGTATTGTATATCTGCATGTTTAGCTGCACGGTGTGCTCTCTCCTCCTCCAGTGGCTTAAGGTAATTTACAAATATGTTTAACTTTCTGCCACCAGTTGATTTAAAAGAAAAAAGGTTTACACCGGAGTACCCCTTTAAGGTTAAAATGGGCTTGGTTCTTAAGGGGATAAAGGTATCTATTTAAGAATAGTTTTTTTTTTTATGATTTTGTGCATGTTTGAAACAACTTTTAGGTGTCGACAAACCTTCTACATACTAAGTGCGTTAAAGTTATTCTAGAGCAGAAAATGCATTACCTTTCCTCCTGCTGCCTTGGGCAACATTGTGCAGGTATTGCTCACTACATACAGGCGTGCAGTACCTGTACTTCTCATCCCGGATGTTGTAATACCTTTCCTGCTCTTGGATCGCTCCCATTAAAGGGGTTGTGCGCTGCCCTGCCTTTCGGAGCTCCGCTCGCAGCGTCCGGAAGTTCATTACTCCGAACGCTGTGTGCGGGCTTCCGTGTTCGCGGCCGCCCCCTCGTGGCGTCACGCCCGGCCCCTCGTGATGTCACGGCCGCCCCCTCAACAAAAGTCTATGGGAAGGGGGCTCGACCGCTGTCACGCCCCCTTCACATAGACTTTGGTTGAGGGGGCGGGCGTGACGTCATGAGGGGCCGGGCGTGACGTCACGAGGGGGCGGACACGAACACAGAAGCCCGCACACAGCTTTCGGAGTAATGAACTTCCGGACGCTGCGAGCGTAGCTCCGAAAGGCAGGGCAGCGCACAACCCCTTTAATAGAGAAATTCTGTGCATTAATGGAAAATGAAATCTACAGATACATTGAAGTCACATAATGGCAAATGAGTTACCACCAAACTGAATAAATGAGCCTTTTAGGTCACAAAAGGCCTTATTTCCGAACCCTAGCATGCGGAACCCTTATAATACTTATTTTTGGTTTGATTACAAAATAACTCACTGCTATTAAATCAGTTGTCATATACTTAACGTACATGTCTGTCAGCGAGTGATGTTCCCACTATTGACAAGAGTGTGAAATACTATAGTATTAATAATTCATCAACTGCTATATGTGTTTGTGGTATTCTGTCTAATTACTTGGCAGTAAGAAAGTTTTGAGGCCACTTCCTTATATCTGTTAGTGACAGGTGCTGTAAGCTGAAACCATTGTGACTTGCCTCAAAGGTCACCAGCCACACTCTGCATTGTCACGCTAGCCTATCAAGCACATCTCTTGAAATAACAAGCACTTCCCGTACCCCTTCATCTTCATCATGTCTCAAGTATTCCCCCCACCCACATAACCTTCTTTCCATTCCTGGCATGTGTCCTTCAGCACATTTCTCTCTATGTTCTCTTTTGTCTCTTTTTGCAATCATCACAAAGACCTCTATGTCATGCCTTGGCCTAACCTTCCTCACAGACTTCCACTGTCTTCACCTAAAAGCCAGTGCTTCAAATTATTCTTATCAATCAAATTTTTTCTTTCAGAAAAGGAGCTTTGTGTGTTAAAGACTTAATTAAAAGTAAATTATATTTTCACATATCTTTCAAGGAGTTGATTACCCTGAAATTGCAGTTTTAGTGTAACCTACTAAGCATATTTGGTAAAGAATAATGCAAGGTATCGACAAGCTATGAAACTTAAATAGATATTCAAAGAGTTTGTCTGGGAATTAAAAAATATATATTTATTATGGTAGGGGGTGCCACAAAAGTGATACCTCCCTTCATCCCCCAGAGCTGTTATTTGGGCTGCACTTGGTCCCCACTCTGCTTCTTCCTTGTTCCTTTGATTTGTTGTCTACACAGAAACTACCCCACTCAGATAATGACTGGTCACAGCAGTATCCCACATTGGCCACTGGTTGGCTAGCAGGGCAGTTCCTGTGGGAACAAGGCATCACATGAACATTTTAACGAACAAAATATGGGTGCATTTTGCACTATATTGTCCAAAATATTTTCCAGAAACCTCCACAGAGGGAGTTTCCTAATCTCCAACACAGATATAAGCAGGGCCTAAAACTCAGTTTAGGTGTATCTTGGGTGATACCCAGCATGCACTTATTTCAGTACCTCCTTTATTGTGAGACATTAAAGGGGTATTCCAGGAAAACCCTTTTTTTTTTTTTTTTTTATATCAACTGGCTCCAGAAAGTTAAACAGATTTGTAAATTACTTCTATTAAAAAATCTTAATCCTTTCAATAATTATCAGCTGCTGAAGTTGAATTGTTGTTTTCTGTCTGGCCATAGTGCTCTCTGCTGACATCTCTGCTTGTCTCGGGAACTGCACAGAGTAGAAGAGGTTTTCTATGGGGATTTGCTTCTAAACCGGGCGGTTTCCGAGACACGTGTCATCAGAGAGCACTTAGACAGAAAAGAACAACTCAACTTCCGCAGCTCATAAGTACTGAAAGGATTAAGATTTTTTAATAGTAATTTACAAATCTGTTTAACTTTCTGGGGCCAGTTGATATATAATTTTTTTTTCCTGGATAACCCCTTTAACTCCATGATATAAACATAGTAGTATGCACACTAACTCTTGCAACATTTCTTTGCAGGGCAAAGGAAGAAATAGGCAGCAGAAAAGATTAGCTCAGTATTTTTTTCTCACTAATACTTTCCACCTTTGGGCTCTGTATGTAGACACATCTTTTAGGGTCTATTCACAAAGCGGAATTTCTGCTTGCAGAATTGTGCTCGCGGAATTCCAGCTCAAATTAAAGCCCTTAGACTTCTATGGGATTCCGCACTCCCATTCAGACTTCTGAAATTCCGCTTGCGGAATTCCGCAAGCGGAATTTCAGAAGTGTGAATGGGAGTGCAGAATCCCATAGAAGTCTATGGGCTTTAATTTGAGCTAGAATTTCGCAAGCGGAAATTCCGCTGTGTAACTAGACCCTCTCTTTGTCAATACAGGTAAGTATCAGAAATCCATCATTTTTAAAAGGCAGTCCTATTAATATATGCTGGATGCTGTGTGATTTGCTTTTCCTATCTGCACCATTTACGTCATTTAAATATGTAATTCATGTGTTCTCTTCATGCTATAGTGTAAGATAGAAATGTGCAATGAGGCTGTCTTTATTTGTTGAGAAACTTTTTTTTTTTAAATCTTTTTGTGGGTGACCTATTTTGCTTTCAACGATATAGCAGGTGACAAAATGAATAGAAAGATTTTACGTTATTAGAGACTGATGGTATCAAAGTACATGGTCATTCATCCAATATAAAAAGCCTACATCTGCTAATGAAAGCTGAAATGATAGGAAAAGATGACAATGGCCAACACAACATTATCAAGCTATCAATTACACAATATGAGTCATGTAAACTGATTCATAGCTTATATATTTTGTAAGTCTGAAAAAGACATACATTTATCCAGTTCAGTCTATTACCCTATAGTGTTGATAGAAGCCAATTCTCCTCATTTTAGGAAGAACAATTCCTTCCTCGCTCCCAATCTTACAATCAGAATAAATCCATGGATCAAAAACGTTATAACCCCTACAACCATTGTTATTACTGTCTTGAAATGTATCTAGGCCCCTTTTAAACTCTTTTATTGAGTTCACCATGACCACTTCATCTGGCAGAGAGTTCAACAGTCTCACTGCTCTTACAGTAAAGAACATCCTTCTGAAACTTTCTTTTCTCTAGATGTAGAGGATTCCCCCTTGTTGTATATACAGTCCTGGGCATAAATAGATCATGAGAGGGATCTCTGTACTGTCCCCTGACATATACACTGCTCAAAAAAATAAAGGGAACACTAAGATAACACATCCTAGATCTGAGTGAATGAACTAATCGTATGAAATACTATTGTCTTTACATAGTTGAATGTGCTGACAATAAAATCACACAAAAATTTTCAATGGAAATCAAATTTATCAACACATGCAGGTCTGGATATGGAGTCACACTCAAAATGAAAGTTGAAAACCACACTACAGGCTGATCCAACTTTGATGTCATGTCCTTAAAACAAGTCAAAATGAGGCTCAATAGTATG
This sequence comes from Hyla sarda, assembly GCF_029499605.1. NCBI lineage: Eukaryota > Metazoa > Chordata > Amphibia > Anura > Hylidae > Hyla > Hyla sarda. Next base: position 233,180,106 of record NC_079191.1, read on the forward strand.
TGTGGCCTCCACGTGCCCGAATGACCTCCCTACAACACCTGGGCATGCTCCTGATGAGGTGGTGGATGGTCTTCTGAGGGATGTCCTTCCAGACCTGGACTAAAGCATCCCCCAACTCCTGGACTATCTGTGGTGCAATGTGCGTTGGTGGATGGAGTGAGACATCATGTCCCAGATGTGCTCAATAGGATTCAGGTCTGGGGAACGGGCAGGCCAGTCCAAAGCATCAATGCTTTCCTCTTACAGGAACTGCTCACACACTCCAGTCACGTGAGGTCTAGCATTGTCTTACATTAGGAGGAACCCAGGGCCAACCGCACCAGCATATGGTCTCACAAGGGGTCTGAGGATCTCATCTCGGTACCTAATGGCTGTCAGGCTACCTCTGGCAAGCACATGGAGGGCTGTGCAGCCCCCCAAAGAAATGCCACCCCACAACATTACTGACCCACCGCCAAACCGGTCATGATGGAGGATGTATCAGGCAGCAGAACATTCTCCACGGCATCTCCAGACTCAGTGTGAACCTGCTTTCATCTGTGAAGAGCACAGGATACCAGTGGTGAATCTTTGTGTTCTCTGGCAAATGCCAAATGTCCTGCATGGTGTTGGGCTGTAAGCACAACCCCCACCTGTGGACGTCGGGCCCTCATACCATCCTCATGGAGTCTGTTTCTGATCGTTTGAGTGGACACATGCACATTTGTGGCCTGCTGAAGGTCATTTTGCAGGGCTCTGGGAGTGCTCCTCCTTGCACAAAGGCGGAGGTAGCAGTCCTGCTGCTGGGTTGTTGCCCTCCTACGGACTCCACGTATCCTGATGTATTGGCCTTTCTCCTGTTAGCGCCTCCATGCTCTCGACACTACGCTGACAGACACAGCAAACCTTCTTGCTACAGCTCGCATTGATGTGTTACCCTGGATGAGCTGCACTACCTAAGCCACTTGTGTGGGTTGTAGACTCCTTCTCATGCTACCACTAGAGTGAAAGCACCGCCAACATTCAAAAGTGACCAAAGCATCAGTCAGGAAGCATAGGAACTGAGAAGTGGTTTGTGGTCACCACCTGCAGAACCACTCCTTTATTAGGGGTGTCTTGCTAATTGACTGTAATTTCCACCTGGTGTCTGTTCCATTTGCACAACAGCATGTGATATTGATTGTCAATCAGTGTTGCTTCCTGAGTGGATAGTGTGATTTCACAGACGTGTGATTGACTTGGAGAGTTACATTGTGTTGTTTAAGTGTTCCCTTATTTTTTTTGAGCAGTGTGTATATATATATATATATATATATATATATATATATATATATGTATATATATATATATATATATATATATTTATTTCTAAACCCATACATACTATATACATACATAGTTATTAGGTCACCCCCTAAGCCGCTTTTTTCTAAACTAAATAAAACTCATGTTCTGATCATCTTTCTGGGTACTGTAGTCTTTCCATTCCCCTTATTACTCTGGTTGCACATCTTAAAACCCTCTCCAGTCCACTATGTTTTTCTTGATACTTCCCAGCCCAATACTTCAACCTATCCAGATCTATATGTTACAGTGCAATGTCCTCTATTATGGTAGCCCATTTACACATAGTAAATCATCTACAAAGACTCTTTACTATATAATCACTCTACAAGGTCATTTATAATTATCATAACCCCTAAATTACCAAGGAAAATTATTACATTTAAAATTTTCCTCCTTTTCTACTAAGAGACATAATTGTTTTATTTTGCCATCTACAAGGCCTTATGAAGGCGTGTATTTTGCAGGACCAAATGTACTTTGTAACGGCATCCTTCATTTTACCATAACAATTTTTTGGGCGGTGAAATAGAAAACAATAAATGCAGTGTTGCAGGAATTGCGTTTTTATGCCATTTACTGTGCAATAAAATTAACATGTTGGCCCTTATTTACTATGTGTTGTGTAGGTTTCTTTGTGGGTTTTATTTCCCTACAATTTTTTTTCCACGGTATTTACTAAGGTTTCCCTACATTTTCCACTTTCCCTACATTTTGATTTTTTTACACATGCTCTGATCGGTCTGGTTTTCCTCAGCTCAAATCCACCACATTTTATATGAAAACCTTAGTAAATATGTTGGGTTTGTGTGAAAATGTCGGGAACACGCCCCTTTTCAGAGACCACGCCCCATTTTCCCATGGTCACGCCCCTTTTCTTAGCAAAATGGAGAGTTAGTCTGGCGCACGACCCGACAAAACATGTTGGGTTTGCAATAGTAAATGAGGGCCGTTATCTTTATTTGTCAGGTCGGTATAATTACAACAATACCCAATTTGTATAGTTTGTGTAATGCTTTACTACTTTTACGAAAACACAAAAATAAAAAACAAAAAACTCTAGGGGTACTCTAGTACTTCAAAACTTATCAAGTGCTGTATTTAGGTATCTCTGGCTCTCCCATAAAGAATACATGCAACACACTGACAAGCTGCTCCATGCACAGGGAGACACAAAGCCCCATTCTGGATATCGTAGGGGGTCCAGTGGTCAGACCCCCAGCGATCAGATGCTCATTCCCTATATTGTGGATAGGGAAAACGTTTTGAAGTGCAACTTCAAATTTCCATATTCTGACCTCCTTCTCAATTCTGGCTATTTTTTTTGCATTTACGTCATTTGCAATTATTAACATTATAAATTAATATTCTGAACTATTCCACACACGGGAATACCAAATATGTTTATTTGTATACATTTTTATATTTTGAAAATTGTAAGGGGTATTTACATTTTTATTAAGGCTTTTATTAAGGGGTTTCTGTTTTTTTTTAACCTCTTGGGGACACAGGGCATACAGGTACGCCCTGCATCCGCCTCCTTAAGGAGCCACCAGGATGTGCCTGCTGAAATCATTCAGCAGGCATCCAGTGACAATGCCTGGGGGGTCCTGAGACAATTCAGATCTGCGTTTTGCGGTGATTCCGGGTCAGTCGGGTCCCCGGTGACCCGGAAAAAAAGTGACATGTGCCGTCCAAAACGGCACCTATTACCCTTTCGCAACAGGAGTGAAGTCGACGAATCAGGACTCCTGCTGACAAATTAGGACTCCTGCTGTGGGGGTGACCCTTGAGCAGGGGCTCCAATCCCTGGCATCGGCGGCTGGATAGGGACCCCAGTAGCTGAGTCAGCGGTGTCGGCAGCAGGCCTGGAGATCCTTCAGCAGCAGCATGTGGTAAGGCTGACCTCCTGCTGTTGCTTAGCAACAACTCCCAGCTTGCACAAAAGGGCATTCTGGGAGTTGTTACGCAACAGCAAAAGGCACAATTACAACTCCCAGCATGCCCTTTGGTAGTTTATGCATGCTGGAGGTTGTAGTTATGCAACAGCTGGAGGCACATTTTTTCTATGAAAAATTGTGCCTCCAGCTGTTGCATAACTACAACCCCCAGCATGCACTGACAGCCAAAGGGCATGCTGGAAGTTGCAGCAGTGTGCCTCCAGCTGTTTCATAACTACAACCCCCAGCATGCATGAGCAGCCCAAGCGCATGCTGGGAGTTTTAGTAATATGCCTCCAGCTGTTGCATAACTACAAGTTCCAGCATGCCCTTCGGCTGTCACTGCATGCTGAGAGTTGCAAAACACTGAGTTACCTAGTGTTTTGAATTTTCTCCTTCACTTTGCTGCTATTCCTGTGAAACACCTAAAGGGTTAAGAAACTTTCTGAATATCATTTTGAATACTTTGAGGGATGCAGTTTCTATAATGGGGTAATTTATGGGGTATTTCTCACAGAAAAGCCCCTCAAATCCAGTTAAAAACTTAACTGGTCCGTGAAAAAATCCCCTCAAAATGTTTAACCCCATTTCCTCTGAATAAGAACATACCCCATATGTGGATGTAAAGTGCTCTGCAGGCGCACTACAATGCTCAGAAGAGAAGGATCGCCATTCGGCTTTTGGAGAGAAAATTTGTCCGGCATTGAAGGCAACGTGTGTTAACAAAGTCCCCATGGTGCCAGAACAAAACTCCCCACATGTGACCCCATTTTGGAAACTACACCCCTCACATAATGTAATAAGGGGTACAGTAAGCATTTACACCCCACAGGTGTCTGACAGATTTTTGGAACAGTGGTCAGTGAAAATGAAAAATGTTCCAAAGATCTGTCAAACGACAGTGGGGTGCAAATGCTCAATGCACCCCTTATTAAATTCTGTGAGGGGTGTAGTTTTCAAAATGGGGTCACATGTGGGAGGTCCACTGTTCTGGCACCATGGGGGCTTTGTAAATGCCCTTTGCCCCTGACTTTCATTCCAAACAAATTCTCTCTCCAAAAGCCAAATGTGACTGCTTCTCTTCTGAGCATTGTAGTGCGCCAGCAGAGCACTTGACATCCACATATAGGGTATTTCCATACTCAGAAGAAATGGGGTTACACATTTTGGTGGGCATTTTCTTCTATTATCCCTTGTAAAAATTAAAAATTTGGGGAAAAAGCTGCATTTTAGTGAAAAAAAAATTGTTTACACATCCGAATTTAACCAAAAGTCGTCAAACACCTGTGGGGTGGTAAGGCTCACTGTACCCCTTGTTATGTTCCTTGAGGGGTGTAGTTTCCAAAATAGTATGCCATGTGGTTCTTTTTTGCTGTTCTGTCACTATAGTGGCTTGCTAAATGAGACATGCCCAAAGACCATTTTAGAAAAACTCACTCTCCAAAGTCCCATTGTCGCTCCTTCCCTTCTGAGCCCTCTACTGTGCCCTCAGAGCACTTTGCGTTCACATATGAGGTATTTCCTTACTCAAGAGAAATAAGAAAAATGGCTCTACAAGAACATACGAGTGTAAAAAATGAAGATTTTGAATTTTCTCCTTCACTTTGCTGCTATTCCTGTGAAACACCTAAAGGATTAAAGGGGTACTCCGGTGAAAACCTTTTTTCTTTTAAATCAACTGGTGGCAGAAAGTTAAACATATTTGTAAATTACTTCTATTAAAAAATCTTAATCCTTCCAGTACTTATTAGCTGCTGAATGCTACAGAGGAAATTCCTTTTTTTTTTTGGAACACTGATGACATCACAAGCACAGTGCTCTCTGCTGACATCTCTGTCCATTTTAGCAACCATGCATAGCAGATGTATGCTAAGGGCAGCATGGTGGCTCAGTGGTTAGCACTGCTGCCTTGCAGTGCTGGGGACTTGGGTTCAAATCCCACTAAGGACAACAATAAATAAAGCATTATTATTATTATAATAACGCCAGCAGAGAGAACGTGATGTCATCAGAGAGCATTCCAAAAAGAAAAGAATTTCCTCTGTAGTATTCAGCAGCTAATAAGTACATGAAGGATTAAGATTTTTTAATAGAAGTAATATACAAATATGTTTAACTTTCTGCCACCAGTTGATTTAAAAGAAAAAAGGTTTTCACCGGAGTACCCCTTTAAGAAACTTTCTGAATGTCCTTTTGAATACTTTTGAGGGGTGCAGTTTCTATAATGCGGTAATTTATGGGGTATTTCCCACAGAAAGGCCCCTCAAATCCACTTAAAAACTTAACTGGTCTGTAATTAAGATTTTGAATTTTGTGTGAAAAATTTGAAAATCGCTGCTATACTTTGAAGCCCTCTAATGTCTTCCAAAATTAGAAACATGTCAACTTTATTATGCCACCATAAAGTAGACATATTGTATTTGTGAATCAATTTATAATTTATTTTGAATATCCATTTTCCTTACAAGCAGAGAGTTTCAAAGTTAGAAAAATTAAAAAAATTAAAAAATTTTCATGAAATTTGGGATTTTTCACCAAAAAAGGATGCAAGTAATGACAAAAATTTACCACTATGTTAAAGTAGAATATGTCACGAAAAAACAATCTTGGAATCAGAATAAATGGTAAAAGCATCTCAGAGTTATTAAAGGGGTACTACCAAGGAAAACTTTTTTTTTTTTTAATCAACTGGTGCCAGAAAGTTAAACAAATTTGTAAATTACTTCTATTTAAAAATCTTAATCCTTCCAATACTTTTTAGGGGCTATATACTACAGAGGAAATGCTTATCTTTTTAGATTTCTCTGATGTCATGACCACAGTGCTCTCTGCTGACCTCTGCTGTCTATTTTAGGTACTGTCCGGAGCAGCATATGTTTGCTATTAGGATTTTCTCCTGTGGTCATGACATCAGAAAAATCTAAAAAGATAAGCATTTCCTCTGTAGTATATAGCCCCTAAAAAGTACTAGAAGGATTAAGATTTTTAAATAGAAGTAATATACAAATCTGTTTAACTTTCTGGCACCAGTTGATTTAAAAAAAAAAAAATGTTTTCCACGGTAATACCCCTTTAACACTTTCGTTTTTTCTCCTTACCTTTTAAAAATCATAACCCTCTCAATTTTCCACCTAAAAATCCATATTATGGCTTATTTTTTGCGTCACCAATTCTACTTTCCAGTGACATTAGTCATTTTACCCAAAAATTCACGGCGAAACGGAAAGAAAATCATTGTGCGACAAAATCGAAGAAAAACGCCATTTTGTAACTTTTGGGGGCTTCCGTTTCTACGCTGTGCATATTTCGGTAAAAATGACACCTTATCATTATTCTTTAGGTCCATACGGTTAAAATGATACCCTACTTATATAGGTTGCATATTGTCGTACTTCTGGAAAAAATCATAACTACATGCAGGAAAATGTATACATTTAAAAATGTCCTCTTCTGACCCCTATAACTTTTTTATTTTTCCACATACTGGGCGGTATGAGGGCTAATTTTTTGCGCCGTTATCTGAAGTTTTTAACAGTATGATTTTTGTTTTGATCGGACTTTTAATCACTTTTTATTCATTTTTTTATGGTATAAAAAGTGACCAAAATACGTTTTTTGGACTTCGGAATTTTTTTGCGCGTACGCCATTGACCGTGCGGTTTAATTAATTATATATTTTTATAGTTCGGACACTTACGCACGCGGCGATACCACATATGTTTATTTTTTTTTTTTATTTGCACAGTTTAATTTTTTTTATGGGAAAAGGGGGTGATTCAAACTTTTAGGGAAGGGGTTAAATGACCTTTATTAACACTTTTTTTTTTTTTTTTTTTGCAGTGTTATAGGTCCCATAGGGACCTATAACACTGCACACACTGATCTCCTATGCTGATCACTGGCTTGTATTAACACGCCTGTGATCAGTGTTATCGGCGCTTAACTGCTCCTGCCTGGATCTCAGGCACGGAGCAGTCATTCGTCGATCGGACACCGAGGAGGCAGGTAAGGGCCCTCCCGATGTCCTGTAAGCTGTTCGGGACACTGCAATTTCACCACGGCGGTCCCGAACAGCCCGACTGACTAGCCGGGATACTTTCACTTTCGCTTTAGAAGCGGCGCTTCTAAAGGGTTAACACAGCACATTGCCGCGATCGGCGATGTGTGGTATTAGCCACGGGTCCCGGCCGTTGATGAGCGCCGGGAACGATGCGATGTGATGCGGGGTCGCAGCGCGACCCCGCTTCATATTGCGGGAGCAGGCGCAGGACGTAAATATACGTCCTGCGTCGTTAAGGGGTTAATGCATAAAGTGACAGTGGTCATAATTGCAAAAAAGGGCTGAGTCCTTAAGGTGAAAATGGACTGAGTACCTAAGGGGTTAAAAACATTTTTTAAATGTATTTATATAAGCAATCATTCAATTGCTCATACAGATCAATGCAGTGCATATGCACTGCATTGATCCAATAGATCTGTGCTCTCTTGGTAGAGACAGCCATAGGCAAAAACACTGAAAAAACATGCTCCAAAATTAATTTCTTTTTAAATACAAGGATTTACCAAAATAAAAAAAGGCAGGTGAGGTGACAGGTCCTTTATAACTGTTGTGTATTTTTCCTGTGACTGTGTCTGATCACTACTGTGTGCTCTTGTATACAATGATTCTCTTCAGAGCTTATGTAGATCCTATCACCTAGTCCTGTGTAGCAGTATTATGGGTTAGATTAGTGCTTGTGTAGTGGTACTGTATGCCTCATCATGTGATTAGTAGTGTTGAGCGGCATAGGCCATATTCAAATTCGCGATATTTTGCGAATATATGGACGAACATTCGTCATATATTCGCTAAATTCGCATATTCGTAATATTTGCGTTTTATTTTCGCATATGCGAAAATTTGCATATGCAGAAAATGTGCATATGCAAAAATTAGCATATACAAAAATTAGCATAAGCGAAAATTCTCATATGTCAAAATTTGCACGCCAGTCTCACACAGTAGTTTTAGAGCCTTCTTTAGACCACACAAGCTGGAAGCAGAGAGGGATGATCACTGTTATGTGTACTGTGAAAAAAAAACAAAAAAACGAATATTCGTAATTACGAATATATAGTGTTATATTCGCGAATATTCGTGAATATGCGATATTCGCAAATAAAATTGCGAATATTCGCGAGAAACACTAGTGATTAGAGGACTCTCATACATAGTGATAAGTAAGACCAACTTAGGTAAAATTTGCTGCAGCAGTCTTTGCACACCGCTATTCTCCATTATATGACGAGAACTACAGTAGATTGTGTATGGGCTGTTGGGATCTGAGCGCCAGGGGTGCGTTTTAGTCCCCATCCAGTTCCATTTACCATTACAACATACATATTGCAAGAGTTGCAGACGTCATTTTGCAAGTATCCTAATGTGGTACATAACACAATTTATGGCTGCTGATCTGTTGAAATCCCTTGTTTAGAGAACCTTTGAAATGTGCACCCATCATTTTACTTTCTGAACTAAGGCTTTCTTAATGGTACTGACCCTGAAGATAGTAGTACTGTATCTGTGTTTACCTTCATATGTTTGAAGAAGATTTCAGGTTATGGCAGAGGGATTCATGTGCTACAGATTACTGCACATATCTCTAAAGGTAGACTCATAAACCTTTGTATTTGTTAACTTGCACGGTGAAGGTGACAGTGTCATTAAAGGATTACTAAATATTACTCTTTAGCAAAATAGACATACTGAGTAAGCATATTAGGTTTTCATGCAAAAATAAGAGGCTAATATTCCCTTTTCTTTTATTAATGTGTTGCTTAGATGATCTGACTTGCATGCTGCTCATAGCGTACTGGCATTCCCAAGCAACATATCCACAAGTGCTGCTCCATTTCTCTTTGGATCTGTGTTATCTGATGAAAGTCTTGTAGACTGAAATGATACAAAGAAAAGAAAAATAAAATAAAAAATAACAACAAATATATATATATATATATATATATATATATATATACAGTGGTCCCTCAACATACAATGGTAATCCATTCCAAATGAACCATAGTTTGTTGAAACCATCGTATGTTGAGGGATCCGTGCAATGTAAAGTATAGGACAGTGGTCTACAACCTGCGGACCTCCAGATGTTGCAAAACTACAACACCCAGCATGCCCGGACAGCCAACGGCTGTCCGGGCATGCTGGGAGTTGTAGTTTTGCAACATCTGGAGGTCCGCAGGTTGAAGACCACTGGTAGAGGAAGTTGTACTCACCTGTTCCAGCCGCTCCGGACCGTCACCGCTCACCGCCATCATGTCGTTACGCACGCCGCTCCTATTGGATGACGGGACGTGATGACGACGATGGAGACCGCCGATGATGCAGAGGATCCCGAAGAGTACGCGTCGAGCCCCGAGGACAGGTAAGTGATCGTCAGCGGACCACACGGGGCACCGTAAACGGCTATCCGGGGGCAGCTGAAGCAGTCTGCGCTGCCGGATAGCAGTTTATGCGATGGCCCCGACATACAAAAGCATCGTATGTTGATGCTGCCTTCATCATGCGATGGCCTCTGAGAGGCCATCGTATCTTGAAATGATCGTATGTCGGGGCCATCGTAGCTCTGGGGGTCACTGTATATATCAATCTATCTTTCTAGTTTAGAGAAAAGTTCGGACAGCACTAGAAAAAGGTTCAGGTAGGTGCTCACTGCAGGTGGACTTGGTCCCAGAAGTCCCAAACAATACCAATAGTAGAAAACAGCGGCACACAGGTGACTTGGTGAAGAATATGTGGCTTTATTCACCAAACAATGGCGACGTTTCAGCTGCCTCTCGCAGCCATTGCCAATGGCTGCGAGAGGCAGCCGAAACGCCGCCATTGTTTGGTGAATAAATATATATATATATATATATATATAAATAATTACAAGTGCACAAGTTCTGTATAAATATTAGAATATTAGGGTTGGGAACAGGAGTGCTGCGATTGTAAAATCAAACATTTTGCTTGGTGAATTTTCCATAGTTTACAAATAAAAAGTAATGGGGCAGAATTACTACTGCGAATGTGACAGAATTCTGGTTTACATGACTTTCGTCACATTTATTATGATTTTTATGACCTCGGGGGTCATTCATTAAGCTGTGGCAGTGGCGCAGATGCCCCATTTTTGCACTTTACTTAAGCAAAGTCAATATATAAGAGCAAAAATTTGCAACATTTGGATGCCACCCGCACCAAGGAGCATGAAGGAGGCACAAAGAAGGCTGGAAGGGGGCTCGGTTTTACATGAAGGGGATATGCTGGGGGCTCATCCTCCTCACATGTGACTTTTTGGCTGACTTGCGACATTGAAAGTCACAGAAATATACATAAACTCCCTAGTTCTGCACCTGGCATGGACAATGGTGCCGCTGGATTTACTATGAGGCATTTTAGTAAATGTCCTCCTTTTGTGTCTTGTCTAAGAAAGTAATGTGGCCATCAGAAAATGGCAATGGCTTAGCTAGAAAAGGGGAGTCACCTAAGTGCACACAATCCTGGCATAAACAGGCTAACTTACTGTTGGTATAAACATAGACTACAGAGTACAAATGTAGACTAGACAATCTACAGATCCTCCAGATCATCCTTGCCAAAAAGCCTGATCCACTTGGATAAATCTGGCACATTTGAAGACTGTCTAGTAATAATAATAAAAATATTTATTTATAAAGTGTCAACATATTCTGCAGCACTATACAATTCTGAGGGTAAAAATAAAGACAAAGATCAGACATTACAAAACGACACACTTATTCAAACAAAAGTGAGTGAGTCCCTGCTCAAAAGAGCTTACAATCTATGAGGAAAGGGTTAAGACAAAAGGCAGAAAGTGCTTTATTGTAGTCTACATTTGCACTGACTGTTTCAGGAAATTCCCTCCAATAATACTAAAACGTAACTTTCCTGGCCACTGCAAATATATCGATCTGGGTTTATTTCCATAAATTAGTATTTTATGTTTTGTTTATAAGTTCTAGGTGTTTTCTATGAATGTTTGGAACACTCAGTAAAGAATGTGTATTGTCTTGATAATAAAATGCACGTCAATGCACCCGTACCAGGATGACAAGTGCAAGGGGTCGGATCCAGCCGGCACTAAGAGTGCTCGTCTTCTCTGTAATATCTTCCAATCACATATTTGTTAAATGGATTGTATCACTTGGACATCTCCCAATGTTATGTTCTTCTCAATGGGAGTTAAGCCGGAGAGTCACACACAGCAGTGACAATGTTATCTCTCCATTTCCTCTTCTTTTGTCTGTTACCTATTTATCTTTACTTCAGTACTTTTCAGCCTGGTCACTTATATTGTGCTGTATCTGTCATGCAGTTAAATATTTAAAGAGCACTTTGCTTTGGACACTTAGGAACCCTCTAGCAAAGCTCTCTACACCTTGCCTGTTTCAAGTGGGGATTGCTTGTCCTCTTGCATGTCAGCGGCTACAAAATAGAGTCATTTCAGGCATTTGCTGCCTAGGGTGCCTACTAGTTGTCTAGAGCTGTGTTTTTCAATCAGGTTGCCTACAGCTGTTGCAAAACTACAACTCCCAGCATGCCCGAAAAGCCTTTGGCTGTCAATGTAGTATGAGGGTATGTAGTACACAAGAAAAACTGATGTCCTGCACTCACCGGGTAGAGTCTGGACCTTCAGCTCCCATCTCGGGCTGCTAATCCGGCATCGGAAACGAGGTAGCGTGGGGCGCTCATAGGCTCATGCGCTTCTTCCGGCCTCGATAACGGGGCTTACATTTTGGGAGAATTCTGTGTTTGCTGAACGGAGCTTACTGAATGAAATTTCTGCGGAATTGTGTAAATTCCTCCATGTGAAAATACCCTTATTGGGGAAGTAATTGTTACGCCGAGCGCTCCGGGTCCCCGCTCCTCCCCGGAGCGCTCGCTACACTCTCCCCGCTGCAGCGCTCCGGTCAGATCCACTGACCCGGGGCGCTGCGATTCCGCTTCCAGCCGGGATGCGATTCGCGATGCGGGTAGCGCCCGCTCGCGATGCGCACCCCGGCTCCCGTACCTGACTCGCTCTCCCTCGGTCCTGTCCCGGCGCGCGCGGCCCCGCTCCCTAGGGCGCGCGCGCGCCGGGTCTTTGCGATTTAAAGGGCCACTGCGCCGCTGATTGGCGCAGTGATTCCAATTAGTGTCTTCACCTGTGCACTTCCCTATATCACCTCACTTCCCCTGCACTTCCTTGCCGGATCTTGTTGCCATCGTGCCAGTGAAAGCGTTCCTTGTGTGTTCCTAGCCTGTGTTCCAGACCTCCTGCCGTTGCCCCTGACTACGATCCTTGCTGCCTGCCCCGACCTTCTGCTACGTCCGACCTTGCTTCTGCCTACTCCCTTGTACCGCGCCTATCTTCAGCAGCCAGAGAGGTGAGCCGTTGCTAGTGGATACGACCTGGTCACTACCGCCGCAGCAAGACCATCCCGCTTTGCGGCGGGCTCTGGTGAAAACCAGTAGTGTCTTAGAACCGGTCCACTAGCACGGTCCTCGCCATCCCTCTCTGGCACAGAGGATCCACCTCCTGCCAGCCGGCATCGTGACAGTAGATCCGGCCATGGATCCCGCTGAAGTTCCTCTGCCAGTTGTCGCTGACCTTACCACGGTGGTCGCCCAGCAGTCACAACAGATAGCGCAACAAGGCCAACAGCTGTCTCAACTGACCGTTATGCTACAGCAGTTACTACCACAGCTTCAGCAGTCATCTCCTCCGCCAGCTCCTGCACCTCCTCCGCAGCGAGTGGCCGCTCCTGGTCTACGCCTATCCTTGCCGGATAAATTTGATGGGGACTCTAAGTTTTGCCGTGGCTTTCTTTCCCAATGTTCCCTGCATCTGGAGATGATGTCGGACCTGTTTCCCACTGAAAGGTCTAAGGTGGCTTTCGTAGTCAGCCTTCTGTCTGGAAAAGCCCTGTCATGGGCCACACCGCTCTGGGACCGCAATGACCCCGTCACTGCCTCTGTACACTCCTTCTTCTCGGAAATCCGAAGTGTCTTTGAGGAACCTGCCCGAGCCTCTTCTGCTGAGACTGCCCTGTTGAACCTGGTCCAGGGTAATTCTTCCGTTGGCGAGTATGCCGTACAATTCCGTACTCTTGCTTCAGAATTATCCTGGAATAATGAGGCCCTCTGCGCGACCTTTAAAAAAGGCCTATCCAGCAACATTAAAGATGTTCTGGCCGCACGAGAAATTCCTGCTAATCTACATGAACTTATTCACCTAGCCACTCGCATTGACATGCGTTTTTCCGAAAGGCGTCAGGAGCTCCGCCAAGATATGGACTCTGTTCGCACGAGACGTTTCTTCTCCTCGGCTCCTCTCTCCTCTGGTCCCCTGCAATCTGTTCCTGTGCCTCCCGCCGTGGAGGCTATGCAGGTCGACCGGTCTCGCCTGACACCTCAAGAGAGGACACGACGCCGCATGGAGAACCTCTGCCTGTACTGTGCTAGTACCGAACACTTCCTGAGGGATTGTCCTATCCGTCCTCCCCGCCTGGAAAGACGTACGCTGACTCCGCACAAAGGTGAGACAGTCCTTGATGTCTACTCTGCTTCTCCACGTCTTACTGTGCCTGTGCGGATGTCTGCCTCTGCCTTCTCCTTCTCTACTGTGGCCTTCTTGGACTCTGGATCTGCAGGAAATTTTATTTTGGCCTCTCTCGTCAACAGGTTCAACATCCCAGTGACCAGTCTCGCCAGACCCCTTTACATCAATTGTGTAAACAATGAAAGATTGGACTGTACCATACGTTTCCGCACGGAGCCCCTTCTTATGAGCATCGGATCTCATCATGAGAGGATTGAACTTTTGGTCCTCCCCAATTGCACCTCGGAAATTCTCCTTGGACTTCCCTGGCTTCAACTTCATTCTCCAACCCTGGATTGGTCCACTGGGGAGATCAAGAGTTGGGGGCCCTCTTGTTCCAAGGACTGTCTAAAACCGGTTCCCAGTAACCCTTGCCGTGACTCTGTGGTTCCTCCAGTAACCGGTCTCCCTAAGGCCTATATGGACTTCGCGGATGTTTTCTGCAAAAAACAAGCTGAGACTCTACCTCCTCACAGGCCTTATGATTGTCCTATCGACCTCCTCCCGGGCACTACTCCACCCCGGGGCAGAATTTATCCTCTCTCTGCCCCAGAGACTCTTGCCATGTCTGAATACGTCCAGGAAAATTTAAAAAAGGGCTTTATCCGTAAATCCTCCTCTCCTGCCGGAGCCGGATTTTTCTTTGTGTCCAAAAAAGATGGCTCCCTACGTCCTTGCATTGACTACCGCGGTCTTAATAAAATCACGGTTAAGAACCGCTACCCCCTACCCCTCATCTCTGAACTCTTTGATCGCCTCCAAGGTGCCCACATCTTTACTAAATTGGACTTAAGAGGCGCCTATAACCTCATCCGCATCAGAGAGGGGGATGAGTGGAAAACGGCATTTAATACCAGAGATGGACACTTTGAGTATCTGGTCATGCCCTTTGGCCTGTGCAACGCCCCTGCTGTCTTCCAAGACTTTGTTAATGAAATTTTTCGTGATCTGTTATACTCCTGTGTTGTTGTATATCTGGACGATATCCTAATTTTTTCCGCCAATCTAGAAGAACACCGCCAGCATGTCCGTATGGTTCTTCAGAGACTTCGTGACAATCAACTCTATGCCAAAATTGAGAAATGTCTGTTTGAATGCCAATCTCTTCCTTTTCTAGGATATTTGGTCTCTGGCCAGGGACTACAAATGGATCCAGACAAACTCTCTGCCGTCTTAGATTGGCCACGCCCCTCCGGACTCCGTGCTATCCAACGCTTTTTGGGGTTCGCCAATTATTACAGGCAATTTATTCCACATTTTTCTACCGTTGTGGCTCCTATCGTGGCTTTAACCAAAAAAAATGCCGATCCCAAGTCTTGGCCTCCTCAAGCGGAAGACGCCTTTAAACGACTCAAGTCTGCCTTTTCTTCAGCTCCCGTGCTCTCCAGACCTGACCCTTCCAAACCCTTCCTATTGGAGGTTGATGCCTCCTCAGTGGGAGCTGGAGCTGTTCTTCTACAAAAAAATTCTTCCGGGCATGCTGTCACTTGTGGTTTTTTTTCTAGGACCTTCTCTCCGGCGGAGAGGAACTACTCCATCGGGGATCGAGAGCTTCTAGCCATTAAATTAGCACTTGAGGAATGGAGGCATCTGCTGGAGGGATCAAGATTTCCAGTTATTATTTACACCGACCACAAGAACCTCTCCTACCTCCAGTCTGCCCAACGGCTGAATCCTCGCCAGGCCCGGTGGTCTCTGTTCTTTGCCCGATTTAATTTTGAGATTCACTTTCGTCCTGCCGATAAGAACATTAGGGCCGATGCTCTCTCTCGTTCCTCGGATGCCTCAGAAGTTGAACTTTCTCCGCAACACATCATTCCACCTGACTGCCTGATCTCCACTTCCCCTGCCTCCATCAGGCAAACTCCTCCAGGAAAGACCTTTGTTTCTCCACGCCAACGCCTCGGAATCCTCAAATGGGGTCACTCCTCCCATCTCGCAGGTCATGTGGGCATCAAGAAATCTGTGCAACTCATCTCCCGCTTCTATTGGTGGCCGACTCTGGAGACGGATGTTGTGGACTTTGTGCGAGCCTGCACTATCTGTGCCCGGGATAAGACTCCTCGCCAGAAGCCCGCTGGTTTTCTTCATCCCCTGCCTGTCCCCGAACAGCCTTGGTCTCTGATTGGTATGGATTTTATTACTGATTTACCCCCTTCCCGTGGCAACACTGTTATTTGGGTGGTCGTTGATCGATTCTCCAAAATGGCACATTTCATCCCTCTTCCTGGTCTTCCTTCAGCGCCTCAGTTGGCTAAACAATTTTTTGTACACATTTTTCGTCTTCACGGGTTGCCTACGCAGATCGTCTCGGATAGAGGCGTCCAATTCGTGTCTAAATTCTGGAGGGCTCTCTGTAAACAACTCAAGATTAAATTAAATTTTTCTTCTGCATATCATCCCCAGTCCAATGGACAAGTAGAAAGAATTAACCAAGTCTTGGGTGATTATTTGCGACATTTTGTTTCCTCCCGCCAGGATGACTGGGCAGATCTCCTTCCATGGGCCGAATTCTCGTATAACTTCAGAGTCTCTGAATCTTCCTCCAAATCCCCATTTTTCGTGGTGTACGGCCGTCACCCTCTTCCCCCCCTCCCTACCCCCTTGCCCTCTGGTCTGCCCGCTGTGGATGAAATTTCTCGTGACCTTTCCATCATATGGAGAGAGACCCAAAATTCTCTCTTACAGGCTTCATCACGCATGAAGAAGTTTGCGGATAAGAAAAGAAGAGCTCCTCCCGTTTTTTCCCCTGGAGACAAGGTATGGCTCTCCGCTAAATATGTCCGCTTCCGTGTCCCTAGCTACAAGTTGGGACCACGCTATCTTGGTCCTTTCAAAATTTTGTGTCAAATTAATCCTGTCTCTTACAAACTTCTTCTTCCTCCTTCTCTTCGTATCCCTAATGCCTTTCACGTCTCTCTTCTTAAACCACTCATCCTCAACCGTTTTTCTCCCAAATCTGTTCCTCCCACTCCTGTTTCCGGCTCCTCGGACATCTTCTCTGTCAAAGAAATCTTAGCTTCTAAAAAGGTCAGAGGGAAAACTTTTTTTTTAGTGGACTGGGAAGGTTGTGGTCCTGAAGAGAGATCCTGGGAACCTGAGGACAACATCCTAGACAAAAGTCTGCTCCTCAGGTTCTCAGGCTCTAAGAAGAGGGGGAGACCCAAGGGGGGGGGTACTGTTACGCCGAGCGCTCCGGGTCCCCGCTCCTCCCCGGAGCGCTCGCTACACTCTCCCCGCTGCAGCGCTCCGGTCAGATCCACTGACCCGGGGCGCTGCGATTCCGCTTCCAGCCGGGATGCGATTCGCGATGCGGGTAGCGCCCGCTCGCGATGCGCACCCCGGCTCCCGTACCTGACTCGCTCTCCCTCGGTCTTGTCCCGGCGCGCGCAGCCCCGCTCCCTAGGGCGCGCGCGCGCCGGGTCTTTGCGATTTAAAGGGCCACTGCGCCGCTGATTGGCGCAGTGATTCCAATTAGTGTCTTCACCTGTGCACTTCCCTATATCACCTCACTTCCCCTGCACTTCCTTGCCGGATCTTGTTGCCATCGTGCCAGTGAAAGCGTTCCTTGTGTGTTCCTAGCCTGTGTTCCAGACCTCCTGCCGTTGCCCCTGACTACGATCCTTGCTGCCTGCCCCGACCTTCTGCTACGTCCGACCTTGCTTCTGCCTACTCCCTTGTACCGCGCCTATCTTCAGCAGCCAGAGAGGTGAGCCGTTGCTAGTGGATACGACCTGGTCACTACCGCCGCAGCAAGACCATCCCGCTTTGCGGCGGGCTCTGGTGAAAACCAGTAGTGTCTTAGAACCGGTCCACTAGCACGGTCCTCGCCATCCCTCACTGGCACAGAGGATCCACCTCCTGCCAGCCGGCATCGTGACAGTAATGCCTCTATCGCCCAACAAAGACAGTCAGATTATTTCCATGAAACTATCCATGTCTTTCAACTACATCAAGTTGCTTCATTTTTACAGTGTGTAACAACACTGAAGCACAGCGGATTTCATTAGGCTTCTTTTTAAAGGGGTATTCCAGGATTTTTTTTTATTTGACTATGCTACAGGGGCTGTAAAGTTAGTGTAGTTTATAATATAGTGTCTGTACCTGTGTATGATGGTTTTCTCACAATTCTTCTGTGATTTTCACCCCAATATTTATTTTTACCAGCATACAAAATGACTTTTGTCTCAGATTTTCCCCAGCTTGCAATGCGGTCGAGACCTGACTCACTAGTCAGCTGATGACAGAGAGCCTGTCTGCTTCAATGGCTGGAGCGATCAATCTGCAACTAATGCAACAGCTGTAGGCACCCTGATTGAAAACCACAGGTCTTTTGTTTGTTGGGTGGGGTGGCTGATGTGTGGGAGGGAGGAAAATGGCATTATGGGATTTGTAGTAAAAAAAAACATAAGTCAAACAGGAAATACAAGTTCACAAAAAGCTAGCCACAGTATTATGGTAACATAGCAATTTAGCCCCAAGACAAGAGCAGATCCTTCCTAAGAATGTCCATTACTGTCTGCCAGGTACTTACTAAAATCACCTTATGGTGGATAACCCCTTTAAGGTGTAGATCAATATTACGATATGTACAATAATTGCATTTTTTAGACTCTTATTAAGTGCACACCTGTATGCACCCCTTTCCTCAGTAGGGGCACTTGTTCTAACAATTACAGCCCTAAATCTGTTGTGGACAGATCAGCTTTTTTCTCCTTCAGTCACATATGTCTCATATGAACTGGACTTATTTGATGTGTTTAAGCTGTTCTATTGTAGATACAAAATGTGTTTCAGACCTGAAAGAGTCAGCCTGAAGAGTTGATAATGCAAAGTTATGGTAATATCTATTGAGACCACTTGGTGTCACTGTTATTCCATTACCTATTAACTACTTATGAGACATGTGAAACAATAGTAAAATAAGATCATGCATTATTAGCCTACTCTTATGCATTATGTTCATTGCATTCAGGATTCCCTGGCTAGAATATGAATCTCTTCCAAGCTTGAAAGCACAATGTCCCCCTTCTAGTAGGAAAGATTCACAGGCTTTAACCCTCTGCAAATTTATATTTAAATTGGAGGTCCAGGCAAAACTTTGACATTATATAGGTATATAGGTAAGAAGATCACATCCCAAACTCCGTCTCTTTTGAACCTCTTTCATTGCAGTATGTTTAGTCTTAAAGTGGTACTGTTACTAAAAGAAACTTTTGAAATTGATCAGACGTATCAAAAGACCCACTGCGATCGTGAGTTATTAGCTAAGGAAGCAGACTGACAGATCTGTATATTTTTCTGCATAGAAGTCGCTTCCCCGGGTAATAACTCACAGCCGGTGCCCTGGTGCGATCAACTAGTTTTGACATGTCTGATCAACATATTTAAAGTTATTTTTAATGAAAGTAATGCTTTAAAAGTAATTTTTATGTTAAAGGTGGATTTAACAATCATACAAGGTAATTCAAAAATGATGCTGCAGAATAAAAGTCTTGACATCTATAGCCAAGAAAACATAATACAAATGTATTACTATGAAAGGACATAGGGGGAGATTTATCGTTGAATTTAGAGTTTTTTTTTTTTTTTTTGCTTAATCCGGGCACACAAAATGTTGCGCATAAGCTTTTTTTTTTTTTTTTTTTGGTCCCAAACAGCCTTACCTAAGCAACTTTCAGTCTTCCCTTTGCAGTGGTCACAAATTTATGAAGTGTGAATGTTGCACAAAGGAATAAAAAAAAAAGAAGTTGCAAACCCCTTTAAAAAGTCGTAAACCTAAGCCAACCCAGAACTGGCTTACAAAACTGCCTTTGGGGGGGGGGGGGGGGGGGGGGCACTTTTAAAAAGTCTCACGAAAGATGCACCTGTGACTTTTTTGTGCAGAAAAGTTGCAGAGGTCAGGAGGAAACATGACAAATGGTTTTCTACATTGATTTATAGTTTTTTTTTTTGCTTATGTGCCAACACCCCTTGATAGGATGATAAGTGTGTCACATATAAGCAAAACCAAAGCAAAAAAGAAAAATGACTTCAAAACTCACTTTCCAAAGACAACAATGATACTGTCTATCCAAGGTGTCTGTCTTAGGCTGGGTTCACACTACGTTTTCTCCCATACGGCAGCGCATACGGCAGGGGGGAGCTAAAAGCTCGCGCTCCCGTATGTCACCGTATGCGCTCCCGTATGTCATTCATTTCAATGAGCCGACCGGAGTGAAACGTTCGGTCCGGTCGGCTCATTTTTGCGCCGTATGCTCTTTTACAACCGGACCTAAAACTGTGGTCAACCACGGTTTTAGGTCCGGTTGTAAAAGCGCATACGGCGCAAAAATGAGCCGACCGGACCGAACTTTTCACATTGCTCGGCTCATTGAAATGAATGACATACGGGAGCGCATACGGTGACATACGGGAGCGCGAGCTTTTAGCTCCCCCCTGCCGTATGCGCTCCCGTATGGGACAAAACGTAGTGTGAACCCCCTACTGTCTAAACACTACAAATGTTCACAGTGATTCCTATTGGTGACATGGAAGATGTCTAGGTGCAGTGGTCCAGTTCTGTCTAGAAGCTTGCCAGAATATCCTCGGATTTAGACTTCACTGTTTTAGTGATGAGGTGTCTCAGGTCATTCACATCTTGTGGCTGGGGGGGGGGACGACGACATTTATATCGTATACTGAACTAAATTGGTAACCAGTGTAGTGACTGGGATAAGGGGAGGCTTCAGTAAAACGGCTGGAGAGAAAGATGGATGTCTGGCTGCTACATTTAGGATGGACTGGAGAGGGGAGAGTTTATATAAGGGAAAGCCTATGAGTAAGGAAATACAGTGGTCCCTCAACATACGATGGTAATCCGTTCCAAATGGACCATCGTTTGTTGAAATCATCGCATGTTGAGGGATCCGTGCAATGTAAAGTATAGGACAGTGGTCTACAACCTGCGGACCTCCAGATGTTGCAAAACGACAACACCCAGCATGCCCGGACAGCCAACGGCTGTCCGGGCATGCTGGGAGTTGTAGTTTTGCAACATCTGGAGGTCCGCAGGTTGAAGACCCCTGGTATAGGAAGTTGTACTCACCTGTCCCCGCCGCTCCGGACCGTCACCACTGCCCTGGATGTCGCCTTCCATTGCTGTCACCGCGTCCCCGACGCTCCGGCAAGGCCTCTGCTTCCCCGGCATCCTCGCTCTCTGTTGCCGCCATCACGTCGCTACGTAAGCCGCTCCTATTGGATAACGGGACGGTGTGCGCAGCGACGTTATGATGACGATGGAGAGCTCCGACGATGCAGGGGATCCCGAAGAGGACGCGCCGGAGTCCCGAGGACAGGTAAGTGATCGTCAGCGGACCACACAGGGCACCGTAAACGGCTATCTGGTGACAGCGGAAGCAGTCTGCGCTGCCGGATAGCCGTTTATGTGATGGCCCCAACATACAAAAGCATCGTATGTTGATGCTGCCTTCAACATGCCATGGCCTCTGAGAGGCCATCGTATGTTGAAATGATCGTATTTCGGGGCCATCGTAGGTCGGGGGGTCACTGTACACTAGTGAAGATGAGAATGAATTAGAGCAATAATAAAATGACAAAAATACTAAGGTGTATGTCATTCTGATATATTGTTTGTTACAACATGTTGACCTCCCCTGTCATACCTAATGTAAACTTGTCTAGAATAGATACAAATCAGAGTCTAAGAACTCAGAATGTATCAGCTACTGTAATCCAACATCGAAGGATTCAGAAAGTCTAATAATCTGGTGCTTTCCAATATATAACCACAGTTTTGTGTGGAATTTGACAACACTAGAAGCAGGAAACAGGTAGAATTAATCTAAGAAAACAGGATAATAGAACGTTTTCTGGTAACATTTTATTTTGGGCAGTCTTTTTAAAGGTTCTCAACATTTTACAAATATGTTTTATATTCTAAATATTTGTCAATCCATATTTTTGTATATGGAAGCATGAATTAGAGAAAAGTTTTAATGGGTTAAGTCTGTATCCTGCCTCAAAAGAAAAATTGGCTGCAAATACATATAAAATGTATAGCACATATATGGGGGTCAAGGAAAGCTGCCAAATGCACAACACTAAGCAGGGCAAGTAACCCTTCCTATTGATAAACTAAGACACCTAATGATATACACTTCTAACCCCTCTCTATGACATTAGGCAACATTTAAACAATGTAGACACATAATGTATGATAGAAGTGCATTAGTGGAAAGTGGTGGGCAGTTGTTTGTGGTCTGGTTTCTATTTTGCTATATGATGTATGCCGTGTCAATATATTTTGTTGCATGATGCTTTAAAAGGCCATCTCTTATAGCTCTCCTCTATTTGACTTCCTGTATGTAAAAGCTATGACATTTCTAGAGTAAATTTATTTATAATTTCTACTTAATATTTTGAACATTTCAATAATTACATTATACAAGCCTATGAGATGTCTTAAACATTTTTTTTTAAATCAACTGGTACCTGAAAGTTTAACAGATTTGTAAATAACTTCTATTAAAAAATCTTATTCCTTCCAATACTTATCAGCAGCTGTATAATACAGAGGAAGTTCTTTTCTTTTTGAATTTCCTTTATTTCTTACCACAGTGCTCTCTGCTGACACCTCTGTCGATGTCAGGAACTGTCCAGAGCAGGATAGGTTTCTATGGGGATTTGCCCCTACTCTGGACAGTTCCTAAAAGGTGTCAGCAGAGATCACTGTAGTCAGACAGAAAGGAAATTAAAAAAGAAAAGAACTTCCTCTGGAGCATACAGCAGCTGATAAGTACTGGAAGGATTAAGATTTTTTAATAGAAGTACTTTACAAATCTATTTAAATTCTGTCACATTCTGTTTAGCTTCCAGTTAAATAAAATAACAAAAATGTTTTCCAGTAGAGTACCCCTTTAATACATGTGCTTTACAATTTTAAAAGTATACAGATACTTTTACAGATACATTGGTTAAAGGGGTACTCCATCCCTAGACATGTTATCCCCCATCCAAAGGATAGGGGATAACATGTCTGATTGCAGGGGGTCCAGTCGCTGGAACCCCCTGCTATCTCCGGGCCGGTGATGTGGCATTACGGAGATCCTGGTGTCATGTCACGCCCCCTCTATTCATCTATACCCCTTTAAGGACCACAAAAGGTAACGAGGACCATGTATAACATCGTTCTCCAACTAATGGCTCTCCAGCCTCCTGCATGTGTCCAACAGCTGTCACCAACAACAGGGACAAGTATATGCATGAATGATGGTGATGTCATAACATTACTAAAACTTGGAACCAGGTTCAGAACCACATCAGTAACAGCTGACACCAGTTTATGATCCATATTACTGGTACTAAGCATTTGGATCAGGATTGTATAACAGATTCTTCATTCTACAGTCACTTATACAGAATTTGAGTTTGTACTAGCACAATAACATTAAAACTTACTGTTTTGGTCTTTTTTTATGAAGAAGAAAATTTTACATTTTTACAATTTTATATTTCATTTAGATAATTAAAATAAGTTTAACAGTATTTTAAATAGTTACATATAGTATGGTTTTAATGATTTTAAAAGGGGTAGCTCCATCCCATAAAATGATGGTGTATCACTAGGATATCTCATTTTGTTATGGTTGGTGGAAGCTTGACAACTAGGACCAGGGGTGGAGTAATTTTACCATGGGCCCAGCTGTTTCCTAAAAGTACCCTCCCCCCCACATAAACCCTTTACTACCCTCAGGCCCGTCGCTACAGGACAGGCAAACCAAGCAATTGCTTGGGGCCCCAAACTGGCCAGGGGCCCCAAGCAGAGCCGGTGCTTGCCCGTCCTGTAGCGACGGGGCAATTCCCCCCATCACTATTAAGGATATCCCTGTGTCCCGAAAGATTTTTTCGGGACACAGGGATGCCCCCGTTAACTCTCTGCAGCCCTGCGGTAAGTTTAAAAATGCAGGGCCTGCCGGGAGACGTCCCGTGCGTGCGCCCATAGCAACAGAGGCGCAGAAGACCGGAGCATCGAGGAGGAGGAGGAAGACATGCGCTGGCCAGCTTGGTAAGTGACCAGCGGGACGTCATCTTCGGTGTTCCGACCACCGCTTCTCCGCTCCTGGGAACTAATACTATGGCCGGACCGGAGGAGCAGTGGTCGGAGCACTGAAGTGGGGCAGTACACAGGCATACAGCCTCCAGCCATACACTCTATATGGCTGGAGGCTGTATGTCTGTGGGGAACACTGCCTACCTAATATGGGGGAACACTGCCAGCCTAATGTGGGGGAACACTGCCTCCCTAATGTGGAGGAACACTGCCAGCCTAATGTGGGGGAACACTGCCTACCTAATGTGGGGAGAACTCTGCTGCACCTAATGGGGGGGAACACTGCCTACCTAATATGGAGAGAACTCTGCTGCACCTAATGTGGGGGGAACACTGCCTACCTAATGTGGGGGGAACTCTGCTGCACCTAATGTGGGGGGAACTCTGCCTACCTTATGTGGGCAGAACTCTGCTGCACCTAATGTGGGGAGAACTCTGCTGCACCTAATGTGGGGAGAACTCTGCTGCACCTCATGTGGGGAGAACTCTGCTGCACCTAATGTGGGGGGAACTGTGCGGCACCTAATGTGGGGGGAACTTTGCTGCACTTAATGTGGGGGGAACTTTGCTGCACCTAATGTGGGGGCCTCGTATCGTCGTTCGCTCACGACGCGCTCCTGTCCTGACGCCGGCCCTAGAGCGTGACGTGCGTGAACATCAAGGGGGGCTCCATGTCCATTTTGCTTGGGGCCCCCATATTCCTTCAAATGGCCCTGACTACCCTGCCATACCATGTCTATTATAAGTACTTCTGCCAATCCACTTCTTAAAGGGACCCCAGTGCTTGTGTACTTGCTACAACCTTTTTTTTATTGCTTACTGGGAATGGGTACTGTTGGTAGGGCCTGTGTCTGATATGGCAGCTTGTCCCATTGAAGTAACTTGAATGAGCTGCAGTACAAGATACAGCTGCAGTACAAGATACACCTGCCACCAAATTTCTTTAGACCATATGTGTGACTACAGGAATGATCAGAGAGAGGCAGAACACATGTCCCCGGATTAAATGGAATCTATTAGCTGTCTTTGCTGCTGAAGATGATGGTGGTTGCCAAATGTTTAAAATCAACTTTTTATTTCTCACCAAGTGTCAAGGAGGCAAAGCTGATCTGCTGAAGTGTCACAACCTGTTATACCTCCTTGCGTATCCTTATCTACTGGGTACAGGGCTCTGTACATCTATCAAGGAGAGACTGGGAGGTGAGAGTGAGCAAGGAGACAAGCACCATCGGTCCCAGGAAAGGTACAGTTTGCTATTATAGCCTTACAATTATCCAAAAGTGTCTGCAACTCTTAGCAGCAAATTCAGCGAACAGATTCCCTTTAAAGGGAAACTAACAGGCTATCTACCTGTAATAAACCCAATACACTGGGTCAAGGTGGACACAGACAGCAGAGGGACACTGTGCAAAGAATGTGCCTGTGCCTGCCCCCCCCCCCCCCCAAAAAAAAAGGAGAAAAAAAAGTACTATGCCATAAAATTGCACTGCAACTCACATTAATCTGCAGCATTAGGTAGGCAGCAGTTCGCTCACATTAGGTAGCATAGTTTCCCCACATGAAGTAGCAGTTACTCCACATTAGGTAGCAGTTTCCTCACATTAGGTAGCATAGTTTCCCCACATTAGGTAGCAGTTTCCCCACATTAGGTAGCATAGTTTCCTCACATTAGGCAGCATAGTTTCCCTACATTAGGTAGCAATTTCCCCACATTAGGTAGCATAGCCCCCCCAACACACAGACAGACAAACACACAGACACACACATAGAGACACACACACAGAGACACACTTACCTGGCCTGTACAGCGCTTCTCCTCTACGGCGGTGGCCTGACGAGTGACGTCACTGATGTCCTCCTGCGCGGGTCTTTGGAGGTACGTCACTTGCGCGACGTCCCCCGTCAGACCCGGGTCGGACAGCTGCAGACTCACTGTATAAAGTGCCTGCTGCACTATTATGCCCCGCATTAGGAAGCCAGCAGTTCCCCCACATTAGGTAGCATAGTTTCCCCACATTAGGTAGAAGTTTCCCCACATTAGGTAGGCAGCAGTTCCCTCACATTAGGTAGCATAGTTTCCCCACATTAGGTAGCAGTTTTCCCACATTAGGTAGCATAGCTTCCCCACACTATGTAGCATGTAGCCCCCACCTTGTGAAGATATGGCTCTTATTGCTAGTATGATAATTCTTTGTAGTGCACAATGGCAGCAGAAGCCGGCTTGCTGAGCTTCCCTATCTCTATCCTGTATGCCGTGCTATGCCCGCCCATTTTATGCACATTCATTTTTTTCACTCTCATCCCCTCGTGTAATAGAATAATGTAGTTTTATGTGAATATGTAGGAATCCCCTGTACGTAGTTTGCCTTCTGTGTATAGGATCCTTCTGTAGGTAGCTTCTCCCCTGTAGGTAGGACCCTCTAAAGATAAAAAAAAAAACACATACTCACTTCGACTCCTTTACAGTCCCTGACATCTTCTCCTGCAGCTAGTCTGCAGGCAGCTTCTTCCTGCAGCCATTTAAGACTGGGGGCATCTGTACCTCCATGATGCCATAGGATCTGCAAGATGACATCAGAACAAGATATATCCCTGGCCTCTAGTGATCACAGGAATAACAATCCCTTAGCCTAAATGCCTCAAAGCCTAGGATGCGCCAAAACACCAGTGTGTCCTAACGTGTCATGTCGCCATCTTCCCCTTCGGAATGCAACAGCATTCCGGTTGGGAGCCACTGGGGGGCCAAATAGAATGATGTTTAACATAGAATGATGCCTTATATGGACGACAGGCTGAATATCACCCACTGCTATAAAGGAATCATTGTGGTTCACAGTATACATTATTATTTGGGCACTTTGCATGGCCATAGACCCCCTGAGAGTCTTGGTCTCCTGGCAGCTACCAAAAACAGGGGATAAGATGTCTAGTGGCAGAGTACCCCTTTAACTATTTTATGAAATCCATAAAAGTACAGTCTCTTGAATAGAGCTTTAAATAGTGCAGCCTAAGAGCCAGTAGAACGTAGATTTAGTCACTGTCTCTTGACATATTGTGTATGTGACAATAACTTCTTTAGATATGTGGACAGGGATTTACAGTTTTTTAGCTGACAAGTTCTCAAGTCCTAATTATTAAAATTACTGGACAAGCATCCTCACGAGTGGATTAACTGTTTTAAAAGTGCCATATAGGACTCCACTTTACTCTTTTGGTGGCAATCTGTCCCCCTGACTTGGCAGATAGGCTGGCACTGACACGATTGTAGGCCCAAAATAGATCAGTAAAAGGCAGATAGGCTCATTTTCGGCTTTATTCTTTCTAGATAACTTTCTTTTTCTTTGAGGTTAAGACAATGTTGACAAACATAAAATCTCATCAGGACTGGATCTCAGATTAGAATCAGAAACTGAAGATACATATAGGCCTAGCTATTACACATGCTAGCTGAAGCAAGTGGGACCTAGCAATGGCTAGGCCAGAACTATCTAGAAATGGTTTAGGGCCACTTCTTTCCCCTGGAGAGGAGGGTTGGACTTTGGACTGGATCCTGAAGTTATTGGACAGTAACTGACATGTGGCCAAATCATCATTTAGCTGTACAATGAGATGCAAGAATGTAAGCAATATTAAGCCCCTGCACTCTAGTAACATTAGTGTATGAATTAAATGGAAGTGCAACAAAGAAAATACATAGTGGGGAAAAAAAGCATTTAGTCAGTCACCATTTGTGCAAGTTCTCCCACTTGAGGGAGAGAGGATGAGAGAGGCCTGTAATTTTCATCATAGGTATACCTCAACTATGAGAGACATAATGAGACGAAAAAAAAACATAAAATCACATTGTCTGATTTTTAAAGAATTTATTTGAAAATTACGGTGGAAAATAAGTATTTGGTCAATAACAAAAGTTAATCTCAATACTTTGTTATACAGTAACCCCCCGACCTACAATGGCCCCGACATATGATAAAATCGACATACGATGGCCTCTCAAAGGCCATCGCATGTCGATGTCAGCATCGACATACGATGCTTTTATATGTCGGGGCCATCGCATTAACTGCTATCCGACAGCGCAAAATGCTTAAGCTGCTGTCGGATAGCAGTGTAATGTGCCCCAGCAGGTTCACTTACCTATTCCCGATGCTCCGGGTCCACTTCGCGATCCTCCGGTGTCTTGCGCATCTTCTCCAGGGTCCGGGCCTTGCTTTCCGGCGTCGTTATTACGTCACTACGCACGCCGCGCCGGCGCAGCAGCGTAATAACGTCACCAGAAAGCGAGGTCCGGACCCTGCAGAAGATGCGCAAGACACCGGAGGATCGCGAAGAAGACACCGGAGCAGCGGGACAGCATTGGGAGCCCCTGGAACAGCAGCGGGAGCGGTGAGGACCTGGTGCGGAGCGGCGGGGTCAGGTAAGTACTGCTTCCTATACTTTACATTGCACGGATCCCTCAACATATGATGGATTCGACAAACGATGGGTCGTTTGGAACGAATTACCATCGTATGTTGAGGGACCACTGTATACCCTTTGCTGGCAATGACAGAGGTCAAACATTTTCTGTAAGTCTTCACAAAGTTTTCACTCCCTGTTGCTGGTATTTTGGCCCATTCCTCCATGCAGATCTCCTCTAGAGAAGTGATGTTTTGGGGCTGTCGCTGGGCAACATGGACTTTCAACTCCCTCCAAAAGTTTTCTATGGGGTTGAGATCTGGAGACTGGCTAGGCCACTCTAGAACCTTGGAATGCTTCTAATGAACCCACTTCCAGGCGGTGTGTTTGGGATCATTGTCATACTGAAAGACCCAGCCACGTTTCATCTTCAATGCCCTTGCGAATGGAAGGAGGTTTTCACTCAAACTCTCATGATACATGGCCCCATTCATTCTTTCCTTTACACAGATCAGTCGTCCTGTCCCTTAGCAGAAAAATAGCCCCAAAGCATGATGTTTCCACCCCCATGCTTCACAGTAGGTATGGTGTTCTTTGGATTCAACTCAGCATTCTTTTTCCTCCAAACATGACTGTTACGCCAAGCGCTCCGGGTCCCTGCTCCTCCCCGGAGCGCTCGCGGCGTTCCTCTCTCTGCAGCGCCCCGGTCAGACCCGCTGACCGGGAGCGCTGCACTGACATTGCCGGCGGGGATGCGATTCGCATAGCGGGACGCGCCCGCTCGCGAATCGCATCCCAAGTCACTTACCTGTCCCGGCCCCCGGCTGTCATGTCCTGGCGCGCGCGGCGCCGCTCCTTAGGGCGCGCGCGCGCCAGCTCTCTAAGATTTAAAGGGCCAGTGCACCAATGATTGGTGCCTGGCCCAATTAGCCTAATTAGCTTCCACCTGCTCCCTGGCTATATTACCTCACTTCCCCTGCACTTCCTGGCCGGATATTGTTGCCTTGTGCCAGATCTTCTGCTATCCACATTGACTACGAACCTTGCCGCCTGCCCCGACCTTCTGCTACGTCTGACCTTGCCTCTGCCTAGTCCTTCTGTCCCACTCCTTCTCAGCAGTCAGCGAGGTAGAGCCGTTGCCAGTGGATACGACCTGGTTGCTACCGCCGCAGCAAGACCATCCTGCTTTGCGGCGGGCTCTGGTGACTACCAGTAGCATCTTAGAACCGGTCCACCGACACGGTCCACGCCAATCCCTCGCTGACACAGAGGATCCACATCCAGCTAGCCGAATCGTGACAATGACGAGTTGAGTTTTTACCAGAAAGCTTTACTTTGGTTTCATCTGACCATATGACATTCTCCCAATCCTCTTCTGGATCATCCAAATGCTCTCTAGCAAATTCAGACAGGCCCAGACAAGTACTGGCTTAAGCAGGGGGACACGTCTGGCACTGCATTCTTTGAGTCCATGGCGGCATAGTGTGTTACTGATGGTAGCCTTTGTTACTTTGGTCCCAGCTCTCTGCAGGTCATTCACCAGGTCCCCTGTGTGGTTCTGGGATTTTAGCTCACCATTCTTGTGATCATTTTGACACCATGGCATGAGATCTTGTGTGGAGCCCCAGATCGAGGAAGATTATCAGTGGTCTTGTATGTGTTCCATTTTCTAATAATTGCTCACACAGTTGATTTCTTCACACCTATCTGCTTGCCTATTGCAGATTCAGTCTTCCCAGCCTGGTGCAGGTCTACAATTTTGTTTTTGGTGTCCTTCGACAGCTCTTTGGTCTTGGCCATAGTGGAGTTTGGAGTGTGACTGTTTGAGGTTATGGACAGGTGTCTTTTATATTGATAACAAGTTCAAACAGGTCCCATTAATACAGGTAACGAGTGGAGGACAGAGGAGACTCTTAAAGGGGGAAAACATTTTTAAAAATCAACTGATGCCAGAAAGTTAAACAGATTTGTAAATTACTTCTATTCAAATATCTTAATCCTTTCAGTGCTTATTAGTGTCTGTGTACTACAGAGGAAATTCTTTTCTTTTTGGATTTCTTTTCTGTCACCACCACAGTGCTCTCTGCTGACATCTCTGTCCATGTCAGGAATTGTCCAAAGCAGAAGAAAATCCCCATAGCAAACATATGCTTCTCTGGACAGTTCCGAAAATGTACAAAGGTGTCAGCAGAGAGCACTGTGGTCGTGACAGAAAAGAAATCCCCCCAAAAAATAATTTCCTCTGTAGTATACAGCCGCTAATAAATACTGGAAGGATTAAGAATTTTTAATAGAAGTATAAGCTTAACTTTCTGGCACCAGTTGAATAAAAAAAAAAAACCTTTAAAGAAGAAGTGACAGGTCTGTGAGAGCCAGAAATCTTGCTTGTTTGTAGGTGACCAAACACTTATTTTTCACCATAATTTGCAAATAAATTCTTTAAAAATCAGACAATGTGATTTTCAAATTTTTTTTTTCTCAGTATGTCTCTCATAGTTGAGGTATACCTATATTTCCAGCAAACCTGTAGCAACTTAGCCTCCCAAGTACTCTAATGGGAAGTAGCTAGAACTACTGTGCTGGGACACCACACTTCTGCCATGCTCTGCCAGGTCCCAGCACACACCTGCTGCTTTTTTCCCTGGGGCTACACAGCCACCCACCCTACAGAATTGTTTAAGAAATATATGGTGTTGTTGACTTTTTAGTTATATATTTTCGTGCCAACATTTTGGGCTATAGTTCTTGTTTTTAGTTGGGGGGGTGGGGAGGGTTTGAAAACAATATTAATTCTGTCATTGTTTTCACAGTGTTTAACCTCTTAACCCCTTAAGGACCCAGGACGTACTAGAACGTCCTGGCACCCTGGGCTTTAAGGACCCAGGACGTACTAGTACGTCCTGGTGTTTCTCCGGTCTCTGCCGCGCCCCGGGCAGAGATCGGAAGCGGATGCCTGCTGAAATGCTTCAGCAGGCATCCAGGGCAAACGCCGAGGGGGGCCATGTAAGGGAAATCGCCCTTGCGATCTGCGGCGAAACCGGGCTGATCGGGTCTCTGGGACCCGACCACCCGGTAATTTCGCATGATCCCGGCTGTCACAGACAGCCAGGACCATGCTAACGTATAGGAGCGAGGTGGCAAACCTGCCACCTCCTCCTATACCCTGCGATCTGTCGGTTAGTTAACCGACCAATCGCAGGAGGGGGGGGCGGTTACTTCCTCCCGTCCTGCCCGGCCCCTTGAAGTCCGGAGAGGACGGGAGGAAGACCGGAGGACGCGGCGGGGGAAGGGGAGTGCTGGGGACCGGCCCGGGTACTTACCTCGTCCCTGAAGACCCGGATCCCGGCGATGAAGATGGCGGCGACGGCGACAGGTGAGTGGATCTTCAGCCGCGGTCGGGCCCTTTACAGCAATGCACGTCGCCGTAAAGCGACATGCATTGCTGTAATGGGACCCTGTAAACTACAACTCCCAGCATGCCCAGACAGCTCTTGGCATCTGGGCATGCTGGGAGTTGCAGTTTTGCAACATCTGGAGGTCCACAGTTTGGAGACCACTGTGCCTTTCCAGATGTTGCAAAACTACACATCCTCAGCATGCCCTTACTGTCCAGGCATGCTGGGAGTTGTAGTTCTGTAACATCTGGCCCTTCAGATGTTGCAGAACTACAACTCCCAGCATGCCTGGACAGTTTTGGCATACTGGGAGTTGTAGTTTTGCAACATCTGGAGGGCTGCGGCTTGGACACCACTACACAGTGGTCCCCAAACTGTTCTCCTCCAGCTCTTACGTAACCACTACTCCCAATATGCCCTTCGGCTGCCTGGGCATGCTGGGAGTTGTGGTTTTGCAACAACTGGAGGCACACTGGTTGGGAAACATTGTCTGTTTCCTAACTCAGTGTTTCCCAACCCGTGTGCCTCCAGCTGTTGCAAAACTATAACTGCCAGCATGCACTGATAGACTGTGCATGCTGGGAGTTGTAGTTTTGCACCAGCTGGAGGTCCCCCCCCTGTGAATGTACAGGGTACATTCACATGGGCAGGGGGCTTACAGTGAGTATCAGGTTGCAAGTTTGCGATGCAGCAAATTTTGCGCGGCAGCTCAAACTCGTAGCGGGAAACTCGCTGTAATCCCCCCTGCCCGTGTGACTGTACCCTAAAAACACTACACTACACTACGCTAACACAAAATAAAATAAAAAGTAAAAAACACTACATATACACATACCCCTACACAGCCCCCCTCCCCTCCCCAATAAAAATGAAAATGTCTGGTACGCCACTGTTTCCAAAATGGAGCCTCCAGCTGTTGCAAAACAACAACTCGCAGTATTGCCGGACAGCCGTTTACTGTCCAGGCATGCTGGGAGTTTTGCAACAGCTGGAGGCACCCTGTTTGGGAATCGCTGGCGTAGAATACCCCTATGTCCACCCCTATGCAAATCCCTAATTCAGGCCTCAAATGCGCACAGCGCTCTCACTTTGGAGCACTGTCGTATTTCAAGGCAACAGTTTAGGGTCACATATGGGGTATCTCCGTACTCGGCAGAAATTGCCTAACAAATTTTGGGGGGCTTTTTCTCCTTTCACCCCTTATGAAAAGGGGAAGTTGGGGTCTACACCAGCATGTTGGTGTAAAAAAAAAAAATTTTTACACTAACATGCTGGTGTTGCCCCATACTTTTCATTTTGACAAGAGGTAAAGGGGAAAAAAGCCCCCCAAAATTTTTAATGCAATTTCTCCCGACTACGGAGATACCCCATATGTGGGCGTAAAGTGTTCTGGGGGCGCACAACAAGGCTCAGAAGGGAGAGTGCACCATGTACATTTGAGGTGATTTGCACAGGGGTGGCTGAATGTTACAGCGGTTTTGACAAACGCAAAAAAGAAAACAAAAACACATGTGACCCCATTTCGGAAACTACACCCCTCACGGAATGTAATGAGGGGTGCAGTGAGAATTTACACCCCACAGGTGTCTGACGGATCTTTGGAACAATGGGCTGTGCAAATAAAATATTTTGTACAGCCCACTGTTCCAAAGATCTGACAGACACCAGTGGGGGGTAAATGCTCACTGTACCCCTTGTTACGTTCCTCAAGGGGTCTAGTTTCCAAAATGGTATGCCATGTGGGGGTTATTTTGCTGTCCTGGCACCATAGGGGCTTCCTAAATGCGACATGCCCCCAAGCAAAATTTGCTCTCAAAAAGCCAAATATGACTCCTTCTCTTCTGAGCATTGTAGTTCGCCCGTAATGCACTTCATGCCAACTTATGGGGTACCTCCATACTCAGAAGAGATGGGGTTACAAATTTTGGGGGGTATTTTCTGCTATTAACCCTTGCAAAAATGTGAAATTTGGGGGGAAACACACATTTTAGTGAAAATTTTTTATTTTTTTTTTACATATGCAAAAGTCGTGAAACACCTGTGGGGTATTAAGGCTCACTTAATTCCTTGTTACGTTCCTCATGGGGTCTAGTTTCCAAAATGGTATGGCATGTGTTTTTTTTTTTTTTTTTTGCTGTTTTGGCACCATAGGGGCTTCCTAAAGGTAACATGCCCCCCAAAAACCATTTCTGAAAAACGTACTCTCCAAAATCCCCTTGTCGCTCCTTCGCTTCTGAGCCCTCTACTGCGCCCGCCGAACACTTTTCATGGACATATGAGGTATGTGCTTACTCGAGAGAAATTGGGCTACAAATACAAGTATAAATTTTCTCCTTTTACCCCTTGTAAAAATTCAAAAATTGGGTCTACAAGAAAATGCAAGTGTAAAAAATGAAGATTGTGAATTTTCTCCTTCACTTTGCTGCTATTCCTGTGAAACACCTAAAGGGTTAAAACGCTGACTGAATGTCATTTTGAATACTTTGGGGGGTGCGTTTTTTATAATGGGGTCATTTGTGGGGTATTTCTAATATGAAGACCATTCAAATCCACTTCAAACCTGAACTGGTCCTTGAAAAATAGTGAGTTTGAAAATTTTGTGAAAAATTGGAAAATTGCTGCTGAACTTTGAAGCCCTCTGGTGTCTTCCAAAAGTAAAAACACGTCAATTTTATGATGCAAACATAAAGTAGACATATTGTATATGTGAATAAAATAAAATAATTATTTGGAATATCCATTTTCCTTACAAGCAGAGAGCTTCAAAGTTAGAAAAATGCTAAATTTTCACATTTTTCATCAAATTTTGGGATTTTTCACCAAGAAAGGATGCAAGTTACCACAAAATTTTACCACTATGTTAAAGTAGAATATGTCACGAAAAAACAATCTCGGAATCAGATTGATAAGTAAAAGCATCCCAGAGTTATTAATGTTTAAAGTGACAGTGGTCAGATGTTCAAAAAATGGCCGGGTCCTAAGGTGTAAAATGGCTGGGTCCTTAAGGGGTTAAGGACCAGGTACATATGAGTACGTTCCTGCACCCTGGTACTTAAGGACCAGGCACGTACTCATACGTCCGTGGGAATTTCGGTCCCCGACGCGCACCAGGCGGGGAACAGACCAGGGTGACTGCTGATATCTATCAGCAGGCACCCCGCGCAAATGCCCAGGGGGGGTCATCAGACCCCCCCCCATGTCGGTGATCGGCGCAAATCGCAAGTGAATTCACACTTGTGATTTGCGTGATTCCGGGTCATTACGGGTCTATGGTCACCCGGTGACCCGGAATATAAGAGGGATCGCGGGTGTCTAAAACACCCACAACCCCCCTGAAGAGATAGGAGTGAGGTGGCAGGGGTGCCACCCCTCCTATCCCTGCTATTGGTGGTCTAGACGTGACCACCAATAGCAGATCGGGGGCGGGGGAGTTAACTTTCGTTTTCCCCATCCTGCCCACCCACAATAGGTGGGGCAGGATGGGGAAATGACTGAGGACCGGCACCGTAGTCCACTTACCCATCTGCGGAGTCTGCGGGCCGACGATCGGCGTCGGAGATCGGCGGGCAGCGATGTCGTGCAGAAGGCTCCCTGGATCCGACGGAAGCCGGTAAGTTGCCTAGCAACATCTGAAGGGCTGCAGTCCGAGACCACTATATAGTGGTCTCTATACTGTAGCACTCCAGATGTTGCAAAACTACAACTCCCAGCATGCCCAGACAGCTGTTTGGGCATGCTGGGAGTTGTAGTTTTGCAACAGCTGGAGGGCTACAGTTTGAGACCACTATATGGTAGTCTCTGAACTATAGCCCTCCAGATCTTGCAAAACTACAACTCCTAGCATGCTTACACAACTGTTTGCTGTCTGGGCAAGCTGGGATTTGTAGTTTTGCAGCATTTGGAGGGCCACAGTTTGCAGTGGTCTCTATACTGTAGCTCTCCAGATGTTGCAAAACTGCAAATCCCAGCATGCTGGGAGTTGGAGTTGCGATCTCTCCAGCTGTTGCATAACTACATCTCCCAGCATGCCCTTCGGTGATCAGTGCATGCTGGGAATTGTAGTTTTGCAACAGCTGGAGGCACACTGGTTGGAAAATATTGAGTTAGATAACAGAACCTAACTGAAGGTTTTCCAACCAGTGTGCCTCCAGCTGTTGCAAAAGTACAACTCCCAGCCTGCATGGTCTATCAGTACGTGCTGGGAGTTGTAGTTTTGAAACAGCTGGAGGTTTGACCCCCCCCATGTGAACGTACAGGGTACATTCACACGGGCAGGCTTACAGTAAGTTTTCTGCTTCAAGTGTGAGCAGCGGCAAATTTTTCGCCGCAGCGCAAACTCCTAGCAGGGAACTCGCTGTAAACCTCCGCCAGTGTGAATGTACCCTAAAAACACTACACTACACTAACACATAATAAAGGGTAAAACACTACATATACACCCCCTTACACTGTCCCCCCCAATAAAAATTAAAAACGTATTGTACGGCAGTGTTTCCAAAACGGAGCCTCCAGCTGTTGCAAAACAACAACTCCCAGCATTTCTGGACAGCCACTGACTGTCCAGGCATGCTGGAAGTTTAGCAACAGCTGGAGGCACCCTGTTTGGGAATCTCTGGCGTAGAATACCCCTATGTCCACCCCTATGCAATCCCTAATTTAGTCCTCAAATGCGCATGTCGTATTTCAAGGAAACAGTTTAGG
This sequence comes from Hyla sarda, assembly GCF_029499605.1. Classification (NCBI taxonomy): domain Eukaryota; kingdom Metazoa; phylum Chordata; class Amphibia; order Anura; family Hylidae; genus Hyla; species Hyla sarda. The sequence continues at coordinate 233,216,614 of NC_079191.1, forward strand.
GCCACATATGGGGTATCTCCGTACTCGGGAGAAATTACACAACAAATTTTGGGGGGCTTTTTCTCCTTTTACTCCTTATGAAAAGGAAAAGTTGGGGTCTACACCAGCCTGTTAGTGTAAAAAAAAAAAAATTTTTACACTAACATGCTGGTGTTGCCCTTTACTTTTTATTTTCACAAGAGGTAAAAGGAAAAAAAGACCCCCAAAATTTGTAACGCAATTTCTCCTGAGTACGGAAATACCCCAGATGTGGGCGCAAAATGATCTGCGGACGCACAACAAGGCTCAGGAGTGAGAGTGCACTATGTACAGTTGAAGCCTAAATTGGTGATTTGCACAGGGGTGGCTAATTTTATAGCGGTTCTGACATAAACGAAAAAATAAATAAATACCAACATGTGATCCCATTTTGGAAACTACACCCCTCACGGAATGTAACAAGGGGTATAGTGAGCCTTAACACCCCACAGGTGTTTGACAAGTTTTCGTTCAAGTTGGATGGGAAAATGAAAAAAAAAAAATTTTTTCACTAAAATGCTGGTTACCCCAAATTTTTCATTTTCACAAGGGAAAATAGGAAAAAAGCCCCCCAAAATTTGTAACCCCATTTATTCTGAGTAAGAAAATGCCCCAAATGTGGATGTAAAGTGCTCGGCGGGCAAACTACAATGCTCAGAAGAGAGGGAGCGCCATTGGGATTTTGAAGAGAAAATGTGTCCGGAATTGAAGGCCACGTGTGTTTACAAAGCCCCCATAGTGCCAGAACAATGGACCCCCCCCCACATGTGACCCCATTTTGGAAACTACACCCCTCACGTAATGTAATAAGGGGTACAGTGAGCATTTACGCCCCACATGTGTCTGGCAGATTTTTGGAACAGTGGTCCGTGAAAATGAAAAATTTAATTTTTCATTTGTTCAGCCCACTGTTCCAAAGATCTGTCAAATGCCAGTGGGGTGTAAATACTCACTGCACCCCTTAATAAATTCTGTGAGGGGTGTAGTTTCCAAAATGGGGTCACGTGGGGGCGTCCATTGTTCTGGCACCACAGGGGGCTTTGTAAACGCACATGGCCCCTGACTACCATTCCAAACAAATTCACTTTTCAAAAGCTCAATGGCGCTCCTCCTCTTCTGAGCATTGTAGTTCGACCGCAGGGCACTTGATGTCCACACAGGGGTATTTCCATACTCAGAAGAAATGGGGTTACAAATATTGGGGGATATTTTCTGCTATTAACCCTTGCAAAAATGTGAAATTTGGGGGGAAACACACATATGCAAAAGTCGTGAAACCCCTGTGGGGTATTAAGGCTCACTTTATTCCTTGTTACGTTCCTCAAGGGGTCTAGTTTCCAAAATGGTATGCCATGTGGGCTTTTTCTGTTCTGGCACCATAGGGGCTTCCTAAATGCAACATGCCCCCAAAAAACCATTTCAGAAAAACGTACTCTCCAAAATCCCCTTGTCGCTCCTTCCCTTCTGAGCCCTCTACTGCGCCCGCCGAACACTTTACATAGACATATGAGGTATGTGCTTACTCGAGAGAAATTGGGCTACAAATACAAGTATACATTTTCTCATTTTACCCTTGTAAAAATTCATAAATTGGGTCTACAAGAACATGCAAGTGTAAAAAATGAAGATTGTGAATTTTCTCCTTCACTTTACTGTTATTCCTGTGAAACACCTAAAGGGTTAAAACGCTGACTGAATGTCATTTTGAATACTTTGGGGGGGGGGGGGGGGGGAGGGGGTGCAGTTTTTATAATGGGGTCTTTTATGGGGCATTTCTAATATGAACACCCTTCAAATCCACTTCAAACCTGAACTGGTCCCTGAAAAATAGTGAGTTTGAAAATTTTGTGAAAAATTGGAAAATTGCTGCTGAAATTTGAAGCCCTCTGGTGTCTTCCAAAAGTAAAAACTTGTCAATTTTATGATGCAAACATAAAGTAGACATATTGGAAATGTGAATAAAAAAATTATTTGGAATATCCATTTTCCTTACAAGCAGAGAGCTTCAAAGTTAGAAAAATGCAAAATTTTCAATTTTTTCATAAAATTTTGGGATTTTTCACCAAGAAAGGATGCAAGTTACCACAAAAATTTACCACCATGTTAAAGTAGAATATGTCATGAAAAAACAATCTCGGAATCAGATTGATAGGTAAAAGCATTCCAGAGTTATCAATGTTTAAAGTTACATTGGTCAGATGTTCAAAAAACGCTCTGGTCCTAAGGTGTAAAATGGCCTGGTCCTTAAGGGGTTAAAGGAGTGGTGTAAAAGACATAATACCTTTATGCCTTTATCCTGTAGGTCATTATCATTGCTTCCTTTTTGGTATTGTTTTTAGTTATTTCACTGTGCAGGATAAATAAAGTATTTACTTCTATATGTCATTGCATGTGTCAATGTCAATCATATGTGTTTTTTTCTCCCCTAGAATTAAATGTCCGATCTTCTGATTGTTCATGTACTACACTTTTGTGTGTGTAATAGTTCATCATGTCTATGCTGCAGTGTATTATGCCTTTTGGTGTAAAAGTGGCAGGCTGCCAGATGAGGTTTCCTGTCATCTTGATCACTGCACTGTAACAGTACAGTGGCTTGCAAGAATTGCATAGTTCATGTGGCATACTATTATGGAACAAGGTGGAATGGGATTGATAATGGAAATTATTGCCAGACATATTCAAGTGTAAGAATACATATTTGTATATCTTTTCACAATATGCATTTGGATTTGTCTAAAAAAAAAAAGAAGAAAAAGCCAAAACAGTGGGTCATGATGCATTCCTAGACTTTGGCACATTTTTTCCTACAATATGTTCATAATGTATTTTAGACATTCTTTGCGGCTTCACTTCACTTGACAAGGAGCATAGCTTAATTGGGAGGGGGCATGGCATCACGGCAAAGATGGAAGCTTAACCCCTTAAGGACCAAGCCATTTTACACCCTAGGACCCGACCATTTTTTGCACATCTGACCACTGTCACTTTAAACATTAATAACTCTGGAATGCTTTTAGTTATCATTCTGATTCCGAGATAGTTTTTTCGTGACATATTCTACTTTAACATAGTGGTAAAATTTTGTGGTAACTTGCATCCTTTCTTGGTGAAAAATCCAAAAATTTGATGAAAAATTTGAAAATTTAGCATTTTTCTAACTTTGAAGCTCTCTGCTAGAGATGAGCGAAGTCACAGTAAATTCGATTCGTCACGAACTTCTCGGCTCGGCAGTTGGTGACTTATCCTGCATAAATTAGTTCAGCTTTCAGGTGCTCCCGTTGGCTGGAAAAGGTGGATACACCTTTTCCAGCCCACGGGATCACCTGAGAGCTGAACTAATTTATGCAGGATAAGTCATCAACTGCCAAGCTGAGAAGTTTGTGATGAATTGAAATTACTGTAAGTTTTTTAATTCACATATACAATATGTCCACTTTATGTTTGCATCATAAAATTGACGTGTTTTTACTTTTGGAAGACACCAGAGGGCTTCAAAGTTCAGCAGCAATTTTCCAATAAATTTCCAAAATCTCAATTTTTCAGGGACCAGTTCAGGTTTGAAGTGGATTTGAAGGGTCTTCATCTTAGAAATACCCCACAAATGACCCCATTATAAAAACTGCACCCCCAAAGTATTCAAAATGACATTCAGTCAGCATTTTAACCCTTTAAGTGTTTCACAGGAATAGTAGCAAAGTGAAGGAGAAAATTCACAATCTTCATTTTTTACACTCGCATGTTCTTGTAGACCGTATTTTTGAATTTTTACAAGGGGTAAAAGGAGAAAAAGTATAATTATATTTGTAGCCCAATTTCTCTCGAGTAAACACATACCTCATATGTCTATGTTAAGTGTTCGGCGGGCGCAGTAGAGGGCTCAGAAGGGAAGGAGAGACAAGGGGATTTTGGAGAGTACATTTTTCTGAAATAGTTTTTGGGGGGCATGTTGCATTTAGAAAGCCCCTATGGTGCCAAAACAGCAAAAAAAAAAAAAAAACAACACATGGCATACCATTTTGGAAACTAGACTCCTTGAATAAAGAAATAAAGTGAGCCTTAATACCCCACAGGTGTTTCACGACTTTTGCATATGTAAAAAAAAATAATATAAAAAATGTGTGTTTCCCCCCAAATTTCCCATTTTTACAAGGGTTAATAGCAGAAAATACCCCCACAATTTGTAACACCATCTCTCCTGAGTATGGAGGTACCCCATAAGTTGACCTGAAGTGCACCAGGGGCGAACTAAAATGCTCAGAAGAGAAGGAGTCATATTTGGCTTTTTGAGAGCAAATTTTGCTCTGGGGCATGTCGCATTTAGGAAGCCCCTATGGTGCCAGGACAGCAAAAAATACCCACATGGCCTACCATTTTGGAAACTAGACCCCTTGAGGAACGTAACAAGGAATAAAGTGAGCCTTAATATCCCAGAGGGGTTTCACGACTTTTGCATACGTGAAACAAAATGTTTTTTTTTCACTAAAATGTGTGGTTCCCCCCAAATTTCAAATTTTTGCAAGGGTTAATAGCAGAAAATAACCCTCAAAATTTGTAACCCCATCTCTTCTGAGTATGGAGGTACCCCATAAGTTGACCTGAAGTGCACTACGGGCGAACTACAATGCTCAGAAGAGAAAGAGTCATAATTGGCTTTTTGAGAGCAAATTTTGCTCGGGGGGCATGTCGCATTTAGGAAGCCCCTATGGTGCCAGGACAGCAAAATAACCCCCACATGGCATACCATTTTGGAATTTAGACCCCTTGAGGAACGTAACAAGGGGTACAGTGAGCATTTACCCCCCACTGGTGTCTGTCAGATCTTTGGAACAGTGGGCTGTACAAAATTTTTAATCTGTACAGCACACTGTTCCAAAGATCTGTCAGACACCAGTGGGGTGTAAATTCTCACTACATTACATTCCGTGAGGGGTGTAGTTTCCGAAATGGGGTCACATGTGGGGTTTTGTTTTTTTGCGTTTGTCAAAACCGCTGTAACAATCAGCCACCCCTGTGCAAATCACCTCAAATGTACATGGTGCCCTCTCCCTTCTGGGCCTTGTTGTGCACCCCCAGAGCACTTTGCGCCCACCTATGGGGTATCTCCGTAGTCGGGAGAAATTGCATTACAAATTTTGGGGGGCTTTTTTCCCTTTTACCTCTTGTCAAAATGAAAAGTATAGGGCAACACCAGCATGTTAGTGTAAAAAAAATTATTTTTTTACACTAACATGCTGGTGTAGACACCAACTTCCTCTTTTCATAAGGGGTGAAAGGAGAAAAAGCCCCCTAAAATTTATTAAGCAATTTCTCCCGAGTACGGCGATACCCCATATGTGACCCTATACTGTTGCCTTGAAATACGACAGTGCTCCAAAGTGAGAGAGCGCCATGTGCATTTGAGGCCTGAATTAGGGATTTGCATAGGGGTGGAAATAGAGGTATTCTACGCCAGTGATTCCCAAACAGGGTGCCTCCAGCTGTTGCAAAATTCCCAGCATGCTTGGAGAGTCAACGGCTGTCTGGCAATACTGGGAGTAGTTGTTTTGCAACAGCTGGAGGCTCCATTTTGAAAACGGGGGCGTACCAGATGTTTTTCATTTTTATTGGGGAGGGGGGCTGTGTAGGGGTATGTGTATATGTAGTGTTTTTTACTTTTTATTTTATTTTGTGTTATTGTAGTGTAGTGTTTTTAGAGTACAGTCACACGGGCGAGGGATTACAGCGAGTTTCCCGCTGCGAGTTTGAGCTGCCGTGCAAAATTTGCTGCATCGCAAACTTGCAGCCTGATACTCACTGTAAGCCCCCTGCCCATGTGAATGTACCCTGTACATTCACAGGGGGGGGGGGGGAACCTTCAGCTGTTGCAAAACTACAACTTACAGCATGCACAGTCTATCAGTGCATGCTGGTAGTTATAGTTTTGCAACAGCTGGAGGCACACGGGTTGGGAAACACTGATTTAGGAAACAGACAATGTTTCCCAACCAGTGTGCCTCCAGTTGTTGCAAAACCATAACTCCCAAACATTCTCAGGCATGCTGGAAGTAGTAGTTTGGCAACATCTTTAGAGCCAGATGTTGCCGAACTACAATTCCCAGCATGCTTGGAGTTGTAGTTTTGCAACATCTGGAGGACTACAGTTTGCAGACCACTAATACAGTGGTTCCCAATCTGTGCCCTTCCAGATGTTGCAAAACTACAACTCCCAGTATGCCAAAACTGTCCAGGCATACTGGGAGTTGTAGTTCTGCAACATCTGAAGGGCCAGATGTTACAGAACTACAACTCCCAGCATGCCTGGACAGTAAGGGCATGCTGAGGATGTGTAGTTTTGCAACATCTGGAAGGGCACAGTGGTCTCCAAACTGTGAACCTCCAGATGTTGCAACACTGCAACTCCCAGCATGCCCAGATGCCAAGGGCTGTCTGGGCATGCTGGGAGTTGTAGTGTAAGGGGACCAGATGGAGCAGTCCAGATTGCTTTACGGCGGTCTGGACTGCTGCAAAGGTCCTGCAACGCCGCCGAAGGTCAACTCACCTGTCGCCACCGCCGCTGTCTCCGCCGCCGGGATCCGGGTCTTCAGGGACGAGGTAAATACCGGGGCCGGGCCCCAGCACTCCCCCGTCCCCCGCCGCGTCCTCCGGTCTTCCTCCCGTTCTCTCCGGACTACCAGGGGCCGGGCAGGGCGGGAGGAAGTAACCGCCCCCCTTGCGATTGGTCGGTTAACTATCCGAGGAATCGCAGGGTATAGGAGGAGGTGGCAGGCTTGCCACCTCGCTCCTATACTTCAGTATGGTCCTGGCTGTCTGTGACAACCGGGATCATGCAAAATTACCGGGCGGTCGGGTCCAAGAGACCTGATCAGCCCGGTATCGCCGCAGATCGCAGGGTTGATTTCCCTCGAGATTTGCGACGATCGCCGACATGGGGGGCCACATGGCCCCCATCGGCGTTTGCCCTGGCTGCCTGCTGAAGCATTTCAGTAGGCATCCGCTTTCGATCTCTACCCGGCGAGCGGCAGGGACTTGAATATGCCAGGACATCACAGGACGTCCTGGGTCCTTAAAGCTCAGGGTGCCAGGACGTCACAGGAGGTCCTGTGTCCTTAAGGGGTTAAAATACAACATGCGCCTTTAAGCTATAAAATGGCATGAAAAGTTAGACAAGTCTAAAGGTGGGGTTCCCTTATTAAGGACATTTATTAGTCTTTGTAACGTTTGGATTCAAAGAGTATCTCTTGGACTTTTGCGTCATATCCTCTGTGATTCTACAACAGATTATAGTTGATGTCAACTGCTTGACACCTTATAATCCATACTAGTCACCTTTTTTAATATCTAAAATAATGATGTTTTACACAGTGTCCATATGACAATGTTTTTACTAGAGTTCAGGAGAAGAAGTGTTACCTTAGGAGCAAAAGTACAAAAGTACTTGAGATGGGTGTTTGTAAAGTTATATAGGTGAAATCTTCAGTTTAAAGTGCAACTGTCACCAATTTTTCACCCCCCCAGACTACTATCATAATATCACAAGAAATTAAATGCTGCCATACCTTTGGCTGCGCTTTTTCATCGTTAATCACTTTTATGAAATCTTTATCTTCTGTGGTCAACCACAGTCGGATGCAATGCCCCGCCCCTGCCCCGCTGTACTCGCTACATGCCTCTAACACTGCACAGCCACAAGGAAATGTCAGATGGCGGGAGTGAGCACTTGCTCTGTGAATTCACCCCGGGCTGGTGCAAATGTCCAGGACATCAAGGGCGCATGTGCTGAGGACCTCTATGACTTCTCACACAGGGGTCTCAGCGTTGACGTAGAAAGGATAGGCGTGGCAGCGGGGGGCATTGCCAACCCCAAGCCACGCCTATCAGACTGTGGTTGTCCGCAGAAGATAAAGATTTTAAAAGTGATTTAAAGATGAAAAAGCGCAGCCAAACATATGGCTGCATTTATTTTTTTCTTGTCATCAGTACTATCATGGTAGTAATCCGGGGGGTGAAAAATTGGTGACAGTTGCACTTTAAGGCCACTTTCTCATATAAGAATTTTGGTCAGTATTTTGCATCAGCACTTAAAGGAGTAGTCCAGCGGTGACCCAGTGGTGAAAAACGTATCCCCCATCCTAAGGATAGGGGATAAGTTTGAGATCGCAGGGGGTCCGACCGCTGGGGCCCCCTGCGATCTCCTCTACAGAGCCCCAACAGCCCGCGGGAAGGGGGTGTGTCGACCTCCGCACGAAGCGGCGGCCGACACGCCCCCTCAATACAACTCTATGGCAGAGCCGAAGCGCTGCCTTTGGCAATCTCCGGCTCTGCCATAGAGATGTATTGAGGGGGCGTGTCAGCCTTCGTGTGGGGGTCGACACCAGCTATCTGGCCGGAGAGCCTGGCCCCCGTACAGAGAGATCGCAGGGGGCCCCAGCGGTCGGACCCCCGCGATCTCAAACTTATCCCCTATCCTTAGGATAGGGGATAAGTTTTTCACCACTGGACTACCCCTTTAAGCCAAAACCAATAATGGGTGTTAAACACAGAGGAGATGAACATATTTCTATTATAGTTGTTCTCTGTATTCCTTCCATTCCTTGTTTTGGTTAACAATGTTATCGAATCATATAATCGAATCGAATGTTATCGAATATCATATCATATAATGAACTGGCTTAATGTAGAGATGGTACAAGGTAAGTTAAGTAAAGTAAATGTAAGCAAATCTCCAGGGCCGGATGGACTACACCCAAGAGTTCTTAAGTTCAGTAATATCTGTACCCTTGTTCATGATATTTAGAGATTCTCTGGTGTCTGGTATTGTGCCAAGGGACTGGCGCAAGGCGAATGTGGTACCAATCTTCAAGAAGGGCTCTAGGTCTTCGCCAGGCAATTATAGACCGGTAAGTCTAACGTGCATTGTGGGTAAATTGTTTGAAGGACTTATAAGGGATTACATACAGGAATACATAGGGGATAATAGTATTATAAGTGATAGCCAGCATGGGTTTAATAAGGATAGAAGTTGTCAAACCAATCTAATTTGCTTTTATGAAGAGGTGAGTAGAAGCCTTGACAGAGGAATGGCTGTGGATATAGTAGTTCTGGATTTTGCCCAAGCGTTTGATACTGTCCCTCACAGACGTCTGACGGGTAAGTTAAGGTCCTTGGGCTTGGAAACTTTAGTTTGTAACTGGATTGAACACTGGCTCATGGATCGTACCCAGAGAGTGGTGGTCAATCATTCGTACTCTGATTGGTCCCCGGTAATTAGTGGTGTACCCCAAGGTTCAGTACTGGGACCGCTGTTGTTTAATTTATTTATCAATGATATAGAGGATGGTATTAACAGCTCTGTTTCTATCTTTGCAGATGACACCAAGCTTTGTAGCACGGTACAGTCTATAGAGGATGTGTATAGGTTACAAGATGACTTGGGTAGACTAAGTGTCTGGGCATCCACTTGGCAAATGAGGTTCAATGTGGATAAATGTAAAGTTATGCATCTGGGTACTAAGAACATGCATGCGTCGTATGTCTTAGGGGGGATTAAACTGGCAGAGTCACTGGTAGAGAAGGATCTGGGTGTACTTGTAGATCACAGACTACAGAATAGCATGCAATGTCAGGCTGCTGCTTCCAAAGCCGGCAGGATATTGTCATGTATCAAAAGAGGCATGGACTCGAGGGACAGGGACATAATACTCCCCCTTTATAAAGCATTGGTACGGCCTCACCTGGAATATGCTGTTCAGTTTTGGTCGCCTGTTCATAAAAGGGACACTGCAGAGTTGGAAAGGGTGCAGAGACGCGCGACTAAACTACTATGGGGCATGGAACATCTTAGCTATGAGGAGCGATTAAAAGAGTTACAATTGTTTAGTCTTGAGAAGAGACATTTAAGGGGGGATATGATAAACGTATATAAGTATATAAATGGCCCATACAAAAAATATGGAGAAAAACTGTTCCAGGTTAAACCCCCCCAAAAGGACGAGGGGGCACTCCCTCCGTCTGGAGAAGAAAAGGTTTAGTCTAAAGGGGCGACACGCCTTCTTTACCGTGAGGACTGTGAATTTATGGAACGGTCTACCTCAGGAACTGGTCACAGCAGGAACAATTAACAGCTTTAAAACAGGGTTAGATACATTCCTGGAACAAAATAACATTAATGCTTATGCAGAATTATAAAACTACATCCCTTTCCCTTATCCCCTTACACCCTTCCCTTCAATTCCCTGGTTGGACTTGATGGACGTATGTCTTTTTTCAACCATACTAACTATGTAACTATGTAACTATGACTATACTGTCATGGATAACAATATGCACGTTTAAATCTTCATTTTTTCAACAATAATGTTTAAACAGTTACTTTTTTGCCCAAATTAAATGAACTAACTGGAATAGAGATACTTACAGAGGATGACAAATAGCTCTAAAAGAATTTTTAACCTCTTGGTGACTTGTAATGTGGCAGCTCAGAAGGTAACAACAAGGGTGTAATCTTTCCTTTTACCTTTTATAAACAAGGATAGTAATGTAGACAAAAAGCAGAAAGACATGTATCCCTCTGATTCATCCCATCCTATCCAAAAGAACTAAAAAAGAACTTTGGCATTTCCCACTCCCCTGAGATCATCGTTTCATTGAGAACATGACGTTTACTTTGGTCTTAAAGAATTAGAATGTTACTAAACAAAAATGCAGCACATTGTGACTGAGGAATGTGAAGCCAGAAGATAGAAGACTATACACTGTCTTGAAGAATCTACCTGCTTTTGCACTTCAGGCTGTTTGTCAAAGAGGATTTCCTCTTTTGCTTTAGTGCTCCTTCTTTCCCGTTCACTGATCTCCTTTCCTGGAGCTACTCCTTTTAAAACCCCTGGGGTGCTTTCATTTCTTTAGTAGCATTTCCTTCAAGCCTTTAATTGTAAGGGCCACCTTACCCAAAAAGGTACGTCTTTATAGCACATTAAAATATAGCTTATTAACCCCTCTGTGGCTTACAACAGGAGCTCCATTAAATATGGAGGTTGTCAATTTATTAGTATTTTTTCATTTATACACATTTCTAACAATGAATAATTTATTCCAATAAATATGCTTAGGATTTTCCATACCAAATACATTGATCCCTCAACTTACAATGGCCTCAACATACAATAGTTTCAACATACAATGGTCTTTTCTGGACCATTGTAAGTTGAAACCAGACTCGACATACAATGTACGGACAGTCCAGATCTGTGAAACGTGTCAATGGCTGGAAGAACCAACCAATCAGAATGGGCATTTACTGGTAAAACCCCTGTATTACTGAAGCGTATGCACTGACTGATGTCTGGTAGCGCCCCCTACAGTACAGGGTGGTATTACATGTTCTGTACACTTTACCTGTACCAGGGTTACCTGCTCCTTTGGACACCAGGTAAGGGCGACTCCATGTTACTTTTTTAGGACATTGCATGTACTGTACAGGACCCTGAAGAAGCACCTGTCCTCTACATAGACCATTGTTTCTCAAGCAGGGTGCCCCCAGCTGTTGCAAAGCTACAACTCCCAGCATGCCCGGACAGCCTTTGGCTGTCCGGGCATGCTGGGAGTTGTAGTTTTGCAACAGCTGGAGGCTCCCTGCTTGGAAAACACTGACATAGACAGTGATTTATAGCTCCCAGAAGATCTTTCTTACGTTTATATGTAAGGACTTGCTTTATCTATATTAGTTATCTGCTTATTTTTTATTTAATTCTCACTTTTTTTTCCAATTTTTGGATGACATTTTGGGGCTTTAGAACCAATTACCAGGTTTCCATAGAGTTCTGGTCTCAACATACAATGGTTTCAACTTACAATGGTCATCCATGAACCAATTAATATTGTAACTTGAGGGACCACTGTATGCCATTACTGGAGTCTTACCTGACTAGAATTTTTGGATTGTTAACATTAATACACAGATCCCTTGCAACCCCACACTTGCTGTATGGCTTAATACAGAAGGTTGAAGCATAGATCAGGATAAAATACTAATTGAAATGGCCTTCTTACCACTTTATGCCATATCCATCTAGCCATATTTTACATAGAAAACTTACAACTTTTACCTTTATGATTATATCAGAGCATGAGGTAAATCCCTATTTTACTAAAATACATCAGAATAGCCCTACATCAAAATTGAACTCAGGAGAGCCCCCTCCTTGCCAAGCCATTTCTTAAATGGTACCTCTCATCAAAAAAAACTTTTGATATATTATAGATTAATGTATGCAGAATAACTTTACAATTGCATGTTATTAAAAATTATGCTTCTTTCTATTTAATTTTCCACTTTGAAGAAATGACCACTAGGGGTCTCCCTACCAGTCCTGGCAGCAAGCATTTCTGACTCATGCTGGAGTCCTAAACACTACGAGCTGCCAGTCTGCTTTTTTCACAAAGGAGAACACTCAGAGCTGCCAGCCTGCTTTGTTCACAACCTGTTTGGCTGTGAACAAAGCAGGCTGGCAGCTCTGAGTGTTTAGGACTCCAGCATGAGTCAGAAATGCTTGCTGACAGGACTGATCGGGAAAAATACAATAGAAAGAAGCATATTTTTCATTAACATGCTATTGGAAAGTTATTCAACATTCATTAATCTAAAATATATCAAAAGTTTATTTGATGAGAGGTACCCTTTAATCTCTTCATTCCAGGGGCCTGGTCAAGATTTTAGTGCTTTGTTTTCTGAGGGAGGAGTCATTTATGGTAAATTAAGTGATTCACAAATATATAAGAATTTACATAGACTTTTAGGAGGGATGTTTGAAATGACAGTTACTATTTAAGGGTGTATTCACACATACAGTATTCTGCCCGGATTTGATGCGCAGGATTTCAAGCTGTGTTGAGTTTACATTGAAATCTGCAGCAGAAAATCCTGTGCATCAAATCTGCACAGAATACTGTACGTGTGAATAGACCCTAAAGAAAGAATCAGTATTTTTTTAGAATGTGTCTTTTTGTTGCAGTTGTCACCAACTAACTGCCTTTTAGGGGCCAAATACATGGCCATCTGACTACCATTATCATTAAACAGTTGTACTCTATCTTATGGAACCTGTATAGAAAATAGTAGGACAAAGAACACAAAGCTTCAAAGTGGCATGACCCTGAGCTGTCTGCTCCTGTCCTTCTCCAACAAATAATAGATTTTCGATAGTAGACACGGTCCATCCTTCTGCCACCCCTTTAAATGCGCAGCTGTAATTTGTGCACACAAGTAAACCGCCAATAAGAGAAAGAAGATCAGGTAAGAGTAAGGTGGAATCTGAAAAATGCTTCAATTATATAAAGCACAGGCTACTAGACAATGGGGGAGATGTATTAAAACCTGTCCAGAGGAAAAGTTGCTGAGTTGCCCATAGTAACCAATCAGATCACTTCCTTTATTTTCAGAGGCCTTTTCAAAAATAAAAGAAGCGATCTGATTGGTTGCTATGGACAACTCAGCAACTTTTACTCTGGACAGGTTTTGATAAATCTCCCCCTATTTATATCCGCCTTTCCGATTTTTTGCTAAGTATACTTCTCATTGATATCATGAAAATGTAGTTTTTATGTACTTTTTACATTGTTTGTGCTGTGCTTTTATTATATGAGACATGTATTTCACTCTTACCTCCCCTGGTAAGTATATAAGTGGCTAAAGCATTTTGCGAGCTGGTTTTCACTCTCACTTTCCTTGTCCATTTCTGTTATGATTGGGCACTCTGAGTCCTTTGTTGTGCTCTGGTTTTGTTCCTTCCTGCGTCTCCTCATTTTCTTGAGCTTTATCTATGTGTTTTTTTTTTATATATCTTCCTGTCTTTCTTTGAGTTTTGTTTCCCTTCTCTTTTCTCTTGAGACATTTTTTTTCATACACATTTCCTTTTTAATGCTTTTCTTTCTTTTATGTTAATACTTTAGTCAACCTCACTAAGCCGGCTAAGCACGCCTTGATTCCTGCCAGTCAAAATAGAAAACGGAAAGTGAATGGAGCTTAGTTCGGAATTAATATTTCACCACGAAATAAGATACCTCACTATATTATAAACAGTAAAAAAGCAACCACATGTTTCTGAAAATGTGTGCCATAAATTAATCAAAAAAGAATTTGTAAAGGAGCAGAAGTTAAGAAGGTGAGTAATATGAATAGCATGGCAGTCTGTTTAGCTTTGTGCATGCACATCCATACAGCAGGTCCAGCAAACAACCTACATTTTAGTTAGGACTCAATCAAGGTGTAGTGCATGAAAAAGGAAGGGAATAAAGAGTGTGGGGGACACTTATCATTGTTTGCTTTGGTAAGCATGTTCTGAACTAATTTTTTTTTCCGCTTTAGTTTTGATTATGTGTTACATATTTATCATACTAAGGCTCCTTTCACACTACAGTCATGGCCGTAAATGTTAGCACCCCTGAAAGTATTTCTCACAGAAAAGAATTGCAGTAACACAGGTTTTGCTATACACATGTTTATTCCCTTTGTGTGTATTGGAACTAAACCAAAAAATGGAGGAAGAAAAGCTAATTGGATATAATGTCACATCAAACTCAAAAAAAAAAAAAATGGGCTGGACCAAATTATTGGCATCCTTAACTTAATATTTGGTTGCACACCCTTTGGAAAAAATAACTGAAATCAGTCCATATAACCATCAATAAGCTTCTTACACCTCTCAGCCGGAATGTTGCATCACTCTTCTTTTGCACACTGCTCCAGGTCTCTCTTATTTGAAGGGCACCTTTTGCCAGCAGCAATTTTAAGATCTCTCCACAGGTGTTCAATGGGTTTTAGATCTGGACTCATTGCTGGTCACGTCAGTACTCTCCAGCGTTTTGTTGCCATCCATTTCTGGGTGCTTTATGACGTATGTTTGGGGTCATTGTCCTGCTGGAAGACCCAAGATCTTGCACGCAAACCCAGCTTTCTGACACTGGGCTGTACAGTGCGACCCAAAATCTGTTGATAATTCTCAGATTTCATGATGCCTTGCACACATTCAAGGCACCCAGTGCCAGAGGCAGCAAAGCAACCCCAAAACATCATTGAACCTCCACCATATTTCACTGTAGGTACTGTTCTTTTCTTTGTAGGCCTCATTCCACTTTCGTTAAACAGTAGAATGATGTGCTTTACCAAAAAGCTCCATCTTGGTCTCATCTGTCCACAAGACGTTTTCCCAGAAGGATTTTGGCATACTCAAGTTCATTTTGGCAAAATTTAGTCTTGCTTTTTTATGTCTCTGTGTCAGCAGTGGGGTCCTCCTGGGTCTCCTGCCATAGCGTTTCATTTAATTTAAATGTCGACAGATAGTTTGCGATGACACTGATGCTCCCTGAGCCTGAAGGACAGCTTGAATATCTTTGGGGCTGCTTATCCACCATCTGGACTATCCTGTGTTGAAACCTTTCATCAATTTTTCTCTTCCATCCATGCCCAGGAAGATTAGCTACAGTGCCATGGGTTGCAAACTTCTTGATGTTGCGCACTGTGGACAAAGGCAAATCTAGATCTCTGGAGATGGACTTGTAACCTTAAGATTGTTGATATTTTTTCACAATTTTGGTTCTCTAGTCCTCAGAAAATTCTCTTCTCCTCTTTTTGTTGTCCATGCTTAGTGTGGCACACACAGACACACAATGCAA
Source organism: Hyla sarda (assembly GCF_029499605.1). Taxonomy (NCBI): domain Eukaryota; kingdom Metazoa; phylum Chordata; class Amphibia; order Anura; family Hylidae; genus Hyla; species Hyla sarda. The sequence goes on from NC_079191.1 coordinate 233,232,298, forward strand.
AGACTAAGTGAACGTCTCTCCTTTTTATCTGCTTTCAGGTGTGATTTTTATATTGCCCATACCTGTTACTTGCCCCAGGTAAGTTTAAAGGAGCATCACATGCTTGGAACAATCTTATTTTTCCCCAATTTTTAAAGGGTGCCAATAATTTTGTCCAGACCATTTTTGGAGTTTGGTGTGACATTATGTCCAATTTGCTTTTTTTCCTCCCTTTTTGGTCTAGTTCCAATACACACAAAGGGAATAAACATGTGTATAGAAAAAGATGTGTTACTGCAATCCTTTTCTTTGAGAAATACTTCATTTTCTTGAAAAATTTCAAAGGTGCCAACATTTATGCCCATGACTGTATAAGTTGCTCCGTTTTAGAGACCTGTTAAAATGTCCCGTTAAGAAAACCCTTAAAAACAGCCGTTAAATGGCCGTTACAAAATCCCATTCAAGTCTATGGGATTTTTTGATTATTTCATTATCACCTGTTGTAGCCCGTTATGAATAATGGAGATTATTTGTGACGGGAGAAAAAACATTACATGCACTAATTTTTCTCCCTTCACAAATAAAATCCGTTATTTATAACGGGTGATAACGAATAATCAAAAAATCCCATAGACTTGAATGAGATTTTGTAACGGGCATTTAACGGACATTTTTAAGGGTTTTCTTAACGGGACATTGTAATGGGTCTTTAAAACGGAGCAACATATAGTGTAAAAGGAGCCTTAACGGGACATTGTAACGGGTCTTTAAAACAGAGCAGCATAATAGTGTGAACGGAGCCTAACACAGGGGGTTGATACATTTGGAGCACATAAGCAAAACCCAATAGTCGCAGTTGAGACTTTTTTGAGACTTTTTTAATTTGTCTCGGTACGGGAGTTTTGTACTCCAGGTCAGACCTGGAGTAGACTTGTGGCTTTTTTAAAGGGGTTTATAACTTTTTTTTTTTTTTTTGCTTATGTACAACATTCTCACATCATATGTGATATCCCAGTACAGGACATGGTCCTGTACTACCCTTAGGCCTTGTCAGGTTGAGACCCTCAGTGACCTATGGGCTCCCCTGCAGGGTCTCCCCCTGTTGCTTCCAGAATGTTGTGTGTATCACTTTAATGCCTATACAGTATCCTTATGTATAGGTAGTACAAAGGACCTGTGAGAGGTCTCAAGGACCTGTGTAAGTCTGTCACATGTTATGTTATGCAGTCACATGATTTGTTGTCACATGTTCTCCCAGAGAGCACCAGCTTAACCTATGACCCGCAGCTTGACCAACGGGCTTTAGTCCAGCCCCCCACTATATAAAGGGGTGGCCATTACAATTCACTCTCTTATGATCTTTGCTGAGGAACAGTTAAAACCAGAGATCTCAGTGCAAGTGATCATCATCTGGAAGACCCCAAAAGCTACAGTCATTCCAGTAAGTCTCAAGTTTATGTCTGCTGTCACTGAAACTAGCCAAGTCCTGCATATAGTCAAGTCAAGTCCAACCTTGAGTCAAGTTAATTACAAGTATATTGGTCCAGCAAGCTGCGAGGTCCTTCTGGGTCGTGGCCACTTCTTTCGGAAATCTGGCCTAAGCTGTGAAGATAATTCCATCTGTTTTATACTCAGTAAAGCCTCCATTTGACCATAACTGGTTGTGGACTCTCATTTCACCACTAGCAACTGGGATAGCGGAGGAATCGGGCGTGTAGTGTTCAGGAACCCAAAAACCACACTGGTATCATGAACACTAGGGGTTAACAACATCTTGTCCCCCAGGGTTAATACCATCTGATCCCACCACTCGAACCGTTACACCCGTGGTCCCACCATACTCCCATGGGTCACCACAATCTTGGCGTCATGAACAGGATACAGGTGTGTGCCTTAACCACTCAACCACCCAGTCAAATCAAGTCTGGCCACCCATTAACAGTATGCTGGTGTGTGCCGAAGGCAAGTTGCCGCAAGTCCTACCCCCCAAGTATGAACTGTGTCTAAGTCAAAATCGCATGCCGTTGCATAAAAGTGTGCGCCAGCAAAGTGTACAGGACTGTGTCATTGAAATAAGTTTATGTGTTGGCACTGAAAAAGTAGGGGGGAGGCGAAGAATACTGTACGGTCTTTTGTAAAGAAGTCTGCAAGAGTTAAATATACTGTATTGTCTGTTGTAAAGAAGTCTGCAAGAGTTAATTCAACTATGTGCAAAGTCAGACCGGAGGCCATGTTGCGCACCAAAATGTCTGCTGTACCTTCAAGGGTTAACTTGATGGTCGAGAAGTGCGCCAAAGGTTCCCGCCAGAGCCAGCCTCCCACCCCTGGGCATGGAGATCATGTCGCTGTATCCAGTCCGAGGTGGAACTTTAAAGGTCTGCCCCTTGTTGCCGGGGGGGGGGGGGGGGGACGAAGAGTAATTAATGTGAAAGTAGATGGACACCTAGGAAATAGTGATCATAATATAATACATTATAACTTGTTCTTCAATAAGGGAATCTCTCGAGGGGCCACAAAAACAATGAACTTTAGGAAGGCAAAGTTCGATCAACTCAGAGAAGCCCTTAACAACATAAAATGGGATAATGTCCTCAAAAAGAACAATACTGACACTAAATGGGAGACTTTTAAAAATATCTTACATTTTCACTGTAAGATGTATATACCTTATGGGAATAAAAGGGTCAGAAATAAATGAAAACCAATATGGCTGAATAAAAATATTAAGGGGGCAATAAATGACAAAAATAAAGCATTTCAATTACTAAAACAGGACAGCAGTGAGGAAGCATTAAAAAAACTATAGAGAAAAATGTAAAATATGTAAAAACAGATAAAAGCCGCAAAAATAGAGACAGAACGAGTCATTGCCAAAGAGAGTAAAACTAACCCCAAAATGTTCTTTAACGATATAAATAGCAAAAAGGTAAAAAATGAAAGTGTAGGCCCTTTAAAAAATGATGAGGAAGAAATTATAAATGGGGATCAGGAAAAAGCAAGTATATTAAACAAATTCTTCAGGAAGAAGTACAGTGCCGCCTACAAAAAATTAAAATAGACAAATCACCAGGTCCAGATGGCATTCACCCCTGTGTTCTAAAGGAATTAAAGGAGAACTCAAAAACATAAAAATTGTCCCCCATAGTGCCGCAGTAAAAAAATAAAGATGTACATACCTTCCTCCGTTCCCCCGGGGCCTCTGGTAACCGGCTCCGATCTCTGCCGCGATCCCCTTCCTGGTTGCCGGTGGTCGGATGAGTGATACTGCGCTCAGCCAATCACCGGCCACAGTGAAGTCCCGACTCGGCCGACGATAGGCTGAGCGGCAGTGTGACGTTTTCGGCCCCGGCCGCAGGTGCCGGTGTAATGAAGAATTTTGTGTCCTGAAGCATTTTCACACTGCCGCTCAGCCTATCGCTGGCCGAGTCTGACTTCGCTGTGGCTGGTGATTGGCTTAGCGCCGTATGATTCTCCGACCACCGGCAACCAGGAAGTGGATCGCGACGGAGACCGGAGACTGTTACCGGAAGCCCCGGGGGAGCGGAGGAAGGTATGTGCATCTTTATTATTTTTTACTGCCGGCAGTATGGGCCACAATTTTTATATTCCGGAGTTCTCCTTTAAGTAATGTAATAGACAGACCCCTATTTTTAATATTCAGGGACTCTATAGTGACAGGTACTGTTCCCCAGGACTGGCGCAGGGCAAATGTGGTGCCAATATTTAAGAAGGTGACCCTGGGAATTATAGACCTGTTAGTTTAACCTCGGTTGTATGTAAATTGTTTGAGGGTTTCCTAAGAGATGCTATTTTGGAATATCTTGATAATGATAAATGTATGACCCCATATCAGCATGGATTTATGAGGGATCGGTCCTGTCAAACTAACCTGATCAGCTTTTACGAGGAGGTGAGCTCCAGACTGGACCAGGGGCAATCGCTGGATGTCGCATATATGGATTTTTCCAAAGCATTTGATACGGTTACACATAAAAGGTTGGCGCATAAAATGAGAAGGTTTGGGCTGGGGGAGAATGTGTGCAAGTGGGCAAGTAACTGGCTCAATGATAGGAAACAGAGGGTGGTTATTAATGGTACTTATTCTGATTGGGTGACTGTTACTAGTGGGGTACCACAGGGGTCCATCTTGGGTCCTGTCCTATTTAAAATATTCATTAATGACCTTGCAGAGGGGTTGACTAGTAAAGTAGCAATCTTTGCAGATGACACTTAACTCTGTAAAGTGGTAAACACTATAGAGGACAGTGAACTGTTACAAATGGATCTGGATAGGTTGGAGGTTTGGGATGGGAAGCCGCAGATGAGGTTCAACACGGATAAAAGGTAATGCACATGGGGAAGAATCCGGGCTGGGATTATGTATTAAATGGGAGAACACTTGGGACGACTGACATGGAAAAGGACTTAGGAGTCTTAGTTAACAGTAAATTTAGCTGTAGTGACCAGTGTCGGGCAGCTGCAACCAAGGCAAATAAAATCATGGGGTGCATGAATAGGGGCATAGATGCCCACGACAAGGATATAATTCTACCGCTGTACAAATCACTAGTCAGACCATACATAGAATACTGTGTACAGTACTGGGCACCAGTGTACAAGAAAGATATAGTGGAGCTGGAGAGGGTTCAAAGACGGGCAACCAGAGTAATACGGGGAATGCGAGGACTACAGTACCCAGAAAGATTATCAGAATTAGGTTTATTTAGTTTAGAAAAAAGAAGGCTTAGGGTAGACCTAATAACTATGTATAAATATATCAGGGGACCTTACAGAGATCTCTCCCATGATCTATTTATACCCAGGACTGTATCAATAATGAGGGAGCATCCTCTACGTCTAGAGGAAGGAAGGTTTCGACACCAGCACAGACGGGGGTTCTTTACTGTAAGAGCAGTGAGACTGTGGAATTCTCTCCCGGAGGAGGTGGTCATGGTGAACTCTGTAATAGAGTTCAAAAAGGGTCTGGATGCATCTTTGGAGAGTAATAACATTGCTGGTTATGTATACTAGATTTATAGGGACAGAAGGTTGATCCAGGGATTTGTTCTGACTGTCATATTGGAGTCGGGAAGGAATTTTTACCTCTAGTATGAGGGTTTTTTGCCTTCCTCTGGATCAACTCAACTCAATAGGGACTTATTAGGGTTATAGGTTGAACTTGATGGACTCTGGTCTTTTTTCAACCTTATGAACTATGTTACTATGTATGTACACACAAGTAGTCAAGTATACCTCAGTCACATACAGTAGTACTGTATCACTTACATTACACAGTCTACTCAATATTAGTGTTGAGCGGCATAGGCCATATTCGAATTCGCGAATATTCGCGAATATATGGACGAATATTCGTCATATTCGCTAATATTCGCATATTCGTAATGCTCTCGTTTTATTTTCGCATATGCGAATATTCGCGTGTGTGAAAATTAACATATGCGAAAATTTGCATATACAAAAATTAATATAAGCTAAAATTCGCATATGCGAAAATTCGCATATGCAAATTTTCGTATATGCAAAAATTTGCGCACCAGTCTCACACAGTAGTATTAGAGGCTTCTTACACCACATAAGCTGGAAGCAGAGAGGGATGATCACTGTGATGTGTACTGTGAAAAAAAAAAAAAAAAAAAAAAAAGAATATTCATAATTACGAATATATAGCGCTATATTCGCGAATATTCGCGAATTCGCGAATATGCGATATTCGCGAATAAAATTCGAATTGCGAATATTCGCGAGCAACACTACTCAATATCATATGTCAAATGTCTCTAATGTCATATGTTCTTGTGTTCGTGCCCAGGATACTTTCCTGGCCAGAAAGTACTCCTGAAACTAAACGCATGCACTTAGTCAATACAAGGTAACGTGAATGTCAAAGTGTTATCTGTATTCATTGTCTAGCATAAATATGTCTATAATAAACTAAAAATAGTGTTCTTGGGAGATGTGTTTTAAATGCCAAGGGACCCCAGTAGCCAAGGCATTGGGCAAAGAGCCTCAGGCAACCCACTCCGCCAATGTGTAACTCATAGTCATAAGTCTAGTCATGTATACAATGTCTAGTATATAGTTTAGTCATGCATAGTATGTTATATACACAGTCACAATGTCGTGTTGTGTATATTTAACTGTAAAATGCAAAAGGTCCTTAAAGAAAAATTGTATGTCATCTCTAATCCTGTTCAACCACAAATCAGAGCATGTATGGACAATTTATACAAAGACTAATGTCTAATGTTATCCGTTATTTCACCAGCCTGAAATGGACGTTTGTGTAATAAATGCCTCAGGACTGCATCTGGCCCCGCGGCCACTTCGTTCCTCAACCCGGACAGCACCTACATCGAGGACGACTTATGTTAAGTAGGGGGGTTTGTGATGTCCCAGTACAGGACATGGTCCTGTACTACCCTTAGGCCTTGTCAGGTTGAGACCCTCAATGACCTGGGGGCTTCCCTGCAGGGTCTCCCCCTGTTGTTTTCAGAATGTTGTGTTTATCACTTTAATGCCTAGACAGTATCCTTATGTATAGGTAGTACAAAGGACCTGTGGGAGGTCTCAAGGACATGTTTAAGTCTGTCACATGTTATGTTATGCAGTCACATGATTTGTTGTCACATGTTCTCCCAGAGAGCACCAGCTTAACCTATGACCCGCAGCTTGACCAATGGGCTTTAGTCCAGCCCCCCACTATTTAGAGGCGGCCACTACAATTCACTCTCTTATGATCTTTGCTGGGGAACAGTTAACACCAGAGATCTCAGTGCAAGTGATCATCATCTGGAAGACCCCAAAAGCTACAGTCATTCCAGTCCATTCCAGTCAGTCAAGTTAATTACAAGTATATTAGTCCAGCAAGCTGCAAGGTCCTTTTGGGTCCTGGCCACCTCTAGGGAAATCTGACCTTAGCTGTGAAGATAATTCCATCTGTCTTATACTCAGTAAAGCCTCCGTTTGACCATAACTGGTTGTGGACTCTCATTTCACTACTAGCAACTTGGATAGCGGAGGAACCAGGCGTGTGGTGTTCCGGAACCCTAAAACCACACTGGCATTGCGAACACTAGGGGTTACCAACATCTTGCCCCCATTGTTAATACCATCTGATCCCACCACTCATTCCGCTACACCCGTGGTCCCGCCATACACCCTTGGTTCACCACACATAAATATGTGACCACTGCAAAGTGAAAACTGAAAATTGCTTAAAGGGGTTCTCCACCATAAGGGGATTTTAGTACTTACCTGCCAGACAGTAATGCACATGCTTAAGAAGGATCTGCACTTGTCTTGGGGCTAAATGGCTGTGTTGTGAGATTACCCTAATACTGTGGCTAGCTTTTTGTGAACTGGTATTTCCTTTTTGAATTTTCTTTTTTTGACTACAAATCTCACAATTCAATTTTCCTCCCTCCCACACATAAGCCACCCCACCCATTGAAACATAAATGAGCTGCATCCATTCAAAAGACCTTTGGTTTTCAATCAGGGTGCCTACAGCTGTTGCATTAGTTGCAGATTCTCTCCCACCAAGCGATCCCTCCACCCATTGAAGCAGACAGGCTCCCTGTCATCAGCTGACTAGTCAGTCAGGTCTTGGCGGCATTGCAACTTGGGAAAAATTTGAGACAACAGTCATTTTGTATGCTATTAAAAATAAATATTGGGGTGAAAATCACTTAAGAATTGTGAGACAACCGTCACACACAGGTACAGACACTATATTATGAACTACACTAACTTTACACTAATTTAATTGTTTCATTTTTCAGTAGTAGTAGTGCATAGTGGAGAGAAATTGCTGATACTATTGGGACTAAGAACAAGAGACTACAATTGTACAGAGCTTGTGTGACCACCTTGGTGGATTACATAAGATGGGTGCAATATAGATCAATAGGTTATCAAAACATACCAGGCAAATGGAGGACTAGTAACCATGTATCACTCAAACTGTACATTTAAAAAAAAAAAGTATATGTTGCAATCATTTCAAACTCCTCCAAACAAGAATAATGAGCACTGCCACGACAAAAGGGATTTATAAGATCAAGGATTTATTAAAACGTACAATGTGTTTTCGAGCCATGCTGGCTCCACTATCAGGTACCTAAGACATTGCAGAAGCTATTGTGACTGTTACAGTGAGATGGAACCGTGAGTCATTAAGGGGCTATGCTCATTTCGGAATTTCTGTCATGAATTTTCATAAATCAGTGTTTAATATCCGCAGTAATCTGCCATGGACAGTAAAGTGTCATCACATTCACTACAACATATTCCTGGACTTCTCCAGGGTTTCTCTGAACATGTTTAATATTCCAGCAGAATCCAATTCCATGTCAAAAGTTCTGCTACAGAACTTTCGTAGTGTGAAAGGCTCTGACTGAGTCTAGCTGAAGCTGGGTCTGTATTCTAAAGTGTGGTATTATTAAGTGTTACATTTGAGAAGTTTTATAAGCAGAAGTTTAGAAAGCAGGAGTTGTAAGCAGGACCCACTGTAACTGTAAGTATTACACTCCCTTGATAAAAGTAGTTTTTCTTAATAGTTAATAACAGCTGTTTGTCACCAAGGATATGGACAGCAGGATTGGAGGTTTTCTTCAGTGCACATTGTGCCACATGTATACATCTCTGGAGCAGCAGCTTCAGGGTGAATACCGCTGTGACAAATGTGAGCATGTTGCCCACCTGGAAGCTCGTATTAGAGATCTAGAGGAGCAAAATGCAACATTGAGGGCGATTGACAATCTTACAGAGCAAGCAGTTAGTGGGGTAGAAATGGAGGTTGGAGAAACTAGCCAGGAGGCCCAAATAGGGAGCTGGGTTAATGTAGTTAGAGGGACTGGAAAGGGGGCAAGGAAAAGGAAGGTCACTTCTGCTTCTGATCTCCCAAGTAAAATTGCCAAGTTGGGTGATGATGCGAGGGCCTCAGTATCAGAGATGGCAACCCTAGTGGATACTGGTCTCCCTAACAGCCGGGGGAACAGCTCAACTAGTAGTGTGGGGGATGGTAACGCAGGTAGGCCAAGACAGTTAGTTGTGGTAGGGGACTCTATAATCAGGAAGACGGATAGAATAATTTGTCGCCAAGACCACCTCAACCGAATGGTTTGCTGTCTCCCTGGTGCCAGGGTTCGGCATGTGGTGGAAAGGGTGGACAAATTACTAGGGGGGGCTGGGGATGACCCAGCTGTCGTGGTCCATGTGGGAACCAACGACAGAATACATGGTAGGTGGAGGTCCTTGAAGAATAATTACAAGGAACTAGGTGCCAAGCTGAAGGGAAGGACCTCTAAGGTTGTGTTCTCTGGAATACTTCCTGTGCCATGCGCATCGCAGGAAAGACAGCGGGAGCTTAGGGAGTTAAATGCATGGCTTAAGTCGTGGTGTGAGGGGGAAGGGTTTGGGTTTTTAGAGCACTGGGCTGACTTTTCATTGGGGTACAAACTCTATTCTACGGATAATTTGCACTGAATGGAAGGGGGTCCGCTGTGCTGGGGGAGAGAATCCTGGAAGGGGTGGCTGAGTATTTAAACTAGGTGAGTGGGGGGAGGATAATAAAGCAAAGAAAGCAGACAGTAGGATGGATAGGTTAGAGAGGGGTCAGGACATAATGGCGGGTGGAGAGGAGTCCTGTGGGGGGAGGTTAAGAACAGTGGATAAGGAGATTCATGCGTTACAAACCAGCTGTAAAAATAAATGTAGCCCGAAAAATTGCAATCCCAATAATTCAAAAAATTCCATTAGCCCCAATAACTCAATAACTACAATAAGCCCCATTAACTCAAAAAATACCGTTAGCCCCAATAACTTAAATAACAACGTTAGACGCAATAACGCAAAAAATCCCATTAGCCCCAATAACTTAAATAATAACGTTAGACCCAATAACTCAAAAAATCCCATTGGCCCCAATAACTTAAATAGTACAATTAGCCCTTATAACTCAAAAAATGACATTAACCCCAATAACTCTGAAAATCCCATTAGTGAGACTATATGTGTAAAACTTAATGGAAATGTAAAGTGTATGTTCACAAATGCCAGAAGCCTAGCAAATAAAATGGGGGAGCTTGAGGCCTTGATACTGGAGGAACATATTGATATAGTTGGGGTCACTGAGACATGGCTGGACTCCTCGCATGACTGGGCTGTCAATCTGCAGGGGTTTACATTGTTTCGCAAGGATAGAATGAACAGAAAAGGTGGTGGAGTCTGTCTGTATGTAAGAAGTGGTATGAAAGTCAGTGTGAACGATGTCATAGTGTGTGATGATTCTGAGGAGGTGGAATCACTGTGGGTAGAATTACAAAAGGAGGGAAATACTGAAAAAATAATATTTGGTGTAATTTACAGACCCCCTAATATCACTGAAGAGATAGAAGGTCGGCTGTATAAACAAATAGAGAGGGCCGCCCGGGCAGGTACAGTGGTAATAATGGGAGATTTTAACTATCCAGATATAGATTGGGGTCCGGGGTTGGCTAAAACTACAAAGGGGCGACAATTCCTAAATTTATTGCAGGATAATTTTATGGGCCAGTTTGTGGAGGACCCAACAAGAAGTGATGCCTTGTTGGATCTGATCATTTCCAACAACGCAGAGGTGGTTGGTAATGTAACTGTGAGGGAAAACCTTGGTAATAGCGACCACAATATAGTTACTTTTGACTTAAAATGTAGAAAACAAAGACAGACGGGGAAAGCAAAAACATATAACTTTAAAAAGGCAAACTTCCCTGGGTTGAGGGCTGCACTACAGGACATAGACTGGGGGAGGTGTTCTCAAATGCTGATGCAGAAGGTAAATGGGACATCTTTAAATCAACTCTAAATAACTATACAGCTAAATATATACCAAAGGGGAACAAATATAAACGATTAAAACTAAATCCTACATGGCTGACAAATGAGGTTAAAAGAGCAATAAACAACAAAAAAATAGCCTTCAAAAAATTCAAATCTGATGGGTCAGCTATAACATTTAAACAGTACAAGGAGCTTAATAAAATCTGTAAAAATGTAATAAAAACAGCAAAAATTCAAAATGAGAGACAGGTGGCCGAAGAAAGCAAAACTAATCCTAAATATTTTTTTAGATATATAAATACAAAAAAACCAAGGACAGAGCATGTAGGACCCCTTAATAATGATAATGGGGAGGTTGTCACGGGCGATCAAGAGAAGGCGGAGCTACTGAATGGGTTCTTTAGTTCTGTATATACTATGGAAGAAGGAGCTGACATTGGACAGGTCAGTGCTGGGAACACATCATGTAATGTACTGAACTGGCTTAATGTAGAGATGGTACAAGGTAAGTTAAGTAAAGTAAATGTAAGCAAATCTCCAGGGCCGGATGGACTACACCCAAGAGTTCTTAGAGAGGTAAGTTCAGTAATATCTGTACCCTTGTTCATGATATTTAGAGATTCTCTGGTGTCTGGTATTGTGCCAAGGGACTGGCGCAAGGCTAATGTGGTACCAATCTTCAAGAAGGGCTCTAGGTCTTCGCCAGGCAATTATAGACCGGTAAGTCTAACGTGCATTGTGGGTAAATTGTTTGAAGGACTTATAAGGGATTACATACAGGAATACATAGGGGATAATAGTATTATAAGTGATAGCCAGCATGGGTTTACTAAGGATAGAAGTTGTCAAACCAATCTAATTTGCTTTTATGAAGAGGTGAGTAGAAGCCTTGACAGAGGAATGGCTGTGGATATAGTGTTTCTGGATTTTGCCAAAGCGTTTGATACTGTCCCTCACAGACATCTGACAGGTAAGTTAAGGTCCTTGGGCTTGGAAACTTTAGTTTGTAACTGGATTGAACACTGGCTCATGGATCGTACCCAGAGAGTGGTGGTCAATGATTCGTACTCTGATTGGTCCCCGGTTATTACTGGTGTACCCCAAGGTTCAGTACTGGGCCCGCTGCTGTTTAATTTATTTATCAATGATATAGAGGATGGTATTAACAGCTCTATTTCTATCTTTGCAGATGACACCAAGCTTTGTAGCACGGTACAGTCTATAGAGGATGTGCATAAGTTACAAGATGACTTGGATAGACTAAGTGTCTGGGCATCCACTTGGCAAATGAGGTTCAATGAGGTTCAATGTGGATAAATGTAAAGTTATGCATCTGGGTACTAATAACCTGCATGCATCGTATGTCTTAGGGGGGATTAAACTGTCAGAGTCACTGGTAGAGAAGGATCTGGGTGTACTTGTAGATCACAGACTACAGAATAGCATGCAATGTCAGGCTGCTGCTTCCAAAGCCGGCAGGATATTGTCATGTATAAAAAGAGGCATGGACTCGAGGGGCAGGGACATAATACTCCCCCTTTATAAAGCATTGGTACGGCCTCACCTGGAATATGCTGTTCAGTTTTGGTCGCCTGTTCATAAAAGGGACACTGCGGAGTTGGAAAGGGTGCAGAGACGCGCGACTAAACTAATATGGGGCATGGAACATCTTAGCTATGAGGAGCGATTAAAGGAGTTACAATTGTTTAGTCTTGAGAAGAGACGTTTAAGGGGGGATATGATAAACGTATATAAGTATATAAATGGCCCATACAAAAAATATGGAGAAAAACTGTTCCAGGTTAAACCCCCCCAAAGGACGAGGGGGCACTCCCTCCGTCTGGAGAAGAAAAGGTTTAGTCTAAAGGGGCGGCACGCCTTCTTTACCGTGAGGACTGTGAATTTATGGAACGGTCTACCTCAGGAACTGGTCACAGCAGGAACAATTAACAGCTTTAAAGCAGGGTTAGATACATTCCTGGAACAAAATAACATTAATGCTTATGCAGAATTATAAAACTACATCCCTTTCCCTTATCCCCTTACATCCTTCCCTTCAATCCCTTGGTTGGACTTGATGGACGTATGTCTTTTTTCAACCATACTAACTATGTAACTATGTAACTGGCCCTTAAAAGGAGTAGCTCTAGCTGGTAATCTGGCTGACCAAGACTATCCATGTCTTATATGGTCAGCCATTATTTTGAATGGGTGCCTCGTAATACTGCAATTTTCCTGCAGCGGATTGCTTGGGATTTCTAACACCACATCAATCACTAATGTTGTTCTGGGTTCACTATGTCACCAGCAGTTTGGTGACAGTTTTCGGATTTTTGTGAACATTGGAAATGTTAAAAATAAACTGTAAAAGTGAAAACAAGTGAAAAGGCAATGGACATACATCATACAACTGCCAGATGACACAAATGGTTTTGATTTATTGTTATGGATTTTAAACTCACTGGACGACATTTATCATTGCCTTTGGACAGTTTTTGTGTCTACAAAAGGAGCAAAAAAGGCGCAAGCAGGGTTTATTTGCACCTTTTTTTTTTTTTTTTTGCGCTTTACACAATTCTGCTGATTTTGAGTTGCAATCCACTGATTTTGACAATACACATTATATAGAAAGGTTTTATGAACTGTGCCTTTTTGTGAAAAGGCGCAAAAAAGGCGCAAAGCCACTGAAAATTCTCTAAAACTACACCAGACCAGACTTTTTAGTGTATGTGAAGAGAGCAATTTCAGAAAATGTGACCTGCACAAAATGTATCAAATGCTCTGTGACCATTTAATAAATCTGGTGCTCCTACACATTACCAGCACACAAAAAGAAAGTATAGAAAAATGCTTCACCTACAATGATAAATGCCGGCCATTGTTTTTTGGTCATCTTAGTTTTCATATCTATTCTAGATGACTAAGTATTTTTCATTTTTTTATGTAATTCTAATAACAAATAATATAATTTCAGGCAAGGGCACAATGTTTGGGATGTACTCAATCTGGTGGATGACCGAGAACTACTAGTCAGGGTATAATCTCCTTTCTACCCCAATGAAGCATGTATAAAATAGAAAAAATAAAGTGACTGGTTCTCAAGGTCTTAAGAAGAAAAGATGGTGTACGTGTATGAATGTAGTTATGGATGTGTTAAGTAATTAATTTTAAGAGTTAGAGAAGTATTGTTGGTGGTGTAATATAGGTGGATTTTAGCTGATGAGTTATTGGTGGTGTAGTGTAAATAAGCTATTGTCAGTTTGAAGGGATAGTGGTAGTAATTAAATGGTGTATAGGTGTAGTTATGGCTATAATTGTGATTATGACTGAAGTGAGAGAAGAGAAAAGAAAAAGAGAAGAAAAAAGGAGACAGAGAAAAGAAAAATGGAGGGAACTTGGATAGATTCAAAATTGGTACAATTTATTATAATGTATAAAAAAGGAAAAAGTGCTGGGCCCTAGCACTAATACTTTCCAGTATTTACAATAAAACAAAAATAACAATAATAAGAAGATAATCAGCAGAGTCAATAGACTGAAGCACTAATTCAGATATTTAGATAACTTGCTCACAAATCAGCAAATCCATACTGGACAATCTGTGTTTCATATATGATGTCGGTACTGCGACCGTATAACAGTTCACCACAGTTCAAGCGACGGTATTGTACCGGGACTGCTCTCACACGGCCTCCTCGTTCTGTGTATTACCAGCGCGGTCGCAGTACCACGATCATATTCCCCGGCTGTCGTCTTATACTTTACAAATTGTCAGCGCGGACACATCACCGCGAACATATTCCCCCGCTGTTGGCTGGTACATGGTAAATTGTACTTTGGGAGTCACGTCTGCAACATTGTTTGACTGTTACTTTGTTTCCGCGGTCGCAGTACCGCTAATTCTACACAGTGGAAATTACTATACGGCTACTATTCAATAGAAAAGAGAAAAGAAAACCAGGGCAACTCACCAAATACGTAAACTTCAAGCTTCTTTATTAATCCATGAAGGGTATAAACAGTGCAAGACACGGGTGGACAGAGCACAGGGGGACATTAGTTTGTGGCCCCGAACTAACGCCCCCCTGTGCTCTGTCCACCCGTGTCTTGCACTGTTTATACCCTTCATGGATTAATAAAGAAGCTTGAAGTTTACATATTTGGTGAGTTGCCCTGGTTTTCTTTTCTATTGAATATTTGCATTGGACTTTGCTATTACCAGTGAGTACCATCAGACGTGGTTGAGCCAGCAGAGGCATTGGATGTCAGGTGCTAATAATTAGGCGAGCTGTGCCGAGTTTTTCTCTCTACTATTGAATATTAATATACGGCTACAACACCGTCGCTTGAAGTGTGGTGAACTGTTATACGGTCGCAGTACCGACATCATATATGAAACACAGATTGTCCAGTATGGAATTAGATTTGCTGATTTGTGAGCAAGTTATCTAAATATCTGAATTAGTGCTTCAGTCTATTGACTCTGCTGATTATCTGCTTATTATTGTTATTTTTATTTTTGTTTTATTGTAAATACTGGAAAGTATTAGTGCTAGGGCCCAGCACTTTTTCCTTTTTTATACATTATAATAAATTGTACCAATTTTGAATCTATCCAAGTTTCCTCCATTTTTCTTTTCTCTGTCTCCTTTTTTCTTCTCTTTTTTCTTTTCTCTTCTCTCACTTCAGTCATAATCACAATTATAGCCATAACTACACCTATACACCATTTAATTACTACCACTATCCCTTCAAACTGACAATAACTTATTTACACTACACCACCAATAACTCATCAGCTAAAATCCACCTATATTACACCACCAACAATACTTCTCTAACTCTTAAAATTAATTACTTAACACATCCATAACTACATTCATACACGTACACCATCTCTTCTTCTTAAGACCTTGAGAAACAGTCACTTTATTTTTTCTATTTTATACATAATTTCGGGCTAGGCATATTTTCTTTCCTGTTTTTAGCAAGTGGGACAAACCTATCATTGTGCCCTATACTCAAGGAAGTCACGAAAATTATAGCTAATTTGTACTTTGATTTTCTCACAGCTCATCCTTTTATTTTTCTCTCCTTTGTAGTATTTGTTATCTCAGACATGTCCTGACATTGACAGAAAGGACAGGCAAGATTCCTAATGTACAAAGCCAGATAATGGTCATTTGTCACACTCAAATATGGATTTTCTGCTTAATCTTGTTGGCTCATATCTAGCATGGAGCCAAGTGGTTGATTATAGTTGACAACAGAAGTGTAACAATAGGTACAAAAGAAGTAGTCATTCCTAGCCCTGTTTCCTAAGAGGATATAGGCCCCTCTGCCACATAAGGCTGCTTTCACACTATAAAAATACTTCCGTTATGAACGCCCGTTATAAAAAGCCTGGAAATCGTCAGTTACAAAATCACGGTACAAAATCACTAACGGACGTTATTTTGTGACAGGCGAATGAACGGGAGAAATAGTGCATGCACTAATTCTCCCGTTACTATCGCCCGTCGCAAAATAATTATGATGATTATTAATAATGGGCGATAACGTGTTAAAACGGCTATTAGAAAAATCCCTAGACTATAATGGGATTTTCTAAAAACCGTTAGTGATTTTGTACCGGCCGTATAACTGCCGATTTCCAGGCTTTTTATAACGGGCGTTCATAAAGGGAGTATTTTTATAGTGTGAAAGCAGCCTAAGAAGATACCATGGCCCAGATTTGTCTGAGACAAAAATTGTCTGGTGTTGCCCATAGCAACCAATCACAGCTGATATTTTATATCTTAACCAGCTCTGGTAAAATGAGAGCTGAGCTGGGATTATTTGCTTTGGACAAATCTTTCCAGTTTTTGTCTCCAGTTTTATCAGACGGACTGATAAGTCTGGGCCCATGTCTCATAAATGGCACATGATAGGTGACAGGCCATGTTACACATTTTGCATTGGGGCTCAAAAGATCTTATTCAGGCCTAAGGTTGAGAACATACCAATATTAGCTGTTTTTCACCTCCTTTGAGGGGCATTCCCGGATTATGCATTTAAAAAAAAAAAAAGTATGTTCATTTATTTTGCTTCCTTGGGACTCCTACTATTTTGCAATGGATGCTGCCTCATTAATATTTTCATCGCTGCATTTTGAAAGCTATAACATTTGTGTAGTAATATGGGGGTTTGATTTTTTTGTAAAACACATATTTTTAATTAAATTATTTTGGAGTACTTTGAATGCATTGTATAATCTTTAAAGGTATTTTTCTGGGAGGTGTGGAAATGCAGCAATTATACTTTTTCATCTTGTGCACAATGACTTTTTTTTTTTTTTTTTTACATTTTTGCTGTATGGTGGCTTCTTTTTGCAGGATGACTTTTTCATTAGTAGGTTTTGCAAAACTTTTTTTGTCTTTTTTACTTTTTTTTGGGGGTGGTACTGTACTGCTTTTAAATAAGAGCTTGTTTTTCACCATTATCTGTAGTTTTTCACTATAGCACTTTTGCCGTTGGCCTTTGTTTTGGGATGTGATGTGATCAAAAATCAGCAATTTTGGAGTTGGCATTTTCTTCTTTTTAACATTAACACCGTTTACCACATGGGGTCATTAATAGTTTATTTTAATAGTTCAGATATTTCCACATGCGGCGATACTAAATATGTATATTTATTATGCATTTTCAATGTTTTTTTTTGTCCCACAGGGGACTATTTCGTACAAAATTTAACTTATTTATACTGATCAGTTTTATGAATAGGCATACCATTGATCAGTGTTATCTGCGTTCCACTTCTGGCAGACCAGAGAAGAAGATCATAGGAGTTGGGCAGGAGGTGGTAAGGAGACCCCTGGCAGCCATCTTTACCCATCGGACCTTCACAATCGGGATGCAGATGGTCTTATGAGTACCTCAGAGCCCTGCTTATACTTATACTTCACATACCAGTGTCAGTATTGATCTTGGCATCTGAAGGATTATTGGTGGACATTAATGGAATCCCTGATGTACGCTATGTCCGTTGTTGTTATCAGCAGCCGACTGGTTCCGATCACCGTGTCAGGAGACGCTGTGATTACGAAACCCTGCGTCGTGCCTGTACGCTGATGTGCACTATGTACCAGGGCACAGTACCTACTTGTATATCACATGTCCTCTCGGGGTAATTATCGTTATTGGCTGCACATGATCCAGCGTAAACAGGTGGCATGCAGTCGGCAGTGATGAATTTAAAGTCTGCACGAATGAGCGCTAAATCCATTCACTTCAATGGGTAGGAAAATACGCCGCAGCAAATATGCAGCAAAATGTGGCTTGTGTGACCCTACCCAATATCTATAAAATGAAAATCATGGGAGTTACTAAAAGCATCTGATCAGGTGCTATTAGCTGGAAGTTTTCCACAAGTAAAACACTATGGCCTTCATTTACTATTGCATACCCAAGTCTTGCCGGGTT
This sequence comes from Hyla sarda, assembly GCF_029499605.1. Lineage (NCBI taxonomy): Eukaryota > Metazoa > Chordata > Amphibia > Anura > Hylidae > Hyla > Hyla sarda. The sequence goes on from NC_079191.1 coordinate 233,250,580, forward strand.
GTGCGCCAGAAATTCTGTTTACGCTAGAATTTGTGCCAGAATTGAAAAAACCCGACTAACTCTCCATTTTACTGAAAACAAAAAACAAAAAAAAAACTAAAAGGGGCATGGCCATCTGGAAAAGGGGGCATGGCCACCAAAAGGGGCGTGTTCCCGACATTTTCACAAAAACCAAACATATTTACTAAGGTTTCCACAAAAAATGTGGTGAATTTGAGGAAAATCCGACAGATCGGAGCCTGTGTAAAAAAAGCAAAATGTAGGGAAAAGTGTAAAATGTAGGGAAACCTTAGTAAATACAATGGGAAAAAAATTGTAGGAAATTAAAACCCACAAAGAAATCTACACTCTACTCTTAGTAAATGAGGGCCTATGTGTTCCTTTATGCTAACCATCACTTATTTTCTATTACCGATGTAAAAGGCAATTTCCCAAAAACAAATAAAGGGATATGAGCTCTATTGCGCCATTTCTGCTGATTCATTTTTGTAATAGTAACACAAACACACACAGTCACAAGTCACAATATTTATAGGGAAACGCTAAAATCACAATGTAACGTGTTCATTTGGAAACCACCTATTCATGACTGTGATAATCTTTTATGCAGATGGGTCACATACTAGTGAATTTGTTTGTCTGGTTCTTTCTTTTACTTTTTATTTCAAATATGGTAAATTTCCCTTTTTCTTGAAAAAACACAGAGATGTGTAGGTTGGCACATGTGCATGACTTCCTTTCTAAGAAATGGAGTTGTAATCAAAAATAAATATGCCGTCATTCCCTTGTCAGTGTGACTTTCGATTAAAGAAGCACTTCGGGAATTTTTGTTTTGAATAGTCTATTATAAGAGATTAATTTAGATGTTCTTGTGTATACTGATTGGTTACCTGTTTTAACTCATGAATCAGGCATGGGTTAGGTTCCATATTGGATGCAAATCCCTCACTAAAAATATGACTTGATAATGCTGCCTTTCTCATGAATCCTCTGGCTTTGGGTATGGCTGAGCTCCAACAATTCTGTGTGCAGATGGGAGAAACTTCTAGATGGTCAACCATCACTGCCACACTTCTCCAATCTGGATCTTATGGCAGAGTGGGCAAAAAGAAGCCTTTCCTCAGTATAAGGTACACAAAATCCCATCTGGAGTTTGCAAAAAAGACTTTGGTCTGATGAAACCTCAATTTAGAATTAGGCTCAAGTCTAAGTTTCAAGTCTAAAGGTAACCAAGCACTGCTTATCACCTGCCCAATACTATCCCTATAGTGAAGCATGGGGAAGCATGGTGGTGCCAGCTAGGACAGGGAGACTGGTCAGAGTTGAGAGAAAGCTGAATGAAGCAAGTACAGAGATATTCCTAATGAAAACCTAATCCAGAGCCTAGATCTCTGGACCTCAGCCAAAGGTTCACCTTACTAAAGAAAATGGGGAATATATCATTGTCTGGATAGAGGAAAAGCTGACCAGTTGCCCACAGCAACCAATCAGATTGTTTCTTCAGTTATTAAATAGGCCTCTGAAAATTAAAAGAAGCAATCTAATTCATTCCTATGGGCAACTGATCATCTTTTCCTCTACACATGTTTTCATAAATCTTCCCCAATGACCCTAAGCACACAGCCAATACAAGACAGGAGTGACTTACGGACAATTCTGTGAATGTTCTTTTGAAGCCAAGCCACAGCCTTGACTTATACCTAATCAAACATCCCTGGAGAGAGCTGAAAATGGTTGTCCACCGATGGTTCCCATCCAACCTTACAGAACTTGAGAGGATCTGCAGAGATGAATGGCAGAAAATTCCCAAATCCAGGTTTGCAAACCTTGTGGCATCATACCCGAGAAAACGGGAGGCTGTATTCGCTGCTAATGGTGCTTCATTTAAGTAAAGGGTCTGAATACTTATGTCCATGTTAAATTTTAGCTTTTTGGGTATTGAGGCATTATGGGGTGTTGAGTGCATTTTGATGGGGGAAATGTGTTGATATTAGCGCAAGTATAGATACTTTCCAATTTCTCTGTGTATACTCATTTGAGACAATTATTCAATATTATGCTGTTCACAAAATATGCTTATTTTTAACAAACAGTGAACTCTGTTTACAAGAAGTTAGTTTTTTCCACGAAAATATAGGTGCACATAAATGTATTGTTGCTGGTCCAGATGTGAATGAGATATTTAGCACCTGCTTCCTCGTATAATGAATTGAGCCAAACAGGTCTTCCTGTATAATGAATGCAACAAATATAATAAAGAGAAAAGCTTTGAGGCTTGTAAACATATGTTAACTACTGCTAGTTGTAGGATTTGGATATTGCAATAAAAACTTTTCTGTTATTATTATTTTATTTATTTTTTATTACAGAACTCCCTTGATTTTAGGACACTGTTCATATGATAAGTAGCTGACATACATATCATACCATGAAATCAAGTACAATAGATATAAACAAAGTTACTGACAGGCTCTTAAAGAGGGAGTCAGGACCCTGGCAAAGAAGAAAACAGGTCCCTGACCAAGAGGGCAAAATAACATGATTTATCATCACTCACAATAAGGCTAGGGCTTCCTAGGGATTTTGTCTGCGACATCGGCTGTGCATCGTGTTGCAATACGGTTGTGTGGATCATGTTTCATCATGGCTAAGCAAAGTAAATGGGGTAATGTTACAAAACATCCATCCCTATCATAATGAATAATTATTTGAAACCATGTAAAACTTGAAAGGGTGTGTTGCATTTCTGTTTTTTTTTTTTTTTTAGGGGATTTTAGAGATTTTCTTTTTATTTATTATTTAATTTGACTTCTTTGACTGGATAGCGAGATTGTGCTTTTCCCCACAGTTTGCTGTATATAAAAGTCACAGTGATCTGTACGAGTAAAGGTTGATAAGTGACTCTCTGTGAAACAATTGGTGCAGTCTTCTGGGGAATTATATGCAGAAACTGAGAAACAGAAATAATAATTTTACTCTTTCACTCTTAGGCTGGGGTCACATGTAGTATTTTGGGCAATATTTGTCCAGCTTTTGGTTAGTATTTTTAGCCAAAACCCATTGACTACACAAGTAAATGAATGAACATTCTGGACATATACAATAAGACATATACAATAATCAATGAACATGTATAACTTGCAAATGTATGACAATCCATTAACTCTGCTGTTGTCAATGGTGCCCTGGATGGAATCAAGCAGTTACAGAGTAGGGAAGGCCCTCGTCTACACAGTGCATCTTTTATGCCTCTTTATTAGAGCTGTTTTTACTTATCTGGAAGAGATCTTTCCTTTTTGTGCTATATAATTTGCCCTTGAAGTCCTGTGTCTAATCATTAGTTGAGCAACCAATAACGTCTCCCTGCCCCCTTCGTTTTATGACCGGCAGTTCTCTTGCAACTCCATGAGAAACATGTTTTCTCATCATTGCTGTTTTTAAAGCAAAGTCTTTCCCTTTTCATGTCTAGATTACGGTGATACAATGGTTTTCCCGCAGCTTCATGCGAGAGAAAGGAATTCATGTAGAAAGAAGGAGATTTATGATAGCATTGTATTTCCATTTGAATATTCCAGTTAATAACATTCATATGTATTTCGTTTTCAAGTCTGACTCCATGCGCCATAGGCAAAAGGAAACCTTAAAGCTGTGTTGCTGGCAGGACCGAGTGAATAATTTAATCTGGACTTCATTCATAAACAGCAGCTCTCACACACAGCGGTGTGCTTTGCCAAATCGGAACTGAAGTGAGTGCCAGGATTTCCTGATTTGTTTACATTTCTCCCAAAACTTTTTTGCCCCGGACTCTGACAGAATTAGACTTCCTTTTCCAGTTTTGGCTCCTTTCATACTATTCTTGCCTGATGAACTCTGTCCCCTTTCCCTGCATTCTCCTTTGTTCTAGTCTCAGCTGCGCTCTTTTGTCTTGAAATCGGTGATAATGAAAGATGCAGACACATGATAGTATTGTTGTTTTTCATAAAAAAAACGGAACAGAACTCCATGTATGGTATTGTAACTGAGTCATGGGTTATTGCCAAATAGGAGATCCAGCGCTGAATATATATAATAACATATATGGTTGATGGTTGATCAATGCTTACCATACATGGTATTAGTATTGTCTATATATAATGAAACAAGTACAGAAAAAAAAGAAAAGTTTATTTATTTATTTTTTAAATAAATGAGTATCGGTGCCACAAAAATAAAACATTTACCATACTCCCCTGCCTGATTACCCACCACTGCCATTCCAATAGCACCTGGTCCCTGGTGCTTTCTACATTTCCCTGCTACCTATAATGCAGGAACTGCCTGCTCAGCCAATCAATACAGATGCCAGGCTACAACCCAAAAATATATTCCCCAGACTACACCAAAGGATAAATACAGACCCCTAGACAAGACCAAAATAAATTCTGAACTTAGACCCCCATAGTCCCCATACAATACTCTCTTAAATGGGCACTGTCAGACCCAAAAACTTTGGTTCCTTATTTTTTTTTTTTATATTTAATAAAGACAACGGCTCCTGGACATTCCACCACTAGGGGTCCCCATACCTACTGGGACACTAACCAGTCCTGCAGCAGCATCAGGCGGCTTGTCCATGAGTAATGGACAAAAGATGACTCATGGACAAGGCTGTATGAGCAGACACACCAATCACCTCCCACCACCACAAGGGAGGGACACCCCTTTCCCCTGATAGGATTTATAACACTGAGCTAAAATAGGTATTTTTTATAATAAACATAGGTGATAGAGGCATAAACATGACATGTAAATAGGCAGGATTAGGTACTGAATAACATATTATTATTATTATTATTATTTTTTTTTTTTTGGGGGGGGGGGGGGGGAATCAGACAGGGATGCTTTAAATTACACAAATCCAAGGTCAGACTAATACTGACCCCATACCTCCTAAATCACAACAGAATTTTAAACCAGGCTAGATCCCTAAATAAATTCAGACCCCAGAAAAGACTTCTAAGCATATGTAAACCCCAAAGTAGAACCCTAAATACATATATACCCAAGACCCCAAAACCCTCTACACAAATACAGACCCTCTATAGTACTACAGACACCAGACCAGACTCCTGATAAGGCAACCTGAGCTAACACAGTCATGTCCCAGACCAGACCCTCTAAAAATACAGATCCTGTACCAATTCTGAATCTCTCTCTCTCTCTCTCTCTCTCTCTCTCTCTCTCTCCTCTCTTTTCTCCTCTCTTTTCTCCTCCTCCTCCTCCTCCTCTATGGAGCCTGGCAGCTTTGGCCTCTTATTTTAGGACCTGCACATATATGATCATGAGAACATATTTATGCAGTCATCTCTATAGTAATCAGTCCAACACACCTCCATGCCCTCTGAGATTTTATGCACCATTGAATTACTGTTATTGGGTAATGCACCTTGCTTACCCCATGCCCCAGCCCTGAGCTCCATGTTTTTACAATTGTGAAGTTCTGAATTGTTTTAGACAACACTACATAACCCAAGATGATATCAAAGCTATGAATTCCAAGTAAATTGATGTGTCATAAACAAGGTAATAATGTACCGTATATACTCGAGTATAAGCCGAGTTTTTCAGCACGATTTTTCGTGCTGAAAACACCCCCCTCGGCTTATACTCGAGTGAACTCTCCACCCGCAGTGGTCTTCAACCTGCGGACCTCCAGAGGTTTCAAAACTACAACTCCCAGCAAGCTCGGGCAGCCATCGGCTGTCCGAGCTTGCTGGGAGTTGTAGTTTTGAAACCTCCGGAGGTCCGCAGGTTGAAGACCACTGCGGCCTTCAACATCATCCAGCCCCCTCTCACCCCCCTTTAGTTCTGTACAGTACTCGCCTCCGCTCGGCGCTGGTCCGGTGCTGCAGGACTGTCCGGAGAGGAGGTCGTCCGGTGGGATAGTGGTTCCGGGCTGCTATCTTCACCGGGGAGGCCTCTTCTAAGCGCTTCGGGCCCGGCCCCAGAATAGTCACATTGCCTTGACAACGACGCAGAGGTACGTTCATTACCAACGTACTTCTGCGTCATCGTCCAGGCAACGCCTCTATTCCGGGCCCGCAGCGCGGAGAAGAGGCGCCCCCAGTGAAGATAGCAGCCCGGAACCACTATCCCACTGGACGACCTACTCACCGGACAGTCCTGCAGCACCGGACCAGCATCGAGCGGAGGCGAGTACTGTACAGAACTAAAGGGGGTGAGAGGGGGCTGGATGATGTCGAAGGCCGCAGTGGTCTTCAACCAGCGGACCTTCGGAGGTTTCAAAACTACAACTCCCAGCAAGCCCGGATAGCCGATGGCTGCCCGGGCTTGCTGGGAGTTGTAGTTTTGAAACCTCTGGAGGTCCGCAGGTTGAAAACCACTGAGGGCGGATGATGACAAGAGGATGATGAAGGGGGGGGGGTGTGGGATGATGAAGGGGGGTGGGGATGATGACAAGGGGATGATGAAGGGGGTGTGTGTGGGATGATTACAAGGGGATGATGAAGGGGGGGTGGGATGATTACAAGGGGATGATGAAGGGGGGGTGTGTGGGATGATTACAAGGGGATGATGAAGGGGGGTGGGGATGATGACAACGGGATGATGAAGGGGGGGGGTGGGATGATGACAAGGGGATGATGAAGGGGGGTGGGGATGATGAAGGGGGGTGTGTGGGATGATGATGAAGGGGGGTGGGGATGATGACAAGGGGATGATGAAGGGGGGGGGTGTGGGATGATGACAAGGGGATAATGACAGGTGATGATGATGAGGGTCTGGATGATGACAGGCGGTGATGATGATGAGGATGTTAATGACGGGGGTCTGGATGATGACAGGGGGGGATGATGTATTTCCCACCCTAGGCTTATACTCGAGTCAATAACTTTTCCTGGGATTTGGGCCTCGGCTTATACTCGGGCCGGCTTATACTCGAGTATATACGATATCCATAAAAATAAAAGAAAAGTCTTTAGAAGGATATGCCTCATATTAGTAGGGGGAGCTATAATTTATTGCACATAGGCACATGTAAATAAGAGTTCCACAACAAAACAACAATGACACAATAGGGAAAATAACATCTGCAACCCCATAGAATGGCATTGTGGCAGCAACAATTATAATAAGTGCTGTTATTATTATTTGATACAAATATTGTGAATGAACACTGTGTAAAATAGTCAGATGGTTCCTGAATCACAATATTAACCTCATAATCTTGTTATGTTTATATACCTGATCATCCACCTTCCTATTGGGAATGAAAAGCTTCAGGAAACAAATAAAGGATTGTGTTCTGACAGTAGACGTGGGCGACACATAAACATACCACAATAAAGATGCCGAAGGAAAGCTTTGAAAACACCATGTATTACCTGGATATTACTACATAGACTGCAGAAAAACAGATGTCGGCATGGAAGAAGTCTTTGACATAACAATGAGTCATGAAAGTAAATCACAATCATAGGATGCATGACACAAGGAGGAACTGTGTAATGTATGCCTAGCAAACACAATCAATACTGTCATTTTCTTCTCGCTGAAAAACAGCCACAAAGGAAGAAGGTGCTTGTGAAGCTTTCTTAACTATTTTCCTGTTTTCGCATGACAATATCATCATAAAGGAGAACAATGGGCTCCGCATTGAAACAGACAGTCTTGGTATCTAGGGATAATATTATTTACTTGTAAAGAAGAAACAGAAGCCATAATAAAGACTTGTTGCAGGTGGTTGATACATATCAGATGAATCGTCTACCTTATGTACTGTAGTGTAACACTGTGCAGGTTTTACAGGGGTTGTCTTTGATTGAAAGGGGGTCTATATATATATTTTTTTTAGAAACAGTGGTATTCTTGTCCAAGGGCCATGTTTGTTCCAGTCCAGTGAATAAAGCTGCACTGCAATATATGAAACAGCCCTTTGTTTTCATTTGTACCCTGCCTCTTGCAACCCTACTGAAACTACAAACTTAAGAGCATGACTTCAGAATATGACTATACAGGGGTTGTCTGTAATCATGGAGACAAATAGGTCTGAATAGTAGCTGCACTATTGGCTAAATTATTTAGTTTTTATTAACAATAACAATATTTGGTTGTAAAGGACCATAGTCCTAAAGTTTGCTGCCTAAACTCCCTGTACACATGAATGCTTGGTTCAGTCAAGCTTTCATGTATTTTAGGGGTGGGGCGAGGGTGGTCGGGGTAAGCTGCCTGATGTCCTTTTGTTATGGATGAACCTTTCTATAGTGAGTGAAACTAGGCCCACCTGAGGATCTTCTTGGAGACAATACAAACCAATAAAAATGATGTACCGAATTTCCACAGCCGTGTGCAATTTATAATACTGGAAAACTGGTGTATTGTGTATTTTTTTTGTGGCACAGGGCCACAGAACCTCCCTTATGCATGTGGATCCAGTTGCCATTGCTACCCTATAGCTACTGGTGGGCATTTGAGGAGTAGAAGGGTGCAGTGGTGCCTACTGCATGTGCAAGGGGTTACATTTTTGTATGCCTGTCTTGTCGTGTGCGAAGAAAGGCAGCCCCAGGTTCAGATCCAGGTGCAGATCCAGGTTCAGGCCCCTCTGTCTAAATTCTCTCCAGGGTGGCCTGGATACTTTGAATATTGGCACTGAACTGCAGAAGACAGATCTTATACCCAGTGCTATGGATGTAAGTACAGTATAGCTATAGGGAACTGAGCCCAGGAAAGTCTTCACTGTTATACTATATACCATAACAGAACTAAGCCCAAGAGGCTCAAAATGCTCCCCAGAGAGAATGCTGGCTAGGGAATCTCGGTATAAAAAAGCACTAAAAGACCCTTCAGAGCAAAAGATCAACGTTCCCACTCCACTCAGCAGCAGACTAGGCCCTGATGAGCTACATCCCCATCAGAGATAAAACACTAGTCTGGCCTAACTGAATAAAGGCACGTGTGTCGCTGAAAACATGAATACTATACTGACTACTGCAGTACAGCAGATGTTCATTGTCACGATGCCGGCTGGCAGGTAGTGGATCCTCTGTGCCAGAGAGGGATTGGCGTGGACCGTGCTAGTGGATCGGTTCTAAGTCACTACTGGTTTTCACCAGAGCCCGCCGCAAAGCGGGATGGTCTTGCTGCGGCGGTAGTGACCAGGTCGTATCCACTAGCAACGGCTCAACCTCTCTGACTGCTGAAGATAGACGCGGTACAAGGGATTAGACAGAAGCAAGGTCGGACGTAGCAGAAGGTCGGGGCAGGCAGCAAGGTTCGTAGTCAGGGTGGATAGCAGAAGTTCTGGTACACAGGCTTTGGACACACAAAACGCTTTCACTAGGCACAAGGGCAACAAGATCCGGCAAGGGAGTGCCTGGGAGGAGGTCAGATATAGTCAGGGACCAGGTGGAAGCCAATTAAGGTAATTGGACCAGGCACCAATCATTGGTGCACTGGCCCTTTAAGTCTCAGGGAGCTGGCGCGCGCGCGCCCTAGAGAGCGGAGCCGCGCGCGCCAGCACATGACAGCAGGGGACGGGAACGAGTAAGTGACCTGGGATGCGATTCGCGAGCGGGCGCGTCCCGCTGTGCGAATCGCATCCCCGACGGCCATGACAGTGCAGCGCTCCCGGTCAGCGGGACCGACCGGGGCGCTGCGGAGAGAGAGACGCCGTACGCGCTCCGGGGAGGAGCGGGGACCCGGAGCGCTAGGCGTAACAGTACCCCCCCCTTAGGTCTCCCCTTCTCTTTGTCCGGTAACTGCCCCCCCTGGGATGAGGACACCGGGAAAGGATGGAGGGATTCCTCAACGGCAGGCAGTACAGCAGGAGTGGGAATGGGGAGGGAGGGCAGAGGGCGAGGCCTGGCACGGGGCAGTGTGACACCAGGACGAGGGCCATGAGGAGGCACCGAGGCTTGCCTGACTGGACTGGGAGGGGGGGAGAGGCACTTCTTAAGGCGGGCAGAGTCCATAACGACCTTAGGGAGACCGGATACAGGGGGAACCACAGGGTCACGGCAGGGAGTACTGGGAACCGGTTTAAGGCAGTCCTTGAAGCAAGAGGTACCCCAGCTCTTGATCTCCCCTGTGGACCAATCCAGGGTTGGGGAATGGTGTAGAAGCCAGGGTAGTCCAAGGAGAATTTCGGAAGTGCAATTGGAGAGGACCAAAAACTCAATTTTCTCATGATGAGGTCCGATGCACATTAGGAGGGGCTTCGTGCGGAAACGCACGGTGCAATCCAACCTGGCTCCGTTGACCGCGGAAATGTGGAGTGGCTTGACAAGACGGGTCACCGGGATGCGGAATTTATTCACCAAGGACTCCCGAATAAAATTCCCAGAGGCACCAGAGTCCAGGCAGGCCACGGCTGAGAGGGAAGAGCTGGCTGAAGGCGAAATCCGTACAGGCACCGTGAGACGTGGAGAAGCCGACTTAGCATCAAGAGACGCCACACCCACGAGAGCTGGGTGCGAGCGTGCGTTTCCCAGACGTGGAGGACGGATGGGGCAATCCACCAAAAAATGTTCGGTACTGGCACAGTACAGACAAAGATTCTCTACCTTACGGCGATTCCTCTCTTCCAGGGTCAGGCGAGACCGGTCCACTTGCATGGCCTCCTCGGCGGGAGGCCTAGGCGCAGATTGCAATGGAGACTGTGGGAGAGGTGTCCAGAGATCTAAGTCTTTTTCCTGGCGGAGCTCTTGATGCCTCTCAGAAAAACGCATGTCAATGCGAGTGGCTAGATGAATGAGTTCATGCAGGTCAGCAGGAGTATCTCGTGCGGCCAGAACATCTTTAATGTTGCTGGATAGGCCTTTTTTAAAGGTCGCGCAGAGGGCCTCATTATTCCAGGAAAGTTCAGAAGCAAGAGTACGGAATTGTATGGCGTACTCGCCAACGGAAGAATTACCCTGGACCAGGTTCAGCAGGGCAGTCTCAGCAGAAGAGGCTCGGGCAGGTTCCTCAAAGACACTTCGAATTTCCGAGAAGAAGGAGTGTACAGAGGCAGTGACGGGGTCATCGCGGTCCCAGAGCGGTGTGGCCCATGACAGGGCTTTTCCAGACAGAAGGCTGACTACGAAAGCCACCTTAGACCTTTCAGTAGGAAACTGATCCGACATCATCTCCAAGTGCAGGGAACATTGCGAAAGAAAGCCACGGCAAAACTTAGAGTCCCCATTAAATTTGTCCGGCAAGGACAGGCGGAGGCTAGGAGTGGCCACTCGCTGCGGAAGAGGTGCAGGAGCTGGCGGAGGAGATGGTTGCTGCTGCTGTAGCTGAGACTGAATCTGCTGTTGCTGCGACTGGAGTTGCTGAGTCATGGTGGTCAAGTACGACAGCTGGTGGTCTTGTTGGGCAATCTGTTGGACTAGCTGGGTGATCTGTCGGGCTTGCTGGGCGACCACGGTGGTGAGGTCGGCGACAACTGGCAGAGGAACCTCAGCGGGATCCATGGCCGGATCTACTGTCACGATGCCGGCTGGCAGGTAGTGGATCCTCTGTGCCAGAGAGGGATTGGCGTGGACCGTGCTAGTGGATCGGTTCTAAGTCACTACTGGTTTTCACCAGAGCCCGCCGCAAAGCGGGATGGTCTTGCTGCGGCGGTAGTGACCAGGTCGTATCCACTAGCAACGGCTCAACCTCTCTGACTGCTGAAGATAGACGCGGTACAAGGGATTAGACAGAAGCAAGGTCGGACGTAGCAGAAGGTCGGGGCAGGCAGCAAGGTTCGTAGTCAGGGTGGATAGCAGAAGTTCTGGTACACAGGCTTTGGACACACAAAACGCTTTCACTAGGCACAAGGGCAACAAGATCCGGCAAGGGAGTGCCTGGGAGGAGGTCAGATATAGTCAGGGACCAGGTGGAAGCCAATTAAGGTAATTGGACCAGGCACCAATCATTGGTGCACTGGCCCTTTAAGTCTCAGGGAGCTGGCGCGCGCGCGCCCTAGAGAGCGGAGCCGCGCGCGCCAGCACATGACAGCAGGGGACGGGAACGGGTAAGTGACCTGGGATGCGATTCGCGAGCGGGCGCGTCCCGCTGTGCGAATCGCATCCCCGACGGCCATGACAGTGCAGCGCTCCCGGTCAGCGGGACCGACCGGGGCGCTGCGGAGAGAGAGACGCCGTACGCGCTCCGGGGAGGAGCGGGGACCCGGAGCGCTAGGCGTAACATTCATCATACAGTTAGCACTAGTCATTCAAATTCATTTGATGCTTGCCTTCATCAATCAGGAGATGGAAGCATATGCTGAATCCTGATTGATTTATTGGGTCGGGGTGCCAAACTCTGCCTGCGCACCAGAAACAGGGAGAGCCTAGTGAAGAGAGGAGTGCAGGAATGGACCAGCGTGGTAGGCCGTCAGTGTGTAGACTCATCCGGACCACTTAGCTAACCAAATCAGAAAGTGAGCAGAGTGTTACAGGCTGCACTCAGGATAAGATACTATCTTTTTGTTCTCCTCTTAAATAAAGTTTATTCTCCCCCTCCCACTATCCCTAGTAATAACACCTTTAACCTAAACAAAGTATTTCCTGCCCCATTCTTAACCGCCTAATAAACGTTGTGCTGCCCAGTGCCAACACCGTGTTACTAACACCCAAAGCCTCTGAATAAAGTTTGTGATTTTCCCTTTAACTTTGAATAAAGTACCTGGTGACTTTAAATGTTAATAAGTACCTGCCACCAAATTAACTTTTCTAAACTAACTCAGGCTATGTTCCCTAACTACTCCTAACACCCCTCCCACCCTTAAAATTTTTTAGAGCTTTAAAAAGCTCTGTATTATACCTTTATTCTTGCTCACATAGTGCAATCTCCCAGAAGGAGAAAATAGCAGTTTCCCAGCAGTCATGACATCACTGAAGCCTGCTGGGAGACCACTTCCGCCCTCAGATTGTTGCAGAGTTGTGATGAATAGAAGACCTCAAGCTCTGTGCATCTTTCAGTGAGGCTCTTTGCAGCTTTCAATGCGGCTATGTGCAGCTTACATTCAAGTTCAGTACAACACTTTCTGAGTTTGGTATCCTGCCAGGCTGGAAGGGGGCCAAACTCACTGTATTAATTGCAGCAGGGAACAGAACAGAGCCACCTAGTGGCCATTTTTTTATTACATTTTAAACATATTTATGTTGATCATTTTAAAAGCAAGTCAATGGGAAAGTGTCTGGTAATTACACAAGGAACACTATATTAATCTTTTCATGACCCAGCTAATTAGTTTTTTCTGGCTCACGTTTTTTCCTCCTTACCTTCTAAGACCCATAACTTTTTTATTTTTGGACTGACAAAGCAGTTTTAAGGCTTATTTTCTGCATGGTGACTTGTTCTTTCCAGTAATACAATTTTTTTTTTTATCATACAATGAATCACAAAGCCAGAAAAAATTATATGCAGGACAAAATTGAAAAAAATATGTAATTGCACAAATTTCTAGGGCAGTAATTTTTTGGGAGTTCAAAATACGGAAAATCTGACATGCCATCTTTATTTTATGGGTCAGTATGATTCCATTGTTACCAAACTTGAATCATTTTTGATTCGTTTTATGGTTAAAAAAAAACTTTAAACCTGGAAAAATAAAAAATAACTTTGTTCATTACCATGTTCTCACCCCCATAACTTTATTTTTCCACCTACAGAGCTGTTTCAGATTAGTTTTTTTACGCCATTTGCAGTAGTTTTTAACGGTACAACATTTGTGTAGTTCTAGCTTTTTGATCACTTTTTATTCCATCTTTTTATGGATGTAATGTAACCCAAAAATCATCAATTTTGGCATTTGGAATTTTTTAGCGTTTACGCCGTTCACCATGCAGGATCAGAAACATAATAATTTAATAGTTTGGACAATTAAGCATGCGGTGATACTAAATATGTGTATCTTTTTTGCTTGTACACTGTTTTATTAAAAAAATGGGAAAAGGGGGGTGTATTGAATTTTTATTAGAGGAGGGATTTTTTTTAAAGTGTACTTTTTTGATGCACACTTTTTGGCCCCCCTAGGGGCCTATCATAAGCCATCATCAGATGTCTTACATAGATCAATGTAATGCTATTGCATTACATTGATCTATGAAATCTGTGGTCGCTTGCTAAGGGCTGCCAAAGGGAGCCCTAAGCAATCACAAAGCCAGAAAAGATACCAAGGACAAGGTAAGGCCTCGGGCTTCCCTAGCAACTCATAGCTATGGGACCACTAGACACCAGGGAATAGCGGCATTTAATGTTTAAATGCCGTAATCTGTATATATCACAGTATTTAAACAGTTAAATGACAGACATCGGAGCGTTCTCTGATGTCTGTCATTACCGGCAGATGTCAGCTGCAACAGACATCTCCCGTTCATGACGCGGACCCCCGTCATGTCCGCCCACCCAACACATTTTTAAAGTGGTACTCCGGTGAAAAACTATTTTTTTTAAATCAACTGATGCCAGAAAGTTAAACAGATTTGAAATTTCCCTCTATTAAAAAATCTTAATCCTTCCAGTATTTATTAGCTGCTGAATACTACAGAGGAAATTCTTTTCTCTGCTCTCTGCTGAATCATGAGCACAGTGCTCTCTGCTGACATCTCTGTCCATTTTAGGAACTGACAGAGCAGCATATGTTTGCTATGGGGATTTTCTCCTACTCTGGACAGTTCAGTGTCAGCAGAGAGCACTGTGCTCATGATGTCAGCAGAGAGCTCTGTGTTCCAAAAATAAAATAATTTCTTCTGTAGTATTCAGCAGCTAATAAGTACTGGAAGGATTAAGATTTTTTTTAAAGAAGTAATTTACAAATCTGTTTAACTTTCTGGCACCCGTTGATTTAAAAAAAAAAAAAAAAGTTTAAAGTTTTATTTGTTGACAGGTACTCTTTAAATGTGTACTGCTTTAGTTCCAATATAGGATTATCCCTTTTTTATTAGGCTCTTCATACACAACACTTGATAGCTAGGTCTCCTTTTTTACGTTTAGAAAGGACATTAACCTCTTGGTGACGATGGGCGTACAGGTATGCCCTTGCTCCCTGGTACTTAAGGACCAAGGGCGTACCTGTATGTCTATGGGAATTTTGGTTACCGCCGCGCGGCGGGCGGGGACCGGACAGGGATGCCTGCTGAAACATTCAGCAGGTATCCCGTGCAAACCCCTGGGCAGGTCCTGAGACCCCCCCCCCCCCATGTTGGCGATCGCCACAAATCGCCGATCAATTCAGATTGGTGATTTGCCGTGATTCCGGGCTGATCGGGTCTCTGATGACTCGATAGCCCAGAAAATAGGGATGATCGGAGCTGTCAGAGACAGCCCCAATCATCCTAAAGGATAGGAACAAGGTGGCAGGGGTGCCACCTCCTCCTATTCCCTGCGATTGGCCGGTCAGGAGTGATGAGCGCATTGCAGGGCAGGGGTGGGTGAAATTTGATTTCCTCCGCTCTGCCCACCCCTGGAAGTCCGGTTCAGAGTGGGGGAAGATGGCAGCGATGGTGTGGGGCCCGTGGATGCGGGGGGACGGCGATCACGCGGGTACCAGGGACCAGGGACCGGCAGCTGAAAGGATGGCAGGCAAGTGGCAGCGGCGACATCAGAGACAGGAGTGAAGATCGCTGTAAAGTGATCTTCACTGCTACTTCTAGGAGTTTCAAAACTACAACTCCCAGCATGCCCAGACAGTTATAGTTTTGCAACATCCGGAGGGCCACAGTTTGGAGACCACTGTGCAGTGGTCTCAAAACTGTGTCCTTCCAGATATTGCAAAATTACAACTCTCAGCATGCCCAGACAGTCCAGGCATGCTGGGAGTTGTAGTTCTGTAACATCTGGCCCTTCAGATGTTGCAGAGCTACAACTCCCAGCATGCCTGGACAGTCTCAGCATGCTGGGAGTTGTAGTTTTGCAACATCTGGAAGTGCACTTTTTGGAGACCACTATACAGTGGTGTCCAAACTGTAGCGCTCCAGATGTCAATTCAACGCATGCAGAAACTGTCCAGGCATGCTGGGAGTTGTAGTTCGGCAACATCTGGCCCTGGGCAGTCTGGGCATGCTTGGAGTTAAAGTTTTGCAACATCTAGAGGGCCACAGTTTGGAGACCACTACACAGTCTACAACTCCTACAAGTCTATAACTACAACTCCCAACATGCCCTTCGGCTGTCTGGGCATGCTGGGTGTTGTAGTATTGCAACAACTGAAGGCACACTGATTGGGAAATATTGTCTGTTTCCTAACTCAGTGTTTCCCAACCTGTGTGCCTCCTGCTGTTGCAAAACTATAACTCCCAGCATGCACTGACAGACCATTTAGTTTTAGTTTAGTTTAGTTTTGCAACAGCATAAGGCACATGGGTTCGGAAACACTAAGTTAGGAAACAGAGAGTGATGCGGAAACACTGGGGTAGTCTGTTACCTAACGCAGTGTTTCCCAACTAGTGTGCCTCTAGCTGTTGCATAACTACAACTCCCAGCATGCACGGTCTGTGAGTGCATGCTGGGAGTAGTAGTTTTGCCCCCCCCCCCATGTGAATGTACAGGGTACATTCACATGGGCGAGGGTTTACAGCAAGTTTCCCGCTTCAAGTTTGAGATGGGGCAAATTTTCTGCTGAAGCGGGAAACTCACTGTAAACCCCGGCCCGTGTGAATGTACTCTAAAAACACTACACTAACCCTAAATAAAGAGTAAAACACTACATATACACTGCACCCCCCCCCGCCACAATAAAAAAAAAAAGCCTTTTATGTCAGTTTTTCCAAAATGGAGCCTCCAGCTGTTGCAAAATAACAACTCCCAGTATTGCCGGACAGCCATTGACTGTGCAGGCATAATGGGAGTTTTGCAACAGCTGGAGGCACCCTGTTTGGGGAAAACTGACGTATAGTTTTTTTGGTGGGGAAGGCAAGTGAAACGCTTGCATCTGGGTACACCCCTATGAAAATCCCTAATTTACGCCTCAAATGCACATGACGCTCTCTCACTTCGGAGCCCTGTCGTATTTCAAGGAAACAGTTTAGGGCCCCATATGGGGTATCTCCGTACTCGGGAGAAATTGCGCTACAAATTTTTTCCCTCCTTTTACCCCTTATGAAAAGGTAAAGTGGAGGTTTACACAAGTATGTTAGTGTAAAAAAAATTTTTTTTTACACTAAAATGCTGGTGTTGCTCCATACTTTTCATTTTCATAAGGGTGCGTTCACACGGAGTAAATGAAGAGTAATTCACGCCGAAAAATTTACGGGAGGAAAAAAGAATTTTATTTTCGCGCGAAATTTGCGGAAATTCGTGCGCAATTTGTGCACAATTTGTGTGGAATATCATGCGGAATTGCGCATGGAAATGGGGGAGAAAGAAGTGAAGGGTTTTTCAGGCATTTCCGCGTGATTTTTTTTTTTTACCATTGACTTCAATTGATTTTTGCTAGCGGATTCCGATTGAAGAATGAACATGCTCATTCTTCAAGCGGAACGGAATTCAGCATCGGAATTCTGCTAGCAGAATTTCCGCAGTGTGAACAGGACAGCAGAAATAACATTAAAGTCAATGGGCAGAGGAGATGTGCATTAATTTGGAGCGGAGAATTCAAGAGGAATTACTCGAGTAATTTTCTCTTGAATTACTCCGTGTGAACGCACCCTAAGAGGTAAAAGGATAGTGTCCTATAGTTGTTCTTATCTAATATTTTTATTACATTATATCTTGGATATCTAACATATCCATTTGCTGAGCCCCTTAGCCTGATGCAAGGGCCCTGCTAGAGTGACAGGAGGCTAATTTATTTGTTGTCACTATTAGAGATGAGCGAATTTACAGTAATTTGATTCGTCACGAACTTCTCAGCTCGGCAGTTGCTGACTTTAGCCTGCATAAATTTGTTCAGCTTTCAGGTGCTCCAGTGGACTGAAAAAAGTGGAAACAGTCCTTGGAGAGAGTCTCCAGCCCACCGGAGCACCTGAAAGCTGAACTAATTTATGCAGGCTAAAGTCAGCAACTGCTGAGCCGAGAAGTTCGTGACGAATCGAATTACTGTAAGTTCGCTCATCTCTTGTCATTATATACCACAATAAATTGTTATTTTAATATCACTGGATCCATCTTCTATTTCTATTCTATTTTACAATGCATCTTCGAGGACTGGTCTATATAATTAATTTTATATGCAATTCCTACACAGTACTGGCCTTTTTGGGTGAAGGTATCCCCAGTAACCTTGGGTACATATTCCTTGGCCCTAAGTGAGCTACACATCTTTTTCTCCTTTTGTTAAAAAGATCACTGCACCCCTTGTTAAATTCCGTGAGGGGTGTAGTTTCCGAAATGGGGTCACATGTGAGGGGGGTCCACTGTTCTGGCACCATGGGGGATTTGTAGATGCACATGGCCCCAGAATTCTATTCCAACCAAATACTCTTTCCAAAATTCCATTGTCGCTCCTTCCCTTCTGAGCATTGTAGTGCACCCACAGAGAACTTTACATCCACATATTAGATATTTCCTTATTCGAGAGAAATTGTGTTACAAATTTTTGGGGGACATTTTCACCTATTACCCCTTGTAAAAATGAAAAAATTGGGGTAACATCAGCATTTTAGTAAAAAAAAAAAATGTTTCATTTACACGTCCAACTTCAGCGAAAAGTCATCAAACACCTGTGTGGTGTTAAGGCTCACTGTACCCCTTGTTATATTCCTTGAGGGGTGTAGTCTCCCAAATAGTATGCCATGTTGGGCGTTTTTTGCTGTTCTGGCACCATCGGGGCTTCCTAAATGCGACATGACCCGCAAAAAACGTTTCACCAAAATTTGCTCTCCAAAATCCCATTGTCGCTCCTTCCCTTCTGAGCCCTCTATTGCGCCCACAAAGCACTTTACATCTACATATGAGGTATTTCCTTACTTGAAAGAAATTGGGTTACAAATTGTGGTGGGGCTTTTTCTCCTTTTACCCCTTGTAAAAATAAAAAATATGGGTCTACAAGAACATGTTAGTGTAAAAAATGAAGATTTTGAATTTTCTCCTTCACTTTGCTGCTATTCCTGTGAAACACCTAAAGGGTTAACAAACTTTTTGAATGTCATTTTGAATACGCTGAGGGGTGCAGTTTTCATAATGGGGTCCAATATGGGGTATTTAGAACATAAAGACTCTCAAATTCACTTCAAAACTTAACTGGTCCCTGAAAAATTCAGATTTTGAAATTTGCTTGAAAATTTTTAAGCCCTCTGATGTAAAAAAAAAAAAAAGTAAAAACATGTCAACTTTATGATGTCAGCATAAAGTAGACATATTGTATATTTTAATCAATATATAATTTATTTGGAATGTCTATTTTCCTTATAAGCAGAGAGTCTCAAAGTTAGAAGAATGCTACATTTTCAACATTTTCATGAAACTTTAACATTTTTCACCAAGAAATGATGCAAGAATTGACAAATATTTAACACTAACATAAAGTAGAATATGTCACAAAAAACTATCTCGGAATCAAATTCAAAAGTAAAATCATCCCAGAGTTATTAATGCTTAAAATGACAGGGGTCAGAATTGCAAAAAATGCTGTGGTCCTTAGGGTCATAATGGGTTAGGTCCCCGAGGGGTTAATTATCAGGGGTGCCCAAAACCTTCACCAAGATGTCCATGATCCCAAGCTCAGTCTTGTGCTTGGAAGTTCTAACTGTCAATTTTATTTTACTTTTACCTGTGCACATTTTAATCTTTTGCCTTTGTTCTTTATTAAAGAAGGCAAAATAATCTTTGCATAATCTATGCTCACTGACAAATGATGGTTACTTGGTGCACATTGGTCCATGCCAGGATGTCTTGCTGTGTAGTTTTATATAAGACAACAGCTGCTGAACATTTTCATGGTAATAGGGTATCTGTGACTAAGCTGTGATACCAGACTTGGCCCACATTCCCCCATTTGTGGAATAAGATGCTTATTTTGGAAGCATTCTGTAGCATTTACATCAGCTCTGGGCACAACCCCTCAAGATTTCATGTTCGTGACCCCCTCCAACCACTAGTGAGCATTATATTTGCAATAATGCTTTGAGTATTTTAGCTCTGTTTATTGCCTAACCACAATGGCTTTAGCATCTGAAAACGTAAGGACATATTTTAGGTTGTATGAAGGATTCAAGCTTGATTCTTACAAATCTTACGCATTTTGCTAAAACACAGACGATTATTTAGACAATGTTACATCATCTGTTTGCGGATAGTGCTTAGTTTTGCATTTTTCTCTCAACATTTCCAAGACATTTGGTTTTATCGACTAAAATGTTTATCCATGACGATTGCTTTGTAATTTAAACTAAAATCCCAGTTTAGATATTGTAGGAACTGTGGGAAAGCTCAACACAGAATGATACAGCATTAACTGGCAGAGCAGAAAATTTTAGAGAATCCCCAATTTACAAATAAAAGTGAGGACAACTGTGTCATACAAACTGTGTACTTATTACGTCGTATCACTTGCCAGTATTTTGTATAATAGTAAGGAAGTGGGGGATTACCTTTAGCATAACTCATTATTTCCTCTAGACACTACAATCTGTTGTCTGCCCAGATTCACACAACATTTTCATCTCACTATTTCTGGGGCATTTCATTTTTAACCCCTTAAAGGGGTACTTCACCCCTAGACATCTTATCCCCTTTCCAAAGGATAGGGGATGAGATGTCTGAATGCGGGGGTCCAGCTGCTGGGACCAACCCCCCCCCCCCCCATGATCTCCATGCAGGCATCCTGGCATTCTGAACATTATGTTTGGAATGCTGGTGGGTCCCCTTCTGACATCACTCCACGCCTCTTCATTCATGTCTATGGGAGGGGGCATGATGGCATGAGGGGGCGTGGTGTTACATCACAACCCCAGCCAACCGAATTCAGTGTTCTCAACATAATGTTCAGAACGCCAGGGTGCCCGCATGGAGATCGCAGAGGGTTCCAGTGGCTGGATCCCGCGATCAGACATATTATCCCCTATTTGTTGTGTGTGGGGAAATGAAAAGAAACTACAGTTTTGCAATATTTTGTGGGTTTTGTTTTTACACAGTGCACTTTATGGTAAAAAATAACATGTAATCTTTATTCTGTAGGTCAGTGCAGTATCGCTGCTCCCCGTCATTAGCAGTGAGTATCTGTCTACTCATAGTAGTCACTCACCACTATGAACAGAGAGCAACTCCTGTGCACACTTTATAATCACTTAATGCTCCAGGCTGTACATTTAGGCCCTGGTGTGTTAAGGCCAGAGCATCAAGGGTATGCATTTATGCCCAATGTCCTGAATGGGTTAAGGGAGCCTCCGACACAGAGAATTCTTTGTCATTTATGTTTTTCTCATGGCTGGATATTTTGAGCAATATGAAATTCAAGTGACTAACAGAATCAAAATTGTTTTCTGTGAAAGCAAATTTCAGATTCAGGGCTATTGAACTTAAAAAAAAAAAAGTAAGCAAAACAATAGAGTTAATTCTTTATGTAAACATTTTCAAATATAACACAAAAATACTTGCCACAGATTATAAATAGAACAGTAGGCATGATTGATTTGCCTGACATAGATAGGAGCCTTGAAGTAATAAATATAAATATATAAATATATTTTACAGACATGTTTTTATACATACAGTGGGGGATCAAAAGTTTGGGCACCCCAGGTAACAATGTGTATTAATGTGCATAAATAAGCCAAGGAGAGATGGAAAAATCTCCAAAAGGCATCAAATTACAGATTAGACATTCTTATAATATGTCAACAAAAGTTCGATTTTATTTCCGTCATTTACACTTTCAAAATAACAGAAAACATAAAAATGGCATCTGCAAAAGTTTGGGCACCCTGCAGAATTTATAGCATGCACTGCCCCCTTTGGCAAGTATCACAGCTTGTAAACGCTTTTTGTAGCCAGCCAAGAGTCTTTCAATTCTTGTTTGAGGTATCTTTGCCCATTCTTCCTTACAAAAGTCTTCCAGTTCTTTGAGATTTCTGGGCTGTCTGTCACGCACTGCTTTTTTAAGGTCTATCCATAGATTTTCAATTATGCTGAGGTCAGGAGATTGTGAAGGCCATGGCAAAATCTTCAGTTTACGCCTCTTGATGTAATCCACCGTGGATTTCGAGGTGTGTTTAGGATCATTATCCATTTGTAGAAGCCATCCTCTCTTTAACTTCAGCTTTTTCACAGATGGCATCGAGTTAGCATCCAAAATTTGCTGAAATTTTATTGAATCCATTTATACTTCTACTTGTGAGATGTTCCCTGTGCCACTGGCTGCAATACAACCCCAAAGCATCATTGATCCACCCCCATGCTTAACAGCTGGACAGAGGTTCTTTTCATTAAATTCTGTTCCCCTTCTTCTCCAAACGTACCTTTGCTCATTCTGGCCAAAAAGTTAAATTTTAACCTCATCGGTCCACATAACTTGTTTCCAAAATGCATCAGGCTTGTCTATATGTTCATTTGCAAAGTTCAAACGCTGATTTTTGTGGTGAAGACGTAGAAGAGTCATTTTCTTCTGATGACTCTTCCATGTAGACCATATTTGTACAAGTATCTCTTTATAGTGGAATAGTGTACCACAACTCCAGTGTCTGCCAGATCTTTCTGGAGGGATTGTGCAGTCAAATGTGGGTTTTGAATAGTTTTTCTCACAATCCTGCGAGCTGTTCTGTCTGATATTTTTCTTGGTCTTGAAGATCTTGCTTTAACTTCCACTGTTCCTGATGACTGCCATTTCTTAATTACATTCCGAACAGAAGATATTGACATCTGAAAACGTTTTGCTATCTTCTTATAGCCTTCTCCAGCTTTGTGAGCGTCAACTATTTTCAGATTTCTAGACACCTGCTGAGAAGAACCCATGGTTCTGATTGTTGGGGCAAGGTCAGATGAGTTTGGGCGTTTAAAACCTTTGAGATTGACATCACCTGGTCTTCTCAGATGATGATTGAGAACAATCCATGACACTGGCAGGTCTCAGCTTTGTAAAGGGGGCAGTACTTGCTATAAATTCGACAGGGTGCCCAAACTTTTGCAGACGCCATTTTTTTTTGTTTTCTGTTATTTTGAAAGTGTAAATGATGGAAATAAAATTTAACTTTTGTTGACATATTATAAGAATGTCTAATCTGTAATTGGATGCATTTTGGAGATTTTTCCATCTTTCCTTGGCTTCTTTATGCACATTAATACAAATGTTTTCCTGGGGTGCCCAAACTTTTGATCCCACTGTATAAATATGTTTTTCAGACAGACATTTTATCTTTTTCTCTCTTTGTAACAAAATATCAATTGATTTAGTTGCATACTGAGAATAGAAACAAATGTTTTTGAGTTTACATGTAATACATATCTATTAGCTTTGTATCTGTTCAGCTAGTGTTGCCAATATCCTAACAGTGATTTGTGGGCAGCCATTGGTTCTAATACAACTGTCCTACTTTTTATTTTTAGCCTTTTTCTTTCAGCTGGTTCATTTTTATTTTGTTTGACAATGTTCTATTCAGGCAAACACGTACATCAAAACACAGCGACACTGCATTTGTGCATCCATTATTGCTTCTGGAAATTGTTTATGTCTGGAGGAAGATATGCATGACAAAACAAGATGCTTTAGCAGCGCACAGAAAAAATACTACAAAGCTTCTCCATATTTGGAAATCTCAGATGTTATTTAAGTCATTGTTTTTCCTGTCTGTTCCTTCTCCTTTTTGGCTTTGAACCAGTTAGAAACACACACGTCCTGTCACATGGGTTCCAACGCGGCCTTGACACGTAAACAATTAGGAATGTGGCAAAATGCAGCAGACGCAACAGCTGAATACATGGTCTAGGATGTAAGGAGGAAGCTGAGTTCACTTACTGTCAGTAGACGAGATTTTTACGTAACTCTTGCAAATATTAAGTTTTGCCTGCCAATATGCATTATGGTTGAGCAACCAAATTGCTCACACATGAACTTATCAAAGGACGTGAAACTGAGAACTATTGATTCATGCTAATAAAGCTTACGGTAATAAATCTCTTACTGTGCCGAAACATGACAAATGTTGCGAATAAATAACCATTATCACTTATGTCATTTTCCACATAAGACCAAAGAGACAAGACCAAACAGGTATTTTTTTGCTATATTATTTTAAAGTATTGGAATGCACATTTTGTTGCACAGAGATCTTGAGGAAAGAGGAAGACGGAGATATAAAGCTGAATGAATCTGTGACAGCGGGTGTATTTAGTAAGTGCTGTGGACTTACTGCTTGATAAGTGGGTAATGCCTAATCATGGGGACGAAGCAGGGGGCCAACCAATCACACAACTTCGCCTTAGGCCTTTTCTAATCAAGATTATGTGATTATGTGGCACGACCAATCTGTCAAAATTATTTATCCTTTGCTTTCGCAAGTTGGTAAACAAAAGAACGTCACAATTTGCCTTTTCATAGTTGGCAAATTCAATGAGAAAGATTTTAGGATTCTAATGATGTCTAACAAGCAAGGGGATTTCAATATTGCTTCATATATGCTGATGTAGCTATTTTTTTATTGACACAAAAAGTCAGTTTAGATTTAAAGGGGTTATCCAGGAAAAAACTTTTTTTTATATATCAACTGGCTCCAGAAAGTTAAACAGATTTGTAAATTACTTCTATTAAAAAATCTTAATCCTTTCAGTACTTATGAGCTTCTGAAGTTAAGGTTGTTCTTTTCTGTCTAAGTCCTCTCTGATGACACCTGTCTCGGGAAACGCCCAGTTTAGAAGCAAATCCCCATAGCAAACCTCTTCTAAACTGGGCGTTTCCCGAGACAGGTGTCATCAGAGAGCACTTAGACAGAAAAGAACAACCTTAACTTCAGAAGCTCATAAGTACTGAAAGGATTAAGATTTTTAATAGAAGTAATTTACAAATCTGTTTAACTTTCTGGAGCCAGTTGATATGGAATACCCCTTTAAAATTGAGATATCATTCTTTCCCTAGTAAGCTTAAAAACTGCATGATATGGCCAAAAGTGTGAGTTCAGGTGCTTCAGGCGCACCCATTGAAAACAGGGGCATAAAGTCAAGTACACAGCCTTGTTATCTCCATAGACAAACATTGCTTATAGAATTGCTCAGAGACTTCTAACATGGCACTGTCTTAAGATGTCACTTACTATGTCAGTTAGTGAAACATTAAGGGGGAATTCATCATTTATGGTCTACTCTCCATGCATGTTTAGAACAGAAATGTTGGGATTTTGATGTGAGCAGGAAAAATTCTTTTCACCAAATCCCCCAGCATAGTGCCAGTTTAGATGCTTTTGTAGGGCTGGTGGGAGTTAGTCTGGGTTAGTGTGTAAAAGAGGTCATGTGCGACAAATTTGTGACCTTTTCCGAAAAGTCGCACTTGATAAATCACTAACTACTGCAAAAACTCTCTAAAGCAATCCACAATGTGTTTATGATTCTGAAATACTCTAAATGAAAAGATGCATGAAAATGGGCTGTGACAATTGATGCTAAATATTATTTTGACTTAAAAAAAACAGGGTAAACAGTTTGATGAATTTCCCACCATTCTGCTCATTTAAAAATCAAGTTCAGTATCCAGAAGTTAAAGGGGTACTAAACCCCGAGACATCTTATCCCCTATCCAAAGTATAGGAAGTTTGTGACGTCACGACTCCGCCCCGTGTGACATCACGCCGTCACGCCCCCTCCCATAGCCTTGCATTGAGGGGACGGGGCGTGACGTCACACGGGTCGGGACCCAGACCCTCCAGCGCTTCCGGAGCAGAAACAGGTGGGTGCCACATGCTATATTGCTGGGGTCCCCAGCGGCGGGACCCCTGCGATCAGACATCTTATCCCCTATCCTTTGGATAGGGGATAAGATGTCTAAAGGTGGAGTACCCCTTTAAAGGGTAACTCCGGTGAAAACCTTTTTTCTTTTAAATCAACTGGTGGCAGAAAGTTAAACATATTTGTAAATTACTTCTATTAAAAAATCTTAATCCTTCCTGTACTTATGAGCTGCTGAATACTACAGAGGAAATTCTTTTCTTTTTGGAATGCTCTCTGATGACATCACGAGCACAGTTCTCTCTGCTGACGTTATTATAATAATAATAATACTTTATTTATTGTAGTCCTTAGTGGGATTTGAACCCAAGTCCCAAGCACTGCAAGGCAGCAGTGCTAACCCCTGAGCCACCATGCTGCCCGAAGCATACATCTGCTATGCATGGTTGCTAAAATGGACAGAGATTTAAGCAGAGAGCACTGTGCTCGTGATGTCATCAATGCTCCAAAAAGAAAGGAATTTCCTCTGTAGCATTCAGCAGCTAATAAGTACTGGAAGGATTAAGATTTTTTAATGGAAGTAATTTACAAATATGTTTAAATTTCTGCCACCAGTTGATTTAAAAGAAAAAAGGTTTTCACCGGAGTATCCCTTTAACTTCTTATTGAGCCAGAGCTTGGATTTGCACAGTGACCTTAGGTTTGTGTGCAGCTTCTCGACAATTGAAACCCAGTTCATTACACCGGATTTTTGTGCCGATGTCACTTTCAGAAGCAGTTTGGCCTAAGAAAGGCAACTCATACATACACATGCTTGCCATAACTTACTGTATATTGGTATATTAAATTGGTATATTGGCGTATTCAATTTGTATTAGGGAACAAAGACAGAGCACACAATTATCTGCAATGCAAGTCATGTGTAAGAGCCTTAAAACAAGCTCTCAATTACTTTCCTATAAGCCTGTGTCAATAAACCTCTTAAGGCATTAACACAGTTAATAAATGATAAAAGGGTATGTGATAATAAGGTTACATTTTCCTGGCCCATTATTATCACAGATTGCTGGATAACTATGTAGGGCACATTTAAATGTTTCTGAAAATTACTTGAGGTAGATAGAGGTCAAAGCACTTTCGGGGACTAAATCCTTACTTTCAATGTCCCTGAAAATGACACCTTTCCAGCATCTTGAGGCAAAGTATGTTTCCTTTCTGAGTGTTTTTAATCTGTGTCTCATTCATACACGTTACGCATTTTAAACTTAAAAAGTCAAGCTGCAAACTTGCAATGGAGCATAACGAGGATTCTTTTTTTATTTCGTTTTATTGCTAAGCTTTTCTTCTTGTCTATAGGCATGGACCACTATGGATTGTGTGCAGACACATATGCCTTCAATTTGCTGTATGTTCTAGATGCTGTATTGGTATTTTTCATCTTTTACCACACAGAAATACATTGTACTCATGCTTGTTTCATATCCTTTATCTTTTGTAACACTAAGGCTATAAATAAAATGTTATGATCCCTTATAAATTCAGTTGATGTTCTCTGGTGTCCAATAGTTAACCCCTTCTTGTTGCAATGATTTTCATATTCTGAAGCAGACTTTTTATTGAACACCTTTTTATTCATACAAAGAAAGGCATCTATTCAGTATGGAGTAGGCTCAACTGATGAGCTTCCTGCAGGCTTCCCCACACAACTTATGCCATACATGTATGTCATATATCTCAAGGGTTAATGTCCTCACAAAAATAAAGATTTTAACCAAGAAGATATAAAATGTAGAAAACACACAAGATACTAGAAAAGTTTTGTGCGCATCATTCCTATATGTTACAAGGGTTATCTTGTTTGGATAACAATCCTATTGTAATGCCTTAACTGCTTAACCCCTTAAGGACCCTTGACGTACGCGTACGTCATGACACCCTGGTACTTAAGGACCCATGACGTACGCGTACGTCATGGACAATTCCGGTCCCCGCCGGGCGGGGATCGGACCAGGATGCCTGCTGAAATCATTCAGCAGGCATCCCGTGCATCATTTGACCCCCCCATGTCGGCGATCGCAAAAAAAACGCAAGCGAATTCACACTTGTGAATCGCTGCGATTCCGGTGATGCGGGTCACTGGTGACCCGCTGACCCGGAGATACAAGGTGATCGGGGGTGTATCCTAGGATACACCCCTGATCACCTCCTGTATCTATGGGGAGGTGGCGATTTTGTCACCCCCCCCCCCCCAGGATCGCTATTATTGGCTGGTCCAGCCAATAGCAGCCGGGAGGGGTTAACCGCATCCTCCTGCAGCTCCCGCGGCTGGCTGGGTTCAGTCAGCGGTCAGAGCTGCTGGAGGAAGACCGGGACCCCCCCTCTGCTGAGATCGGAGCCCCCACAGAAGAAAAGAAGCCCCCCATAGATCAGGGAAAGAATACAGCCCAGGGAAAGGTAGGGTAAAAAGTCAAATAAAAGTTAAAAAAAGAAAAAAAATATTTTTCCGCCCCCCCGACCCCCTAATAGGTCCCCAAGAGTCCGCCGCAATTTTTCAGTGTGACCCGGGCCCTATTAGGGGTTCAGGGCGCTGCATTTGGCCACCCCCCCTTTTTTTTTGCCGCATCGCTCCCCCCCCCCCCCCATACAGTTTATAGTTACACCAATCACACACAGTAAATACTGATCTTTGGCGACTGGAAAAGAGCAGGCCGGACTTCCCAAGGAACTGAAGTAATAGGTGCCAGGATTGTCCCAGGCCAACACTTTCCAGGTGAAGTCCCCCACACTGGAAAGAAGGGACGAACCCAGAAAAGATGCAGAGTGTGTTACAAGAGGGGGATACGGAATGATACCACCACTCAATGTGACACTTGCCCTGATCATCCGGGCCTCTGCATTAAGGATTGCTTCAGGGAGTATCACACTTCCATGGAGTACTAAATTTTCCCTTCTCATTTTAATTTTCCATAATTTGACCCCAATGTACCAAGTCAAGAGTACATTCCAAGTTTTAACCCCATATACCACTAAATTGCCCAAAATAATGTTTCATCTGAAAAAATGGGTCATAGGTCACTGAGTCACTATCATCAGGGACTTTTTATGTTGCCTCAAATGCGCAGCGCTCTCTCTCCACCTGAGCAGGGTGCACATTTGAGGCAACAGGTTAGGGACGGCCACACACATCACATTCCCAGAATGATGATTCAGAGCACAGGGTTTGGGGTGGGCATATTTTTTAGTTTTGGCTATGCTCTGGGTCATCATTCTGGGAGCATAATTTATAATTTTATGTCCCACTGTACCCCATTTTAGTTATTTAGTATACCCCAGTAATTTACCCCTTGTAATGCCCCTTGAGGGGGGGGGGGGGTGTCCCACTGTTTTGGCTCCATAGGAGAAAGCCAGAGCTCAAGGACCCTGACTGATCTCCGGCACCTCTGAGACCGGTGTGCAAGCTGTTTACGCCCAGACTTGAGGTATGTCCTTACTCCAAAGAAATGTATTTACACATTTACAATGACATTTTCTCCTTTTACCACTTGTGAAAATGAAAAATTTGGGGTAACCCCAGCATTTTAGTATAAAAAAATCAAATTTTTCATGAATATTTATCAAACACCTGTGGGGTGTTAAGGCTCACTGTACCCCTTGTTACGTTCCTTGAGGGGTGTAGTTTCTAAAATAGTATGCCATGTGTTTTTTTTTTTTACTGTCCTGGCACCATAGGGGCTTCCGAAATGCGATATGCCCCCCCCCCCCCCCCCCCATTTCAGCAAAATTAGCAAATGTGACTCCTCTTCTGAGCATTGTAGTCTGCCCACAGTGCACTTGACTTCCACACATGGGGTATTTCCATACTCAGAAAAGATGGGGTTACACATTTTGGGGGGCATTTCTCTGATTACCCCTTGTAAAAATGTAACATTTTGGGGAAAAAACAGCATTTTAGTGGAAAAAAAGAATAAAAAAACATTTACACATCCAAAGTCGTCAAACACCTGTGGGGTGTTAAGGCTCACTGTACCCCTTGTTACGTTCCTTTAGGGGTGTAGTTTCCAAAATAGTATGCCATTTTTTTTTTTGCTGTTCTGGCACCATAGGGACTTCCTAAATGGGACATGCCCCCAAAAAAACATTTCAGCAAAATTTACTTTGCAAAAGCCAAATGTGACTCTTTCTCTTCTGAGCATTGTAGTACGCCAACAGAGCACTTGACGTGCACATATGAGGTATTTCCATACTCAGAAGAGATGGGGTTAAAAATTATGGGGGTCATTTTCTCCTATTACCCCTTGTAAAAATGTAAATTTAGGGGAAAACCAGCATTTTAGTGAAAAAAAAAATTAATAATTTACACGTCCAACTTTAACGAAAAGTCGTCAAACACCTGTGGGGTGTTAAGGCTCACTGTACCCCTTGTTACGTTCCTTTAGGGGTGTAGTTTCCAAAATAGTATGCCATGTTTTTTTTTTTTTTTGCTGTCCTGGCACCATAGGGGCTTCCTAAATGGGACCTCCCCCCCAAAAAACATTTCAGCAAAATTTACTTTGCAAAAGCCAAATGTGACTCCTTCTCTTCTGAGCATTATAGTGCTCCAACAGAGCACTTGACGTGCACATATGAGGTATTTCCATACTCAGAAGAGATGGGGTAACAAATTTTGGGGGGCATTCTTTCCTATTAACCCTTGTAAAAATTAAAAATTTGGGGGAAACTAGCATTTTAGTGAAAAAAAAAATCATTTACACATCCAACTTTAACAAAAAGTTGTGAAACACCTGTGGGGTGTTAAGACTCACTAGACCCCTTGTTACGTGCCTTGAGGGGTCTAGTTTCCAAAATGGTATGCCATGTGATTTTTTTGCTGTTCTGGTACCATAGGGGCTTCCTAAACAATTTCAGAAAAACTCACTCTCCAAAATCACACTGTTGCTCATTCCCTTCTGAGCCCTCTACTGCGCCTGCCGAACACTTAACATACACATATGAGGTATTTCCTTACTCGAGAGAAATTGGATTACACATTTTAGGAAGATTTCTCTCCTTTTACCCCTTGTAAAAATTCAAAAACTGGGTCTACAAGAACATGACAGTTTAAAAAAATGAAGATTTTGAATTTTCTCCTTCACTTTGCTGCTATTCCTGTGAAACACCTAAAGGGTTAACAAACCTTTTGAATATCATTTTGAATACTTTGAGGGGTGTCATTTTTATAATGGGGTCATTTGTGGGGTATTTCTAATATGAAGACCCTTCAAATCCACTTCAAAACAGAACTGGTCCCTGAAAAATTTCGATTTTGAAAATTTTGTGAAAAATTGGAAAATTGCTGCCATACTTTGAAGCCCTCTGATGTCTTCCAAAAGTAAAAACATGTCAACTTTATGATGCAGTCATAAGGTAGACATGTTCTATATGTGAATCAATATATCATTTATTTAGAATATTAATTTTCCTTATAAGCAGAGAGCTTCAAAGTTAAAAAATATCAAAATTTACAATTTTTTCATAAAATTTTGGAATTTTTCACCAAGAAATGATGCAAGTATCAACAAATTTTACCACTATGTTAAAGTAGAATATGTCACAAAAAAACTATCTCGGAATCAGAATGAAAGGTAAAAGCATCCCAGAGTTATTAATGTTCAAAGTGAAAGTGGTCAGATGTGCAAAAAATGGCCGTGTCCTACAGTGAAAATTGGCTGGGTCCTTAAGGGGTTAAAGCTTCAATGCTCAGCTGCAGGGGAACTGTGATGTGACTGCAGCTTCACAGCACCCTTATTTTCCACTATACATTCATTGATTTTAGATTTTTAGTCTCTTTGTGAAAACATGGTGCTTTTTAGTCGCTTTGTGGAAACATAAAATGTTGAAATGTTGGAATGTTTTTGTCCATTTTTTCAAACCATTAAACACCATTTATGGCTTAAAATCAAATATAAAGGGCTGTAAATGAGGCCCAAAATACAGTGTTTAAATCCTGCCTAAGTTTAGACCAAATGAAAAACTGACCGCTGCCATGTCCCACCTCGGCCGGTGATTGGGCCTGCAGTGGATCAAATACTCACAGGAATTGTGCAACCATGTCCCGAGAGGCCTAGCATATATTCTTACGCCCACATTAAAGGGGTATTCCGGGCAAAAATATTTTATCCCCTATCTAAAGGATAGGGGATAAGATGTCTGATCGCGGGGGGCCCGCTGCTGAGACCCCCTCACGATCTCCCTGCAGCACCCGCATTCTATGCGGGGACTGTGTCGCTAGTTTTGGAAACCTCCGGGTTTCCGGGACTGGGGACGTGACGTCACGCCACGCCCCCTCCATTCTTGTCTATGGGAGGGGGCGTGACGGCCGGAAGAAGCGCATATCTATGCGTGAAACCGCCGGCAGTCGCCTCTGAGTGCCCCACGCCACCTTTACCCCCCTGATCCGGAAGAGCAGCCCGAGATGGGAGCCATATAACATGAGCTGAAGCGGCGAGTGCAGGACACCTGTTTTTGTCTTTTATTGTTATTATAAATTAAGGAGGGACTGGGAGGTGAGGGTGAGTAAGGAGGCATACCAGGCTGTGGTACTTGAGCAGCTAGGCTCTGCTTTCTTGACACTTGGCTGAGAAAAAAGGGGCCATTTTGAAAGTTTAGAAACCATCATCAGCTCCAGGAAAGGTGCAGTTTGCTATTGACTAGTCTCTGCAGCTCATAGCAGCAAATACAGCTGACAGATTCCCTTTAAGGTTCTCAGCTGCGATAGAAGAAATAGAAGAAAAATAGAAGAAAAAAATAGAAGACAAAAAAAAGAAAAAAAAAAAGTAGGTGGAACTTTGAATAGTCCATAGATTTTGCTATTGGCAGCTCTGGATTAGCAAAAAGCCAAAGCTGATCTGAATATACCTGCCAAAACTTTGTCTCGTAATCTCAGGTTACAACAACCTGGCACCCAGACTGCACCTTGGATTAAGACAATCTGTTCTTTTAAAGGGCATCACTCACTGTTTGGCAACAATTCTTGCAGACATTATAAAGTCTTAAATATAACACTTTCTCCTGCTGCTTTTAAAAATCTTGATATCAATCTAAAATTCTCTATATAAATCTAAATTATATTCATTGTTTGACACTATTTTATAGTTTATAAATAAGATTAAGCTACATAAGAAGTTGTGTGTCTTTGCAAATACACAGCTTAATTTACCTTGCAGTAATTTAGAATTATAAATCAATGAACCTGCAATGAGTGGTGGTCTATGGCAGTAAAAGGGGTTAACCCCTTCCCGCAGAATAACTTATATAAACAGGTTATGCTGCTAGTTCGTGCATCCTGATGTTTATATAAGTCATTCAGTTAACCCGGCAATGCGCAGCATTGCACGGGTTAACAGGCAGAAGTCCCGCTGTCACCGGCGGGAGACAAGTTCTACCTGACATCCCAGGGCCATCTGTGACTGGTCCTGGTCAGAGAGCTCTGTGATTGGTCCCTGCGGACAGCTTCTTTGTTACATTAATGCTTGCTCCGAAGCTCTCACTTCTGTAGCGATCGGAGCCGGAGTTAGTGTAGCAGAAGAAAGAAGATATAGTGTATAAAAGCTTTTATAAAAGCAAAAGAAAAAGTTAAAGAAAAAGAGCTGTGGTTCCCCTTACCCCTGCTGCTGTCCTCCATCCATCAATCCCTAGTGCTGGAGCCTGTGGATCTGACAGGCTACAGTGAAGAGCTACATTGTGACTGTTAGCTTTTATAAAAGCTAAAGAAAAAGTTATAAAAAAGAGCTGTGGTTCCCCTTACCCCTGCTGCTGTCCTCCATCCATCCCTCCATCCATCCATCCATCCCTCCATCCCTAGTGCTGTTGCAAGGCTGCAGTGAAGCACTTCTTCCCATTCATTCATTCCATTCATTCAGCTGCTGTAGCCTGTGTAGCCGGAGTTAGTGTAGCAGAAGAAAAAAGAAAGATACAGCTTATAAAAGCTTTTACAAAAGCTAAAGAAAAAGCTATAAAAAAAAGAGCTGTGATGCCCCTTACCCCTGCTGCTGTCCTCCATCCGTCCATCCATCCCTAGTGCTGTAGCGAGGCTGCAGTGAAGCACTTCTTCCCATTAATTAATTCCATTTATTCATTCCATTCATTCATTCCATTCATCAGCTGCTGTAGCCTGTGTAGCCAGAGTTAGTGTAGCAGAAGAAAGAAGATACAGTTTATAAAAGCTTTTATAAAAGCTAAAGAAGAAGTTATAAAAAAAAAAGAGCTGTGGTTCCCCTTACCCCTGGCTTCTGTCCTCCATCCATCCATCCCTAGTACTGTAGCGAGGCTGCAGTGAAGCGCTTCTTCCCATTCATTCATTCATTCACCAACTGCTGTAGCCTGTGATAGTGAACA
Organism: Hyla sarda; assembly: GCF_029499605.1. Classification (NCBI taxonomy): domain Eukaryota; kingdom Metazoa; phylum Chordata; class Amphibia; order Anura; family Hylidae; genus Hyla; species Hyla sarda. The sequence goes on from NC_079191.1 coordinate 233,284,729, forward strand.
GGCTACAATAAAGAAATCTAAGTCTGTCACTGACCATAACAGTGACAGTGAAGAACAAATAATAAAAATTACTGTTGGTGCCCCTGAAGTGTCTGTCACCCTTTCATCCCATCACCACCTGTTACACCTCCATACTACCTTTTTATATTTTTACATAGTCCGTCACTGGTTTGTGACAGCAGTGACAGTTCGCCGTTGTGTTTTCATTTCTAGTGGCGCTAAAGTTTTGCTTTTTTTTTCAGTTTTTCCGTTAGTTAAAAAAAAAAAAAAAATATATATATATATATATATATATATATATAAAATAAATAAAAGATATATAATATTGCAGTGGTAGTGATTTGTCTCTGATTTGTGATAGTAGTGACAGTTTGCTAGTTTTTTTTCTATACTGGTACAACTGGTGACAGTTCACCACTGTTATGTTGTTTGTAGCGCAGTTACATCTTGTTGTTTTTTTTCCATAAAATTTTTTTTTTTAAATAAAAATAAAAATACAAAGATATATATATATAGATATATATATATATATATATATATATATATATATATATATATATATATATACTATTAGTGTTGGTACATCAGAGACACTTCTCCACTGTTTTTTCTAAACTAAAAGTGTCTTCTGAAAATATGTCAAAGCGTCATACATATAACACGGAGGAGACATATGCCTTCTTAGCATCTACCTCAGGTTCAGACAGCGAAGAGTTGCTATATTTGCCTTCTTCTTCCTCGTCCTCTACTGATTCTGATGAGGAACCTCCTCGCCACCATCCTAGGCATAGTACTGAGCCAGTTCCTAGTACCAGTACTGACCAAGGTCCTAGCACCATCTCTGAGTGGGCTCTGGCTTCTAGCTTTATACCCCAATTGCCTGAATTTGTGGCCACTGCAGGCATTTGTGTTAACACCACCGGGTTAAAAGAAGCTGATTTTTTTCAGCTCTTCTTTCCAGAAGAGTTGACTAGCATGAAGTGAAGGAAACCAACAGGTATTGCGAGCAATTTATTGTGGCCCATCCACAGGCATATCATGCCCGGCCTTACCAGAGGATGCCAATCAATCCACTGGAGATAAAAGAAATATTCCGCCTTTCGCTAAATATGAGCATAATTCAAAAGCCCACAATTCGCTCTTATTGGAGTAATGAAATGATTTACCACACTCCATTGTACCGTGCTGTCATGCCAAGGGCTCGGTTTGAAGTCCTCCACAAATTCTTACATTATGCTAATAACGAAAACTGCCCACCACCCAGTGATCCCAATTTTGATCGCATATATAAAATTCGACCCCTTGTCAACTATTTAAATAAAAAAATGTCTGAAGTGTACACCCCTGAAAAAGAAATTGCTGTGGACGAGTCTCTTGTGCACTTTAGGCAATACCTGCCTAACAAATGGGCCAGGTATGGGGTAAAACGTTATAAATTGGGCGGAAGCTCAAAAGCTACACGCACAAGTTTAGAGTCTATGAGGGAAAAGACTCAACAATAGAGCCCCCGGAGTTTCCCCCTGTACTAAAAACAACGGGAAAGATAGTATGGGATCTAGCTAACCTGCTAGATGAAGGTATAATATCTACCTTGATCATTTTTATACTAAGTGTCCCATTACTACAATGCCTGTTTGCCAAGGGTAATATGGTGTGGATACCTGTGGTACCATTAGGCGAAAACAAAGAGATCTTCCCAAAAATGTTGTACGGCAAAAATTGAAGAAGAGGGAAGGCAAGGCTGTGTACAAGGATAACGTAATGCTTGTCAAGTACAGGGACAAGTGTGATGTCCTTGTATTAACCACCATGCACCCAGACAGATCTACCCCTGTCCAAGTCTGTGGTGCCACAGATAGAGCCCCTAAACCTTTGTGTGTCCAGGACTATAATAAGTTCATGGGAGGGGTGGATCTGTCTGATCAGGTCTTGCAGCTGTATACTGCCTTTCGGGCCTGGTATAAGAAATTGGCACTGCATCTCCTCCAAATTGCCATGTTTAATTCATTTGTGCTGTACAAACGTGCAGGAAATACAGCAACATTCCTGCAATTTCAGGAAAATGTTATCAAGGCCTTTCTGTTTGGGGATCAGGAAGGGGAGGGAAGCAGAGCCACAGGATCTGAGAACAGAATAGTACCAGGACAACATTTTTCCTGGGGTAGTTCCCCATAGAGAATTGGGGAGTAGGCTACAGAAGAGGTGTCGGGTATACTACAAGTGTGGCATTAGAAAAGATACCATACACCACTGCGAGACATGTCCCCTCAAGCCCGGTCTGTGCATTCAAGACTGTTTCAAAATTTTTACAATTACTTTGGATAACCCTAAATGCACCCTTGCAATTACATTATTGCTTATTAGTGAGCAATTCAGTAATTTCCCCTTTTTCTCCATTACATTTTATTTCCAAAAATCAAATTGGCAAATCCCTAACAAAACAAAAAATTATAATATACCCCTAGATGAATACTTAGGCCGGTGTAGTATTATATTTTCACCACCTTGCGAAACCCCTAACAAAACTAAAAATAATTCTTATTATACCCCTATATGAATACCTTGGCAGGTGTAATTTCATATTTTTGTAAAAGTGAAAAAAATTGGTGCTAAAAGTGCAAAATATGCATCCAATTTAGAAATGTCATTTTCACAGCTTAGTTCTACAAACTTTCCTCCAACACCTGAAGGGTCAAAAAACTTGCTATACCCCTAAATGGAGTCTATCTGGGGTGTAGTTTTCAAACTGGAGTGCAAAGTGGGGGGTTCCCACTGTTCTGGCACCATGAGGGTTTCCTAAATGCGATATGCCCCCCCAAAAACCATTTCAGCTAAATTCTCTCTCCAAAAGCAAAATTTTGATCCTTCCTTTCTGGAACCTGTAGTTCACCAGCAGAGCATTTTACGTCCGCATATGGGGTATTTCTTACTCGAGGGAAATGCGTCAACAAATTTGGGGGTGATTTTCTTCCTATTACCCCTTGTGAAAATACTAAATTTGGGGTAACACCAGCAATTTAATGTAAAAAAAAAAAAAATTCACTTAAATCTCAAACTTTAATTAAATGTTGTGAAACACCTGTGGGGAGTTAAGGCCCACTGTACCCCTTGTTACATTACTTGAGGGGTGTAGTTTCCAAAATGGAGTGCCATGTTGGGGGTTCCCACTGTTCTGGTACCATGGGGGCTTCCTAAATGTGACATGCCCCCCAAAAACCATTTCAGCAAAATTCTCTCTCCAAAAGCCAAATTTTGCTCTTTCCCTTCTGAGACCTGTAGTTCGACAGCAGAGCATTTTACATCTTCATATGGGGTATTTCTTTACTCGAGAGAAATGGGGCTACAAATTTTGGAGTGATTTTTCTCCTATTACCCCTTGTAAAAATACAAAATTTGGGGTAACACCAGCAATTTAGTGTAAAAAAATGAATTTTTCATTTAAACCTCAAACTTTAATGAAATGTTGGGAAACACCTGTGGGGAGTTAAGGCCCACTGTACCCCTTGTTACATTCCATAAGGGGTGTAGTTTCCAAAATGGAGTTCCATGTTGGGGGTTCCCACTGTTCTGGCACCATGGGGGCTTCCTAAATGCGACATGCCCTCCAAAAATCATTTCGGCAAAATTCTCTCTCCAAAAGCCAAACTTTGCTCTTTCCCTTCTGAGACCTGTAGTTCCCTAGCAGAGCATTTTACATCCTCACATGAGGTATTTCCATACTTACAAGAAATGAGGTTACAAATTTTGCGGGTCTTTTTCTTTTGTTACCCCTTGTAAAAATGAAAAAAAAAAATTGGGTTACAATAACATGTTAGTGTTAAAAAAAATTGAGATGTTGAGTTTTCTCCTCCACTTTGCAGCTATTACTATGAAACACCTAAAGGGTGAAAAAACTTACTGAATGTCATTTTGAATACTTTGAGGTGTAAAGTTATCATAATGGGTTAATTTATGGGGGACTTATAACTTAAAGGCCCTCAAATTTACTTAAAAACTGAACTGGTCCCTGAAAACTTATGATTTTGAAATTTTCTTGAAAATCTTGAAAATTGCTGCTAAACTTCGAAACCCTCTAATGTCTTCAAGAAGTAAAAACATGTCAACTTTATGATGCCAGTTGTATATGTGAATCAATATATAATTTATTTGGCATGTCCATTTTCCTTACAAGCAGAGAGTTTCAAAGTTAGAAAAATGCAAAATTTTCAAATTTTTCATGAAATTATGGAATTTTTCACAAAGAAATGATGCAAGTATTGATGAAAATGTATCACCAACATAAAGTAGAGAATGTCACAAAAAAACAATCTCAGAATGAGTATGATACGTAAAAGCATCCAGAGTTATTAATGCTTAAAGTGACACAGGTCACATTTGCAAAAAGTGGTCCTCAGTCCTTAAGTGGTTAATGTTAGCACCCTTGGTATTTTATAGCAGTGTAATAGGTTAATGGTTGCCTCTCCAGTGGTCTAGGACAGTGAAGAGGTTAATATCACCCCCTCTAGAGGATTGTAGCAGTAAAGGGGTAATTGTCTGGAGGTCTAGGGCAGAAAAAAGTGAAAAACACTATCCATCCTGACCTAGGACAGTGATGGGGGTTAATAAGACCATCTCTTGTGGTCTAGTGCAGTGAAAGGGTTAATATATGGATCCTAGGTGGTCTAGGATAGTTAATGTTCAGGATTTCTGGTGGTCTAGGGCAGTAAAGGGGTTACTCTATCATATTTGGTGCCCAGTGGGCATCACTCCTCACCAGATTATAACCTTGTCTCCACTACTGTATAACAGGCGGGTATGGGCTAGAATGTTTTTTTTAAATCAACTGGTGCCAGAAGGTTAAACAGATTTGTAAATTACTTCTATTAAAAAATCTTAATCCTTCTTGTACTTATTAGCTGTTGAATACTACAGTGGAAATTATTTTCCGTTTGAACACAGAGCTGTCTGCTGACATCATGAGCACAGTGCTCTCTGCTGACATCTCTGTCCATTTTAAGAACTGCCAGAGTAAAAGGAAATCCCCATAGCAAACATAGGCTGTTCTGGGCAGTTCGTAAAATGGACAGAGATGTCATTAAGAGATGGATTAAGATTTTTTAATAGAAGTAATTTGCAAATAACCGGAGTACCCCTTTAAATATGTAGTCATTTCAAGGAGGTCAGTTGATACACAGTGGGTGGCAAAAAGTAACATCATAGAAAGTACTCCATTCTGGGGAGTTGGAGGATAGTTTATAAGGGGTCCTGTGTGACTTCTTGTGTGTCATCTGGGGGTTAGGGTTCTAGGTTCTTAGACATGGTCAATCCTGGGGACAGGGTGACTTCTGGTTATGTGCCTGACATCCTACTCACAATTGTAACAGGAGGCTGAACACTGATACTTCAGCTTCCTGGTACTTCTCAACACTTATCATATAATACTTGCAGAGGGGATAGAGAGGAATGCCCTGCTAACTAATGCTCGGACCTATGACTTTCTGCTCCTACCATTCTGAACCAGCTTTACAGTTTAGTAGCTGGTAATATTCATCAACTGGCATGTGCTGCATTAAACGTCAATGGTCCACCAGTATGAGTAAATATACCCAAATGTGTTCCGATCATGGAAATATCTGTAGTGCCTTAACATATAAAAGGTCACATGTACAAACCTGAGAATATATTTCTCATGAACTGTGTCTTTCTCTTTCTAGGAAAAAGTATCACTGAAAGCATACAATGATATCATGGTCTCCTAATACAAGGTAAAGCCACTCACTAAAGAAGTATCTTTGGAAGATGAATCATTCATTCAGCTATTCACCTTTATGTTTCATTTTCATTTCTTGGAAACAGAATTTTTTTTTTACTAGGGGAGCACAAAGAAAGACAGAGGATTAAATTGTCAGTGTATACCATTATATTTGACTAACTTGCTAAAATAAGTAGAATTTATAGTTTACAAACAGAACAACATTTTTGAAAACAAATACAAATTTTTGTACCTTCAACCCAGTAACAACTTTATACTGACAGACTTTATATGTAACTTGCCCCTTTCTATAACACACGCACCTCAGTAGTAACACACTTCTTCCCTATCCATTTCTTAACCACATTTGCCCATCACTCTAATATATCACATTCTCTTATTGCTTTTATAGTAGCATTCCCCCTGTTATGGTCATCCCCACACAACATATATAATAGTCCATCACTTATCACCTTTTTAATGGTGTAATACTTTATTACCACTGTAGTAGCCTATTTCTATATAGTTTATTCTCCCATCATGCAACGCCTTTCACTGCAACAGCAGCTGTGCGTGATAAGCAAAACCAGGGGCCAGTGGGCAATTACAGCAACATTGGGTCGACTCACAGCCTCCTTCCAGGTCTGGACCTGGAAGGAGGCTGTGAGTCGACCTAATGCTGCCGTAATTGCGCACTGGCCCCTGGTTTTGCTTATCACGCACAGCTGCTGTTGCAGTGAAATGCGTTGCATGATGGGAGAATAAACTACCTTGCTTTTATCCACTCGTGTATACCATCTGTGTCCAGCGCCACACTGAGACCGGTGTTCCTCTTCGAAGCTATCCGTTTGATCTCTATACCTAACCGGCCGGCTGCGGACACTATCACTATACGCACTCACCATTGTTGTGTATGTGGAAACACAACCCCTATAGGTGAGCATTAAATTCTTATTCTATACACCTCACAGGTTTATCTTTTAATGCACCATGGAGCGCTGTACCCCATTTTGTCTGTTTTGTCTATATAAGCTCTATTGGAACCTATTTACTTACAGCCTTTGTTGTAGTACAGCTTACATCACTTCTGTAGAAGCCTATTCCTTTATTATCACTGTATTAGCCCATTTTCCTATGACCTACATAGTAGCTCATTCCCCCATGACCTTTGCAGTATACCATTCCCCTATCACCTCTATAGTTACCCATTTTCCTCGTAGCCCGTTCCCCTTTCACATGCTTAGTAACCCAATCTCAGATCACATGTATAGTACTCCATCAATGTTTAATGGACTATTCCTTCATCATTTATATCATAGCTCAGTCTCCCTAAGGGCATGTTCACATAGATAGGTTTTCGCCTCAAAAACCATGCTGTTCTTGCTTAAAACCCACCTTCCATTGATTTCAATGAGAGTCTGGGGGAAAATACACCTTTTGTAATGCATTCTTTTCGCCTGCAAAGAAGTGACATGTCACTTTATTGGTGAGGTTCTGTCCATACGCTGCATGGTTTTCTCCCATTGAAATTAAGGAAGAGCTATAAAAGACGACAGGTATTTAGAAAGCTCAGTGGGACATACATTTTTAAGAAAGAAATACTCCGGTGGAAAACATTATAATTTTTTTTGAATCAACTGGTGCCAGAAAGTTAAACAGATTGGTAAATTACTTCTATTTAAAAATCTTAATCCTTCCAGTACTTATCAGATGCTGTAAAATACAGAGGAAGTTCTTTTCTTTTTGAATTTCTTTTCCATCTGTCCACAGTGCTCTCTGCATGTCAGGAACTGTTCAGAGCAGGAACAATTCCCTATAGCAAACTTTTCCTGCCCTGAACAGTTCCTGTTTAACTTTCTGGCACCAGTTTGCAATGTCTGAGTACCGGATGTGGCTCCGTACCTCCTGTCCTATCAGGCAGAGTCCTTGCATGTCCCCAGGGCTCCCCTGCAGCATCTCCCACTCTACATATAGGTTTTGTATATTAAGAGCATTGTACCTTTAATTGTTAGTGACATGCTTGTATCACATGTTCATTTCCCAGAGAACCCCCAGTGACTAGGTGACCTCCCAAGTGACCTATGGGCTCCTTGCACATCCCCTTTATATAACAAGGGGAGGAGCTGCAATCTCTCTCTAAGCTCATTGCTAATTGCAGTGAAGTCAAGTGTTCCAGTGTCTGTGTCCAGAGCATTGGAGGCCTCCAACCTAAATTACTGCAGCCACCAGTTGGTCCTAAGTAAGTCAAGTCATCTCAATTGTCTGTCACCATCTCAAGTCAAGTCAAGTCATCTATTGTCACCGTGGCCTGCATTATAGTCTGTCAAGTCACTGCAAGTCCCAGCAAGCCTGCGAGCTCCCCCCCTACCCTTAACCTGGCCTTGGACTCTTTATTGTGCCTGCCTAACCTATGATTAGCGGTACTACCTTCGTGTGGCATCCCGACAAGAAGGGGTTAATACCATCTACTCCTGGGGCCATAACATCTGCCCCTTACACCTCACATCACACCTCGTGCCGCACCACAAGTTGATTAAAAAATGTTTTTCCACCCGAGTACCCCTTTTATGACAAATTATTTCGAAGACGATTTGGTGTTTTTTTTGGTGCAGAACATTGCTTCAAAAGCTACATGTTTGAGACTCCAGCCTGACTGGGCAGTACAAAACTACCCCAAGAACCGCCTTCAAAATAAAGAAAAAAAAACATAAAAACACACACTAAAAAAAGAAGTGGTGCATCTTCTTGGAGCGATATTTGAAGCATATTTTATATAAGTGGTTATTGTCCATGTGAACATCCTCTAAAAGGGATAGGGATCTATACTTGCTGCCCATTGACTTCAGTGGGTAGCAAAATCTGCTACAGCAAATCTGCCACAATGGCATCCTACACCAGATGAAAGGTGTGGATGTGTAACATGTAGAGTAATACATACATTTAGGTGCACTACTGTGGTAGATGTAGACAGTGACATATGGCTAACCATCAAACTGATGTGAAAATTAGCCATTAGCCAGACATTAGCCAATATATCCTCAGGGCTCAGGTATGTCCTTCATATAGGGATTTACTGGCTAATGTCTCAATTTTAACACCAGTTTGAGGGTTAGTCATATGTCACTGTCTACATCTACCACAGTAGTGCACCTAAATTCCTGTATTATTCTATATGTTACACATCCACACCTTTTATCTGGTGTAGGATGCCTTTGTGGCACTTGTAGTCCACTGCAGGCATCCTCCATTGTATGCATTTTATGCTGGGGATCGCCCTTAGCAACAGACCACAAGGGCAGGATCTGCTCCCCCACTATATATGCACAACTGCATTTGGGGTTGAGCACCTCCAGCCATGTGAGACCACATTTTTTCTTCTTGTTGTTTAAATCTTATATTTGGAGGTGTATAAACTGCACATTTAATGCGCCTTGATCACTTTCTAGGCAGAATTAAAGAGCACCTGTCATCAACTAAACTTTCCCTGATCCCCCTCCCCATCTGTCCCTTACTCTAACTATGCCTATCCCTGTGTTTATTGAGGTTTAAAACGCTGTGGAAATACCTTTTTTTTTTATCCCTCTTGATTAGCTCAGGAGCACTGTCTTTCTGAGGGGTGAAAGGAGGCGAGTCCTGGCAGTCATGATGTCACATGAAGCCTGGCCGGGACTCTGCTTCTGCCAGTCTTCCTGTATGCTGCTCTCCCTCTGCAGCAGTGTTTCCCAACCAGGGTACCTCCAGCTGTTGCAAAACTACAACTCCCAGCATGCCCAGACAGCCAACAGCTGTCTGGGCATGCTGGGAGTTGTAGTTTTGCAACAGCTGGAGGCACCCTGGTTGGGAAACACTGCTCTGCAGTGTGCATACAGACTAAGTACAGGGGGAGGGACAGCAGCCTCTGTCTCTCTCTCTCTCCTGTGTCTCTCTGCACTAAAAAGTCAATGCTGAGAACCAGGGGCGGTGGGAGCAATTACAGAGGCAGTAATTAAGATGAATGTCAGGGGGGGCACAGAGCAGGGAGTGCAGTGAGATAATACAATGTATAAGATAACGTGTGGTGAGGGGCAGGGAGAACACAGAGCAGGGGGGAGGGGGAGGTGACTGGCCTCTGTTAAATGAGAGGCATGTGCAGGCTTGTAGCTCACAGTGCTGCTCCAGGCTGAGAGCGAGTCCTGAGCTGAGAGTACTGAACTTCCTGTGGAAGGACCAGTGCCCTTTCAGCATTAGTCCTAAAAGCTGTACACTTACTATGATAAGCATAGGAAGCTGCCTGCAAACCAGGCATAGAAGAGAGACCCCTAGTGGCCAAAAGTATAAAATGAAAAAACTGGTATAAATATTAATATTTTTTAATGAAGATATATTACAATATGTCTTCCTTAATGATTATGAACAACATATTAAAAGTTTTTGTTGATGACAGTTACTTTTTAAGGTTCACCTGTGATGCCGGTAACACATTAGCCAACTTGGGTGGGGCTTATAGTCTGCCTCCCTCCTCCCATTGTATGTGTGCCCAGCCACACTGGAGGTAACTGGGAGCAGGCTATAAGTCGGGCCTCATGCTGCTGTAATTGCCCACTGACCCCTGCCCATATGGCACAGGTAGGTTAGTGTTAGGTCCTGTGCCACTTGAGAAACCTTGGCGTTGTATATATATACTGGCTAATGTCTCAATTTTAACATCAGTTTGAGGGTTAGCCATATGTCACTTTTACCTTTACCACAATAGTGCACCTAAATTTATGTATTACAGCAAATCTGCAGCAGATTGGCAGCAGAAAATACCCTCAATCATACAGTCTAGATGGAGTGATAATATCAGTGAAGTTTTTTTAACTGCCATTCTATCCTTCTCTGGCAGTGAGAACACATGCAATGTGAAATAGAACCATTATTTTTTATGTTCCAAGTGTTTTTTTTTTTTACATCTGTCCTATTGCCTTTGAGTCATACAAAAAGCAGCTTTCTGTATACTTGTATTTCAGAATAATATTAACCCCTTAACCACCAGCGCTGTATTTATATGGCTCAGCCATGCAGCAGGTCTATGAAGAGTGCTCAGTTGAGATCACTTCATATCCATTCAGTCCCGGCTGCTATCAGCAGCCAGGACCCATGGCTAATGCCAGACATCAGTGATTTGGCTGATGTCCAGCATTAACACTTTGATTGCGACATCTAAAATGCTGAAAATCTAATGGCGGTAGCTCAGCAGAGCTCATTGGGACCATCGTTAGGAAATCGCAATGTCCCAATCAGCTAAGAGGACAGCAAGAGGGCCCTTACCTGTCTGCTCGCCATCCGATCATTGCTCCTATTCTCCAGTCAGCCATGGCAGCCTAGAGCGGTGAAGCACAGATAACACTGATCAATGCTATGCTGTGGCATAGCATTGTTAGTGTATGCAATCTAAAGATTGCTGTCACGATGCCGGCTGGCAGGAGGTGGATCCTCTGTGCCAGAGAGGGATTGGCGTGGACCGTGCTAGTGGACCGGTTCTAAGTCACTACTGGTATTCACCAGAGCCCGCCGCAAAGCGGGATGGTCTTGCTGCGGCGGTAGTGACCAGGTCGTATCCACTAGCAACGGCTCAACCTCTCTGACTGCTGAAGATAGGCGCGGTACAAGGGAGTAGACAGAAGCAAGGTCGGACGTAGCAGAAGGTCGGGGCAGGCAGCAAGGATCGTAGTCAGGGGCAACGGCAGGAGGTCTGGAACACAGGCTAGGAACACACAAGGGAACGCTTTCACTGGCACAATGGCAACAAGATCCGGCGAGGGAGTGCAGGGGAAGTGAGGTATACATAGGGAGTGCACAGGTGAACACACTGATTAGAACCACTGCGCCAATCAGCGGCGCAGTGGCCCTTTAAATCGCAGAGACCCGGCGCGCGCGCGCCCTAGGGAGCGGGGCCGCGCGCGCCGGGACAGGACCGACGGAGAGCGAGTCAGGTACGGGAGCCGGGGTGCGCATCGCGAGCGGGCGCCACCCGCATCGCGAATCGCATTCCGGCTGGAGGCGGTATCGCAGCGCACCCGGTCAGTGGATCTGACCGGGGCGCTGCGGGAGCGAGAGTGTAGCGAGCGCTCCGGGGAGGAGCGGGAACCCGGAGCGCTCGGCGTAACAGTACCCCCCCCTTGGGTCTCCCCCTCTTCTTGGAGCCTGAGAACCTGAGGACCAGATTTTTATCTAGGATATTGTCCTCAGGTTCCCAGGATCTCTCTTCAGGACCACAGCCCTCCCAGTCAACCAAAAAGAAGGTTTTTCCTCTGACCTTTTTGGAGGCCAGTATCTCCTTTACGGGAAAGATGTCAGAAGAACCGGAGACAGGAGTGGGAGAGATAAGTTTAGGAGAGAAACGGTTGATGATGAGTGGTTTAAGAAGAGAAACGTGAAAGGCATTAGGAATACGAAGAGAAGGAGGGAGAAGAAGTTTATAAGAGACAGGATTAATCTGGCACAAAATTTTGAAAGGACCAAGATAGCGTGGTCCCAATCTGTAGCTGGGAACACGGAAGCGGACATATTTAGCGGAGAGCCATACCTTGTCTCCGGGAGAAAAAATGGGGGGAGCTCTTCTTTTCTTATCAGCAAACTTCTTCATGCGTGATGAAGCCTGTAAGAGAGAATTTTGGGTCTCTTTCCATATGGTGGAAAGATCACGAGATATTTCATCCACAGCGGGTACACCAGAGGGCAAGGGAGTAGGGAGGGGGGGAAGAGGGTGACGGCCGTACACCACGAAAAATGGGGATTTGGAAGAAGATTCAGAAACTCTGAAGTTATACGAGAATTCGGCACATGGTAGAAGATCTGCCCAGTCATCCTGGCGGGAGGAAACAAAATGCCGTAAATAATCACCCAGGACCTGGTTAATTCTTTCTACTTGCCCATTGGATTGAGGATGATAAGCAGAAGAAAAGTTTAATTTAATCTTGAGTTGTTTACAGAGAGCCCTCCAGAATTTAGACACGAATTGGACGCCTCTATCCGAGACGATCTGCGTGGGCAACCCGTGAAGACGAAAAATGTGTACAAAAAATTGTTTTGCCAACTGAGGCGCAGAAGGAAGACCAGGAAGAGGGATGAAATGTGCCATCTTGGAGAATCGATCAACGACCACCCAAACAACAGTGTTGCCACGGGATGAGGGTAAGTCTGTAATAAAGTCCATACCAATCAGAGACCAAGGCTGTTCGGGAACAGGCAGAGGATGAAGAAGACCAGCGGGCTTCTGGCGAGGAGTCTTATCCCGGGCACAGACAGTGCAGGCTCGCACAAAATCCACAACATCCGTCTCCAGAGTCGGCCACCAATAGAAACGAGAGATGAGTTGCACGGATTTCTTGATGCCCGCATGACCTGCGAGATGGGAGGAGTGACCCCATTTGAGGATTCCGAGGCGTTGGCGTGGGGAGACGAAGGTCTTCCCTGGAGGAGTTTGCCTGATGGAGGCTGGAGAAGTGGAGATCAGGCAGTCAGGAGGAATGATGTGTTGCGGAGAGAGCTCTACTTCCGAGGCATCCGAGGAACGAGAGAGAGCATCGGCCCTAATGTTCTTATCGGCAGGCCGAAAGTGAATTTCAAAATTAAATCGGGCAAAGAACAGAGACCACCTGGCCTGGCGAGGATTCAGCCGTTGGGCAGACTGGAGATAGGAGAGGTTCTTGTGATCGGTGTAAATAATAACTGGAAATCTTGATCCCTCCAGCAGATGCCTCCATTCCTCAAGTGCTAATTTAATGGCTAGTAGCTCTCGATCCCCGATGGAGTAGTTCCTCTCCGCCGGAGAGAAGGTCTTAGAAAAAAAACCACAAGTAACAGCATGCCCGGAAGAATTTTTTTGTAGAAGGACCGCTCCAGCTCCTACTGAGGAGGCATCTACCTCCAATAGGAAGGGTTTAGATGGGTCAGGTCTGGAGAGCACGGGAGCTGAAGAAAAGGCAGACTTGAGCTGTTTAAAGGCGTCTTCCGCTTGAGGAGGCCATGACTTAGGATTGGCATTCTTTTTGGTTAAAGCCACGATAGGAGCCACAATGGTGGAAAAATGTGGAATAAATTGTCTGTAATAATTGGCGAACCCCAAAAAACGTTGGATAGCACGGAGTCCGGAGGGGCGTGGCCAATCTAAGACGGCAGAGAGTTTGTCTGGATCCATTTGTAGTCCCTGGCCAGAGACCAAGTATCCTAGGAAAGGAAGAGATTGACATTCAAACAGACATTTCTCCATTTTGGCATAAAGTTGATTGTCACGAAGTCTCTGAAGAACCATGCGGACATGCTGGCGGTGTTCTTCTAGGTTGGCAGAAAAAATCAGGATATCGTCCAGATACACAACAACACAGGAATATAAGAGATCACGAAAAATTTCATTAACAAAGTCTTGGAAGACGGCAGGGGCGTTGCACAGGCCAAAGGGCATGACCAGATACTCAAAGTGTCCATCTCTAGTGTTAAATGCCGTTTTCCATTCATCCCCCTCTCTGATGCGGATGAGATTATAAGCACCTCTTAAGTCCAGTTTGGTAAAGATGTGGGCACCTTGGAGGCGATCAAAGAGTTCAGAGATGAGAGGTAGAGGGTAGCGGTTCTTTACCGTGATTTTATTAAGACCGCGGTAGTCAATGCAAGGACATAGGGAGCCATCTTTTTTGGACACAAAGAAAAATCCGGCTCCGGCAGGAGAGGAGGATTTGCGGATAAAGCCCTTTTTTAAATTTTCCTGGATGTACTCAGACATAGCAAGAGTCTCTGGGGCAGAGAGAGGATAAATTCTGCCCCGGGGTGGAGTAGTGCCCGGGAGGAGGTCAATAGGACAGTCATAAGGCCTGTGAGGAGGTAGAGTCTCAGCTTGTTTTTTGCAAAAAACATCCGCAAAGTCCATATAGGCCTTAGGGAGACCGGTTACAGGGGGAACCACAGGGTCACGGCAAGGAGTACTGGTAACCGGTTTAAGGCAGTCCTTGAAACAAGAGGGACCCCAACTCTTGATCTCCCCTGTGGACCAATCCAGGGTTGGGGAATGGTGTTGAAGCCAGGGTAGTCCAAGGAGAATTTCGGAAGTGCAATTGGAGAGGACCAAAAACTCAATTTTTTCGTGGTGAGGTCCGATGCACATTAGGAGGGGTTCCGTGCGGTAACGCATGGCACAGTCCAATCTTTCATTGTTAACGCAATTGATGTAGAGAGGTCTGGCGAGACTGGTCACTGGGATGTTGAACCTGTTGATGAGAGAGGCCAAAATAAAGTTTCCTGCAGATCCGGAGTCCAAGAAGGCCTTAGTGGAGAAGGAGAAGGTAGAGGCAGATATCCGCACAGGCACAGTAAGACGTGGAGAAGCAGAGTTGACATCAAGGACTGTTTCACCTTTGTGCGGAGTCAGCGTACGTCTTTCCAGGCGGGGAGGACGGATAGGACAATCCTTCAGGAAGTGTTCGGTACCGGCACAGTACAGGCAGAGATTCTCCATGCGGCGTCGTGTCCTCTCTTGAGGTGTCAGGCGAGACCGGTCAACTTGCATAGCCTCCACGGCGGAAGGCACAGGAACGGATTGCAGAGGACCAGAGGAGAGAGGAGCCGGGGAGAAAAAACGCCTCGTGCGAACAAAGTCCATATCCTGGCGGAGCTCCTGACGCCTTTCGGAAAAACGCATGTCAATGCGAGTGGCTAGATGAATGAGTTCATGTAGGTTAGCAGGAATTTCTCGTGCGGCCAGAACATCTTTAATGTTGCTGGATAGGCCTTTTTTAAAGGTCGCGCAGAGGGCCTCATTATTCCAGGAAAGTTCTGAAGCAAGAGTACGGAATTGCACGGCGTACTCGCCAACGGAAGAATTACCCTGGACCAGGTTCAGCAGGGCAGAAGAGGCTCGGGCAGGTTCCTCAAAGACACTTCGAATTTCCGAGAAGAAGGAGTGTACAGAGGCAGTGACGGGGTCATTGCGGTCCCAGAGCGGTGTGGCCCATGACAGAGCTTTTCCAGACAGAAGGCTGACTACGAAAGCCACCTTAGACCTTTCAGTAGGAAACTGGTCCGACATCATCTCCAAGTGCAGGGAACATTGCGAAAGAAAGCCACGGCAAAACTTAGAGTCCCCATCAAATTTATCCGGCAAGGATAGTCGTAGGCCTGAGGCGGCCACTCGCTGCGGAGGAGGTGCAGGAGCTGGCGGAGGAGATGATTGCTGAAGCTGTGGTAGTAGCTGCTGTAGCATCACGGTCAGTTGAGACAGCTGGTGGCCTTGTTGCGCTATCTGTTGTGACTGCTGGGCGACCACCGTGGTGAGGTCGGCGACAACTGGCAGAGGAACTTCAGCGGGATCCATGGCCGGATCTACTGTCACGATGCCGGCTGGCAGGAGGTGGATCCTCTGTGCCAGAGATGGATTGGCGTGGACCGTGCTAGTGGACCGGTTCTAAGTCACTACTGGTATTCACCAGAGCCCGCCGCAAAGCGGGATGGTCTTGCTGCGGCGGTAGTGACCAGGTCGTATCCACTAGCAACGGCTCAACCTCTCTGACTGCTGAAGATAGGCGCGGTACAAGGGAGTAGACAGAAGCAAGGTCGGACGTAGCAGAAGGTCGGGGCAGGCAGCAAGGATCGTAGTCAGGGGCAACGGCAGGAGGTCTGGAACACAGGCTAGGAACACACAAGGGAACGCTTTCACTGGCACAATGGCAACAAGATCCGGCGAGGGAGTGCAGGGGAAGTGAGGTATACATAGGGAGTGCACAGGTGAACACACTGATTAGAACCACTGCGCCAATCAGCGGCGCAGTGGCCCTTTAAATCGCAGAGACCCGGTGCGCGCGCGCCCTAGGGAGCGGGGCCGCGCGCGCCGGGACAGGACCGACGGAGAGCGAGTCAGGTACGGGAGCCGGGGTGCGCATCGCGAGCGGGCGCCACCCGCATCGCGAATCGCATCCCGGCTGGAGGCGGTATCGCAGCGCACCCGGTCAGTGGATCTGACCGGGGCGCTGCGGGAGCGAGAGTGTAGCGAGTGCTCCGGGGAGGAGCGGGAACCCGGAGCGCTCGGCGTAACAATTGCATCTAATAGTCCCCTATGGGGGACAAAAAAATTGTGAAAAAAATTTAATAAAAATTGTGAATAAATGTGAATTAATCCCTTCCCTAAAAAAAGTTTGAATGACCCCCTTTTCCCATTTTTTAAGTAAAATAATGTAAATAAACATAAACATATGTTGTATTGCTGCGTGCGTAAATGTCGGATCTATCAAAATATTATGTTAATTAAATCACAGGGTCAAGGCATATATGTAAAAATAATACCAAAGTCCAGAATTGCGTATTTGTGGACACTTTATAAACTATAAAAAAATTTATACAAAGTGATCAAAAAGTCCCATCAAAACAAAAATGGTACCGATAAAAACTATAGCGCAAAAAATGAGCCCTCACACATCCCCGAATATATGGGAAAAATAAAAAAGTTATAGAGGTCAGAAGAGGACAATTTTAAGCATACTAATTTTTGTACAATAAGTTATAATTTTTTTAAAGTAGAAATGTAAAACAAAACCTATACAAGTTGGCTAACATTGTAATTGTATTGGCCTACAGAATAAAGAGAACATTTCATTTTTACCGAGAAGTGCAGTCCGTAGAAACTGAAGCCCCAGAAAGTTGCCGAATTCCTGTTTTTTCAATTTCTCCCCAAAAATTATTTGTTTTTCATTTCACCATTTTTATGGTTAAATGAGTGATGTCCTTACCAAGTACAATTGGTGGCACACAAAACGAACCCTCACATGTGTTTGTAGGTGAAAATTTTAAAGTGTTATGGCTATTAGAAGGTAAGGAGGAAAAAGCTAAACTCCCCAAAAAAATAAAATAAATAAAAATAAATAAATAAAAGCTTCCAAAGTTACTGTATGCCTTTTATGACATTAAATTCTGCTCTACACAAACACCAATAAAAAGATATGAACATTTTACTTGTGAAAACTGAAAAGTGGAAAAACTTGGACCAACCGTATAAACAAGCAGAAGATGTAAGTCTTCTCGCTCTTCCAATTAAATAAACAAGTCATTCATAAAAATTATTATCTCTAAACTTGTGCTCTGATAAACCCCAGAGGCCACAATGTACAAAGAGAACATTTAGTAAGATTCACTTTTTGTTGTTTAAGAATTATGAATCAAGATAAACAACACTCAAATTTGTGAATATTTCAAATACCATGATCCATTAGTTTATGGCACTTTTTTTGGCCAGAATGTGGCGTAGAAGACACATTTAGCAATATTTTGGAATGTAAACAAAATGGGGTTGTGGATATGTTTAATTTTTTTTTACTTTTCCCCTTTTTCAATAAAAAATGTAGAATTTGTTTTAGCACAACTAGACAAAAAAGAAAGAGCATACAACAAGCATGACACGGGATGGTGTTTTTTTAATATATAAAAAAAGCCACTTTTTAATGTCTTTTTTAACATTTATTTGTGTAGCTAGATGTTTAAATATTTAGTGTTAACTTGTTTTAGTGTGATATTTGTGTTTTTTGCTTTTTTTTCTCCAAAATGCTGCATGCTCTTGGAGTTTTTTTCTCCAGTGTTTTTCCAATGTTTCTAATGAAAATTAGCGTGTTACAAATGTATTAAACTAAAAAACAATATCAAAATACTAAAATGCTGATATAAAGGACAATTAAAGGGGTTATCGAGGGATAGAAAAACACAGCTAATTTCTTTCAAAAGCAGCTCCACGTCTATCCCAAGGTTGTGTGTGGTATTACAACTTGGCTACAAGCTGCAGAACCACACCCAACCTGGAAACAGACAGGGAGTGCTTTTTGAAAGAAATTAGCTCTGTTTTTCAATTCCTGGATAACCCCTTTCATTTTCTGACCTTGCCTGCACAGATTCAGTCTCAAATGTTGAGGTAAATGTACTTGTTATTATTTATGTGTTATTACACTGCTGCTAATTTTCATGCTGATCAGCAACAACGTCAAACAGCATGTAGTCAGCTTCAAATAAGCATCAAAATAGGCATCATCAGCATATTTTGAGGCTGAATTTTCAGCTTGTTCAATTACCTTGGGAACATGCCCCAATGCACCAATTAGCCGTAACATTAAGGGGCAGTATGCTGCCTGCAGAGACTCTGCCCTATACTAACCGACTTGTGATGCCTTACTGTATGTTATCACAACTATCCATCATTGGACCAGACGGACTAGCCCTCACTTGCTCCTGGTGTCTTCTTTTCATTGGTTGAACTTCTTTGGAGGGTACTTTTGCTACGTATTTATCACTGGACACTGAGAACACCCGACAAGATCTGCCATTTTGGATTTGGTCTGATGTAGTCATACAGTCATCACAATTTGGTGCTTATCAAAATGTCTCAGATCCTTATGCTCATTTTTCTGCTTCCAGCATTTCACAAACTGTCTCAACTAGCTGTAAAATATACTCCGCCCCTAGACATGTACTATTGTCACCAATGTTATTCACGTCATTTGTCAGTGGTCTTAAAGGGGTACTCCACTGCCCAAGCGTTCGGAACATTTTGTTCCGAACGCTGGGTGCGGGATGCAGGGGTCATGACTTCACGGCTACGCCCCCTCAATGCATGTCTATGGGAGGGGGCATGGCAGCTGCCACACCCCCTCCCATAGACTTGCATTGAGGGGATGTAGCGTGATGTCACGAGGGGCGTGACCGTGACAAAATGTTCCAGTGGAGTACCCCTTTAATATTATATCTGATTAGTGTAGTCCAAAAGCACTTATTAGGGCATCCCTAAATATGCTCTAACAACAGAGAATGTGGTCAGATAGAGGGGAGATCTACAAGATGAGTGAGGAAGATACGAACCAGTGGCTGTAGGGGTTCGGTGTCAATACAGACATCACAATGGGTGAGTGCTGATAGGAGCCCACACTTGTGGGAGGGAACCAGCGGGTTCGCAGACCAGTCAGTGGCCTAATAGGAGATCAGTTATGACTAGCATATTATAAATGGGCTCTTTTACTGCCAGTATATGGAAATGGTGCGTATTTACCTTTAACTGGTCCTGCATGTAATCCTATGCACTATTGTTCATATACTTTAGCATTGGGCACTACATTTTTCTGTCTGATATTGCATCGAGTTGTATATTGGTGTGTTATTGTTTGTCCATACCTCATTTTTCTATTTTAATATGTTGAAATAAAATTTTGTCATTTTTTAAAAAATCTTTGGAGTTTTGTAGCTCTATTTTTTCTCTGGCGTACAAGATGAGTGCTTGCCTGAGTGCGTCTCCTTCATCCACATCTTATTCCTAGGTTGAACTTGGTGGCCATTTGTATCCATACAATCTATATAAGCTTACAGCCATACAAATGCATCAACATAAAAATATTATTTCTTATAATAGCAGGCTGACTGATATGAGAAACAACAGACCCTGAAATAGGACGCTGAAAGTCTAGAAACATTAAAGTGTCCCCTTTTGAGCTCATTTTTTTTACATTCAAAAAGGAGGCATATATATATATATATACATTGCAGGAAACACAAAGCAATGGATATTGCTTCAATCCATATTGACATCTTTATGTTTATAGTACGGCCATTGTTCACTGTTTTCCCTTTTTTGACATTTAGAAAAGTGAGGTTCAACTTCAAAGGGAATGCATTTCACTCAAGAGACAGAAGGTGAAACAAATCAACCCAATTGACAGCTCGCCGTATCTTGTGTGACAAGTTGTTAAGAGAAAGCGGCATCCCTCTGGCTGAAATGTGATGAGTAGCCTTTCTCTTTGAGAACTCTCCCGAACTTGACACACCTGTTTCCCTTGTCTGCCTCCGATCTGGCTGCATACCTGGAGCTGAGGGTTTAACTGTCGTCTGCGGTTCATGTCATGTGGGTCCATGCCCCTTGGCTAGGGTCTGGCATGCAGACAGTACCTGTGTAGCAGTGACCTTCATGTTTTTAAAACATTGTTCACTTTGTTCAAGAAGTCAAAACGAATATAGTGTTTGTATAAATACAGTGGTCCCCCAAGTTACAATATTAATTGGTTCCAGGACGACCATTGTATGTTGAGACCAGAACTCTATTGGTTCTAAAGCCCCAAAATGTCATCCAAAAATAGGAAAAAAGGGACAATTAAATAAAAATAAGTAGTTAACAAATATAGATAAAGCAAATCCTTACATATAAAAGTAAGAAAGATCTGCTGGGAGCTGTAAATCACTGTCTATGTCAGTGTTTCCCAATCAGGGAGCCTCCAGCTGTTGCAAAACTACAACTCCCAGTATGCCCGGACAGCCAAAGGCTGTCCGGGCATGCTGGGAGTTGTAGTTTTGCAACAGCTGGGGGCACCCTGCTTGGGAAACGAACGCTGGTCTATGTAGAGTACAGGAGCTTCTTCAGGGTCCTGTACAGAACACAGTGTCCTAAAAAAGTAACATGGAGTCGCCCTCACCTGGTGTCCAAAGGAGCAGGTAACCCTGGTTCAGGTAAAGAGTACAGAACATGTAATACCTCCCTGTACTGTAGGGGGCGCTACCGGACACCAGTCAGTGTATGCACTTCAGTAATACAGGGGTTTTACCAGTGAATGTCCATTCTGATTGGTCGGTTCTTCTGGCCATTGACACGTTTCACAGATCTGGACTGTCTGTAGCATTGTATGTTGAGTCTGGTTTCAAGTTACAATGGACCAGAAAAGACCATTGTATGTTGAAACTATTGTATGTTGAGGCCATTGTAAGTTGAGGGATCACTGTATAGCGTTAAAGGGGTTATCCAGGAAAAAAACTTTTTTTTATATATCAACTGGCTCCAGAAAGTTAAACAGATTTGTAAATTACTTCTATTAAAAAATCTTAATCCTTTCAGTACTTATGAGCTTCTGAAGTTAAGGTTGTTCTTTTCTGTCTAAGTGCTCTCTGATGACACCTGTCTCGGGAACCGCCCAGTTTAGAAGAGGTTTGCTATGGGGATTTGCTTCTAAACTGGGCAGATCCCGAGACACGTGTCATCATAGAGCACTTAGACAGAAAAGAACAACCTTAACTTCAGAAGCTCATAAGTACTGAAAGGATTAAGATTTTTTAATAGAAGTAATTTACAAATCTGTTTAACTTTATGGAGCCAGTTGATATAAAAAAAAGTTTTTTCCTGGAATACCCCTTTAAACCCATGCAATCCTGGTCAATGCTATACAAATTCTTGCCACAACATTGCATATTAAGAGCTTCCCATATCACCCCATACTTTGTACATTGCAGACATTATTTGTTTTATGGGGCTATATATAATTTCCAGTAGGGGGGAAAGCCACAAATTCACATGTGGTTGGTTACATGATGAAACCTTCTTGTAGGGACTTTAGCATGACCCAAGGAACAAAACAATGCCCGTATAGTCCACACCTTAGAAAAAATGCTTATCTGTTTATCAGAATGTGTTATTTACTTTCAGGTTTTTTTTTTAGAAAAAAACATTTTCACATTTTTGCTTAGTTGTGTCTAGTGCAGGCTGGTATTTAAAGCTTTAGTGTCTTTTGTAGAAACTTTTGACATGTCATTTAGACATGTCAAAAGTTTCGATCGCAACAGGCCAAGAGTTATAGACAGGCTGCATGCTTGACTCTCTGGCTGCCCACCCAATCTGACTGATGTGCTCCATTATAATCAGTCGGATCAGGTGGTCAGCCATGAAGTAAGGCTCATGATCGCAGAGGGTCTCAGGACTGAGACCAGATGGTATCTATAATTTTGTTATGTCTGGATGACATTTTAAAAGTTTGTACAAATGACAGTGACGCTTTACATTCTTGTCATAGCTTAAGAGTTTGTTACTGTGTCCCTTTTGTATAATGTCTATCATGTTTTTGAAGCAACATGCTGCACCCACTATTGTCATGTACCTTCACTGAACTGTACAAGCTACTGTATTGTAAAGGAAACACTGAATAAGAATGGAATAGACACAATGTATTTGCCCTAAAATACACAGATTAAAAGACAAATATGTAAAAGAAAACTGTCATGTGATGTAGATATAGAAAACTGTAGAATAAGAAGCTAAACACATTTTTTTTTTTCATTTTATACTTCCTTAAAGGGGTACTCTGGCTGTCAGGCCCAAGGCCTGATTATTAAATCCTATATGTGTGTTATAAATTATATCTGTGTATAAACTAAGACATGGGTGAGGGGTCATTCAGACTGTGTTTTGTGTATTGCATTTTATTGGGGGGTCTGGCTGTTTGTTTACATCTCCTTTGAAGTCAAAGGCTTTTTTGAAGTCATGCACTCTGGTCCCATCATATAATCAAACAGATAAGGAGCAAGGAAGAGAGAAGACCCCCTGGTGGGGATCAGAGGGGAGGGGGGAATGGAGTCTCCCTCCCAAGAAAGCAGATATGATATTTAAAACAATGCTAGACTCAAAAGTTGGTTGTTGAATGCTGTGCAACAAGCTGACAAGACCATCCTAAGAAGAGCTGGACTCTCACTCCCATGGGCTGATACCATCATGCTGTAAGAACTTCATCTTTTGTTTTCTGAACTTGCCTTGCTAAACTCTTTTATATATTGTTATACCTGTATGTCATTTGTTCCTGTATTTTTATATAAATAGCACTGTGATACCTTTTATCAGATTAAATGTTTAATTTATCAGCTCTGGTCTTTGATCTCTAAATATATAAGCTCACCTTTCTGAAGGAGGCTCTGGTAAAACACGTTTATCTAAGGGTTAATTTGGTGACTTGCTGGGACTAGTAGTGGATACCCAGAGGTCTGGCGGCTTTAACCCTTGCAGCATCACACTCTCTCTAGTGTCTTGGCTGGACCAATAGGGTGTGATTGTTACACCGGCGCTAAGACATCTTATAAGATACCTGATCGCTGGAGTCCCGCCGCTGGGGACCCCCCGTGATCTTGCACGCAGCAAGTCTGTCACAGCTCTCACGCCCCTCCCATAGGCTTGCATGGAGGGGGCGGAGCATGATGTCCCACATGATGTCACTATGCTCTGGCCCCCGTGATCGCCAGTAATCAGACCTGGAGCAAACATGCTCCGGGGACTGATTATAACAGGGTGCTGCGTGCAAGATCACGGAGGTCCGCGGTCAGGCATCTTATCCCCTATCCTTTGGATAGGGGATAAGATATCTTAGCACCTGAGTACCCTTTTAAAAACAAAGCCTTTTCCTAATATAGTTCAGTAAAAATGTCAAGGGGTCTCAGTCTCTTTAATTTTGCAAACGAAACCTGGTATCCAAGTCATTTTGATCCTAACAACAAAATATTTTGTTCCTTGGGGTTTGGTTATCGCCCTGCTGTGCCTCAGTGCAGTTTATAATCCAACTTTCACCAGTGTGAGCTAAACCCCTCTGAGATTCAGACAGCTTGCAGTCTTTTCAGAAGTGGAGCATTTCCATACACACTGACAAGCAATACAAGGTGCTAAATTATTATTTATATGCAAAATAATTTCTCTTTGGTCATTTTATTAACTTGTTTCTTTTGTATTATACGTCAAGTAATACATTGGTCAAAAGGTATTTTACATATAAAAACATGCCTATTATTGTGCATATAGGTCTTAGGGCACCTTACTACACTGACGAGCATTTTTTTTATATTCTTACTAAATAAATTATTATTCAGTCTAAAGTTTATTTTATTTTTTATAGTTTTACTAATTAAACCTTACTGAACTGCAATACATTATACAGTGATCCCTCAACTTACAATCGCCTCAACATACAATAGTTTCAACATACAACGGTCTTTTCTGGACTATTGTAACTTGAAACCAGACTCAACATACAATGCTACGTACAGTCCAGATCTGTGAAATGTGTCAATAGCTGGAAGAACTGACCAATCAGAATGGGCATTTTACTTGTAAAACACATGTATTACTGAAGTGCATGCACTGACTGGTGTCTGGTAGCGCCCCCTACAGTACAGGGAGGTATTACATGTTCTGTACACTTTACCTGTGCCAGGGTTAGCTGCTCCTTTGGACACCAGGCGAGGGCGGCTCCATGTTACTTTTTTAGGACATTGTGTATTCTGTACAGAACCCTGAAGAAGCTCCTGTCCTCTACATAGACCAGTGCTTCCCAACCAAGGTGCCTCCAGCTGTTGCAAAACTACAACTCTCAGCATGCCCGGACAGCCTTTAGCTGTCCGGACATGCTGAGAGTTGTAGTTTTGCAACAGCTGGAGGCACCTTGGTTGGGAAACACTGACAGTGATTTACAGATTCCAGAAGCTCTTTCTTACTTTTATATGTAAGGATTTGCTTTATCTGTATTAGATATCTACTTATTTTTCTTTAATCCTCACGTTTTCCTATTTTGGATGACATTTTGGGGGCTTCAGAACCAATTACCAGGTTTCCATAGAGTTATGGTCTCAACATACAATGGTTTCAACATACAATGGTTGTCCTGGAACCAATTAATATCATAACCTGAGGGACCACTGTATTATATTATGCAGTGGGGTCTCAAGGTTTTGTGTCTTCTGTCACATGCATATGAAAATAGCAGTGTAGAGGCAGATGCTGTATACATTTAACACCATACATATCAACATATCATTTTTATCTGGTCATATATGTGGAATGCAACTGTGATTCCTTAGATTTGAGTTTCAGTTACATAGTTACATAGTTAGTACAGTCGAAAAAAGACATATGTCCATTAAGTTCAACCAGGGAATTGAAGGGTAGGGGTGAGGCGCGATATTGGGGAAGGGATGGGATTTTATATTTCTTCATAAGCATTAATCTTATTTTGTTCCAGGAATGTATCTAATCCTGCCTTAAAGCTGTTAATTGTTCCTGCTGTGACCAGTTCCTGAGGTAGACTGTTCCATAAGTTCACAGTTGTCATGGTAAAGAAGGCGTGTCGCCCCTTGAGACTAAACTTTTTCTTCTCCAGACGGAGGGAGTGCCCCCTCGTCCTTTGGGGGGGTTTAACCTGCAACAGTTTTTCTCGATATTTTTTGTATGGGCCATTAATATACTTATATACATTTATCATATCCCCCCTTAAACGTCTCTTCTCAAGACTAAACAATTGTAACTCCTTTAATCGCTCCTCATAGCTAAGATGTTCCATGCCCCATATTAGTTTAGTTGCGCGTCAGTGTATCGGTGACACACGTACAATACTGATGGGCTGCAATTTAATGAGCCTTTTTGCTTTACTGAAATGGGATTGTGCTTATATACAACAGCCAATCTGCACACGCTGATCTGCTGTTACTCTAACTAAAGATGCCCATACACCTTTAATATCTGTCGGCTGAATGTTGACCAGCTGACAGCTACAGTATCTCTCCCATTTACCCCATACACATAGATGTTCAGTTCCGCTGAATGGTTATGTATTCTTAATGGGGAGAAGGGATAAAAACTGCTGGCAGACAGCCCTGGTGCTTTTTTCTATCTCTCCAAAAATAAAAGAGTAAGGCAGTTAAAATTCAACACGCTCAATACTTCATGCTCCTGACAATATCAGGGGTCAGTCGGGAGGCCCATAGAATATATTAGGCAGTTGGACATTTGAGCCACAATTGTTGGGATTAGCCAGCTTTTTACTTATGGATATGGGGGACCTTAAGAAGCACAGAGAACACAGTTCTACCCTAAACCTGTAGAGTTGTCAGGTCATAACTATTGACATGTGATTGTATCAATTTGATTGAGTTGTAGATGTTTATTGCTTGCCTTTGACTTTATATGTCCGGACAATTGGTCAAAGAGGGTTTATTTATATGGCGGAATTTCCACCAGCGGAATTCTGCCTCAAGTGAAAGCCCAAATGAATGTTTCTGAGCTTAGCAGACCCAAATCAGCTCTTCTGGGATTTTCAGGGGGCTGAATTCCCCCAGAAATCAGCAATAAAATCACTGTATTACAGCAGGAAAATGCCCCCAAAGATCTTTTATGAACTTATTTGGAGCACAACAGATAAAATAAAATAAAGATATATAAAAGTGAAACAATAATAAAACAAAAAAAAAAAAAACAATACAAACAATACAAAAAGTACCCAAATTACGCTTCTGGCTCCACCCTCTGCATGCATCCCCTGTATAGAAATGGCCATAATAAAGAGAGGACACAATTAGAAAAAGTAGTTTAGAGGCACTTCCCCACATTAGGTTGGTAGTATAGTTCCCCACATAAGGTGCAGTATAGTTCCCCACATTAGGTGCAGTATAGTTTCCCACATTATGTGCAGTATAGTTCCCCACATTAGGTGCAGTACAGTTCCCCCACATTAGGTGCAGTATAGTTCCCCACATTAGGTGCAGTATAGTTCCCCACATTAGGTGCAGTATAGCTCCCCACATTAGGTACAGTATAGTTCCCCATATTAGGTTCAGTATAGGTCCCCCACATTAGGTGCAGTATAGTTCCCCACATTAGGTTGGCAGAATAGTTCCCCCACATTAGGTGCAGTACAGTTTCCCCACATTTGGTGCAGAATAGTTCCCCCACATTAGATGCAGTACGGTTCCCCCACATTAGGTGCAGTATAGTTTCCCCCACATTAGGTGCAGTATAGTTCCCCCACATTAGGTGCAGTATAGTTCCCCACATTAGGTGCAGTATAGTTCCCCACATTAGGTGCAGTACAGTTCCCCCACATTAGGTGCAGTATAGTTCCCCACATTAGGTGCCGTAGAGTTCCCCACATTAGGTGCAGTACAGTTCCCCCACATTAGGTGCAGTACAGTTCCCCCATATTAGGTGCAGTATAGCTCCCCTCATTAGGTGCAGTATAGCTCCCCACATTGGGTGCAGTATAGTTCCCCCACATTAGGTGCAGTATAGTTCCCCCACATTAGGTGCAGTATAGTTCCCCAAATTAGGTTGGCAGTATAGTTCCCCACATTAGGTTTGAAGTATAGTTACCCCACATTAGGTGCAGTACAGTTTCCCCACATTCGGTGCAGTATAGTTCCCCACATTAGGTGCAGTACAGTTCTCCCACATTAGGTGCAGTATAGTTTCCCCCACATTAGGTGCAGTATAGTTCCCCACATTAGGTGCAGTATAGTTCCCCACATTAGGTTGGCAGTATAGTTCCCCACATTAGGTTGGCAGTATAGTTCCCCACATTAGGTTGGCAGTATAGTTCCCCCACATTAGGTGCAGTACAGTTTCCCCACATTTGGTACAGAATAGTTCCCCCACATTAGGTGTAGTACAGTTCCCCCACATTAGGTGCAGTATAGTTCCCCCACATTAGGTGCAGTATAGTTCCCCCACATTAGGTGCAGTATAGTTCCCCACATTAGGTGCAGTATAGTTCCTCACATTAGGTGCAGTACAGTTCCCCCACATTAGGTGCAATATAGTTCCCCACATTAGGTGCCATATAGTTCCCCACATTAGGTGCAGTACAGTTCCCCCACAATAGGTGCAGTATAGTTCCCCACATTAGGGGCAGTATAGCTCCCCACATTAGGTGCAGTATAGTTCCCCACATTAGGTTGGCAGTATAGTTCCCCACATTAGGTTGGCAGTATAGTAACCCCACATTAGGGGCAGTACAGTTTCCCCACATTCGGTGCAGTATAGTACCCCACATTAGGTGCAGTACAGTTCCCCCACATTAGGTGCAGTACAGTTCCCCCACATTAGGTGCAGTATAGTTCCCCAAATTAGGTGCAGTATAGTTTCCCACATTATGTGCAGTATAGTTCCCCACATTAGGTGCAGTACAGTTCCCCCACATTAGGTGCAGTATAGTTCCCCACATTAGGTGCAGTATAGTTCCCTACATTAGGTGCAGTATAGTTCCCCACATTAGGTGCAGTATAGTTCCCCACATTAGGTGCAGTATAGGTCCCCCACATTAGGTGCAGTAAAGTTCCCCACATTTGGTGCAGTATAGTTCCCCACATTTGGTGCAGAATAGTTCCCCCACATTAGATGCAGTACAGTTCCCCCACATTAGGTGCAGTATAGTTTCCCCCACATTAGGTGCAGTATAGTTCCCCCACATTAGGTGCAGTATAGTTCCCCACATTAGGTGCAGTATAGTTCCCCACATTAGGTGCAGTACAGTTCCCCCACATTAGGTGCAGTATAGTTCCCCACATTACGTGCCGTAGAGTTCCCCACATTAGGTGCAGTACAGTTCCCCCACATTAGGTGCAGTACAGTTCCCCCATATTAGGTGCAGTATAGCTCCCCTCATTAGGTGCAGTATAGCTCCCCACATTGGGTGCAGTATAGTTCCCCCACATTAGGTGCAGTATAGTTCCCCAAATTAGGTTGTCAGTATAGTTCCCCACATTAGGTTTGAAGTATAGTTACCCCACATTAGGTGCAGTACAGTTTCCCCACATTCGGTGCAGTATAGTTCTCCCACATTAGGTGCAGTATAGTTTCCCCCACATTAGGTGCAGTATAGTTCCCCACATTAGGTGCAGTATAGTTCCCCACATTAGGTTGGCAGTATAGTTCCCCACATTAGGTTGGCAGTATAGTTCCCCACATTAGGTTGGCAGTATAGTTCCCCCACATTAGGTGCAGTACAGTTTCCCCACATTTGGTGCAGAATAGTTCCCCCACATTAGGTGTAGTACAGTTCCCCCACATTAGGTGCAGTATATTTCCCCCACATTAGGTGAAGTATAGTTCCCCCACATTAGGTGCAGTATAGTTCCCCACATTAGGTGCAGTATAGTTCCTCACATTAGGTGCAGTACAGTTCCCCCACATTAGGTGC
This sequence comes from Hyla sarda, assembly GCF_029499605.1. Taxonomy (NCBI): domain Eukaryota; kingdom Metazoa; phylum Chordata; class Amphibia; order Anura; family Hylidae; genus Hyla; species Hyla sarda. The sequence continues at coordinate 233,314,198 of NC_079191.1, forward strand.
AATATAGTTCCCCACATTAGGTGCCATATAGTTCCCCACATTAGGTGCAGTACAGTTCCCCCACATTAGGTGCAGTATAGTTCCCCACATTAGGTGCAGTATAGCTCCCCACATTAGGTGCAGTATAGTTCCCCACATTAGGTTGGCAGTATAGTTCCCCACATTAGGTTGGCAGTATAGTAACCCCACATTAGGGGCAGTACAGTTTCCCCACATTCGGTGCAGTATAGTACCCCACATTAGGTGCAGTACAGTTCCCCCACATTAGGTGCAGTACAGTTCCCCCACATTAGGTGCAGTATAGTTCCCCACATTAGGTGCAGTATAGTTCCCCACATTAGGTGCAGTATAGTTCCCCCACATTAGGTACAGTAAAGTTCTCCCACATTAGGTGCAGTATAGTTCCACACATTAGGTGCAGTATAGCTCCCCATATTTGGTGCAGTATAGTTCCCCACATTAGGTGCAGTATAGTTCCCCACATTAGGTGCAGTATAGTTCCCCCACATTAGGTGCAGTATAGTTCTCCCACATTAGGTGCAGTATAGTTTCCCCCACATTAGGTGCAGTATAGTTCCCCCCACATTTGGTGCAGTATAGTTTCCCCACATTAGGTGCAGTACAGTTTCCCCCACATTAGGTGCTGTATAATTCTCCCACATTTGGTGCAGTATAGTTCTCCCACATTTGGTGCAGTATAGTTTCCCCCACATTAGGTGCAGTATAGTTCCCCCACATTAGGTGCAGTACAGTTTCTCCCACATTAGGTGCAGTATAGTTCTCCCACATTAGGTGCAGTATAGTTTCCCCCACATTAGGTGTAGTATAGTTCCCCCACATTAGGTGCAGTATAGTTCCCCCACATTAGGTGCAGTACAGTTTCCCCCACATTAGATGCAGTATAATTCTCCCACATTAGGTGCAGTATAGTTTCCCCCACATTTGGTGCAGTATAGTTCCCCCACATTTGGTGGAGTATAGTTCCCCCACATTTGGTGCAGTATAGTTTCCTCCACATTTGGTGCAGTATAGTTTCCCCACATTAGGTGTAGTATAGTTCCCCCATATTAGGTGCAGTACAGTTTTCCCCACATTAGGTGCAGTATAGTTCTCTCACATTAGGTGTGGTATAGTTTCCCCCACATTAGGTGCAGTATAGATTCCCCCACATTTGGTGCAGTATAGTTCCCCCACATTAGGTGGAGTATAGTTCCCCCACATTTGGTGCAGTATAGTTTCCTCCACATTTGGTGCAGTATAGTTTCCCCACATTAGGTGCAGTATAGTTCCCCCACATTAGGTGCAGTACAGTTTTCCCCACATTAGGTGCAGTATAGTTCTCTCACATTAGGTGTGGTATAGTTTCCCCCACATTAGGTGCAGTATAGTTCCCCCACATTAGGTGCAGTATAGTTCCCCCACATTAGGTGCAGTATAGTTCCCCCACATTAAGTGCAATATAGTTCCCCCATATTAGGTACAGTATAGTTCCCCACATTAGGTGCAGTATAGTTCCCCCACATTAGGGGCAGTACAGTTCCCCCACAGACATACAGCATCCCACCATATACAGCGTATGGCTGGAGGCTGTAATCTGCCCCACTTCACCATCTAATGCTATGGCCAATGGGAGCGGAGGTTGGAACACTGAAGATGACGTGCCGCTGGTCACTTACCATGCACATGTCCTCCTCGGTTCACCGTTCCACTCTGCTTTACTCCTATGGGCGCATGCACGGGACATCAGTGACGACCCTGTGTGCGCTACCTCCCAGCGGCCCCTGCGTTATTAAAGTTAATGCGGGGGCCGCTGCAGAGAGGTAACCGCTGGGACATCCTTGTGTCCTGAAAAGATTTTTCGGGACACAGGGATGTCACGAGTGTGACGGGGGCCCCCTGCGGGCACGGGCCAGGAGCAGGCGCTCCATAGGGCCAATGATGATCCAGCCCTGCTCACCAATAGTAATGTGATGGCATATCCTGACGATATGCTATCACTTTATGAGACGGGATTATCTCTTTAAGGCACTCTCTTTCTACTACTACAATTTATTGCTACTGCTGATCTATGTTCCTATGGTTTGGCTCATATCCTTTTCAGAAATTTATTTCATATGTATTTATCTGATGAAAAAACATGAGAAATTTTGTGGTTGAAAGGAATAGTCTAAACAAAGTCTATAATTCTGGGAAGTGTCACTCAATAGCTCATAAAATAAACATGAACTTTTTCTAAATTGTTCACTTTCTCCCTTATAGCCAAATATATATCACTTTTTGGAGAATATGAAATGATTCATTTTGGATCCTGAGCACATTTGCAAGGCACCTATAGTTTTAGGGGTGCTTACATGAGTATCTACCTCCACTTATGCAAATCACTAAAGTGTGTAATGGATGGCACAGAGCACGTGGTCATTAATACCGCAGCATGTGAAATTATCAGGCTGCTTTCACACTATAAAGTTGATCCTTTAAAAGATCCGTTATAAACGTCCGTTAGAAAAGCCTTAATAACGTATGTTAAACGTCCGTTACAAAATCCAATTTAAGTCTATAGGATTTTTTGATTATCCGTTATGACCCGTTATAGCCCGTCATGAATAACGGACGTTAATTATGACGGAAGAAAAAACGGCACATGCACTAATTTTTCTTCCGTCACAAGAAACTGGTAAATTAACGGCCGTTATTTTTAACATTGTCTATGACAAGACACCTGCAGTGCTGAGGGACTACTACTACTCCCATCATGGAACAGGCTTGTTTCCATGATGGGGGTAGTAGTTCCCTGGCTGTGGGAGTCTGCAGACAGCTGGGGAGGCTACATTAGTGTTTGTACTACAACCTCCATCATGGAACAGAGTCTGTTCCATGATGGGGGTTGTAGTACAGGGGCTGAGGGATTAATCACACTGGGTTTCACTTCTGAGACCCCATGCGATCAGAAGTTATTAAGCAGGGGAGCGGGCAGCATAGTCCGCTACCCTGCAATGTATCGTGTGTTTTAACTTTCATTTTAAATCCCCCGCGCGGAGCCCTGAATGACCGGTACCGAGGAGCCATTCAGGGCTCCCAGTGGGGTTTTTAAAATGAACATTGTGAGTGGCAGCGGGGGCAATATGTATATTAAAAGCGCTGTGGGGGGCAAGATAAATAGCTCTGCAGGGGGGGGCAGACATAAAGCTTATATATCTAGCCCCCCCAGCACATTTATAATATGCCCCCCTCAGTGCATTAATAAAGATATGACCCCGCCAGCGCATTTATATATATATACCCCTCGCAGCGCATTAATAAACATATGACCCACACCAGCACATTTACATATATACCCCCGCAGCGCATTAATAAACATATGACCCCCACGAGCACATTTATATATATACCCCCTGCCAGCACATTTATATATACCCCTGTAGCGCATTAATAAACATATGACCCATGCCAGCGCATATATATATATATACACCCCCCTCAGCGCATTTGTCATATTATGCCACTGCAGCGCTATGTATGAAAAGTATTTCTATCAGCAGCGCATAGTGCCAGCAGCCGGCCGGCTGATGATGCTGACAGAAATACATTTCACACAAAGCGCTGCAGTGGCATATTATGACAAATGCACTGAGGGGGGGGGGGGGGGTGCATAGCTATGAATGGTCTGCTGGCCCTATGTGCTTCTGATAGATATAATTTTCATTCATAGCGCTGCAGTGGCATATTATGACAAATGCGCTGCGGGGGGTATATATATATATATATAAATGCGCTGGCGGGGTCATATGTTTATTAATGCGCTGCAGGGGCACATTATCAATGCGCTGGGGGCTAGATATATAGGCTATGTGTCTGCCCCCCCTGCAGCGCTATATATCTTGCCCCCCACAGCGCTTTTAATATACCGTATTTATCGGGGTATACCACGCACCGGCCTATAACACGCACCCTCATTTTACCAAGTATATTTTGGTAAAAAAAGTTTTTTACCCAAATATCCATGGTAAAATGAGGGTGCGTGTGTGCGCGTGTATACCCCGATATACCCCCCAGGAAAGGCAGGGGGAGAGATGCCGTCGCTGCCCGCTTCTCTCCCCCTGCCTTTCCTGGGGTCTAGAGCGCTGCTGTCTGCCCTTCTCACCCCCTGGTTATCGTCGCCGCTGCCCGTTCTGTCCCCCTGACTATCGGTGCCGGCGCCGATAGCCAGGGGGAGAGAAGCGGCGCTGACTGTCGGCGCCGCTTCTCTCCCCCTGGCTATCGGCGCCGGCACCGATAGTCAGGGGGACAGAACGGGCAGCGGCGCCAATAACCAGGGGGTGAGAAGGGCCAACAGCAGCGCTCTAGACCCCAGGAAAGGCAGGGGGAGAGAAGCGGGCAGCGACGGCCTCTCTCCCCCTGCCTTTCCAGGGGGTGTATCGGCGTATAACACGCACACAGACTTTAGGCTAAAAAATTTTGCCTAAAAAGTGCGTGTTATACGCCGATAAATACGGTACATATGGCCCCGCTGCCACTCACAATGTTCATTTTGAAAACCCAGCGGAGAGCCCCGAATGGCTCCTCAGTACCGGCCATTCAGGGCTCCCCGCGGGGGATTTAAAAGTGAAAGTTAAAACACACAATACATCGCAGACCAGCAGACCATGCCGCCCGCTCCCCTGCTTAATAACTTCTGATCTCATCTAGTCTCAGAAGTGAGACTCGGTACGATCAATCCCTCAGCCCCTGTACTACAACCCCCATCATGGAACAGACTCGGTTCCATGTTGGGGGTTGTAGTACAAACACTTGCCCAGGGCCCCCATGTCCAAAAGGGTCCCATGTACTCTAGAGGAACATTACTGCATTTTGCCACGATTTGCACAAAATCGCGGCAAAAATGCTGCGATTTTATGAAAATTGTGGCAGACTACAGTACTGTAGGAGTGGCCCAGTGGGAGCCTTGGCTTCAGAGAGCCCACAGAGCAGAATAGACACTCACACTGTATGGTAAAGGACCTTCCTGATGATGTCATCGCAGGTCCTTTACCATACAGTGTACAAAGAGGAGGAGGAGGTAATAGGGAAAAGCATGGGGGGAGGGGGCTCTGAAGAAGGTGGGGAGACCAGTACATGTGATGAGGGGCAGATAAACTGTATATAGGAGGTAAAGTTAGCAATATATGGGGGTATATTTATCAGTATATGGGGAGCATAGTAAGCAGTGTATAATTGGAGAAGGGGGCCATAGGGAGCAGTATATATGTGATAGCGGGCCATAGGGAGCAGTATATATGAGAAAGGAGGTCATAGGGAGCAGTATATATGTGATAGGGGGTCATTGAGAGCAGTATATATGTGAAAGGGGGTCATAGGGAGCAGTATATATGTGATAGGGGGTCATAGGGAGCAGTATATATGTGATAAGAGGTCATAGTGAACAGTATATATGTGATAGGGGGTCATAGAGAGCAGTATATATGTGATAGGAGGTCATAGGGAGCAGTATATATGTGATAGGGGGTGTGCCTTGGTAGGGGGGGGTCCCCAAAGTCAGAGTCCTACAACCTATTCCTGGGAAGCCACTCCCACCAATTCCAACCGCACAAAGAGAAAGGGCCCATCAGGAAGCCGAGCTGGCTGAGTTGATTGACAAAATAAAGCCCCGACACAGAGAACTGTACGCCCCTAAGCATGTGCATTTGCCTCCTGAGGAGAGAATTCGTTATCAGGAGAATACTAAAGAAAGGGGAGCACTATTCATCAGCAAGTGGAATCATCCCTGAGAAGGGGAGGAGCCTTTAGAACGACGAAGAGCAACTGTGGCCAAGTTCGACAAGGTCAGAGGTTATGGGACACTCTTAGATTGCCATACAGGGCAAACCATCCTCGTAAACCGGTGAGCAGTACAGGGGCCATATCTTAATAAAAAGTTCTACTCTCTGGAGGTGGGTGAGATGGTGGAGTACACCCCCGTCCAGGGCCTGCGTGGAGAATGGGCTGCTGCGGTCACCAAACCAACAGCCCCAACACAGCTTCAATTCAAATACTTTCCGTCTACAGATTGGAAATCGGATCCCTTCAACCTGAAGCCGAAATGGTCTGCTCCTGATGCCTCCACCACCGTACTCAAGGAGGAGGAGCCTCTACAGCATCAGTCATCTTCTTCGTACAGCAAAGTGCCAAGGCCTGCTCAGGACCAAGGAAGTAGGCCCAAATTGCGGGCACCAAAGACCGTACCTAGACCCTCTCGGAGCAATGAGAGTTTGTCTGTTTCCAAGGTACCAATGTATGTACCAAGGCCCTCTCTCGGAGCAATGAGAGTTTGCCTGCTTCCAGGGTACCAACGAAAGTGCTCTGGCCCACTTCTGGCATGGAGATGGGGCTAAAACCTTATGCACCAACCTTGATCCTGACCAGTAAACCCCTGGTCATCTTGAATCCCACTGTTACCTTTTCTACTCTCACCAATGTGGTGTGGGAGAGTTACATTAACTCCCAGCCAGCCCCTGATGTTGGAAGGGCTAGGGGGTCTACAAGAGGCACAAGAAGAGTTCGGAAGAATGTTTTCTGAAGGACTGTAAAGTAATGACTGTTGTTTTCTTTGCTAACCACTTTTGTTTTCCAGTAACCAAGTTCAAGAAATTGTGCCTAGCAGGACTATGCTAACACTGTTCCAGTTCCAAGTTCAGCAACGCAACCATTAAGCTTTGTGCCTAACCATCAGGTCAAGAGACTCCTAGTCAGTAGGAGATTCGTAAGTTTTGTGCCCGGCTGATTGTGGTAAAGCCATGTTTCCCATAGACTGCTAGTGTAGGTGGACTGCAGATCTTTACCCGTCCGTTTGTGTATATATCCCTATATTTGTGGTCGTAGCTCCTGCCCGAGAAGCGTACCTACCTACCCTACTACTGCTGAAAACCAACCCCTAACTAACCAAGCAGTCTGAGGTGTGCCATAACTGCAGCATATAGAATATGCCTGGAGAAAAAGAGGGCATACCCTGTAACTGAGTAAACGAAAATTAAGGGAGGGTGGGTGGTACCGAAGAACCCACGGCGTCCAGATGTGAGGCGGCCGTGGGTTCTTAAAGGCAGCCCGCTCCTCCCACAAACTCAGGCCAGCTGCGCAGGCCTTTATACTTATGAGACTCTCTTGCTAAAGATTGCACTTATCAGGTGTATGCGCCTGAACCTTGTTGGAGTGTTAATAAATATGTAAGTCTGTGTAATAAAAATGTATATGGTTCTTGTACACAGAAAAAAATTGCCTTGTGTCTGTGTACATAAAAAGTGAGTAAAGGTTGTACACAAAAAAATGTCTGCTAGATGCACGTGTACACTAAAAACAAAAAGCGTAAATAATTCATGTATAAATGTATATACAAATGTATTTAAAAAAAATACTAAACAGGTGTTTTAGTAGTTGCTAAATAGGTGACTCTCCCGGCTCCTCCGAGAGTAGGATTACAGTCGCCAATCGCTAGCACCTGTCGTAAAAAAATAAACTACCCTTAAGGTATCAAGACTAACTATTAAGCAGTACTTGCACACATAGTATTTTAAATTGCTCACTTAAATGTACTACCTTGTACTAACACTTGAGGAATTGTAGCCTATTGATATCCTAACTGTTAGGTACACTCATCTTCTCTCTTCTCTTTATTACGTGTGTGAGATGCTCTACCTGGCCAGTAGGTGCTCTTGCAAGCTTAAAATTAAACACGTATTTCTAAAGGTAGCCTAGGTAAGGTTATACTGTTGTGTTCTAGGCGTAAGTAGCGTGTAGCCGATAGACCCTAGTAGCTAACCTTATTGGTAATACAGACAAAGAATAAGTCAGCCAGCACTTTAGTTGATACCAAACTATTATATGGACCTGGCCTACAGGTGCACGCAACTAGGCTAGATATACAGCAACAGAAGAATGCAGCAGCACACTGCCAGCACAAGGATATAGGTGAAACATGAAAATGCAGTTAAAACATGGAGAGCTACACAGCTATGGTGTAATAGATGCAAATGTGAAACTATGAAATAGTGAGGCACTTAGCTCGCAAATTTGTCTCCGCAGGCGGTCAAATAGCTTGGATCGTCCCACTGCGATAAGGTAGCCTCCTTGGGACGGACCCTACACTGTGAATATGCCTCTGTGTGAACAGTTCAGTAAGCATGGCAGGATCTGGAACATCCAAGACACCTTAAATACACACCTGATAGAGGTGGGTGGGGTGCAAGGCCAACATGGAGGTAGCCACTCCCCCGTATGTGCAATACAGACAAAGAATAAGTCAGCCAGCACTTTAGTTGATACCAAACTATTATATGGACCTGGCCTACAGGTGCACGCTACTGGGCTAGATATACAGCAACAGAAGAATGCAGCAGCACACTGCCAGCACAAGGATATAGGTGAAACATGAAAATGCAGTTAAAACATGGAGAGCTATACAGCTATGGTGTAATAGATGCAAATGTGAAACTATGAAATAGTGAGGCACTTAGCTCGCAAATTTGTCTCCGCCGGCGGTCAAATAGCTTGGACCGTCCCACTGCGATAAGGTAGCCTCCTTGGGACGGACCCTACACTGTGAATATGCCTCTGTGTGAACAGTTCAGTAAGCATGGCAGAATCTGGAACATCCAAGACACCTTATATACACACCTGATAGAGGTGGGTGGGGTGCAAGGCCAACATGAAGGTAGCCACTCCCCCGTATGTGCAATACAGACAAAGAATAAGTCAGCCAGCACTTTAGTTGATACCAAACTATTATATGGACCTGGCCTACAGGTGCACGCTACTGGGCTAGATATACAGCAACAGAAGAATGCAGCAGCACACTGCCAGCACAAGGATATAGGTGAAACATGAAAATTCAGTTAAAACATGGAGAGCTATACAGGTATAGATCCTGCCATGCTTACTGAACTGTTCACACAGAGGCATATTCACAGTGTAGGGTCCGTCCCATGGAGGCTACCTTATCGCGGTGGGACGGTCCAAGCTATTTGACTGCCGGCGGAGACAAATTTGCGAGCTAAGTGCCTCACTAGTTCATCGTTTCACATTTGCATCTATTACACCATAGCTGTATAGCTCTCCTTGTTTTAACTGCATTTTCATGTTTCACCTATATCCTTGTGCTGGCAGTGTGCTGCTGCATTCTTCTGTTGCTGTATATCTAGCCTAGTAGCGTGCACCTGTAGGCCAGGTCCATATAATAGTTTGGTATCAACTAAAGTGCTGGCTGACTTATTCTTTGTCTGTATTGCACATATGGGGGAGTGGCTACCTCCATGTTGGCCTTGCACCCCACCCACCTCTATCAGGTGTGTATATAAGGTGTCTTGGATGTTCCAGATCCTGCCATGCTTGCTGAACTGTTCACACAGAGGCATATTCACAGTGTAGGGTCCGTCCCAAGGAGGCTACCTTATCGCGGTGGGACGGTCCAAGCTATTTGACCGCCGGCGGAGACAAATTTGCGAGCTAAGTGCCTCACTATTTCATAGTTTCACATTTGCATCTATTACACCATAGCTGTATAGCTCTCCATGTTTTAACTGCATTTTCATGTTTCACCTATATCCTTGTGCTGGCAGTGTGCTGCTGCATTCTTCTGTTGCTGTATATTTAGCCTAGTAGCGTGCACCTGTAGGCCAGGTCCATATAATAGTTTGGTATCAACTAAAGTGCTGGCTGACTTATCCTTTGTCTGTATTGCACATACGGGGGAGTGGCTACCTCCATGTTGGCCTTGCACCCCACCCACCTCTATCAGGTGTGTATATAAGGTGTCTTGGATCTTCCAGATCCTGCCATGCTTACTGAACTGTTCACACAGAGGCATATTCACAGTGTAGGGTCCGTCCCAAGGAGGCTACCTTATCGCGGTGGGACGGTCCAAGCTATTTGACCGCCGGCGGAGACAAATTTGCGAGCTAAGTGCCTCACTATTTCATAGTTTCACATTTGCATCTATTACACCATAGCTGTATAGCTCTCCATGTTTTAACTGCATTTTCATGTTTCACCTATATCCTTGTGCTGGCAGTGTGCTGCTGCATTCTTCTTTTGCTGTATATTTAGCCTAGTAGCGTGCACCTGTAGGCCAGGTCCATATAATAGTTTGGTATCAACTAAAGTGCTGGCTGACTTATTCTTTGTCTGTATTGCACATACGGGGGAGTGGCTACCTCCATGTTGGCCTTGCACCTTACCCACCTCTATCAGGTGTGTATATAAGGTGTCTTGGATCTTCCAGATCCTGCCATGCTTACTGAACTGTTCACACAGAGGCATATTCACAGTGTAGGGTCCGTCCCAAGGAGGCTACCTTATCGCGGTGGGACGGTCCAAGCTATTTGACCGCCGGCGGAGACAAATTTGCGAGCTAAGTGCCTCACTATTTCATAGTTTCACATTTGCATCTATTACACCATAGCTGTATAGCTCTCCATGTTTTAACTGCATTTTCATGTTTCACCTATATCCTTGTGCTGGCAGTGTGCTGCTGCATTCTTCTGTTGCTGTAACCTTATTGGTAGATAGCCTCAGGCAAGCCAATATACCCTTCTGTGTACTAACAGGTTACTCATTGTGGCAAAACAAAAGAAAATGTGGTGAGATTTCAAAAATGTCTAGACAGCTTGAGACTAAATGTATAGAGAGCTTCATAATTGTCTAGTAAGGGTACTAGTCAAATTAAAAGAAAATTTTGCCAGGATGTATAGTATGTTTAATAATTCTGTCCTTGTCCTAGTCCCTCTGCCTTAGGGGACAGGCGTCTGGGTCGACTTGTTTTAAGTAAGGAGGTTTGTGGTGTCCCGGCACAATATTTCATACTGTGCCTTGGTAAGGGGGGGTCCCCAAAGTCAGAGTCCCTAGGACTGTCGGGGTCTGCTTCCCTAGTTAGCCCCTAGGCACCCCTTAGTAAGTTAATATTTATAACGATTTTCATTGTAAATATGTATATTTGAAATGCCTACCTTGTTAGCGTCGCAGGACCTGCGGGTCATGTGACTTGGTTCAGAACTCTATGGTATGTTGAAGGACCTTAGGTGGTTCTTGTGTCACATGTTCACCCACAATGCCGTGTAACGGTGAGTGACAGTTGTTATGGACCAATCCAAAACGACAGCCCCTGCCCATATAAGGGAGCTTCGGCCATTAATCGCTCTCTTGGGTTGCTGTCACTGAACGAGGTAGGACCTCCGCAACTTTCAAGTACGTGTACTAGCCAAAGACTTGCGGCCTCGGCCTATACCACAGCGGTTATATATCCATAATTCCACGCTACTCTAAGCAAAATGATCACTGGACCTAAACGCACCCCTAAATCAAGCAGATCTATGCAACAGAATCTTCCTAAAGCTAAACTGAGCTTATCTGATCCCAACCAACTGTCAATCGCTGCTCAACTACAAATGGACTTTGTTATCTGGACTGTTATTGATATTGCCTGCTACCGAAAATCTTCAGTAAAAGTTCCTGCAAGTTTTCAGTTAAACAGTGGTTGTGGACAATCCATTTATTACGCATTCACCTATCGTTCTTGGGAAGGGTGGCGATAGGCCCTAGCAACGTTATAGTATTTAACCCACACCCTGGCGTCACGAGTGACAAGGATTAACAGCGCCCTTTATTATCCAGAACAGCAACACCCCAACTACCCTATCCCCCCCAAGGTACCACAGGGGTCATAGAGAGCAGTATATATGTGATAGGGGGTCATAGAGAGCAGTATATATGTGATAGGAGGTCATAGGGAGCAGTATATATGTGATAGGGGGTCATAGGGAGCAGTATATATGTGATAGGAGGTCATAGGGAGCAGTATATATGTGATATGGGGTCATAGGGAGCAGTATATATGTGATAGAAGGTCATAGGGAGCAGTATATATTTGATAGGAGGCCATAGGGAACAGTATATATGTGATGGAGGGTCATAGGGAGCAGTTTATATGTGATAGGGGGTCATAGGGAGCAGTATATATGTGATAGGAAGTCATAGGGAACAGTATATATGTGATAGGGGGTCATACAGAACAGTATATGTGAGATAGGGGTCATACAGAGCAGTATATGGGAAATATGGGGTCATACAGAAAAGTAGATATGAGAGAGGGCCATGGGGAACAATGTGTGGAGGGTGAGGGTCTTTTGTCCAGTCTGGGGTCTGTACACCAAAGGTCATCACCAATACACACAATATCTGATCGGTGAGACCTGACCCTTTGGACCACCACCGATCATGAGAAGAGAGGTCCCTTGTCCCCCAAATGAATGGAGCAGCAGCACATGATCACCTGCAGCTCCATTTGTTCTCTATGGGACTTATAAACATTGCTGATCGCTGCACTCACATGCATGGAGACCCATAGAGAATGAATGGAGTGACATGGGATCATGTGCTGTTGCTCTAATCACCCAGGGGTTCCAGTGGTCGGATCCTACCGATTAGATTTATACACTGTCCCCTAGGTATGCTGTAGACATGGTAATGGGGCAGCAGCAAGCACAGCATTAGAGAAGCAGGATGGCAGTGTAAAGGATAGGGGTTGTGTTACTATAGAGTTTTGGGTAGACTGCAGAAGGGGCCACAGATGTCTTGGTATAGTCTTCAGTCATCAGGAAACATCATCATATTTGCCTGGGCTGGATGGAAAAGAGAACATATACAATCAGAGAAGACACTCCCTGTGGTCACTGGATTTAATAGTCCTGTATGCTGGGACTGCTTCTGATCGGGTGACAGCTGCTCTAACATGGCCACAATAGAGGAGTGTTTTAGGGTCTGATTTATTTTAATGTTTAAAGCGCTACTGTGGCATAAAAAAAAGTCAATAACCATCAGCACAGCCTACGAGCTGATCACTGGTATATTGCGGCCTACGAGCTGATCACTGGTATACTGCAGCCTATGAGGTGATCACTGGTATACTGCAGCCTACGAGCTGATCACTGGTATACTGCAGCCTACGAGCTGATCACTGGTATACTGCAGCCTACGAGCTGATCACTGGTATACTGCAGCCTATGAGCTGATCACTGGTACACTGCAGCCTACGAGCTGATCACTTGTGTACTGCGGCCTACGAGCTGATCACTGGTATACTGCAACCTATGAGCTGATCACTGGTATACTGTAGCCTACGAGCTGATCACTGGTATACTGCAGCCTACGAGCTGATCACTGGTATACTGCAGCCTACGAGCTGATCACTGGTATACTGCAGCCTATGAGCTGATCACTGGTACACTGCAGCCTACGAGCTGATCACTTGTGTACTGCGGCCTACGAGCTGATCACTGGTATACTGCAGCCTATGAGCTGATCACTGGTATACTGTAGCCTACGAGCTGATCACTGGTATACTGCAGTCTACGAGCTGATCACTGGTATACTGCAGCCTACGAGCTGATCACTGGTACACTGCAGTCTACGAGCTGATCACTTGTATACTGCGGCCTACGAGCTGATAACTGGTATACTGCAACCTACGAGCTGATCACTGGTATACTGCAGCCTACAAGCTGATCACTGGTATACTGCAGTCTACGAGCAGATCACTGGTATACTGCAGCCTACGAGCTGATCACTGGTATACTGCAGCCTAAGAGCTGATCACTGGTATACTGCCGCCTACGAGCTGATCACTGGTATACTGCAGCCTACGAGCTGATCACTGGTATACTGCCGCCTACGAGCTGATCACTGGTATACTGCCGCCTACGAGCTGATCACTGGTATACTGCAGCCTACGAGCTTATCACTGGTATACTGCAGCCTTCGAGCTGTTCACTGGTATATTGCAGCCTACAAGCTGATCACTGGTATACTGCGGCCTACGAGCTGATCACTGGTATACTGCAGCCTACGAGCTGATCACTGGTATACTGCAGCCTAAGAGCTGATCACTGGTATACTGCCGCCTACGAGCTGATCACTGGTATACTGCAGCCTACGAGCTGATCACTGGTATACTGCCGCCTACGAGCTGATCACTGGTATACTGCCGCCTACGAGCTGATCACTGGTATACTGCAGCCTACGAGCTTATCACTGGTATACTGCAGCCTTCGAGCTGTTCACTGGTATATTGCAGCCTACAAGCTGATCACTGGTATACTGCGGCCTACGAGATGATCACTGGTATACTGCAGCCTCAGAGCTGATCGCTGGTGTACTGCAGCCTACGGCTTCCTGCGGGGTACAGACATCAGCTTCCAGCAAACTCCTGGGGCCTGTTCAGGAGATCGCTTGGACCCCCCTGCAATCTATAACTTATCCCCTATCATTGGATAGGGCATAAGTTATTTTTCACCAGACTACTCCGTTAACAGAGGGGCCTACCCAAACTATATGGAAACAACTATTAACAGAGAGGCCTACCCAAACTATATAGGAGGCTCCATATAGTTTGGGTAGGCCCCTTAATAGTTAATAGTTACCCCCATAGTTGTGGTAGGCCCCTCTGTTAATAGTTGCCCCCCGCACGGAGTGCTGGCTGACACGCCCCTCCATGTACCCATAGAGATACATGGACGGGGTGTGCTGGCCACGGCTTCCTGCGGGGTACAGACATCAGATTCCAGCAAACTCCCGGGGCCTGTTCAGGAGATCGCGGAGAGTCCCAGCGCTTGGACCCCCTGCGATCTATAACTTATGCCCTATCCTTGGATAGGGGATAAGTTATTTTTCACCAGACTACTGATCACTGGTATATTGCGGCCTACGAGCTGATCACTGGTATACTGCAGCCTATGAGGTGATCACTGGTATACTGCAGCCTACGAGCTGATCACTGGTATACTGCAGCCTACGAGCTGATCACTGGTATACTGCAGCCTACGAGCTGATCACTGGTATACTGCAGCCTATGAGCTGATCACTGGTACACTGCAGCCTACGAGCTGATCACTTGTGTACTGCGGCCTACGAGCTGATCACTGGTATACTGCAACCTATGAGCTGATCACTGGTATACTGTAGCCTACGAGCTGATCACTGGTATACTGCAGCCTACGAGCTGATCACTGGTATACTGCAGCCTACGAGCTGATCACTGGTATACTGCAGCCTATGAGCTGATCACTGGTACACTGCAGCCTACGAGCTGATCACTTGTGTACTGCGGCCTACGAGCTGATCACTGGTATACTGCAGCCTATGAGCTGATCACTGGTATACTGTAGCCTACGAGCTGATCACTGGTATACTGCAGCCTACGAGCTGATCACTGGTATACTGCAGTCTACGAGCTGATCACTGGTATACTGCAGCCTACGAGCTGATCACTGGTACACTGCAGCCTACGAGCTGATCACTTGTATACTGCGGCCTACGAGCTGATCACTGGTGTACTGCAGCCTATGAGCTGATCACTGGTACACTGCAGCCTACGAGCTGATCACTTGTATACTGCGGCCTACGAGCTGATAACTGGTATACTGCAACCTACGAGCTGATCACTGGTATACTGCAGCCTACAAGCTGATCACTGGTATACTGCAGTCTACGAGCAGATCACTGGTATACTGCAGCCTACGAGCTGATCACTGGTATACTGCAGCCTAAGAGCTGATCACTGGTATACTGCCGCCTACGAGCTGATCACTGGTATACTGCAGCCTACGAGCTGATCACTGGTATACTGCAGCCTAAGAGCTGATCACTGGTATACTGCAGCCTACGAGCTGATCACTGGTATACTGCCGCCTACGAGCTGATCACTGGTATACTGCCGCCTACGAGCTGATCACTGGTATACTGCAGCCTACGAGCTTATCACTGGTATACTGCAGCCTTCGAGCTGTTCACTGGTACACTGCAGCCTACGAGCCGATCACTTGTATACTGCGGCCTACGAGCTGATAACTGGTATACTGCAACCTACGAGCTGATCACTGGTATACTGCGGCCTACGAGCTGATCACTGGTATACTGCAGCCTATGAGCTGATCACTGGTATACTGTAGCCTACGAGCTGATCACTGGTATACTGCAGCCTACGAGCTGATCACTGGTATACTGCAGTCTACGAGCTGATCACTGGTATACTGCAGCCTAAGAGCTGATCACTGGTATACTGCCGCCTACGAGCTGATCACTGGTATACTGCAGCCTACGAGCTGATCACTGGTATACTGCCGCCTACGAGCTGATCACTGGTATACTGCCGCCTACGAGCTGATCACTGGTATACTGCAGCCTACGAGCTTATCACTGGTATACTGCAGCCTTCGAGCTGTTCACTGGTATATTGCAGCCTACAAGCTGATCACTGGTATACTGCGGCCTACGAGATGATCACTGGTATACTGCAGCCTCAGAGCTGATCGCTGGTGTACTGCAGCCTACGGCTTCCTGCGGGGTACAGACATCAGCTTCCAGCAAACTCCTGGGGCCTGTTCAGGAGATCGCTTGGACCCCCCTGCAATCTATAACTTATCCCCTATCATTGGATAGGGCATAAGTTATTTTTCACCAGACTACTCCGTTAACAGAGGGGCCTACCCAAACTATATGGAAACAACTATTAACAGAGAGGCCTACCCAAACTATATAGGAGGCTCCATATAGTTTGGGTAGGCCCCTTAATAGTTAATAGTTACCCCCATAGTTGTGGTAGGCCCCTCTGTTAATAGTTGCCCCCCGCACGGAGCGCTGGCTGACACGCCCCTCCATGTACCCATAGAGATACATGGACGGGGTGTGCTGGCCACGGCTTCCTGCGGGGTACAGACATCAGATTCCAGCAAACTCCCGGGGCCTGTTCAGGAGATCGCGGAGAGTCCCAGCGCTTGGACCCCCTGCGATCTATAACTTATGCCCTATCCTTGGATAGGGGATAAGTTATTTTTCACCAGACTACTCCTTTAACAGAGGGGCCTACCCAAACTATAGGGAAACAACTATTAACAGAGGGGCCTACCCAAAATATTTAGGGGGCTCCATATAGTTTACGTAGGCCCCTCTGTTAATAGTTGCCCCCATAGTTGTGGTAGGCTTGGGCCCCTCTCAGAGAGGCCTACAACTATATGGGGGAAAACTATTAGCTAAGAGGGGCCTACAGCAACTATTTGAGAACTGCTGAGACCCCCACTTGGTTGAAGTGGTTCTCCAGCTTTTGAAAAGCTAAAACTCCCATCATGTCAGGAGAGCCTCAGGCATTATGGGAGTTGTAGTTTTGTAACAGCTGGAGAGACACAGATTGGTCACAGTTTTACCCATCATCACTGCACAACTTATAAGTGACTACAGCTCTGATGGGACAGTCATGAGAATACACAGTGATATCAGTGACATGAGTGACGTCTTCTGACTTGAGTGATATCTTCTCTGTTATCTTTTTGTGGTCTCCCGGTACCAGACCTAGTCCTATACCATCCTTAAGTCCCCTCAGCAAGAGTACCTTGAGTCCATAGGGCTCTCCTGCAGGGTACCCCCCTCCCACCCCCTTTCCTCACCTTCTTATTGTTTTATTTAAATGCATTGTGTATATTGTGTATGCATTGTAAATATGTATAAAGTTTGTACAAATGTATAAAAGTGTTAGTCATGCGAACCACTGTCATGTGACATACCCAGAGTTCCTAGGACACAGGAACTCCAGGCATTAGCAACCAATGGGCTTTAGTCCAGCCCCCTAGTATATAAGGGGCTATAGACTCTCAGTTAGGTCTCTTCTCTCTTGATTCCTGGATTCATAAGAAAGTATAAAGTCCTGTATACTGCAAATTCATCTCATCTAGGCCAAAGCCTAAAGTCCAGCAGCCACTTCTAAAACAATTCTCTTACAATTCTCTCTACAAATCCAGTGACTACTATTCAGCTAAAGAATATATTAGTAGCACAGTGGCATGCATAAATATCTTCATAACTACAAGTCCCTGCAAGTCTGTGAGGTATCCTGTGTCCCGGTTGCCTCTGAAGGAACTTCATAATTGTAAAGACTGTTTCCTAAGTATTTCAAGTCAAAGTTCCAGTTTATTCAGAATCCCTGCTGTGGGCATTCCTTTATTACAAAACCGTTTTTGAGTTGGTTGACGGCGGTTACCATACAGGAATAACCACATCCTGGCATCACGAACACTAAGGGGTTAACAACATCTTACCCCCCAGGGTTAATACCACCAGACCCTGCTACATACTGCAACACCCCAGTCCCCACATTTTCTTCTTCATCTGGTCCAGAGACCAGGGCTTCCTCCAGCTCCATCTTCTCTGCAGAGTCTGACATCCAGACATCATTGGCTCCTCACTGTCAGCAGATCCTCATCCTCTGCATGAAGACAGTAATCATTATAACCTTGCCAGAAAGTGTACCCTAAATAAAATACTGCCCCACACTGTACCCTGGATATAATAGTGCTATACACTGTACCCACTAAATATAATTCTGCCACACACTGTACCCTGAATATAATGCTGCCCCACACTGTATCCACTGAATATAATCCAGCCACACGCTGTACCCTGAATATAATACTGCCACACACTGTATCCACTGAATATAATGCTGCCACACACTGTACCCTGAATATAATCCTGCCACACACTGTACCCTGAATATAATACTGCCACACACTGTATCCACTGAATATAATCCTGCCACACACTGTACCCTGAATATAATCATGCCACACACTGTATCCACTGAATATAATCCTGCCACACACTGTACCCTTAATATAATACTGCCACACATGCATACACATCATATCCTCTGTGTCCTCATCACTCCTCATCACCCCCATAACCCCGCCAAACCTCTCCTCATCACTACTATAACCCTCCCGCACCTCTACTCATCACTACTATAACCCCCCCGCACCTCTTCTCATCACCCACATAACCCCCCCTCTCATCACCTCCATAACCGCCCTGCACCTCTTATTACCCCCATAACACCCCCCTGCACCTCTCATCACCCCCATAACCCCCCTGCACCTCTTATCACCCCCATAACCCCCCCTGCACCTCTCATCACCGCCATAACCCCCATGCACCTCTCATCACCTCCATAACCCCCCCCCGCACCTCTTATTACCCCCATAACCCCCCGCACCTCTTATCACCCCATAACCCCCTGCACCTCTTATCACCCCATAACCCCCTGCACCTCTCATCACCTCCATATCCCCCCTGCACCTCTCATCACCCCAAACCCCCCCCCCTGCACCTCTCATCCCCTCCATAACCACCCTGCACCTCTTATCTCCCCCATAACTCCCCCTGCACCTCTCATCACCCCCTGTACCTCTCATCACCTCCATAACCCCCCCCCACACCTCTCATCACCCCCTGCACCTCTCATCACCTCCATAACCCCCGCACCTCTTATTACCCCCATAACACCCCCTTGCACCTCTCAACACACCCATTACCCCCCGCACCTCTTATCACCCCATAACCTACCCTGCACCTCTCATCACCCCATAACCCCCCCACACCTCTTACCACCCCCATAACCCCCCTGCACCTCTCATCACCCCTATAACCCCTCTGCACCTATCGCCCCCATAATACCCCCCTGCACCTCTTATCACCACCATAACACCCCCTGCACCTCTCATAACCCCCCTGCACCTCTCATCACCTCCTTGTCCCCTCGCACCTCTTATCTCCCCATAACCTCCCGCACCTTTTATCACCACCATAACCCCCCCACACCTCTCATCACCCCATAACCCCCCTGCACCTCTCATCCCCCCTATAACCCCCCCGCACCTATCACCCCCATAACCCCCCGCACCTCTCATCACCCCCATAACACCCCCCTGCACCTCTTATCATCCCCCTGCACCTCTCATCACCCCCCCGCACCTCTCATCACCCCCTGCACCTCTCATTACCTACATAACCCCCCGCACCTCTCATCACCCCCTGCACCTGTCATCACCTCCATAACCCCCCGCACCTCTTATTACCCCCATAACACCCCCCTGCACCTCTCATCACCCCCATTACTCCCCCGCACCTCTTATCGCCCCATAACCTACCCTGCACCTCTCATCACCCCATAACCCCCTGCACCTCTTATCACCCCCATAAAATCCCCACACCTTTTATCACCCCCATTACCCCCCCTGCACCTCTCATCACCACCATAAACCCCCGCACCTCTCATCACCCCTGCACCTCTCATCACCTCCATAACCCCCCACGCACCTCTTATCACCCCTATAACCCCCCAACACCTCTTATCACCCCCATAACCCCCCTGCACCTCTCATCACCCCTATAACCCCCCACACCTATCACCCCCATAACCCCCCGCACCTCTCATCCCCCCATAACGCCCCAACACCTCTTATCACCCCATAACACACCCCCTGCACCTCTTATCACCCCCTGCACCTCTCATCACCCCCTGCACCTCTCATCACCTCCATAACCCCCCGCACCTCTTATCCACCTCATCACCCCCATAACGCCCACACCTCTTATCACCCCCATAACACCCCCCGGCACCTCTTATCACCCCCCTGCACCTCTCATCACCCCCCCTGCACCTCTTATAAACCCCTGCACCTGTCATCACTTCCATAACCCCCCGCACCACTTATCACCCCCATCACCCCCCTCCCGCACCTCTTATCTCCCCCATAACCCCCCCTGCACCTCTTATCAACTCCATAACCCCCCCCCCTGCACCTCTCATCACCCCCATAACCCCCCCACACCTTTTATCACCCCCATTACCCCCCCTGCACCTCTCATCACCACCATAAACCCCCGCACCTCTCATCACCCCTGCACCTCTCATCACCTCCATAACCCCCCACGCACCTCTTATCACCCCTATAACCCCCCGCACCTCTTATCACCCCCATAACCCCCCTGCACCTCTCATCACCCCTATAACCCCCCCACAACTATCACCCCCATAACCCCCCGCACCTCTCATCCCCCCCATAACGCCCCAACACCTCTTATCACCCCATAACACACCCCCTGCACCTCTTATCACCCCCTGCACCTCTCATCACCCCCTGCACC
The DNA here is from genome assembly GCF_029499605.1 of Hyla sarda. NCBI lineage: Eukaryota > Metazoa > Chordata > Amphibia > Anura > Hylidae > Hyla > Hyla sarda. The sequence continues at coordinate 233,335,189 of NC_079191.1, forward strand.
TCTCATCACCTCCATAACCCCCCGCACCTCTTATCCACCTCATCACCCCCCCCTCACCTCTTATCACCCCCATAACGCCCACACCTCTTATCACCCCCATAACACCCCCCGGCACCTCTTATCACCCCCCTGCACCTCTCATCACCCCCCCTGCACCTCTTATAACCCCCATCACCCCCCGCACCTCTTATTACCCCCATAACCCCCCACCTCTTATCTCCCCCATAACCCCCTGCACCTCTTATCACCCCCATAAGCTCCCGCACCTCTTATCACCCCATAACCCCCTGCACCTCTCATCACCCCCATAACCCCTCCCCCCTGGACCTCTCATCACCTCTATAATCCCCCCTGCACCTCTCATCACCCTAATAACCCCCCACACCTCTCATAACCCCCCCCGCACCTCTTATCACCCCCCATAGCATCCCCCCTGCACCTCTTATCACCCCCATAACACCCCCCTGCACCTCTTATCACCACCATAACACACCAACCCCCCCCCTGCACCATTCATCAAACCCCCCCTCCATCCCGCGCAAGTTCACCTACCCTGCTAGGCATCGGTGCAACAGCGTGAGGCAGCAGAGACTGCTGCTGCTCCTGTCACTGCACGGCAAGATCGTCTCTGCTGGAGATCGCGCGGGGACGTAGGCAGGGACAGGTCAGGTGATTGGAGTAGATGTGTGTGCCTGCACAGGGCACATCTCTACTCCCATCAGCCCCTGGCCTGTCTGGCCCTGCCATGATTCTGAAGGGGCCCACGCCCTAGAAAGAGGTAATTTAATAGAAATGTGCGGGCCCCCCAGACTATGAGGCCTGGTCATAGTCCTGGCGGGCACCCGGTGGACAGTGAGTGACAGTCGCAGTCACTCATTGACAAGCCAATAAAAATAAAAGTCCAGGGACGTCCGGGCCCCAGACAGGTGTATGGGTTGTACCCCCCTGATGGTGGCCCTGAGTACAAATGTGCAGTTTTTTTTGTTAAAATGACCTACATCCTTGTGGAGTTCTTCCTTACCATGGATCTGATCACTTCCTGGTTTCCTTTCGAAGCTGTGACCCCGCTGCTGCCATGTAACAGAGCAAACACTTTTCCACAATCTCCCTTGCCTGCATACATAGTAGAGACTAAAAAGAAATATGCAGTTGAACTGAGCACGCCTGACCATCTTGATAGATGTCCTAAGGTGGTCGTAACCAATCCACCAGTGCAAAACAGAAAGGGCACATAAGTGAATAGGAAGTACAGTATATACATTTTTCAAATAGGACATTTTCAGAAATACTTGTACATTGAAAGTATGTTTAAAGTCACATAATGTATAAGTTTAGTTTACTATTTTTTTTATGCAGATCTTTAAACCCTTAAGGGCTTAGCCCATTTTGGCCTTTAAGAATAAGTATCATACAAAAAAATGTATCCCATGCCCCCTGTTACGCCTAGCGCTCCGGGTCCCCGCTCCTCCCCGGAGCGCTCACGGCGTCTTTCTCCCTGCAGCTCCCCGGTCAGTCCCGCTGACCGGGAGCGCTGCACTGTCATGGCCGTCGGGGATGCGATTCGCACAGCGGGACGCGCCCGCTCGCGAATCGCATCCCAGGTCACTTACCCGTCCCGGTCCCCTGCTGTCATGTGCTGGCGCGCGCGGCTCCGCTCTCTAGGGCGCGCGCGCGCCAGCTCTCTGAGACTTAAAGGGCCAGTGCACCAATGATTGGTGCCTGGCCCAATTAGCTTAATTGGCTTCCACCTGCTCCCTGGCTATATCTGATCTCCTCCCATGCACTCCCTTGCCGGATCTTGTTGCCTTGTGCCAGTGAAAGCGTTTAGTGTGTCCAAAGCCTGTGTACCTGAACTTCTGCCATCCTTCCTGACTACGAACCTTGCCGCCTGCCCCCGACCTTCTGCTACGTCTGACCTTGCCTCTGCCTAGTCCTTCTGTCCCACGCCTTCTCAGCAGTCAGCGAGGTAGAGCCGTTGCTAGTGGATACGACCTGGTTGCTACTGCCGCAGCAAGACCATCCCGCTTTGCGGCGGGCTCTGGTGAACACCAGTAGCCTCTTAGAACCGGTCCTCTAGCACGGTCCACGCCAATCCCTCGCTGATATAGAGGATCCACTACCTGGAAGCCGAATCGTGACACCCCCTCTATATAGCTCTATGGGAGAGTCATAGATTGCCGAATGGCTCTCCCATAGAGCTATATGGAGGGGCCATGACGGCTCCCACTTCGGACGGGGGGTCATGACGCACCCCTGTGATGGAGAGTCGAAACAACAGATCGCGGGGGGCCCCTGCACTCGGACCCCCCGTGATCTAAAACATATCACCTATCCTTTGGATAGGGGATACATTTTTTTGTATGATACTTATTGTTACGCCTAGCGCTCCGGGTCCCCGCTCCTCCCCGGAGCGCTCACGGCGTCTCTCTCCCCGCAGCGCCCCGGTCAGTCCCGCTGACCGGGAGCGCTGCACTGTCATGGCCGTCGGGGATGCGATTCGCACAGCGGGACGCGCACGCTCGCGAGTCGCATCCCAGGTCACTTACCCGTCCCGGTCTCCTGCTGTCATGTGCTGGCGCGCGCAGCTCCGCTCTCTAGGGCGCGCGCGCGCGCCAGCTCTCTGAGACTTAAAGGGCCAGTGCACCAATGATTGGTGCCTGGCCCAATTAGCTTAATTGGCTCCCTCCTGCTCCCAGACTATATCTGCTCACTGCCCCTGCACTCCCTTGCCGGATCTTGTTGCCATTGTGCCAGTGAAAGCGTTTAGTGTGTCCAAAGCCTGTGTTACCTGAACTTCTGCTATCCATCTTGACTACGAACCTTGCCGCCTGCCCCGACCTTCTGCTACGTCTGACCTTGCCTCTGCCTAGTCCTTCTGTCCCACGCCTTCTCAGCAGTCAGCGAGGTTGAGCCGTTGCTAGTGGATACGACCTGGTTGCTACTGACGCAGCAAGACCATCCCGCTTTGCGGCGGGCTCTGGTGAACACCAGTAGCCTCTTAGAACCGCTCCACTAGCACGGTCCACGCCAATCCCTCGCTGACACAGAGGATCCACTACCTGGAAGCCGAATCGTGACAGTAGATCCGGCCATGGATCCCGCTGAGGTGCCGCTGCCAAGTCTCGCTGACCTTACCACGGTGGTCGCTCAGCAATCGCAGCAAATTGCCCAACAAGGACAGCAGCTGTCGCAGTTGACCGCCACGTTACAGCAACTTCTGCCTCTGCTACAGCAGCAACCATCTCCTCCGCCAGCTCCTGCACCTCCTCCGCAGCGAGTGGCCGCTCCTAGCCTCCGCTTGTCCCTGCCGGACAAATTTGATGGGGACTCCAGACTCTGCCGTGGATTTTTGTCTCAGTGTTCCCTGCATATGGAGATGTTGTCAGACTTGTTTCCTACAGAACGGTCTAAGGTGGCGTTCGTAGTGAGCCTTCTTTCAGGAAAGGCCTTGTCTTGGGCCACACCGCTCTGGGACCGCAATGATCCTGACACAGCCACAGTCCAGTCCTTCTTCGCTGAAGTCCGGAGTGTCTTCGAGGAACCAGCCCGAGCTTCTTCTGCCGAGACTGCCCTGCTGAACCTGGTCCAGGGTAATTCTTCAGTGGGCGAGTACGCCATCCAATTTCGTACTCTTGCTTCTGAATTATCATGGAATAATGAGGCTCTCTGCGCGACCTTTAAAAAAGGCCTATCCAGTCGCATCAAGGATGTGCTGGCCGCACGAGAGATTCCTGCCAACCTGCAAGAACTTATCCATTTGGCCACCCGCATTGACATGCGTTTTTCTGAGAGACATCAGGAGCTCCGCCAGGAAAAAGACTTAGATCTCTGGGCACCTCTCCCACAGCATCCTTTGCAGTCTACGCCTGGGCCTCCCGCCGAGGAGGCCATGCAAGTGGATCGGTCTCGCCTGACCCAGGAAGAGAGGAATCGCCGTAGGGAAGAAAATCTCTGTCTGTACTGTGCCAGTACCGAGCATTTCTTGGTGGATTGCCCTATCCGTCCTCCACGTCTGGGAAACGCACGCACGCACCCAGCTCACGTGGGTGTGGCGTCTCTTGGTTCTAAGTCTGCTTCTCCACGTCTCACGGTGCCCGTGCGGATTTCTCCTTCAGCCAACTCCTCCCTCTCAGCCGTGGCCTGCTTGGACTCTGGTGCCTCTGGGAATTTTATTTTGGAGTCGTTTGTGAATAAATTCCGCATCCCGGTGACCCGTCTCGTCAAGACGCTCTACATTTCCGCGGTCAACGGAGTCAGATTGGATTGCACCGTGCGTTACCGCACAGAACCCCTCCTGTTGTGTATTGGACCCCACCACGAAAGGATTGAGTTATTCGTCCTTCCCAACTGTACCTCTGAGGTCCTCCTCGGTCTGCCATGGCTCCGGCATCATTCTCCCACCCTTGATTGGACCACCGGTGAGATCAAGAACTGGGACTCTGCCTGCCATAGGAAGTGCCTCTCCCCCCCTCCCAGTCCCGTCAGGCAAGCCTCAGTGCCTCCTCATGGCCCCCGTCCTGGTGTCACACTGCCCCGTGCCAGGCTTCGCCCTCTGCCCTCCCTCCCCATTCCCACTCCTGCTGTACTGCCTGCCGTTGAGGAAACCCTCCATTCTTTCCCGGTGTCCTCATCCCAGGGGAGGCAGTTACCGGACAAAGAAAAGGGGAGACCTAAGGGGGGGGGGTACTGTTACGCCTAGCGCTCCGGGTCCCCACTCCTCCCCGGAGCGCTCACGGCGTCTCTCTCCCCGCAGCGCCCCGGTCAGTCCCGCTGACCGGGAGCGCTGCACTGTCATGGCCGTCGGGGATGCGATTCGCACAGCGGGACGCGCCCGCTCGCGAGTCGCATCCCAGGTCACTTACCCGTCCCGGTCCCCTGCTGTCATGTGCTGGCGCGCGCAGCTCCGCTCTCTAGGGCACGCGCGCGCCAGCTCTCTGAGACTTAAAGGGCCAGTGCACCAATGATTGGTGCCTGGCCCAATTAGCTTAATTGGCTCCCTCCTGCTCCCAGACTATATCTGCTCACTGCCCCTGCACTCCCTTGCCGGATCTTGTTGCCATTGTGCCAGTGAAAGCGTTTAGTGTGTCCAAAGCCTGTGTTACCTGAACTTCTGCTATCCATCTTGACTACGAACCTTGCCGCCTGCCCCGACCTTCTGCTACGTCTGACCTTGCCTCTGCCTAGTCCTTCTGTCCCACGCCTTCTCAGCAGTCAGCGAGGTTGAGCCGTTGCTAGTGGATACGACCTGGTTGCTACTGCCGCAGCAAGACCATCCCGCTTTGCGGCGGGCTCTGGTGAACACCAGTAGCCTCTTAGAACCGGTCCACTAGCACGGTCCACGCCAATCCCTCGCTGACACAGAGGATCCACTACCTGGAAGCCGAATCGTGACACTTATCCTTTAAGGACCCAGCCAATTTTTGTTTTTGCACTTTTGTTTTTTGCTCTTCCCCTTCTAAAAAGGTTAATGCATTCAAGGGCTTGTTTTTTGAATCACCAATTGTTATTTGTAATAATATTACTTATAATTTAATCTGTGGCAAAACAAAAAGAAAATGATTTGTGGGGTGAAATGAAAAAAAAAATGCCATTTTGTAATTTTGGGGGCTTCCATTTCTATGCAGTGCACTTTTTGGTAAAAATGACACCTTATCTTTATTCTGCAGGTCTATACAATTACAAGGATACCCTATTTATGTAAGTTTTATTTTACTACTTTAAAAAGATTACCCTACATCACCAAAATTAGTATGTTTAAAATTGTCATCTTCTGACCCCTATAATTTTTTTTATTTTTCCACATATGGGGCTATATGAGGGCTAATTTTTTGCACCGTGGACTGTTGTTTTTATTGGTGCTATTTTTGTTTTATATTTAATATAATATTTTTGTAACATTTTTGTTTTGATGGGACTTTTTGATTGCTTTTTATTTTTATTATATATGAAGTGACCAAAAATGCGCAGTTTTGGACTTTGTTTTTTTTTTTTTTGTGTGTATGCCATCAACCGTACAGTTTAACTAATCTTACATTTTATTAGTTAGGACAATTATGCACGCGGTAATACCACATATGTTAGTTATATTTGATTACATTATTTTATTAAAAAAATGAGAAATGGAGGGTTATTCAAACTTTTATTAGGGGAGGGGCTTATTCACATTGATTAACTTTTTGTTTTTACACTTTTACCTTTTTTTTTTTTTTTTTCCGCCATAGGGGGCTATACCATGCAATCTTTAGATTGCATACACTGATCAATGTTGCTCCATAGAACAGCATTGATCAGTGTTATTGGAGCTTTGTTGCTCCAGCCTGCAGAGCCTGGCTGGGAACATCAGAGCACCGATGGACAGCGAGGAGGCAGGTAAGGGCCCTCCCGCCATCCTCTCAGCTGACCTGGACATCGCAATTTCACCGCAATGGTCCCGATCAGCTCCGCTGAGCTGCCAGGATAGTTTTTTTTTAGCCAATTTAGACACCTCAATCAACTTTGATCACAGCATCTAAAGGGTTAATGCTGGGCATCAGCCTGATTGGCCATGTCCTGCATTAACCCTGGGTCCTGGCTGCTGATAGCAGTCAGGACCCACCGCATATGAAGCACACTCAACTCATATGCACGCTTCAAAGAGTGGTAACTAGACCAGGGCATACAGGTACGTTATGCGTCATTAACTACCAGGACGCAAGGGCATACCCATACGCCCTGCATCCTAAACGGGTTAATAAAACTGCCACATTGTGTTCCTACTGTCCATGAGTAGACTAGTAATAAAGAGAAATAATACATGTATACAGAATAAGACTATTCACTGGGTTTGCCTACAGTCTGATCAACATCTTCATAAAGCTGGTACATACTGTATAGGTTTGCATAGGAGCTGTATGCACAAAACAGTAGAATATTTTAAATAATATAATTTGAATTGTTGTGTTATTTTCTTGCATATGCAAAATATACTGAATATTGGAAATGGGTGCATATGTAACTGTTATTCCATTTGCCATGGATTAGATTCAATGCAATATAAGTGCCTCTAAAGAAGGCAGCATATGTCACCAGGTAATAAAACGTGCTATTTATCGTTTTACAATTAGCTCAGCCCTGGCATGGAGGCATTACTATGAGCATAACTAACAAGAAGATATTTACTTAAGATAAACTTTAGACTCTTAAAGCAATCATTTAATCTGTCTGAAAATCTTAATAATAGCTGGACTTTGACAGTCTGCATGTGATTCTTGTAGACAATTAGCAAACTGTTTATTTGTAACAATTTACTCTATAGTGTGACTTTTATTGTAAAGTAGAAACATATAAACACTATATATGTCCCAGATTTATCAAACTGTGTAAGAGAAAAAGTAGAGAGATTTTCCCACAGCAACCAATAACAGCTCAGCTAAGGAGCTCTGGTAAAATGAAAGCTGACTCGTGATTGGTTGCTGAGGGAAAATCATTCTGTTTTTTCCTCTCACACAATTTGATAAATCTGGGCCTATAAGACTGGCTCAAAAATCATTAAATAGATATAACATTCAGTTAGGGGGTACTTCCATCTCATAATTTTGGTTTTGAAGCCCCCTCCCGCCTGTTTGAACTGTTTACATAAATCCTGGAGTTGCATAAACAACATAGCTGACAAGGCTACACCGCTTGCCCAACATCCATTAAAGGGGTACTCCAGTGGAATTTTTTTTTTCAAATCAACTGGTTCCAGAAAGTTAAACAGATTTGTAAATTACTTCTATTAAAAAATCTTAATCCTTCCAGTCCTTTTGAGCTGCTGTATGCTCCTAAGGAAGTTTTGTTCTGTCTGACCACAATGCTCTCTGCTGACACCTCTGTCCATGTCAAGAACTGTCCGGAGCAGGAGCGGTTTGCTATGGGGATTTGCTCCTACTCTGGACAGTTCTCGATACAGAAAGAGGTGGCAGCAGAGAGCACTGTGGTTAGACAGAAAAGTACTACTCAACTTCCTCTGTAGTATACATCAGCTGATAAGTACTGGAAGGATTAGGATGTTTTAATAGAAGTAATTTACAAATCTGTTTAAGTTTCTGGTGTCAGATGATTAAGTACCCCTGAAAAATAAAGTACCCCTTCAAAGTAAATAGGAATTATGCATATTTTGCTTCCTGTCCACCTCCAGTGGCTGCTAACAGGTCAAAGGTGTTGTAGTTTTAAAACAAGAAGACTTTCCTGTTTGGTCTGTGGTTCTGAGCTTAGCTTCAGTGCTATTGAGCTCTGATAGGGCACTGTTTTTGAGTGTTGAGAAATATGGTCCTATGTGTATAGTATCAAAATATATATTTTTTCTACATAAATACTTTATAGAAAATTAATTTGTGATACAGATTTGTCTTGCTCAAAGAGGATTATCTAGACTTCAGTCATATACCCCCTAGTCAAATAAATTACATCAAAGTAAAGGCTGTATTTAATGCCCTTTAAATGAGCGCTTATTTCATAGATTGGTGCTCATTTAGGTAGATTACCAGATTGCCCAAGTGTTAGGTGGTGTAGGACGCACAATCACTGGATCAATGCAGCTATCAGTCATTGGTCGCATATCCTCTACTACATAGGGAGATGCGCGACCGAATATTTTTTTAGCTGGTCAAAGTGACCCAATCAGCTGGTGAACAAGCGTCTTAGGCCCTATTACAAAGGGTGATGTTGGCCTGTTCAGCAGAGAGTAAAAGGTTTGCCTAATGCATAATGTGAATATCAGGTACTGGATAGTTTTGCATTGAACGTAATCTATTGCATGCACTCAGGTGATAAAAGTGTCAACAATTTACATTTCTTGCCTTTAAAGTACACAGTGGAATTTGGTCACATGCATTATCTAACCAATAATTGCAAGAGAATGTCCCCAATCCCATCTTCCTCTCCTGGAGAAATGGGAGGACTAGTTATTCTAGGTCTAGGTTTCAGAGCCACATGTGTGTTCCTTTGCTCGGTTCCTACTAAGGAGACAAGTAAAGCGGTCTTAGGTAGGCTACAGCTATGCATATCTTACAAATAGGCTAAATGTCACCTGTTTAAGTCTACAATAATGTCACTGTTTCTGATCCTTGCTTCTGTCTGGGCTCTGCTTTCTGGGTATTTTTCTAGTCTCCAAGAGGGAAAACTTCATTTTGCAAGAGAGGACAAGTTGAACAAGGGCCACCCTGCACTACACTGAACTTTTGAGGGCCTACGGTAGGGCCATTGCTGCCTGTCTGTCAAAAACTTCCCTGGATTGTTGCCAGAGTGAGAAAAGTAGAGTCTACATTTTTGCACCTTGCACCACAGTGAACAAAGCCTTGAAGATCCTCTTTCAGCAGCTTCAGTAATTTCAGACTAAGAAATTATCACTTAAGGGCACCTACATCTGCAGTAGACTTTGGCTGACATTTATCATTGTAGTGTAGGTGAAGCATTTTTCTACACCTTTTTTTGTGTGCTGGTAATGTGTTATTAAATGGTCACAGAGCATTTGAAAAATTTTGTGCAGGTCACATTTTCTGAAGCCTTTTTGCCGCTTTTATAGATACAAAAAAAAGTCTAAAGACAATGATAAATGTCGGCCATTATACATACATGTGCTAGAAGCACGTATAGACTCCCAAATTCAGCAACACTGCTACAAAAGCACTAATTTAAAGGGACAGGGACAAATTCTCTATTCTCCAAAGCTGTAACCTGCCAAGCTGTATACAAGCATCTGTGTTGCATTGTGATATAGCATATGTGATAGCCTGGGGGGGTGTAGAGCATGGGGAGTGTAGCTGTGTGGGTATTAAAGGGTGCTTGTTAACCCTTGCTATTCATGATGCCAGCGTGAGGGGCTCCTCAATAAAGCTTTTCCTACCGCCGCCCTTCCCAGGAACGATAGGGAGGTAGATGATAATAGGTTTGAGGTAGATAATAATGGGTTATCCACAACCGGAAAGCTTCTGTAAACAGCATTAACTTTTACTGAACATTTTCTGCACACTTTATTAACACAGCCGTCTCTTATTATAACAACAGCTTCCTTTGGAGATTGACAATGGTTGGGACTTTAGCTTTAATAGTCTTTTAGTCTATTGTGCTGTTCCACTGGATTTAGGGGAATTAGTTTCGGTCCAGTAGTCACGCTAGCATTAGCAGGAATTAGAGTAAAACTCACGATTTTTGGTTCTGCTGAGGCCGTCGGTTTTGAGGCCTAGCGTGTCTGTGAAAGTTGCTTAGCACACCGTCCTGTTAGTCCACCATCCACGAGAGCAGCAACCCAAGAGAGCGATAATTGGACGCAGCTCCCTAATATGGGCAGGGGCTGGACCAACGCTAATTGGTCCAAACGGATGTCAATCACCATTACAGAGATTTGTGGGTAACACATAACCCAAGGACCTCATAAGGTCCTGCAACATACCATAGAGGTTACTTGCATGGTCACATGAACGAAGGTACTGCGACGCTGAACAAGGTAAGTGCTATACATTTCTATAGAATATAGCTATAATTATCAAATATATACATTTATTAATATTAAAGTTAGACTTAAGGAGAGGAGACTAGGGGTTGTCCCACCTGAGGAACCCTACCTGAACGTAGTTACTCTGACTTTGGGGACCTCTACACTAGGTACTGGATGCAATATGGTACCGGGACACCACAGTGCTATCTATGATTTGTGTGTGCCCTAGTACACATTGATGGTGCATGCGCAGGTAAACGTCACAAGGTTGCTGTGGGCAGGGGAGCACTGTGTAACATAACCAGACCCTGGGCAACACCTCTCTGACACTCCGGGATGGCATTAAAAAAATGTATGTCTGGCATTAGCTTGTCAACTCCTACCACACTGTGTGACCATTGAACAACTATAGAAAAAGTGACTGATGTACTTTAAAGGAAAACCATCTTAAAAAAAAAAGCAGAGTAAGAGCTGTTTGGATATCTTTTTTTCTTGGAGTCCCTTTTGGAGCATGAATGGCCTGTAAGTCTCCACATGTCCTGAAGGAGAAACATTACCCCATTGGTACTGACCCTGTTCTGACACAAATGTAGCACATAGCTAAATGTTTAAAGTATTTTCCTTTCAAGTTAAACATCTGAATTATGATTCATTTAAGACATCTTTTGGCTATAAATGAAGTACAGATAACGTACTATCTCTTGGTTTTATGGTGAACATGACCTTCATTTGTGAATCATTCTGTAACATTTAAAAGCCTTCTGTACATAGAATTGAAAATCCTGAAAACTCACAAATTCACTGCTATTAAGTTAGGAAAACTGTTGTAAATGTTATGAATTACCACCAGCATCAGGCAGAACCATAGGATCAGGCTTATTCATTGAAATTTTTAGCATTTATACTTTTGTTGGTTATTCCCTAGCACTGCACACGTGGCCTGCTATGATGGACAACTGATGTACATCTTAAGAAATTTCAGACACAGCTACATTTTCTAAAGGCTGTATTCACACATACAGTATCCTGTGCATATGATATGCAGGATTTGAAGCTGCAGATTTTATGCTGCAGATTTCAGTGTAAACTAATGACTAAACACTTCAAATCTGCAGCTTCAAATACTGTGCATCAAATATGCACAGGATACTGAATTCGTGAATACACCCTAAACAAGGATTATTGTCCCTGGCAATCTGAAACATGAACAATCAATGCATTAAGAAAGCGTTCAGATCCTTAAAAAAAAAAAAAAAAAAAAAAAAAATATATATATATATATATATATATATATATATATATATATATATATAAATAAATTATGTTTTTCACATCATTCTGCGCTCAATACTCGTAATGACAAAGTCAATAAAAAAAATTAGCTCTGGGGGCCTCCTATTTCTCTTGATCATATTTGAGATGTTTCTACACATTGATTAGAGTCACCTGTGGTAAATTCCATTTTTTGGACATAATTTGGAAAAACACACCCCTGTCTATATAAGGTCTCACAGCTGACAATACATATCAGAGCAAACACCTTCAGGGGAAAATAACTTGAATAAAAGGTCCAAATCTGGAGAAGGATACTAAAAATATTTTTTTTTTTTACTGAAAAACCCCAAAAGCAGAGTGGTTTCCCCAATTCCTAAAAGAAGTTTGGAGCAACCAGGATTTTTCCATAGAGCTGGTCATTCTATTTAACTAAGTAATCAAATTGTCAGAAAACCCCCAAATCCCAATGTGCAAACCTTGTGGCATCAGGCCCATGATTGGTGGCTGTAATTGCTGTCAAAGGTGCTATAACTAATTATTATTACTAAGTACATCTAAGTAAAGGGTCTAAATATTTATGTCCATGTGAAATAATAGTTTTTGAATTTTAAATAGATTTGAAAAATGTTCTACAATTCTTTCCCTATACAATTCTTTTCCCTATATAAGTGGTGGCAGCACATTATATAGGGTAAAATAAGTTTCCTCACTAGGTTCCGATGTCCTCCAGCCCGTTCTCTATAGTGTAGAAAAGTCCCGTTCCCGGGGTATGAAGCGTGCTCACGCGCTGAGCACGCCTCAAACCCGGTGGGTCCCGACTGCTGTCAGCAGCCAGGACCCAGGGTTAATGCCTGGCCTCACCGATCGGCCCGATGCCTGACATTAACCCTTTAGACAGCGCAATCAAAGTTGAATGCAGCGTTTAAACCAAAAATAAAAGTATCCCGACAGCTCAGTGGAGCTGATCGGGACCATTGTGGTAAAACCACAATGTCCCGATCAGCTGAGAGGATGGCAGGAGGGCCCTTACCTGCCTCCTCGCTGTCCGATCGGTGTTCTGCTGCTCCCAGCCTGGCCAGAGGACATTGGGACTTATATAATTTGTTGCTACCAGTTATATAGTGTAAAATCTGGTGACAGATTCCCATTTTAAGAAACAGTTCTTTATAGAATAAATGATAGATCTGTGGAAATTCCCTCCATTAAATGGGTGTTCCTGTACAGACTCGAAGGGCTTGTCTAAAGGTACAAATATATTTTAAATAGGTCAGGCTCACCAAAACAAAAAGATAGTCCATATTATTTACCTTAAGTTTGTTTACATGTCTTCCACAGAAATGAGTAATATTTTGCCAAGTCATTGTCAGCATATAAGTTGTATCATAACAGTACTTGAAGGTAGAAAATGTCATTACTTATTTTACTAAAGCTACCCACTAACTGAAGAGTATTTCCGCGAACCAAGAAATATATAAATATAATATATAACATGTAAGCAATCTTTAGGGCAGGCTCAGGAAATAAATATCTTATTTTTGTATCGCAATAACGAATCCAGCTAAGACAGATGAGATTTAAAGATGCTGGTGTAATAACAATGAACATTCGTAGAAACCACAGGTAGGACGCTACAAGAATCACAAGTCATTGTACTGTAATCGCTTACGTCTTCTACCTCCTACCCAGACAGGAGCTCTTCTTGCCTTCTAGTTTTTTTTCCACTACAAGGTATAGGCGACAAGCATTAGAATGGAGAGTAAGGGTGGTGAGAGTTGTTCACTTGGTTTCACGCTTTGTTGAAATACACAGGAAAATTTACTTGCATGTTTTACGGGAAGCTGTGTCAGAATATTACTGTAATTGACTCACTTTATGTTTTTTTATGTCAGAAAAATTTCAGAAGCGAAAAAAAAGGTGGCTTGTTTTAGCATCTAAACCACAACAAGTGGACGACTTTTTGATTCCCTTCTTAAACTATTAAGACGTAAGAACCTCACCGCAAGACTACCTAATGTGTTATAGGAATATGCTCTAGTGTGACTCCTATGAAACATCGGTAAACATTAAACAATAAATAACAATAAATCAGTATTCCAGCCTTCATAGGAGGACATATAGAAAGGGTTTTTTCATTGCTTGTTTTCATTTCAATAGTGGACCCTAATATTTTACACCGCCTGTATTGAAAACTGAATTCTACTGGCATCTGTCTCACATGTTGATAACATCCTATGTGACACAATGATATACCCTGTAGAGTCTTCCCATTACAAAATATTAGATGTGTGCCACTTACTGTATGTGTGCAATGTGTTTAAGGAAGAGATGTCTAAATACTGGTTAAGGGTATGTCTAGGGATGGGCGGTATGACCAAATGTGTGTGTCACGAACCGGCAGGACTGGTAGTGGATCCTCTAGACCAGAGAGGCGATGGCACGGGCCGTACCAGGGGAACGGAGCCTAAGGGACTACTGGTCTTCACCAGGGCCCGCCACAAAGCGGGATGGACTTGCTGCGGCAGGTAGTCCCCAGGTAGTTCCCCCAATAGCGGCTCAACCTCTCTGGCAGCTGATATAATGAAGTACACAGGGAACAGGCAAAGGCGTAGTCGGATGTAGCAAAGGTCAGGGCAGGCGGCAAGGGTTCACAGGCGAGTAGACGGTAGCAATGGGTTCGGCAATAGGCAAGGAGATACAGGCTGATAGGAACGTTTTCTCAGAGGCACAAGGCACAAAGATCCGGCAAGGGCAGGAAGGGGCAGGGAACTTTTATTAGGAAGGAGCAGGGGTCATTAGCCAGCGCACCAATCAATGGTGGGCCGGCCCTTTAAATTTACTGAAGGTGCCGCGCGCCGGGAAGCAGGGAGAGTCGGCGCAGGGAACGAGGCACCAGGTAAGAAGGACTGGGACGCGGCGCGTGAGTGGGGACCAGCCGCCACGGCAGCCGCGTCCCCGACACAAGGGATCCCGTGCTCCCGGTCAGTGTGTCTGAGCGGGAGGCACCGGGATCCCGAGGAGAGGAGATGAGGAAGCGGGCGCTCCGGTCCGGAGGCGGGGACCGGAGCGCTCGTTGTGACAGTGTGTATCACGGTATTTTTGTAACTTTTGGCAGTTCCACGGTATATAATGGTATTTCCTCCTCCTCCCCCCCCAAATTAATTATCAGCCCAGCGCTGCCCCCATCGGGGTAAATACTCACATGTCACCCGCAAGCTCTTCCCTCCTCGTCCTGTTTGTTGCGGGCTGCTGGCGCTGATACTCTATACTGTGCGGTATCCCTATGCCCAGGCTGCAATAGGTAAACAAAATAAACTAACACATGTTCCGACATCGGCCTTACACTGGGGACAGGAACGTCGGACAGCCGTCAGCCTATCACCGGCTGCAGCGATGTTCCGCCTCGGCCGGTGATAGGCTGAGCCCACTGTCATGTAAGGAGCTCTGGTCGGCTTCTTACATGACAGTGGGCTCAGCCTATCACAGGCCGAGGCGGAACATCGCTGCGGCCGGTGATAGGCTGACGGCTGTCTGACGTTCCCGTCCCCAGGAAGCAGATGAGGCTGGTACCGGACCAACGGGAGGTGAGTTAAAGTAAATTTTTTGCATCCCGGGCATAGGGATACCGCACAGTATAGGGATACCGAGCAGTGGTCTTCAACCTGCGGACCTCCAAATGTTGCAAAACTACAACTCTCAGCATGCCGTTGGCTGTCCGGGCAGGCTGAGAGTTGTAGTTTTGCAACATCTGGAGGTCTGCAGGTTGAAGACCACTGGTATAGGGTGTCAGTGCTGGCGGCCGCAACAAACAGGAGGAAGAGGAGGGCAGCGCTTGCAGGTGACATGTGAGTACTTACCCAGATGGGGACAGCGCTGGGCTGATATTAATGGGGGGGGGGGGGGGGGCAGAACAGCGATTGTGGTTGATATGAGAGATTTTACCCCGATTGGGACAGCGCAGCGCTGGGCTGATAATTAATTGGGGGGGGGGGGGGCGGGTAGAACAGCGGGCCACATATGATTAGTTCCCCGATGACAGCGCAGCGCTGGGCTGATAATTAATTCCCGAGGGGGAGAGGCCAAACCGGTATTGCGGTATGGGTTAAAATTCATATTGTGCAGCACAAAAATTTTGGTATTCGGTATAAACCGGTATACCGCCCAGCCCTAGGTATGTCCCCACTTTTGTAGATTTGCTGCGGACACATTGAAGTCAATGGTATGATAATGTGCTGCAGATTTATCACAACAGGAAAGTGTGAACATACCCTTAACAAGAAAAAAGTCCAGATTCATCAGTCTGTCTGAGGACAAAAAAATTTTTTTTCCATAGCAACCAATTCCATACTGAGCTGGAACTGCTTGCTATGAGCAAATCAGACTGATTTTGTCCTCAGAAAGATTGATAGCTATGGGCCAAAAGGCCTCTGTTGCCCATAGCAACCAATACCTCTTCTGACCCCAGCCCCTTTTTACTATTAGGCAGATGTTGGCAAAAAAAACAATGATTAGTTGACCATCTAGTGTGTTAATGGCCGTAGTGTTGAGCGGCATAGGCATTCGTCATATATTCGCTAAATTTGCATATTCGTAATATTCACATTTTATTTTCGCATATTCTAAAATTAGCGCATACAAAAACTTGCGTTTGCGAAAATTCGCATATGCAAAAATTTGCGTGCCAGTCTCACACAGTAGTATTAGAGCCTTCTTTACACCACAGAAGCTGGAAGCAGAGAGGGATGATCACTGTTATGTGTACTGTGAAAAAAAAAGAATATTCGTAATTGCGAATATATAGTGCTATATTCACGAATATTCGCGAATTCGCAAATAAAATTTGCATTGCGAATATTCGCGAGCAACACTATTAATGGTTCACCAGACTCTCCCTGATAGCAGATGTTGGGGTAGGATGGATGGGGAGTGCTGGTCTTTAACAATCCTTTGTCCTGGCAGCTGCTTGTTGTGCATGTTTATGGCAGAATCTGTATAACAAGCTTTTTTTTAACTTTTTTTTAAAGGGGTGATCCACTACTCTAAAATCTGCACCTTTTTGATAAATATAGCTAATGTTTGTGCATGAAAAAGAGAGTGTCGGCTCTTGAAACGTTGCACACGTGCTTTGTGGAGGTGGAACGCTACTATGATTCACCTACAGTGAGTGGGGCTTGGAACCAAAGACTCGGGATGGAGTGAAAATAGCCCTGAAATGCTGTTTATCTTCTGACGTCTTTGTGCACCTGGGTGTATATGTACTGTATTTTTCGCCCTATAGGATGCACCGTCATATAAGACGCACCCAATTTTAAAGGTGCAAAATCTAGAGAAAAAAAATTCTGAAGCCAACAGTGATCTTCAACCTGCGGACCTCCAGATCTTGCAAAACTACAACTCCCAGCATGCCCGGACAGCCTTTGGCTGTCCGGGCATGCTGGGAGCTGTAGTTTTGCAAGATCTGGAGATTCACAGGTTGAAGACCACTGGTATTGGAGGTAATACTCAAGTGTCCCCGCCGCTCCGGACCCGTCACCGCTGCCCTGGATGTCGCTCCATCGATGTCGCCGTGGTGTCACCGACGCTCCGGACGTCGTCTTCTTCCCCGGGATCCACGCTCTATGTCGCCGTCATCACATCGCTACGCACGCTGCTCCTATTGGATGACGGGACGGCGTGCGCGACGACGTGATGACGTCGAAGGAGAGCGCCAGCCATGCAGGGGATCCCGGCACGGAGCAGACTCCGAGGAGGCAGGTAAGGTCAGGCGCGGCGGTCAGCTTTGATCGCTGCGTCTGAAGGGTTAATACATGTCCTGTATTAGCCGCGGATCCCGGCCATTGATGGCCGCAGGGACCGCTGCGATAGGTGTGTGTATTCGCCGTATAAGACGCACCAACTTTCCCCCCCCAGTTTTGGGGAAGAAAAAGTGCGTCTTATATGGCGAAAAATACGGTATTTGTTTAGTTTTAAAATCTCATTTTTTTAAATTTAACAGGATAGCATACCGTTTCAGGCTTATAACAATTCACATAATAATAGGTGAGACATTAGTACATGGGTACGGACATAAGAACATTTTAGAAACTGAGAAAAAAAAGAAAGAAAAACATTAATAGAATATTGTTATGATTAGTGTTGAGCGGCATAGGCCATATTCGAATTCGCGAATATTCGCGAATATATGGACGAATATTCGTCATATATTCGCGAATATTCGCATATTCATAATATTCCCGTTTTATTTTCGCATATGCGACAATTCGCATATGCGAAAATTAGCACATGCAAAATTAACATAAGCGAAAATTCGCATACGTGAAAATGAGCATATGCAAATATTCGCATATGCGAAAATTCGCACATCAGTCTCACACAGTAGTATTAGAGCCTTCTTTACACCACACAAGCTGGAAGCAGAGAGGGATGATCACTGTGATGTGTACTGGGAAAAAAAAAACTAATAAAAAAAAAAACCTAATATTCGTAATTACGAATATATAGTGCTATATTCGCGAATATTCGCGAATATGCTATATTCGCGAATAAAATTCGCATTGCGAATATTCGCGAGCAACACTAGTTATGATATATATTTGTATTATGATGTATTATGGTATGATAAGAAGACATTTTGGATAAAGCATTTTTATAAAAAACAAAAAAAGTGAGATCATTACTATAGATGAGATGTTATATGGAGGGAGTAGAGCCTTCAATGAACACAAGATTACCCAAGGTTGCAACTAAACCGTCTTACATTTCTCATTATTAATAAACTTCCATAAGAACATGGAGCCATCCTGGCAGCCACAATCTTCAGAAGGTCCTTGGGTACCATCACAACTACTCCATGCATCTTTACATCATTGCGCAGTAAATGAATGCTACATAGCATTGATGGGGATAAAGGGTTTTGTGAAAACATCCAACCCATGTGTCTGCAACCCACTATGTAGTTGACAGAGCCTACGTCTCTGGCTCTGTTCACTGTGTAGGGAAGGAACAGCTGATCAATAGTATATTATAATAGTATTCAATAGTATGTTATAGTGAGTAGGACTAGCCTTTTACATCCTCTTATTTCCCTCTATGAATCAGATATGTTTATTGATTGGGAACAAAGAATATGGTTTTGTGCACAAAACAATGTGAGATAACTTTTCGAAACTCAACCTTTTTGATGATGAATAGGAAAGATTTAACCATATAGGTTAGACTCCATCATCTAAGCTATACAATAAGTGCATCTTCAAAAGAAAGCCACACTGACCACTTCTATCGCAGAATGAGTTTTTTTTTTACATATCTAACCCACTTCAGTTGATTTCTGTATTAATTATGCTGGTATACAATACTATGTTTTAGCAGACACTATAACTTTCTGTTTGAATCACATGTAAATTTAGAATGTGACTTCAAATATGAAATATGACTGCATAGATGAAGGCTTAAATGCCTATATATATATATATTTTATATATATATATATATATATATATATATATATATATATATATATATATATATATATATATATACCGTATATACTCGAGTATAAGCCGACCCGAGTATAAGCCGAGACCCCTAATTTCAACCCAAAATCCCAGGAAAAGTTATTGACTCGAGTATAAGCCTAGGGTGGGAAATACCTCATCCCCCCTGTCATCATCCAGACCCGTCATTAACATCCTCATCATCCCCTTGTCATCATCCCACACATCCCCCCTTCATCATCCCCTTGTCATCATCCCACACATCCCCTTATCATCCCACACATCCCCCCTTCATCATCCCCTTGTCATCATCCCACACATCCCCTTATCATCCCACACATCCCCCCTTCATCATCCCCTTGTCATCATCCCACACATCCCCCCTTCATCATCCCCTTGTCATCATCCCACACATCCCCTTATCCCACACATCCCCCCTTCATCATCCCCTTGTCATCATCCCACACATCCCCTTATCATCCCACACATCCCCCCTTCATCATCCCCTTGTAATCATCCCACACCCCCCCCCCCCTTCATCATCCCCACCCCCCTTCATCATCCCCACACCCCCCCCCTTCATCATCCTCTTCTCATCATTCGCCCTCAGTGGTCTTCAACCTGCGGACCTCCAGAGGTTTCAAAACTACAACTCCCAGCAAGCCCGGGCAGCCATCGGCTGTCCGGGCTTGCTGGGAGTTGTAGTTTTGAAACCTCCGGAGGTCCGCAGGTTGAAGACCACTGCGGCCTTCAACATGCGGACCTCCAGAGGTTTCAAAACTACAACTCCCAGCAAGCCCGGGCAGCCATCGGCTGTCCGGGCTTGCTGGGAGTTGTAGTTTTGAAACCTCCGGAGGTCCGCAGGTTGAAGACCACTGCGGCCTTCAACATCATCCAGCCCCCTCTCACCCCCTTTAGTTCTGAGTACTCACCTCCGCTCGGCGCTGGTCCGGTCCTGCAGGGCTGTCCGGTAAGGAGGTGGTCCGGTGAGGAGGTGGTCCGGGCTGCTATCTTCACCGGGGGCGCCTCTTCTCCGCGCTTCCGGCCCGGAATAGAGCCGTTGCCTTAACAACGACGCATCTGCGTCGTTGTCAAGGCAACGTGACTATTCTGAGGCCGGGCCCGAAGCACTTAGAAGAGGCCTCCCCGGTGAAGATAGCAGCCCGGACCACCTCCTCACCGGACCACCTCCTTACCGGACAGCCCTGCAGGACCGGACCAGCGCCGAGCGGAGGTGAGTACTCAGAACTAAAGGGGGTGAGAGGGGGCTGGATGATGTTGAAGGCCGCAGTGGTCTTCAACCTGCGGACCTCCGGAGGTTTCAAAACTACAACTCCCAGCAAGCCCGGACAGCCGATGGCTGCCCTGGCTTGCTGGGAGTTGTAGTTTTGAAACCTCTGGAAGTCCGCAGGTTGAAGACCACTGCGGGTGGGGGAGTTCACTCGAGTATAAGCCGAGGGGGGTGTTTTCAGCACGAAAAATCGTGCTGAAAAACTCGGCTTATACTCGAGTATATACGGTATGATGTATCTCGTATTCGGAAAGTTTTCAGATCCTTTAACTTTAACTATCGTTCTACACTCAATACCCCATAATGACTAAAGACAAATTTACTAAAAAGGAAAAAATTTGCATAGACATAAGTATTCAGACCCCTTATTATAACACTGGGGGCTACCATTTGAGATGTTTCTGCTCCTGGATTGGAATCACCTGTAGTAAATTCAGTTGAACATTGAACAACATTGAAATGACAACACCAAGAAGGAAAAGTTGGGAAGTTATGGAAATCATAGGATCAATAGACATGTTTAATCAAATGCAAAACCTCTTGATTCTTTTTGGTATCAGTTATGAGCTCCACAAGTAGAAATAAACGCACTTACATGACTTGGCTGAAGACTGTTCCGACATACTGAATGCATTTGGCCATAAAAATCATCAAGATCTGCTGCTGGTAGTTCCCTTTCCTATAGCGGACCAATGATGTCCCAGATGTGCTAGATAGGAGACAAATCCAAAGACATTGTAGGCCATAGGAGGACGTTTAGCCCATGCAGGCTGCTCACAGTAGCATGAACATGAGGTTTGTGTAGCCTTGCTAAAAAATGGCTACTGGGATACTTCATAAAAAAGGCTTTGCTCCTGGTTTAACGACCGCCAAATAAATGTAACAATGAGCTATTAGTGTACTTGGAATAAGGGCAAGAGGGTCTGTCTATCATAAATTGTGCCACATCATAATCCCAGGAGTGGGACCAGTGTAATATTCGCACATTAAAGGGAAACTCTGGTGGTAAACAAGTGGAAAACTAATGTTTTCAAATCAAATGGCGCCAGAAAGTTATACAGATTTGTAAATTACTTCTATTTTAAATAGAAGTGATTTACAAACCTATTTAACTTTCTGGCACCAGATTTGAATTTTTTTTTCCCACCAGAGTTCCCCTTTAAGGCCTCTTTATGGCATTGTCTATGTCGTCTTCGGACCAATCTGCCTCTATGATGGTATCCCAAATAAAAGCTGAATGCAGACTAGGATAGACATCAATTTCAACCTGCATTGTCATCTTTCTTTGCACTATGATAGCCATAGAGCGAGGTGACCTGTAGCTGGACGTCTGGCTCGTAGCTTATTATCTTGCAAGTGCTTTCTGAAGGTTTCTGTAAACACTGTTCAAAGCCTTAGGCTTGGTACACTATTTCCAAATTCACTTGCAGTACAGAACAGATCACCTTGTGCCATTCTTGATTCATCCATGCAACGGTTCACCTTTATGCAGTCATTCCAGTTCATTGTTGGCCTTCCAACCACTGGGACACACAACACTAAAGAGTGCTGACATCTCAGGCTACATGTATAGTGTTCTGCCATAGTGATAAAGCAAGGTTTCTCAGTTTGAGGATCCTGTCTCTCACAGTTTATGTTAAGTGGCGATAACTGGCACGCCGATGAACAGAAGGCATCGCACAATTATACCCGATCCAAATTCTGAAGCTTCTTGTGGCTGAAAAAAATCAAATTTCAATCTGGCTTTTATACCATTGAAGCACTTCCTACATATCACAGAATGAAGCTAGGTGCTTGAAATGTAATAATTTGCAGGACTTAGGGACACCTGCTACTTTCTTGATATACATAACCTTACAGCTTGTCCTTGTTGCAATTTCAATGTTAAAAGGGAACTCCACTGCTAGACATCTTATCCCCTATCCAAAGGATAGGGGATAAGGTGTCTGATTGCGGGGTGCCGCTGCTGGTGGCCTCCGCAATCTCCTGCAGCACCCAGCGTGCTAAACAAATGTTGGGTTCCAGCGGCGGTGTTTGTGACGTCATGGCCATGCCCCCTCCATTCATGTCTATGGGAGGGGGCATGTGTAGTGTCTGGGGTGTTGCAATGATGTTACAGGGTCTGGTGGTATTAACCCTTGGTTTGTCGTGACGCCAGGGTGATGTTTGCTTAGTATAGAAGGCCCTGCCAACAGCGGGCCAAAACGGCAGGGAATAAAAAGAATGTCCACAGCAGGAATTATGAGATAACTGGAACTTTTACTTAAAGGAGTACTCTAGTGCAGAGTATTCCTGCTCCGTCCTGCCCGGGCTGCAAAATAAATGAAAATGAACCATCACTCACCTCCCTGGGTTCCCGGGGAGCGGCACTACAGCTGATCGGTCCTCCGGTCCATCTCCTTCATACTTCCGGGTTTAACGAGGCGTCACATGGCACTCAGCCTATCGCCGGCGGCCGCGATATTCAGCCTCGGCCGGCGATAGGCTGAGCGCCATGTGACGCTTCGTTACACCCGGAAGTATGAAGAAGTTGAACCGGAGGACCGATCAGCTGTAGTGACGCTCCGCGGGAACCCAGGGAGGTGAGTGATGGTTCATTTTCATTTATTTTGCAGCCCGGGCAGGACGGAGGAGGAATACTCTGTACTAGAGTACTCTTTTAACTTCTTGAGCAAACAGTCTTTACAAATATACAGTTTCTCCTGAGGTAACCGGAATGCAGGTTCCTCACAGGCTTTGCTGGGACTAATAGTCTTGAGCTTTAAGCAGGCCACTGTGCTACTAATTATAGGATTTGAGTTGAATAGTAGTCACAGAGAATTTGTAGATAGAGCTTTATATCTCACGGTTTTAGTGGCTGCTGGTTCTTTAGGCTCTGGCCTAGGTAAGATGAATTGAGATATGCTGATTGTGCTTGCTTTGGAACCGGGAGATAAAAGCAGCAACAAGAGAGCGAATTTAGTGACTGCAGCCCCTTATATACTAGGGGTCTGGACTAATCCCATTGGTTGTCAAGCCTGGAGGTCCTGAACCCAGAGAACTCTGGGTACATCACATGACAATATCACATGACCCTGGAAGGTCCTATACTATACAACTTTGTACATAATTGTATACATATTGACTAATATACATTATATCTTTAATGTATTATGCGAGGCGAGTAAAGGGTAAACCCTGCTGAAGAGCCCTGTGGAATGGAGGGACTCTAACTGAGGGGACTTAAGACAGGGACAGGACAATGTCCTGTACTGGGACATCACAAATGCCCCCTTCCACATAGGCATAAATGGAGGGGGCGTGTTAAATAAAACGTTTAAAAAACACCCATTATTCCCTTCCTTGTTAAAAGTTTAAATCCCCCCCTTTTCCCAAATTCCATATAAAAAATATGTAACCATAATAAAAATAAACATATGTGTTATCACCGCATGCATAAATAACTAAACTATAGAAATATATAATTAATTTAACCGCACGGTCAATGGCTTACGCGCAAAAAAAAAAATCCAAATTCCAAAATTGCGTCTTTTTGGTCACTTTTTATATGATGAAAAAATTAATAAAAATCAATCAAAAAGTCCAATCAATACAAAAATGGTACTGCTAAAAACTTAAGATTGCGGCTCAAAAAATTAGCCCTCATAATGCCCTGTACACGGAAAAATTTAAAAGTTATAGAGGTCAGAAGATGACAATTTTAAACAAATTAATTTTCCTGCATGTAGTTATGATTTTTTTTTCCAGAAGACAAAATCAAACCTATATAAGTAGGGTATCATTTTAAACGTACGGACCTACAAAATAAAGAAAAGATGCAATTTTTACCGAAAAATGTACTGTGTAGAAACGGAAGGCCCCAAAATTTACAAAATTGTGTTTTTTTTTTCAATTTTGTCGCACAATGTTTTTTTTTTTGGTTGCGCCGTAGATTTTTGGCCAAAATGACTGATGTCATTACAAAATAGAATTGGTGGTGCAAAAAATAAGCCATCATATGGATTTTTGAAAGGGTTATGGTGGGTTATAAAGATATGGAGAAAAAAACACGCTGACACTGATGCTCCCTGAGCCTGCAGGAAAGCTTGAATATCTTAGGAACTTTTGTGGGGCTGCTTATCCACCATCCAACTATCCTGCGTTGACACCTTTCACCAATTTTTCTCTTCTGTGCTAATTCTTCTTTCCCCAGCGGCAACAGTACCGACTTTGACCAATTTATACTTAATCCTGAGTATTCTCACTACTCCTCAATCACTTCTATTACTCTGGGAAGTGCACACATCTGATTTTCCAAAAAGAACAAGATGTAATTGGCGTATAACGAGAATTTGTCCTCCCTCCCCCTCGCTCCAAACCCACCAATGCTATCATCTCCCTGAATCTTAATCGCCAAGGGTTCAACCCTGCCACGTTCCTCTCAACAATGAAAAACTCTCCGATAAATGACTCTCCATTTGGACCCTCGCTACCTGCCCAGAATAGAGCAATCTAACCATTTCTACCAAATTTTCCCCAAATCCAAATCTATCCAGTATGTTCCACAGAAAGTCCCACTCCACCCTGTCAAAGGCCTTGGTGGCATCTAGAGAGAGGATGGAGTGGGAACTCTCTCCATTCATTTGACCGATCTGATTGTTAGACAAGACTCTAAATATATTATATTTTACCATACGGTTAGGTATAAATCTGCATTGGTACTCACTAACCAGGTCTTGAATGATACTCTGTATCCTAATTGCCAAAGCCTTGGCGTAAATTTTAATGTCGGTGTTCAAAAGTAATATGGGTCTGTAAGAACCCACATCTTCCTTATCTTTTCTCGCTTTTAACCCCTTAGCGACCACGGACGTAAATGTTCGTCCTGGTGTGATGGTACTTAGCGCACCAGGACATATATTTACATCATGTGTATGACCGCGAGCATCGGAGCGGTGCTCGAGGGGATCCGATCATCTGTAATGGCGGAGGGAGATCCCCTCACCTGCCTCCGTCTGTCTCCCGGCATCTCCTGCTCTCGTCTGAGATCGAGCAGACCAGAGCAGAAGATCACCGATAATACTAATCAGTGCTATGCCCTATGCATAGCACTGAACAGTATTAGAAATCAGATGATTGCTATAAATAGTTCCCTATGGGGACATAAAAAGTGTAAAAAAAAGTTGAAAATGTAAAAATAAAAAGTAAAAAACAAAATCCCCTCCCCCAATAAAAATGAAAATTTTCAGTTTTTCCCATTTTACCCCCCAAAAGTGACAGCTGTCACGCCCCCTCACATAGACTTGCATCGAGGGTGCGGGGTGTGACGTCACACAGGGGCGGAGTCGTGACGTCACGATCTTCCGTCCCCGTGGTCGGGATGGTATTAGCCTGAGGGCCTCCAGTGGTTCCGGAAGCCGTTACAGGTGGGTGCCGCATGGTAGAATGCGGGGGTCCCCATCGGCGGGACCCCAGCGATCAGACATCTTATCCCCTATCCTTTGGATAGGGGATAAGATGTCTAGGGGTGGAGTACCCCTTTAAGGGGTTAATATTAACCCCTTATGGACCCAGCCATTTTACATCTTAGGACCCGGCCATTTTTTGCACATCTGACCACTGTCACTTTAAAAATGAATAACTCTGGAATGCTTTTAGTTATCATTCTGATTCCGAGAATGTTTTTTCGTGACATATTCTACTTTAACATAGTGGTAAAAGTTTGTGGTAACTTGCATCCTTTCTTGGTGAAAAATCCCAAAATGTGATGAAAAATTTTAAAATTATGCATTTTTCTAACTTTGAAGCTCTCTGCTTGTAAGGAAAATGGATATTCCAAAAAAAAATTTTTTTTATTCACATATACAATATGTCCACTTTATGTTTGCATCATAAAATTGACATGTTTTTACTTTTAGAAGACACCAGAGGGCTTCAAAGTTCAGCAGCAATTTTCCAATTTTTCACATTTCCAAACTCCCTATTTTTCAGGGACCAGTTCAGTTTTGAAGTGGATTTGAAGGGTATTCATCTTAGAAATACCCCACAAATGACCCCATTATAAAAACTTCACCCCCCCAAAGTATTCAAAATGACATTCAGTCAGCATTTTAACCCTTTAGGTGTTTCACAGGAATAGCAGCAAAGTGAAGGAGAAAATTCACAATCTTCATTTTTTACCCTTGCATGTTCTTGTAGACCCAATTTTTGAATTTTTACAAGGGGTATAAGGAGAAAATTCATACTTATATTTGTAGCCCAATTTCTCTCGAGTAAGCACATGCCTCATATGTCTATGTAAAGTGTTCGGCGGGCACAGTAGAGGGCTCAGAAGCGAAGGAGCGACAAGGGGATTTTGGAGCGTACGTTTTTCTGAAATGGTTTTTGGAGGGCATGTTGCATTTAGGAAGCCCCTATTGTGCCAGAACAGCAAAAAAAAAAAAAAAAAAAAAAAAACACATGCCATACCATTTTTGGAAACTAGACCCCTTGAGGAACGTAACAAGGAATAAAGTGAGCCTTAATACCCCACAGGGGTTTCACGACATTTGCATACATAAAAAAATGAAATTTTTTTCACTAAAATGTGTGTTTTCCCCCCCAAATTTCACATTTTTGCAAGGGTTAATAGCAGAAAATAACCCTCAAAATTTGTAACCCCATCTCTTCTGAGTATGGAGGTACCCCATAAGTTGACCTGAAGTGCACTACGGGCGAACTACAATGCTCAGAAGAGAAAGAATCATATTTGGCTTTTTGAGAGCAAATTTTGCTCGGGGGGCATGTCGCATTTAGGAAGCCCCTATGGTGCCAGGACAGCAAAATAACCCCCACATGGCATACCATTTTGGAAACTAGACCCCTTGAGGAATGTAACAAGGGGCACAGTGAGCATTTACCCCCCCCCCCCCCCCCACTGGTGTCTGTCAGATATTTGGAACAGTGGGCTGTACAACATTTTTAATTTGCACAGCCCACTGTTCCAAAGATCTGTCAGACACCAGTGGGGTGTAAATTCTCACTGCACCCCTCATTACATTCCATGAGGGGTGTAGTTTCCGAAATGGGGTCACATGTGTTTTTTTTTTTTTTTTTTGCATTTGTCAAAACCACTGTAACAATCAGCCACCCCTGTGCAAATCACCTCAAATGTACATGGTGCACTCTCCCTTCTGGGCCTTGTTGTGCGCCCCCAGAGCACTTTGCACCCACATATGGGGTATCTCCGTAGTTGGGAGAAATTGCATTACAAATATTTTCCCTTTTACCTCTTGTCAAAATGAAAAGTATAGGGCAACACCAGCATGTTAGTGTAAAAAAAATTTTTTTTACACTAACATGCTGGTGTAGACCCCAACTTCACCTTTTCCTAAGGGGTGAAAGGAGAAAAAGCCCCCCAAAATTTGTTAGGCAATTTCTCCTGAGTAACGCGATACCCCATATGTGGCCCTAAACTGTTCCCTTGAAATACGACAGGGCTCCGAAGTGAGAGAGCGCCATGCGCATTTGAGGCCTGAATTAGGGATTTGCATAGGGGGGACATTGGGGTATTCTACGCCAGTGATTCCCAAACAGGGTGCCTCCAGCTGTTGCAAAACTCCCAGCATGCTTGGACAGTCAACGGCTGTCTGGCAATACTGGGAGTTGTTGTTTTGCAACAGCTGGAGGCTCCATTTTGGAAACAGTGGCGTACCAGACGTTTTTCATTTTTATTGGGGAGGGGGGCTGTGTAGGGGTATGTGTATATGTAGTGTTTTTTACTTTTTATTTTATTGTGTGTTAGTGCAGTGTAGTGTTTTTAGGGTACAGTCACACGGGCGGGGGATTACAGCGAGTTTCCCGCTGCGAGTTTGAGCTGCCGCGCAAAATTTGCTGCATCACAAACTTGCAGCCTGATACTCACTGTAAGCCCACTGCCCATGTGAATGTACCTTGTACATTCACAGGGGGGGACCTCCAGCTGTTGCAAAACTACAACTTCCAGCAAGCAGTCTATCAGTGCATGCTGGTAGTTATAGTTTTGCAACAGCTGGAGGCACACGGGTTGGGAAACACTGAGTTAGGAAACAGACAATGTTTCCCAACCAGTGTGCCTCCAGTTGTTGCAAAACCACTACTCCCAAACATTCTCAGGCATGCTGGAAGTAGTAGTTCGGCAACATCTTTAGAGCCAGATGTTGCCGAACTACAACTCCCAGCATGCTTGTAGTTGTAGTTTTGCAACATCTGGAGGACTACAGTTTGCATATCACTAATACAGTGGTTTCCAATCTGTGCCCTTCCAGATGTTGCAAAACTACAAGTCCCAGTATGCCAAAACTGTCCAGTCATGCTGGGAGTTGTAGTTCTGCAACATCTGAAGGGCCAGATGTTACAGAACTACAACTCCCAGCATGCCTGGACAGTAAGGGCATGCTAAGGATGTGTAGTTTTGCAACATCTGGAAGGGCACAGTGGTCTCCAAACTGTGGACCTCCAGATGTTGCAAAACTGCAAATCCCAGCATGCCCAGACGCCAAGGGCTGTCTGGGCATGCTGGGAGTTGTAGTGTAAGGGGACCAGATGGAGCAGTCCAGATCGCTTTACGGCGGTCTGGACTGCTGCAAAGGGCCCGCAATGCCGCCGAAGATCCACTCACCTGTTGCCACTGCCGCTGTCTCCGCCGCCGGGATCCGGGTCTTCAGGGACGAGGTAAGTATCGGGGCCGGGCCACAACACTCCCCCGTCCCCCGCCGCATCCTCCGGTCTTCCTCCCGTTCTCTCCGGACTTTCAGGGGCCGGGCAGGGTGGGAGGAAGTAACCGCCCCCCCTGCGATTGGTCGGTTAGCTAACCGTGGAATCGCAGGAGATAGGAGGAGGTGGCAGGCTTGCCACCTCGCTCTTATACTTCAGCATGGTCCTGGCTGTCTGCGACAACCGGGATCATGCAAAATTACACGGCGGTCGGGTCCCAGAGACCAGTCCCCCGATCAGCCCGGTAACACTGCAGATCGCAGGGGCGATTTCCCTCGCGATTCGCGCCGATCGCCGACATGGGGGGCTGACATGGCCCCCCTCGGCGTTTGCTTTGGATGCCTGCTGAAGCATTTCAGCAGGCATTCGCTTCTGATCTCTGCCCGGTGCGCGGCAGGGACCGGAAAACGCCACGACGTACGGGGATGTCCTGGGTCCTTAAAGCCCAGGGTGTGGGGACGTCCCCGTACGTCCTGGGTCCTTAAGGGGTTAAAGGGGTGCTCCGGTGGAAAAAATTTTTTTTTTTTTAAATCAACTGGTGCCAGAAAGTTAAACAGATTTGTAAATTACTTCTTTTAAAAAATCTTAATCCTTCCAATACTTATTAGCTGCTGAATACTACAGAGGAAATTCTTTTCTTTTTGGAACACAGAGCTCTCTGTGCTCTCACAGTGCTCTCTGCTGACATCTCTGTTCATTTTAGGAACTGTCCAGAGCAGCATTTGTTTTCTATGGGGATTTTCTCCTACTCTGGACAGTTCTTAAAATGAACAGAAATGTCAGCAAAGAGCACTGTGCTCCAAAAAGCTCTATGTTCCAAAAAGAAAAGAATTCCCTCTGTAGTATTCAGCAAATGATAAGTACTGGAAGGATTAAGATTTTTTAATAGAAGTAATTTTACAAATCTGTTTAACTTTTTGGCACCAGTTGATTTAAAGGGGTACTCCAGTGAAAACCTTTTTTTTTTTTAAATCAACTGGTGGCAGAAAGTTAAACATATTTGTAAATTACCTCTATTAAAAAATCTTAATCCTTCCTTTACTTATTAGCTGCTGAATACTACAGAGGAAATTATTTTCTTTTTGGAATGCTCTCTGATGACATCACGAGCACAGTTCTCTCTGCTGACGTTATTATAATAATAATAACGCTTTATTTATTGTTGTCCTTAGTGGGATTTGAACCCAAGTCCCCAGCACTGCAAGGCAGCAGTGCTAACCACTGAGCCTCCATGCTGCCCTTAGCATAAATCTGCTATGCAGGGTTGCTAAAATGGACAGAGATGTCAGCAGAGAGCACTGTGCTCGTGATGTCATCAGTGTTCAAAAAAGAAAGGAATTTCCTCTGTAGCATTCAGCAGCTAATAAGAACTAGAAGGATTAAGATTTTTTAATAGAAGTAATTTACAAATATGTTTAACTTTCTGCCACCAGTTGATTTAAAAGAAAAAAGGTTTTCACTGGAGTACCCCTTTAAAAAAAAAAAAAAAGTTTTCCACCGGAGTACCCATTTAAAGTTATGGCAGCTTCCCTCATTGAACTTGGGAATTGCCCCTGCCTCTTTCCATGTTCCAATACCCTGAACAATGCTGGAAGCAAAATCTGGCCATACCTTCGATAGATTTCAAGAGTTTAATTCCCTGACTGTTAAAGGGGCATCCAAGGCTTCTTTTTATATTTTTGTTAATCTGAAGAGATTAATATGGTCTAAGTATTTCTGCCGATCCCTTCTGGTTTTTAGTACACTCTGTCTTATAAAGTCCGGAGTAATGCTCCCTGAACTCTTCAATTATCTCCTCTTTCTCTATCCTTCGTTGGCCATCCTTATCCTTTATTGCTGTTATTTTCTGGGAAGGTTGCTGATTGTTCACTACGGCCATTAGATATTTATTTGGTTCCCCTGCTTGGATAAATCTCTCCTGGACCCAAAAAAGCTATTTGTTTCTAGTAGTATAGTTAAGAATAGATGGCAGGGAAAGCATGATGATTTTAATTAATATCTTTTGAGGAAAAATTGATTTTCCCACAATTTTGAAAGGGTGCCAATAATTTTGTCCAGCCCATTTTTGGAGTTTGGTATGACATTATGTCCAATTTGATTTTTTCCTCCCTTTTTTGGTTTAGTTCCAATACACACAAAGGAAATAAACATGTGGATAGCAAAATATGTGTTACTGCAATCCTTTTCTGTGAGAAATACTTCATTTTCTTGAAAAATTTCAGGGGTGCCAACATTTACGAACATGACTGTACATACACACATGGCAGAAGACAAAGTTATAGGGAAGTACAAAGAGGAGTCAGCAATGGAGACTCAAATGTGCACATGACCAATTTAATCCAGCGCAGACTAAGAAACAAAAGTCACAGCCTAACCTGAGATCCAGGAAACAATGACGCTGTTGTCTTAATTTTATTTCCAACAAAGTGCAATATTTCTGCATTAGTTCTCTTCTAAAACACCTAAACACAATAAGTCAACATTTTATATAGGCCCAGAGCTCAATCTTTCTGATTCAATGTTCCAAGTTTCCTTTATATACACACAGACGAGTTCTCTCAATAGTTTACAAAATAGTTTGGACCCAACCTGATGTTTTTAACCTATCTTTTGCTGTTTGCAGGAAATAAATAATAATCTGGCTGACTGCAATCATAGATTCAGAGTTTTCTGCATATACATTTATTATTGACTTCATTAGTTCGCTGTATAAATCTGTTTTATTGAGCTCCCTCTAGTGGCTGCTGCTGCCAGAATGTTGGATTTTTCTTAATTTTCTTAAATAATTTATAGATGTATATGAAAGAATTCAATCCTTTCACCTTCATTGTGTAACTGTGAGTTTTATTATACAGTAAGTTGAGAAGGGATTAGATATTGGCAAGGGCGGCACTGACAAAGGGTGTAGACTTTCGAAAGCTATCAAAGAAATGTGAAGTAAAATAAAGCTTCAAATAAAAAAAAAATTTTTTGTTAACTTTTCTTGAAATGTAGAAAGGAACAAATTCTAATATAAAATTTTGAGCTAATGCCAGCCATGTGTTTCAAGGCGAATAAGTCACCACTGCTCTCAATATAATATGAATTTTCATACCGGGCCTCTAGAGGGCAAAGCGTAACCTATATGCCACTGAGCACTAGGACCTGGAAAATGTACAGTAGATCACCAGGGAAATTACAATATTCACTAGGTTACAACTGAACACAATAACATGGATGATATTCGTTTCGCTACTAAAAACAATACCACTATTTGAACAGGGACAGAACTGGTTCCTACTGGGTGAATAGACAAGAGTTTCCCCACTACATATATAGGAATATGATTCCTTTCCAATAGTTTTCCAAGATGAGGTCACTAAGAGATTAGTTCACTGAGAATTAGACAATGAAAGAGAAGTTCCTACATGCATGCTTCAGTTCAGCTCAGTTTGCAGTTTCCCTTAAACTTAGAAGTATAACATGATTTTATAACTTTGCAAACATTCATCAGCTAGACAGTTATCATTTGTTTTATATCCCAGTCAGTTATCCACCCATGTCTGCAATTCCGAGCATGATATTGAGCTAACAGCTTGCCTTTAAATCATTACTATCATTAAAAAAAACTACTTTTGACATGTTGATCAGACATCACAACACCCCTGAGGAAGTTGCGAACGTAACACGTGGGGTCTAGGGGGGCACCTGCCTGGGATACTCCTCTATCTGTCGTCCATTGCCCTACTGTACCATGACTATCCTGACTCTTTGATACAGGTTGTAATATATCCTTGATTATAGCCAGGATTGTTTTATGTTATATGGATTTTTTTTTTATAGTACAGGCTAGTGTGACTGGCATATATCTATATTGAGATAAGTGGGTGCCCTGGGAGGGGTCTTGATACCCCCTTTTGTGCAAGTGGCCTTTTTAGATGTTTTTAAATGTTTTGTCTGCTGTGTAATTGTTTAGATTTGATGCATTTATCTTTGGGTGTGCGCTGGATTGTGTATCCCTTTTTCTTTGTGCTGCAGACATCACACCATGTCTCACTGCTTAGACAAGCTGTGACTGTGAGTTATAAGCATTGCCTTATGCTCTGCTCTCCGGCCCGCCAAGAGATCCGTCTGTTTCTCTGCATACACTTATATGCAGAGACATGGATAGATCTCTCAGCCAGCCAGGGAGTGGAGCGCAATGCAACGCTTATAACTTACATTCGCAGTGGGTCTTAGGAGTGAGAACCAGTGCAATCAACAACTCTTGACATGTCTGATCGACATGTCAAAAGTTGTTTTTAATGACAGTAACGCTTTAAGAATTAGTTTCCACATATAAAAGATCATATAAACAAAAAAAAAACGGTTGTTTCATGAACTAAAACCTTTGCATATACCATATTAAGGCATATTAACATCATAAAGATGGTCCTTTACTTGGTTCATCCTTGGTTTGTGCCACTGGCTTCTGTTCTAGCTACCGTATTTTTCGCCATATAAGACGCACTTTTTCTTCCCTACAACTGGGGGGGAAAAGTCGGTGTGTCTTATACGGCGAATACACCCCTATCGCGGCGGTCCCTGCGGCCATCAACGGCCGGGACCCGCGGCTAATACAGGACATCACCGATCGCGGTGATGCCCTGTATTAACCCTTCAGATGCGGCGATCAAAGCCGACCGCCGTGTCTGAAGGGAAAGTGACACTAAACCGGCTGTTCAGTGGGGCTGTTCGGGACCGCCACGATTTCACTGCGGCGGTCCCGAACAGCCCAACTGAATAGCCAGGTTAGTGCTTACAGGACACCGGGAGGGAC